>NC_072852.1:18722362-19347362 GCF_028858705.1 Grus americana | reverse complement strand
TGATTGCCCACGTAACAAGTCAGCTTGACAATAGATAGCCAAACCCATACACTTTGCACACTGTGCTGTAGTCAGTTACAGAAAATGACATATACAAGAAAATAGTGCAGTATACTTGGTTGGTTTGGGGTATTTTATATATATTGGTATGAATATTTGTGCTGCAATCAGAAACATCATTGTACACTTCAGTTCACAAACTAGGAAAAATCTTTCTCTAAGGAAGTATCTATGGCTATCGTTTGTGTTTCTTACCATCATTTCACAAAATGAACAATCAAAACTCACGAAAGAGAATTTTAACGATTATTTTATACAATATGAAAAGTATAAGCAATTCTCTCAACAATATTGTGCCAGGTGCCCACCAGAGCAGCTCTGTCACTGCCCTCGTTCACTAGACAGGGGAGAAAAAGTATAAAGAAAAGCTTGTGGGTCGAGATAAGGACAGGGAGAGATCACTCACTAATTATCGTCACGAGCAAAACAGACTGAATGTAGAGAGGAGATTCATCTAATTTATTACTAGGCAAAACAGAGTAGAGGAATGAGAAACAAAATCATATCTTAAAACACCTCCCCCCACCCCTCCCATCTTCCCGGGCTCTACTTCACTCCCGGCTTCAACATCCGCCCCCCTCAGCGGCACAGGGGGATGGGGAATGGGGGTTGCGGTCAGTTCATCACATGTTGTTTCTGCCACTTCTTCATCCTCAGGGGGAGGACTCCTCTCATCGTTCCCCTGCTCCAGCATGGAGTCCCTCTCACAGGAGACAGTCCTTCACGAACTTCTCCAACGTGAGTCTCTCCCCTGGGCTACAGTCCTTCACAAACTGCTCCAGCGTGGGTCTCTCCCATGGGGTGCAGACCTTCAGGAGCAAACTGCTCCAGCATGGGTCCCCCACGGGGTCACAAGTCCTGCCAGCAAACCTGCTCTGGCATGGGCTCCTCTCTCCACAGGTCCACAGGTCCAGCCAGGAGCTTGCTCCAGCATGGGCTTCCCACAGGGACACAGCCTCCTTCAGGTGCCTCCACCTGCTCCGGCGTGGGGTCCTCCACGGGCTGCAGGTGGAATCTCTACACCCCCTCATCCTTCCTCCATGGGCTGCAGGGGGACAGCCTGCTTCACCATGGCCTTCACCACGGGCTGCAGGGGGATCTCTGCTCCGGTGCCTGGAGCACCTCCTCCCCCTCCTTCTGCACTGACCTTGGTGTCTGCAGAGTTTCTTACATCTTCTCACTCCTCTCTCCGGCTGCAAAAAGCTCTCTCTAACTGTTTTTTTCCTTCTTAAATATGTTATCACAGAGGCGCTGATTGGCTTGGCCTTGGCCAGTGGCGGGTCCATCTTGGAGCCGGCTGGCATTGGCTCTATCAGACACAGGGGAAGCTTCCAGCAGCTTCTCACAGAAGCTACCCCTGTAGCCCCCCCTCCCCCCCCGGCTACCAAAACCTTGCCACACAAACCCAACACAAATACCTGCCTAGCAGATTTGGGAACCATCCTTCAGTATCCATCTACTCTAGTTTACGTATACTGATAATGTGAGTCCTTTTTTAATGCTGTTGTCAACTGGTATATCAGCAAGTAGTACAATAATTAGTCTTCAGAAGGAAGTATTTGGAGGAAAAGTCAGTTATCATGAGATCTTGATGGGTCAACTCCTTACTGAAGTTCATAAGGTTATTTGAAGTTCATAAGGCTATTTGAAATGTTTTCATTAGTTGACAGTGATAGAAAACACCTTTATTTCAGTGGTATATGAATAATCCTTTCTATGAGAACAACATCTGCAATTATATCACCACTTTGTAATCGAGCATGTTGAATTCTTAATCCTGGTATTGTAAGTGAATATCGTGGGTACCTCACTGAAGGAGAATGAAAATCAACAGGCTTGAATAGCGTAAAAAAACACTGAACTTACATTTAATTCAACAACTTGAAAGGAAATTCATACTATTTATAGAGCAAATCAGAGCCTCAGAGATCTATTTTGTCATGGTATCAATGGTTACTCAAGAACAGTGGACATTGTCCATAAGCCAATAAATGTGTAAGAGATGCTGAACAGCCATTTTATTGTTGTTAATTTAGTCTTCAAGTAGTGGTGAAGCAAATTTCAAAGACACTATTGTTTGCCACTAAAGAGACTCAATGTTTTCCAAGATGCTATAATTTCAGCATATAGTGGTATTTAAACTTCCGTTTACACAAACATATGCACTTTAGGTCAAGATGGACTCCAGATGCAAATGTGAAATAAGAACCAAAACCAAAGGTCTTCAAAATAGGCCCTGGGATTTGGGTGGGATTTCAGCCTGCTTTGTAGATAGCATATTTTTCACATAAACCCATTTTATATACCAAAAAGAACAGGCAAATATATGTTTTTCTTCCTACCATCATTTTCTATGCTAAAGAATGGATAACTGACAATTGTGAGAGAGCCAGTAAGTTTTCATGGTTATTTTGTTACATTGCTATGAACATAAAACTCGTCTGTACTTCCCAATTTAAAGGAATGGGAAAGAATGGATGACTGCTTTTATGCAGGTATGCTTTTCTCTGTTTACTGTATATCTCTTCCATAAAAATGTCCTGTCTGGATCAAAGGAAAGCAGTGGTTCAATTGTTGTCAACACTACCAAGAAAGGGAAATGCTGGGACTGGGAGGGGGGAGTTTGAGATGGGAATATCCTCAATAGATTTCACTCTGACATGATGGGAAAAAAACCTCAAGTAATTAAACAACTTTATAAGGCAGAAATACAATAATTATAATAATGGATTAGTCATTATTTAAGCAAAATATTCTACAAAGCTTGTCATAGTGATATGTTATTTCAAATGCCATGTCTTTAGCATGGAAATGCATTGCAGAATAATTGTTTAGATTTGTTTATTAGTAGAAATTGCTGTATTATTCCTCAACACACTCTCTCAACTATATTTAACACAAGGTATTTTTTTCCCTTAGAGTGAAACTGGTAAAAACTTAGATGATGTGGATTAGATACATTTTCTTCACTAAATTTTCCATTTTAATACAGCCCAGGAGAACGAATGCCATTACAGCTTGGGTGGGAAATAATCACATCAAAATAAACTGCTTACACCATAATCACGAGCACTCTAGTATTTATATATGCAACCAGCGAAGAGATGCAGACATTACGAGGGAGAATCCAATTCATCTGTGATCTGAATTGTTCTCTGTGACTGTCTTCTCTTTCTCTGTTTCATACATAGGAACACAATTCAGTCATGACGATGCCCAGTTTGGGCATATGGGCAGTTAAGGGTTTCTGCAGTCTGAGCTCATTCTGAACAAACACAGGTGAAGGCAGGCGATGCAGACGGAAGAAAGGGAAAAAAAAAATTAAAAAAAAAAAAAAGGAAAAAAAAGGAAAATATATAACAAGCAAAAGTTAGAATGCTTTGGGGCTTTAAAAAAAAAAAAAAAAAAAAAGAGAGAGAGATGAACGAGGTCTGGATTCATTCCACTTAACTTGAGATAGCCTGCTAGGTTAGGAGCATCAGTCACTCTAGGTTCTCTCTACAGAAAAACAAATTAGAGATAGGAACCTTCAGAGGGCAATTTATCCCACCTAAGAACCAAGTCATCTCTGTTGGTATGTCTCACACTGTTAACTACAAGGAAAACCTATAGTGCCCTTGCTCCCAGCTAGGGTATTTCAGTTTTATTCCTGTAGGTGTACTTGAGCTTAAATAAGAGAGGGGCAATATGGCAAGAAAGTAGTAGGACATGGAATTTGGTAGTTCGTAATGAGCAAAAGTTAAAGAGCATGAAAGAGAAAAGATTAAGCACAAGTTAATCACCATGGCAGAGAAAAATCACATAAAGGAAAATGAAGGACTGAAGAAAAAAGCAAGAAATCACAAGGAATTCTGAAAAAGTAAAAAGCTTTTCTTTTTATTTATAAGTTCAAATGAGCAGGGCCGGCACTAATAGAGTGAATTAAGAGGCCATACTGCGTTTACTATTGTTTATATTACTTTTATATTATGGTAGGCTGAAATAGCTCTAGCTAATTGGCAAATGTCTGTCCATGCATCACATGTGGTTTGATGAGATATAAAGTTGACGGTGGTTTGAAGTATGCTGGCACTTGCAATATTTCAAACATCTCAAATTATGTCAAAAAACATTACATCCATCCAGGCAGGCAAAAATTCTCGAAGCACCTATGGTAAATACCCAGACGCTACTGAGTACCAATGTCAAAATTCCCATGAATAACCTTTGTGCAATATGTATATTCACTCACTGTAAAAGAGGTGGTGGTGGGGGAAGTGTGCAGGAAATGAAAAAGCATCTTAAAATAATTTTTAAACCATTTACAGTAAAACTGATTAACAGCATAATTCAATGTTTATTATTTGTTGAGCAATGTACATCTTGTTAGCTAAAAGGCTAAATACTCCAGTTTTCCTGTTGAACAAAACACTATCTTTGACTTGGGAGTTGTGCAGCTACTAGACACACTTAATTTGCACAGGCTATTTAAGATGTTGAATGAACCATAAAGGGCAGATGACAGAGACAAATAATCCTTTTCCCTGAAAGTGCAGAGTTTCAGGGCCTGGGTCTCCCTTTCACACTGACGCAGTGTGTGACACTGCAGGACCTGACTATCACTTTCTATAAATGGCTTAACCTTCAGCTTTGTGTGGTCTGTCTAGTACTATGCCCTGTCAATTAAAGAAAATCAATATCTGGCACTTCAATGCTGAAAACATGGAGCCCCCTTTGGAGGTAAATAATTAGTTCAGAAATGCTTCAGGCAATAATTAACCAAACTAGAGTTATTAAGAACACTTGCCTACAGCATTTTTCCATCTCAGAGGTGTTTAATATCTATCACATAACTTTTAAATGATTTAGATTTAAGCATTTCAGCTTTTAACAATGTTATAATTAACATTATTTGGCTGGTTGCTCTTTTACACAATAAATTATTCTCAAACCACACCACCTTAGTGAACCTTTAGACCTCACATTCATTTATTTCAGTCTACAAAGAGAGAAGCACATGAATTATTTCATTCAGAAGCCTCTGATTTACATTGCTATTCAATACTCATGGAGAGAGGTGATTGTGTAATATGTTTCTGTTTGAATCACAGATTATAGATTTGATTCTACAACACATCTGCACAAAGAACTCCCCTTTAAGCCACCAAGCATGAGAGTCAAACACCCTTGGCTGTCCATGGGATTTTTTCCATTGCCTTTAGAAGGAATAGGAAGTTATGGAAGACTTTTATGGTGAAGTCCAGTGATGTGTCCAGCATATTTCAAGTTTACGTCATCTGACTCAGTGACACAATAGAAAAATGTCATTCATATTGGCCACCAGCTAGCTACATTATGGTTAAATAGCTGACTGGAAAGAGGGAGTGGAAAGAGGAAGAGGTAATTTTTGACAGACTGTATGTACATATTTTTAATGACCAGCTGTGGAATTATTATCCAACTGAGGTCTTACAAATTGCTCAATTTTGAAAGCATTAGTATTCCTACTGAAGTCAGCAACACTTCTCAAGTTCTCAAATGCATGTAAATGCTTTGCAGGATCTGGGCCTCCACCTATGTTGCTTTTATGACATTGGAAAGTTAACATGATGAAGGCAAAAAAGATACCTCGTGCTTCTGGGTTTGGTGGTTCTGTGACATCCTCCTACTCAGTGGACTGACCTATGGTCCTGTCACCATTCTTATGCAAGTAATTTACAGGAGCAGAACAAGAGATTTTCACAGAGCTGGGTTTTGGGCTTCTGTGTGTGTGCTTGTGTACGCACACATGTGTGCCTACTGCTGATTAGAAATCCATCCTTCATATTTACAAATTTTATGGAAAACATTTTTTTCTAGAATATTTACAATGACAAAAGGAAAGAATAATTCTATATCCTAGTTCTGTAACTAAACAAATTAGCCACCTTCAGCCCCTCTGAGATCAGTGGAAAGAACTACAAAAATTTCATATAGAATATTATCCTTTTTTCTCTTTTAATTGAACTGCTTGATGGACAAAATTTATATTGTAGGGGGTCTATCTCCTCCTGTGCCTCATGAATTTCATAAGCATAAAAGTACACTTCATCTTACAAGGTTTTGGTTTGGTTTTGTTTTGTTTTGTTTTAAAAAAAAAAACACTATAGAAATTAGCAGTCCTAGATTACTTTCTGTATTTTGTAGAATCTTTATCATCCATTTAACAATGTAAACGTGGCTAATCAGGAAAATCAAACATAAAATCATAATGATTTACCCTATAAAGCAAAGAGCATACTTATGGGAACTGACACCCTAACTAAGGCAGAAGGGAATTGTCCTACTTTTATTCACCTATCAATCTTGAAATGCACAAGTACAAAAAATGCAAGTTAGGTATCTGGCTTAAGTTACACACTTAAGCTTCCTCTGAAGTCTCTACAAAGAGATTCAGTTCTCTGACCACTGGCGTATATCTTACAACAGAATAGTAACTTATCTTCTGGAGTTGATCTATTGGTTGTAAAAGGGCTATAAGCAGCTTATAGTAGGGGAAAATTGTGGCCTAATTTTAGTAGTGTAAAATGTAAGCAGCTATGTAGCTAGTTGTTTAAAGCTCTCATTACAGTCAACAAAGATCAAGCTAGTAATTTGTAGGCAATTCACTGGGCCAAATGTTGGTGTCTCCCTTAGGATAAAGTAAATTGCTCTCAGAACACTATTAACTGTATTTACAAGATCTCCACTGACTGTAAGAAGCCCAGAGAAAAGCTCACCTGTGCTGGAGGCAGTTAAAGCTGAGGCAAGAAAAATCACACTCAAATGCCTAACTTTTAACATAAATTTAGATTAGATGAACTTTACCCAGTATTTATTTCACACTAGACCTTTATCTGCCCATTATCTTGAAATTTCTTTTAAATGACTCTGCCATACCACATGGCTCCTATTTTCACTTAGTTCTTTCAGTTTTTAATCATTGACCTCATATACATCAACACTCACATTATATTAACAGTGTGAATGTATTATTTTCCTTCCATGTATTTAAATTCTAAAGGTTAATTCAGTTACAATACTTTAGGCTACATCCATAAGAAGTTTAATGAAACACAATCTATTTCACACTAGTATTATTTGAGTGACATTTATTTATTTACAATAGTTGAGGCCTAATAGGAGTCAAAATTCTAAAAATGCCAGTATTTATTTATTTATTTATTTATTATAAAAATTCTGCCATGGAAGTAAAGTATTCATTTAGGCAGTATGTTTTATACATATTTGGGAAAAAACATAATATGACTATATACCTGTCTTCTTGTCCCAGTATTGGTAAGGATAGAGTTAATTTTCTTTCTACCAGCTGGTATAGTGCTGTGTTTTGGATTTAGGATAAGAATAATGTTGATAATACACTAATGTTTTAGTTGTTGCCAAGCAGTCAAGGACTTCTCAGCTTCCAAGAAGCTGGGAAGAGACAGAGCCAGGACAGATGACCCAGACTGACCAAAGGGATATTCCATACCATATGACGTCATGTTCAGCATTTAACTGGGGGCTGGCCAGGAGGTGGTGTGGCTCAGGAACTAGCTGAGCATCAGACTGAAGTGGTGAGAAATTGTGCTGTTCAACACTTGTTTTGTATATTCTTGTTCTTGTTCTTATCTTCCTTTTCTGTCCTATTAAACTGTCTTTATCTCAACCCACAAGTTTTGCTTTTTTTCTGTCATTTTTGATTCTCTCCCCCCACCCCACTGGAAGGGGGGAAGTGAGCGAATGGCTGCGTGGTTGTTTTAGCTGCCAGATGGGTTAAACCATGATATTTCTCTAAGATGATGGGTTTGAGTTCAGCGTAAGAGTAAAAAATATTAAAGAGAAAATATACAGTCACCTGAAATTATTGTAAAAACACTTTACAGATGATAACATAAGTTTCCAAGTAAGTTGCTATAAGATTTTTGTTGAAGTCCAAGGTTACAAGAAAATAAAGTCAAATGGTGCATTTTATTATTTCACACCTGTTACAACCTCATGGGCAAATGGTACCCTTACTGTGAAAACAGATTGATTAATTTTCCATATACTCCCATATTTTTATATCCTTTCATTGATCTTCACCTTGTTTGTGTTCTTTTGCCTTTCATGGATTGTTTACCACAGAAAGTCTGAAGCACCATTGCTAGTGCTACTCATGTGCTCACTGTGGACCTGACTCCTTTACTATTACAAGCATTTAACTCCATATTTAACAAGTATATGGAAGCCTAAACAGAAGAATGAAATTGCAGCCTTTTTGAAGTCACTGAAAGAAATCTCATTTCTATTTGTATCAGAACTACATCCATCTGATGTCTTGGAAGGCCTAGGTGCAGTCAGCCATCTTCTACAATATTGGGTTGTTTTCCATATGTTGTTTAAATTTCTTTGCAAACATGCTTCCCTCCACGGATACAGGGACATTCTTAATTCTTAGTAAACATTGTACCTAATTCTATAAATGCTGCATTGTGTTTAAAAAAGTGAAGAGCCAACCACTGAGGAAAAAGAACCATTGACAGAGTCTAGAGGTAGGATGCCGTGCAAACTGGAGGAACAATATGAGGAAATGCACATGGGGAACAATCACTTTAAGGTAAATAATATTTCTTATATCTGTATGACCACAAGTCATCCTCAATAACAGTTTAGCTTGAAATAATCATACAAGCCTTTGCACAATTGGGGAAAGAGCTCAGTCTAACAAAAGCAACCATTAGCATAAGGGAAAGGTTGATTACCACTTTCAAGACTGTCAACTGCAAGTTTTTGGAACAATAAAGATTACATTCCTGTGTTCTGAATAAATTGCCTGCTGTATCACAGGAAGATTTCCCCAGATTTATTGTGAAACCACATTCATGGAAATTTATTATAAAACTGACAGCTTTTAGATGCCTTCAACAGAAAAACATCCAACAAGTATTTAACCTCTGAACTGTCAAACCTTTTTGCAGGTAATCAGGTGATGTTTCTACGCTTAAAATCAAAGATGTATTTCATTTGAAGATATCCCAGAGTTAGTATTTGTGATTCATTTATATTTTCTGTCACTTTTGGAATATGCTGTCTGATAACCACCTATTAATTGAGGAACTTTTAGAGAATTTAGATCATCCTATATCACAGCTGACCTTGTCTGTATCGGTGGAAAAGCAACAGAGCACATGTATGAGATCAAAGTATTGGCATTTTCTCTGACATGCTAGCAGTGATGAGGAAAGCAGATGGAAAAAGCATATTAGATATTGATCCCTTTCTCATTCCTGCATACCCTTTAATTAAATTTAGATTGTAAACAATGCTATTGTATCTTGTGGCTGTATGCATTAAATGGTGGCCTGAAAAATGTCTATGTATATTTTGAGGTATTAGTAAAATTAAGTGCTTGGGATTTATACGCATTAGAAATATATGCCTGTAGTCATATTGCAAAGTTTCTTAAAAATTACTTTTTTAAAAAAGCAGAATGCACTTTTAAATGCAAATAGGGAAATATACCAAACTGTCTTTTAAGAAAGGGAAGCAAAGAAACTCATAGAAGGATTCATTGTTAAAGGTTATCTTCCAAGCATGCAGACAATGCAGACTAACGGGCAGCAATAGGTCATGATTTCTGTCCTTTTGTTATGCCATGGCTGTCACTGTAGCTACATCAGCATCTGCCAAGCTGGTACCAAGCAAACGAGCAAATATGTCTCTCCATTTTACACGTACAATGGTACATCATAAAATTATCCTTCATGGAGCCAATGTGAGTCCAGCAGAGCTTATCAGCTTAGATCTGCTGTCATACAGGGATAGCTCTCTGATTTCAGAACCAGTTCCCTGCTACAGCAAAGCATATTGACATATTACTGATCCCAGGCTCCTGTGTTTTGCCAGAACAGCAGCAGCCCTGAGCAGACAGCTGAGTAGTCTGCATAATTCTCCTGCACACTTTGAATTCTGGAGGGCCTATTAGCAAGGGATCTGTGTTGCAGAATGTAATTACACTACATAGGGTGCTATGCTAATTCCTGGTACACAGGTGATCCTAGCTATCAGTTAGTAAGATAGCCCAGATTCAGGAGTTTGGTGCAGAGACACACAAGAATTTCCACACAGAGACAATTCATGTTTGAAAGCAGTAATATTATGCTTGTTTTTCCTTTCTATGGATCATTGAACTTCTTCCTGTTTATATTACAGATTAATGTCTTTCAGAGAAGAGAAATCCCTTCACTGGCGGAGACCTGACTATATTACCAGGTAAGTCTTTTCTCAAATTGGTTGTTGAGACCATTGCAATCAAATGCTAACACAAAATTCCATTGCACAAGAGAGTGAAAGATGATGCTGTGAGCAGGCTCTGAAATGCTACATAAACAAAAGTGAATTGGATCAAAGGTCTGCTCTGTGAAAAATAGAAACCTAAGTCAATTTGTTACTTCTCTGTACCTTTCTGTCTTACCTATCATCACTGAATTAGTCAGTCTAACATGTCTTTGTTCTGTTAATCTCAAAAGACCATTTGTGGTTTAAACAAATACATAGAAAAATTTCCCCTAAAATGAAATTTAACATTATGTGTAATTAAAGTTACACATAATTTGGAATTTTTCGTTCTGTCAGGTAGTGTTGTAGAGTAGTGATGAAGTGTACTCTTCTCAGTGGTGCCCAGAAGGACAAGAGGCAAATTGACAGACAGGAAATTCCATTTCAACACAAGAAATTTTTTTATTTTTTTAATTTTTTTTTACTGTGAGGGTGATCATACACTGGAATTAATTGCTGAGAGAGGTTCTGGAGTCTCTGACCTTGGAAACACTCAAAACCCAACAGAACAAGGTCCTGAGAAACCTTCTGTAGCTAACCTTGTGTTGTGCAGGGATGTTGGACAGACAATCTCCAGAGGTCCCTGCCAACCTCAGTTATTCTGTGAAAAGACAGACATGTTAGTGAATAAGTCAAGTGATTTTTAAGATACACTATTATTTGCTTTCCTTTTGAAGATCATTGCATGAATATGCTGCTGCCACATTTTCCAATATTTCCTACTACAGTATCAAAACTGGCTGTTTATTTTTTTTTAAAGATGGGTTGCACTCCACAATGGTGGGATGGATCAGAAAGCCCAGCATGCCACACATATGAGTTACGGAGATTCCTGCTCAAGGCCATCTAGTTAAAAACAAACAAACAAACAAACAAACAAACAAACAAACACCCCCCAAAAAACCCACCACCACCAAAACCCCCCAAGTTTCTTGAGATTTAGCAAATCCATATTTTTCCTTATAAAATACTATTCATTGCTTTTATATCTATTCCACATAATATGCAATGTACTTAGCTGTTCCTTACTCCCAAAGAAAGACCAAACTTTAAGTTTTATGAAGGGATTGGGAGGAAGGGAGGAGGTGGAGAAGGTAGGAGGTTCATTTCCTAGTGATTTTTGTTATGGACTACCTATTGCTATTGACTTCACATGGAATGCAATAGGCAGGAGTATTAAATCTTAAAATAAACTCAATAAGATGGTATAAATGGAATAGTCTAAACAAAGTGACTGTCTTTGGCACAGATGGGCAACTGAAAAGTCATGGATTGCTGCTCTGTATCAGTAAGTGCAATACAGTTCTCCATTGATTGAAATCTACAGTCAAAGAACTTCTAAAGTCTATGTCTCAGATACCTAGAGTTGGCTGTATACGGGAGCAAGTACCTTTTCAAACGCTCTTGCTTTTCCTTATTTATTGCAATACAACTCTAAATTCCAATTTCGGTTTGGTATTTAATCCAGTGAAAATACAATTATCCCCAAAGATAGGAAATGAAACAGACTTGGGAGAAGGGAAGTTTGCTCAGTCCAAACTGAGATTGTCAAGGAAGTAAAACTAGACTCTACTGACTTCACTAATTTATTTATTTATTGATTTCCTTCAGGCCTCAGTGCCTCTGTTAAGAAACTGTACCATAATTTTTTACATTTATGTCTGCAGTTTCAAACTTATTTTTTTAAAAAAGTTGTTCCTTAAGTGGCATTGAGGATCAGTGGAATTTTCTTTTGAAGACAGTTGCTATTAAAATGTACTGGATTATAGACTAAATCCCCTGTATTGCAATTAATGAAGAAAGCTGTGAGGAGAAAAGAAAGTAATTAAAAGGAAAAAAGAAAACACCCAAACACATTCACAGCAGGTAGGACAGCATGTGGGTTTGTGCAGCTTTTTGGATGAAATTGTCCAGTGGAACCACTGGCAAGGAACATCCAGATTGTCTGGAAATACCCAAATGAGATAACTTCCCTGCTGGATACGCACTGCTGGACGTGCACGTTGTTGCTGCTATCTCTGCAGAGCACACCACCAGGGGCATTAGATTGTTCCAATTATGCAGTAAAGAAACGTTAATGTCTCCCCACAGTTGTCCTTTTGTCTCTTCCCAGTGCGTTTCTCTGCTTTTTCTTACTTCACACTCTCACAGTAGTGCCAGATACCAACGAAACAACACTTACAGCAAGACGTAATGTGCTGGGTGTCGGTGCCCGGGCGCTGGCACGGGGCTGCGGGGCGGCCTCTGTGAGGAGAGGCCGGGGCTGCCCCGAGCCGGACACAGCCGGTTCCAGCCGGCTCCAACCCACCCCCCGCAGGGCATGGCTCAGCCCTCGGCCGCGGTGGCGGTGCCTCGGGGAAAACAAAGTTAAGAAAGGGCAAAACACTGCATGGCAGTGAGGAGTGAGGGAAAAAATTGGAAAAAGGACAATGAAGGTGTTCTCTTACTTTGTCTTTTTTTCTTACTATCCAAACATATTTTAATTGCCGATAAACTGAACTAACTCTCTCTGAGTTCAGTCTGTTTTGCCCATGGCATTAGTTGGTAAGTTATCCCCCTGTGTCTATGTTATTTTCTCCCCTGTCCTGCTGAGGAGCAGGAGTGAGAGAGGGGCTGCGCAGGCATCTGGCTGCAGGCCAAGGTCAACCCACCACATATATACAATGCAAATAATATTACTTTTAATACCAAAAGCAGCGATATTTTGGTAGACATTGTCAACATGCAGACAGAAAGATATTTTCTCTGTGAAGAGTCTGCAGCCTATGAGTCTATGTACAATATAGGAAGATTCTCACTAAAACCTCCCTAATTTTGTTAATAGTAGCACAGAAGATGTAAAGATGAAGTGTCTCTTGCAAAGACCAACATCCCCACAAGGCCAGAAGAGCCCCCACGTATGGCAGGCTCAATATTTCTCCCTTTACCGCCTAAGCTGTACAGACCACATCTCTGAATTTGTTTACCCATATTGCTATCATAGCTCCTGTTTATATCATCTATGAGAACAAGAAAGAAAATAAGCTCAAACCAGACACAATGCCATTCTCTATGTATATAGAAATATATTTAAGATAAAGTTATTAACTAATAAAAGATAAAGTTACACCTTACCCACACCCAGATAACCCAACAGCTTCTCTTTATTAATTATCCATTTTCACGTACTTTTAACCCAAGAAAGAAGTCCTAATCAAGGACTTCCAATAGGAAAGACTAATGGTCTTTCAGTTCATATGACACATATCTAATACCTTGTCACATTTTCAAGTAGCAGAGAGGTCAAGTTATCTCATTACGTAAGAGTATTTTGATGTTCTCAATAGCTGCTGTGAGGTGAGCATTTCATTACTTGCACACTTTTAACTCACATACATTTAAGCCCTACTAATGGGATTAGAGAACTATGATGATTCATGACAGTAGGTATATTCTCCTGTAGATTTTTGCAGAACTGCCATTAGCATTAAAGGGAGTTACACACCAGAGGACTGGAGTCTATTAATACGAATAGTGTCTTCCACAAACAGTCTTCTAAACAGCAATTTGGGTGTCCTAAAGCTCTCTAGTCATTCAAGAGAAATTACTCTGATGTCAACACTTTAGCAGCGGAGATGCATCCATTCCCCATAAGCACTCACAAGAGACTCTCAAGCAAGGCCTTTTTTTGTTTTAGTTAGTGGAACTGTCTTCCATTCTTGAGCCTATTAACTTGTAACAATAGAAATAATAGGAGCTGAGACAGGTGTAGAAAGTTTAATTCTCTTCTTGTGAGCTTCAAATTTAGAAAGAGAGTTCAAAAAAACCATGATAAAAAAGGGTATTAAAATTCATGAATTGCCAGTATAATATAATTTTGATCTGCACAGTTTTTCAGGAATTGTTGTCAGTTTCTATTCCACTGTTAGCCATCATTAACAGCAAATATGACAGATACACTAATGAAATCGATTTGGTCATGTTATCAATTTAATTCAAAAATGTAACCCCATTTTATTACCATGTAAGTTATAAAGGCTTATAGGCTAATGTCATCTGTCACTGTAAGAGTTCTCTGCTGGACTTCTTAATAACTAAGTGTAGGTTTATTTTAATTTTATTTTTTACTTTTTGAATTAATTATTTCAGTACAGTAGTAAACATGATATTTTAGCTCATGGTAGGACTGAAATATTGGTCAATGTACTCTAGTAAGGGAAACCTTTCAGTGAAATGAATATAGCAATATAGTATTGCCTTGGAACTTGATACATGCTATAGTTGAGCAATAGATTATTGTGCAGCATTTATTCCCTGCAGCCGACTCACTGTCTAAGGAACTAATACATTCCTAATGCCCTCAGAACTGGTGCACCCTGTTGTAAGGAAGTTTTTGAAGGTAAAATGAAAGCAGAGTGGTCCTCAGACACATGCCTCTCTCAGTATTAATATCAGAAGGCTCTGCAATATATTCCTTCTTGTAGATGGCAATACTTTTAGGAGCACTGAGCAGCTGATGAAGCTGTGGTATGGCTTTTATACTGTGTTTGCAAAAATAACAGACAAAGCTAAACATCATTGTGATAGGTATCACCAGATGGCATTATTATACACAGACTGCGGAATTATTGCTCTGAGTAAATGTTGAAACTTGGGAAAGCTTTCACCTCTGAACTTAATCTTAGGCATAATCCTAAGAAATTAAATGAGAAGCAACAAACATTTTCTTTCCATTTTTACCTCCAGTTCAAGGTGGTTCTTGAGGAAGAGCTGTTCTCAGAGCATCAGAAAATACTGTTGGATGCAAATAATTGTCTTACAAGCTAATTGCCTTGTTTCCAAACCCAGGGCATCTTTACAAGTAAGCAGGAAGCCAACAAGCTTTATTGTGCATATATATAGACTTCATATTCCTAATTCTTCTCCACAAGACAGGCAATGAAAGAATGATACAAGACTTCTGGAAAAGCATAATTTTCATTTTTAAACATGAGAGAAATGCTTAAGAAACCCTTCATTGCTGATCTTCTCAGAAAGGCCAAAACACAGCAATTTCAGATTATGCAGCCTACCCAAAATCCCCTCAGAGGTGCAAACCTGGGGCCCACTAGCCATTTGGCACACAAGTGCACAGATAGAGGCAATATCACAAGGTGGGCTTTTAGTTTGCACTGCACTCCCCAATGCCAAAATCATACCAGTAGTCAAATCAGGCTAAACATCCTTAAAATAATTCATTTAGAACTGCTTGTAGTCATTGCAGGGAATATGTCTGCACAGTACTACAGGCTGCACCCATTCCTGACCCACCACCTGACTTGTTGCTGTGGCTCCCAAGTGGGAGAAAAAGGAGAGGAAAGGAAGCTTGCTGAGTGCCTCAGAATGCCTAAGGAGACTACACTCACCATCAAAATAAGGCAAACTGGTCTTGCCGTGGAGCCACTTACACACATTTCTTCAAGTAAGCAAACAACAAGATCTAGCAGGGCTTTCAGCTTGTAGTACTAGATTTTGTTAGGCCGTGAAGAACAAGGCATTTCTGAAGTAGAGAAAACTCTAACCTGATGGGTACAATTAAAATGACAAAGATTTCAAAACAGCTTTTCCCCTCTGACTTGCTGTATTTATCTTTTAGTTTAGAAAGTTTCCATGTGTTCCTGGGTTGCAGGAAGCTCTACAGCAACCCATGTAGGTTGCTCCTAGAAGAGTCTCCTTTTCAACACGTACAAGGTGTGGCCACTTACTTTTCTCAGGAACTTCCACACTCTTTGTGTTCAGCTGTGACTCGATTGCATTTTGTAATTCCAAACTTGCTCTTTTCCTCCATTATAACATCTGAAACAGAATGAAGCAGCCAGGGCAAAGCAAGCAAGCAGCCTTCCTCTCTTCCTTTTAATATACAACCATTATACTAAATGTAACCTGAAATTAAATTGCTCAGTCATCTCATAAACATAGATAAGGTCTACTCAGCAGTAAAGTGAATATTTTGGAAGAGAACTATTAAGAAATAGTCAATTTACTAGCTATCACCTTCCAAAAGAGAATATGTTGGTGTTTATGATGATATAAAAAGAGAGGGACTCAAACTATCCTTGGCTACTCCTATTCCACCTCTGCTAGAACCTGTTACGTAGAGTTGCTCTACTAGTGGCTTAGCTAAATGAAAAATTTGTTTTTTCACCAAAATGCATATAGCTGATCACACTGATCAGCTATATAACTAATCTTTATTTCTGAATGGCTCACTGCAATTCTGGGCATACATAAGGGAACTAAAACTGCGCATCAGGAATGACTTCCCATTGTAAAGCAACTTGTTCCCAGGCCAGAGGTTTATGGGACAATATAATCCAAAGGAAATTTCACATCATAACAGTTGAAAGGCAAGATTCAGTCACACTCAAGCATAACTAGTCGGTATGTCCAAAATAGCAGATGCTGCTGGCTGTTGCATTAGAAGAACAGGAAACAAGCATTCATCTTCTGTTTCTGCTGTGCCAGAAACTTAAAGGTATGGTTGCAGTTAGTCGTAATTCCTATAAACACTGGAACATCTTTACAGCCTAAAGAAATCAATCACATGTGATATTTCAGATTCTGAGAGCTATTCTTTGGACTTGAAGGCCTTTAACTATGTGATATTAACTGAGGACTAAATAACAAATAAGACTTGGCATCACTTTTGTAGCAATGAATTTCCAGAAGATCTGAGTGTTTTGTTAATATATTGGCAACAGGTATTTCCCATTTGCATCTGGTACCTCCAAAGATTCCAGCCCTGCCTCCAGACAACAGCATTGATGGGGATAACTTGATTCTGCTCCTGTGGTTAGGTGATTCTGCTCCTGTAGTTAGGTGTCTGCATAGAAACTTTTCCTGAGGAAGTTATGGAGATGTTTACCATCATGAACAACAATCCCAGTATTATAGCTGTTAAATTAAACTGAGGCTACACTATGTGCTTGCCACTTTTTTTTAAAAAAATGTTATTTTAAAAATAATTATTGAAAAGTCCTTCCTTTCAGAATTCCAGCAATCTTTCATACATGTTCCTTTTCTTGATTTTCCACTACCTGAGAAGATACTGGACACTACTACATCCACCTTGGGTTACTGTTTTCTGTCTACAAATAAGCTGAATAAGAAAAACCTTAATTTCTAGAGTAAGAATAATACCCTTAAATGCTATACATATCCCCTGTCCTTTCAGGTTTCTCTTGACTGGTTGGACAGTTAGTTGATTAATCCATCTGCAAAGCTTCTGGCTTCAGGCCCTTAAATAGATTTTTTTTTCTGCCACAAGGTTCAGTTGTTCTGAGGCAAAGCTTCCTACTCTTCCCACATTTGTTCTGCTGTCTCCAGAGTCTCCATGGAGTGAGAAGTACCTGGAACAGAGTAACATGCAGCCTGTATTCTCTGCATTCCTCTTTCCTAGTAGAGTAAATGGACCCCTGTCGGTTTTTTGTTTTGTTTTGAGTTTTTGGGGGGTTTGTTGGTTTGGGGGTTTTTTGGGTGGACGTTTTTTGGGTTTTTTTTGAGAAGAGGAGCCTGACATGTCCTATCAGCTTTTAAAAAGTATTAAAATGAAAACAAGAACATGATTGCATGGAATTCTAAGTGCTAGTGAGTATACTATATTGCAGATTCCACCATGATTATAATAGTTTGAGTAAAAATGAGATAACAAGGAGTGGCATTATAATTATTTGTGATTTTTTTTTTTTTTCATTTTTGTGAGTGTTGGTTTGCTGTGCAAAGCAAGGTCATTGTTATTTACTCAGCTAGAATTCCTGCCCTTTCAGAGCTCATTTGATTTGCTTTGCATAGGCTGGAAGTTACATTATCACTGTCACGTTGCTCTCTTCAAAATTCTGGGAAGAAAAAAAATCTGTCTGTGGTGAAAACCAAGTGCTACATATCTTCACTGAGGAAGAATTAACACTTGTCCCAAATTAAACATAATTTTCTTCAAGCCTCACTATACTTTTTTATTGTTTTCTAATAGCATATCAATCAGGCTAATACATAGTAAAGTTGCAGTCTGTGTTGCATTTCTGCTTTGGAGGCTGCTTAAATACATTTGTGTAGAAGTGACTGGGGAGTATGGACAGAATTAGCCCACATTTGTTTTCATATCCATGTGGACATGTTCTGCATATACAGGAGTAAATATATTACCCTTGTCTTTGCATTAGTCACTGTGATGGGAAGGCCCTCCTTATTGCCACTGGGGCTCTGCGAGCTCCTGTTTTGTGCAATGTTTTTTGTAAATTAACAACTGGCTCAGGTTGCTACTGCCAACGTTCTGTTAGCACCTTCACAACTCAGTAAGTAATTTTGGATGACAGCTGATGTCAACATTTCCCGTCATTACAGTCTCTGCCTTGGGTGGCTGACATGTATTGTTATGCTTGTGTAAGAACCCCTACTAAACCACCTGTCTCTCTCCTTGAGTGCATAGCAATCTATATAGGCTTCTTCCTCTGCAGTGAAGGAAGACAGACCCTTGCTCATGGTGATTTAAACCACTGTTTGAGGTAGTGCTCAGGCTCCTTAGCGAATGTAAATTGCTCTCTGCACATGCTTACATTCTTCCTTTGATTATATGAGACTCTATACTCCTAACACAGACACCATTGAAGTTTCTACTACTAAATGTTTTTGTGGTTGTTCTGAAAGTTCATTACAGAACTTGTCCCCCTTTATTACATTTTTTTTTGCCATTTTAGTGTTGTTTTTTTAACATTAACAGTCTTTATGTTTTGTACTTCAACTGTTCTTTGCATGATATTTAACAATATTTTTTAGAAAAGTCGCTGTTTGATTCCATGCTAATCAACTTTGCTCATTGTCGTAGGTCATTTTGGATCAGTACAGCACACTAGAGTGGTTTAACATCACTGTCACTAGCCTAATATTGGCAACATCAAACGTAGAAAATTGTGATCATGCTCTGTCCAAGCCAGCTGTGGAAGAGATCAGTGCCACAAGCACCTTGTGCCTTGTTACTACAGATATGTGTCCTGGGGGTCCTCCAATGGCTTGCTTGGGCTCTGAAAAGGCGTAGCTAACATGGGTTTATCATATGAAATCAGTGACTTGATCTAGGCACTGAGCACCTTGAAAACAACATTAATATCAGTCTCAAGAGCAGAATGAAATAAATCTTTCCCTTTTTCACGAATGTCCTAAAGTTTTATGTAATTGTGGCCATAATGGCTTTGCCAGAATGAGAAATAATAAACTGAAACTCCTGATTTTCAGTTTTCCATTTTTTGTAATATTTTGTGGCCCATTTTTGTCTCTGCAGATCTTCATATGCCTCCCATATCATCATTAATCTCTGTAATTTACTGATTCTAACAGGCCATGCAATCTCAGTGTTCATATTTCATTCATAGTCAAAAGCAGTACAGGAACTTGTGTCGATCCTCCCACAGAATGGCTCATTATTAGTCACTGTCTATTTTGGCTTATTATCATTTACTTCCAATTTTCTCCTATATTTTAGTTTATTTTTAATCGATGTCAGAATTACCTTTTCCATATTACCCATGGGTCTCAAATCTTAATGGGATTTATATCTCAAAAGAAGACAACCATATTATCAGTAAAATTCTCATGTCTGCAGTTAAAATATTTGCTTTCTTATTTCGCTGTTTCAAAATTTACTCCTTTTGGCTCCTAGCACTTATTAAATACTAAACACTCTGAAATGAAAAGTCTTTAATTTTCTCAGGTCTTGTTTTCATTCCAGTTTCCTTATTGACTTCCTTTCTTTATTCAAGCCCCAGCTTGAAATCAGATGGTTTCTGTCCATCCTTATTTGCTTAAGCCCAGTCCGAGATTCATTGCTTCAATGTAGCATCAATTCTGTGATGTTAGGAAAAAAAAAATAGAAAAAAGAATCAAAAAATAATTACTTAGTTATAACTTCTGTAATTACGTAAGGCAAAAATATATATAAAAACTGCATTCTTCTAGGGTGTAAAGCATACACCAATCAGTAACTGGAACATCAGAAGAAACTTCATTTCAGGAGGGCTATGATATATTTTGCCCCCTGCAGAACCCAGTAATTTTTAAAAGATTCCAGTTAAGACATGGCATCAACTGAGAGGAAGCACTTGGCTGAACTGCTTTGACAGTTCCCACATTCCATTGACATAAATTCTCTTTTAGAAATTGGGATAAATTAAAAAAAAAAGTGCATAATTTATAAAATATACCTGAAAGAAGAAAAAAATAAAAAAGCACAAGTTACTTATTTTCTTTGAATTAAGTATATGCACCACCTTCTTCAGGCCTTTAGGATTTTCACCACAATGGTGGCAAATCGCTTTCATTTGCGTTAGTTATTCTTCTCAGAAAATCATTACCTAGTTCCAGCCACAAAATTATTGCCATTATTGGGAAATCTGGTAAGTGTTTTCTGCATGTTTGGAGCAGGAGGAATAAAAGTACCTGGAAATCACTTTTACCTTAGCCCATCTTGAAGTTGCTTGAAAAACAAGCTGGTCTGAAGGCTAATATAATTCATACTGATGGAGAATGGCTTTTACAAGCCTTAGCGATGGTAACCTCTGCCTGTGCTCCCTGGGAAGCAGTATGGTAGTTCGAGGGTCTTTTAGTTTCCAAGGATTGTTGCCACTAGAGGAATTGTCCTCTGACTAAGCCTGTTCTGCTAAAGGTTGCCTTGGGAGTCAGAAACTGTGGCTATTTTCCAGTATTTCACGGTGGTTCTAACCCGATCTTCACTAGGTCCATTCCAAACCTCATAGAAAATGCTATTCTACATCTTACCAATCCAATCTTTCATCTGAAAGAGTTTTAAATCTTGGAAGATTATGTGCCAAAGGCTCCCATTTTTCTGTCATCTCACACTTTGTCCCTTTAATGGGAGGAGTGACTGCTTGCGTAGATGTATGCAACACCCCTAGTCAACCCATTCCTGGTGTTTGGTTACTCACGTATATGTTATTCTTAATATAAATCATACAAAGAGGTTTAAAAGCAAATGCCACCTTCTGTATTTTTTTATCGGGAAAGATATTGCATATGTGTAGATTTCTGTGATGAAAGCTGGTTCTGGTTTTTTCCCCTTGAACTAATATTCCAATTCTTGGTTTGTTTTTTCTTTTTTTTTTTTTTTTTTGGCTTCTTATTTCTACATCCAGTGTTGGCTTGTACTTTTTTTTCTTTCCACTAGTCTGGTAGCCGGGGCAGTCTCAGCGCTGTGATTTTCCTGTCAACCAATCAATTTAACCACCTTCTAGTTCAGCTGTTCCTCATAGCCATATAGGCTCTTCAGACACAGTGTTGAATTCTTTATTTTCTTCTGGAAAGTCTAATTAGTACTTACGATTGTGATGAATAGGCTATATTAGATAGTAAGTGCCTGGGTTAAAGATTTATGCAACAGCATGTAGGTACAGTTTCAGTAAACAAGTGAATGATTGAAGATACCACATGCATAAAACCTGAGCTACGGCAGAGAAGAAATGAATTGGGGAGGGGAGGGAAAAGCTAAAAGCATAATTATGAAATTGGTGAATGATGTGTCATATTGATTGCTATAGTGTGTTAATATTTGCTCCATTTGATATCCCAGATGTTTAAAGCAGTAGTTACATCTGTCCTTGCCTGGGCTAACAGAATGCTACAGAGAAGCTTTTTTAAAAAAAATGTTTGAAGATTTACTGCATTTCTAGAGGTTGTTTTTATTAGTCTATTACATGTTTTTCTGTGTTGTTCTGTTCCCCTTCAAGTGTGTTTTGAAAAAGTTACTTGTTTGCAAGCTGAGAAATGAAGGATATTTAATAGCATTCAAATAAGACATTCCCCTCTGTGTCTCGAATTTTGCTTTGGAAGAGGCACATAAAATACTTTCAGAAACAAACAATTTTTTTATGTAACTTAGTTTTGTAAAATTAGAAGTTCACAATATTCTGAAAACATACTGTTCCTGAGAGAGAAACATTTCACCACTGCTCTTAGAGTAGTAATTCACAGTGACAAAGGCAGCCGGTATATTTTGTTTGTTTGAAACTGTACATTTGGGGGGAGGAGGGAAAAGTACAAAACACATTTTAAGTGCCTTGAGGTGTCTGTTGTACACAGGAGACTCAGCAACTAGAATTCATCTCTGATGAATAATCAGAATCTTTTGTCTTTGATATTTGTTGTCCAGAGTAGACTTTATAAACGATGTACATCTACCTTTTGTTGAGCATTTAAAGTACTCAGAAAACAAAGACATTAGCTTGCATATTCAGAACTTGGATTGGAAGGTATGAGTTTAGATGTAGAGATTTCAGTTCTCCATTCTCAGATCCTCTACTAGGATCTGGTTGCCAGAAAATAAATGACCTTAATCTGATCTATAACTGAGCATACCAGAATGAAGGTACTCAAGACCTGAAAAGGAAAGGGTAAAACTTCAATTTCAATACACAACCCATGTCCTCAATTTCCCATTCCATTGCTAAGTCTTCCTCTCTGTGCCCCCACCTTACTTATCATCTGGTGAAATTCCTTTGGTGATGTCATGCTCAGGGAACAAAAGTCTCACTTATAAAAGGATTTTCTTTATTTTTCATAATTTAGCTGAACCAACACAAAACTGAATACTGTAAAGCAACAAAAATGATGTAACATCTTTAATTGTTCTGTGTTTACTAAATAAGGCTACTACACTCCCTTTAAAATAAATCAAAACAGAGAGTTGGTAGAGTGAGGGATCTGGCTCTTGAGGTCTACATGTACAGTAAATGTATTTACCATCATTTATTGCATGACATTTTAAACCTGACATTGGTCATTTATAGTGCAGTCAGTCCATAACACTTTTCAAGTGGCTGGGCTTTAATTGCTACTTTGACACTGGTCAAAATCCTAAGATTAAATAAGAATTTTGTATATATTTATTTTACTTGAAGACAAAATGATCTATAGTTCATGTTTCCCGCAACCTCTGCATTAAATAAGCCTCAGTATTAGAGCAGGCCTTAAAAAAAATTTCTTTAATCAACTTTTCATTTTTGTACCTTTCATCTATGGTCACTCGAACAATCTCTATATATTTTTCTTTAGTAGAATAGAACTAGCATAACACTAAAAGTTAATTGGAGTATTAGGTAGTATACTTGAAACCATAATACATTTGCCAGGAAGAAATTAAGCTCCCTTGTTGATTGCATCATACCAATATGTACCAAACTTACATACCAAAGGGTACACTAAAAGGGAACAAGGTTTTGTTTGTTTCTCTGTTTTATCATAATTTCCCCCTTGTCTATGCTGTCTTTGCTAATTTTTCACTAACCAATAATTTCAAAAAAGTGGGCTTTCTAACAATGAGGTAAAACACTGAAAATGGGATCAAGGAACAAGCTTCAAACTGACCCTTACACAAAAGCAGGGGGAGAGAAAGAGAGAGAGAGAGAGAAAGAAAAAAAGAAAGAAAGAAAGAAAACCAAACCTTGCTATGAAGAGCAATGGGTAAAATATTTTACACTCTATTTTTATCAGTACATAAAGACAAAAAATAAAAATAAAATAAAAATAAAAAATGCCTTCCAACAGTGCAATGGTTGAATGCATTTATGTAATATAAACAACATTATTCTTTGCTTTTTCTACACAGTCCTCTCTGGTCATGCTTTACATCCAGAATGTCCCAATGGAAGAAAGCAAACGACACCAGTCACTTCAGAGACAACTGAAGTAATAAAACACAACTTAACTCTGAACCACTTGTCATGACTGTCAGAGTTATCACGTTAATTGTTAAATAGGTTTTTCTACAAATATACAACATATAAAAACTGTTAAATATATAACTTTAGGCTTTTCAAAATACATTTAATGATCTCTTTCAAACAAGTGTTACTTTTGTTTTCTCTTTAATTTGCTTTCTGGTGCTAAATGGTGTATCAGATGAGACATAGGCCACAGATGACCAAACATGCTCTTTGCAAATACTGTATTATCCAACTTTAACTATCAAAAATGGAACTGTAGAAGAGGCATGTTTAACTGGTTAAAACTGAAAATGATTTTAGTACGAGAAAGTCAATCTAAGTACAGAGGAATAAAGGTGCCGTGTAGACAGTTTGTGTTCTTTTTGTCCAAGTTTTTCAAACATAGGTCATTTTCTCTCAGTGCTCCATTATGTTCTCTCGAACGTGGCATTTCAAGAGCAGGTCTCTGAGTTAGTTTTTACTGCAGCTTTCCGTAAAGACTTCTGCTGGACAACATCATCTCAGCTTTGTGAAAGCTGGAATCATGTCTTTGTGGAGACCTCCTACAATTTAATGACATAACTCTGTTAACAGTAAGATTTTGTCCACTTTAAAATAGATTTTGCTCTTTGGTCTATTGTATATACTGAAAGTATAAGAAAATAAAAGCAATTCAGACAGTTTAGGGCACAAGAAGAGTTTCTCTTTTGCACCTCAGTGTCCTCCCATAGGCAAAACAGTCTTCTCTAAGGCTGATTGGGATGATACTCTTCATTGTAGCAGACTCGTCGGATTAAAACATGTAGGTAACAGCAAGTCCAGCAGTGGTGTATAACGCAGATGAAACGTTAACCATGAACTTTTTTGTATTGCTAATGCCCAAGCATATCTCTTTTTCTATATTCCTTAGTCCAGTGATCCTTAGTATGGTAGAACAAACTTTAGCTCATAATGTAGAGGAATTATGCTGTCATTCATGAGATACAGAGAAACAGACAGTAGAGTTGATGACATATAACGGATGATGATCCACAGCAGTGAAACTTGACTAAGTTAAGTAGCTCACACAGAGCCTAAACCACTCCTACGAGGATTCTGTGTTGCTGCATTTGTCAGGAGACCTGTAAATCAATAAGAACAAATGAGTCAGTGTCTTAATTTACAATCCTGGTTATCTTTGCTGTCCATTATTTTAAAATATATGCTACTGAGATTTTTCAAGGAGACAGTTAATGAAATAGAAGATATTTATTTTTCACAGCAAACAAAATATGAAAACCCCTATATTTTATTACAAAAAATTAACACTTTAATCATTATTTCTAATAAAATCATGAACATAAATGATAATTTACAATAACTTCAATGCCATCTACTATCAAGCTCCATGCACATTCTTTTTTCATAAATATAATATCACAGAATGTTCTTTTACCTGCATTAAAGTTATATATAACAATATGTAATACACATGGCAATGGAGATGACTGTCACTTTTTACATATAGGATATCATGAAAAATGAACATGAAAGCCATGACCATTTATTAAAAATGCAAGGGTGTTCATACTGGAGGCTTTTCTGCCTTTAAGTTTCCAATGAGTGCTAGAGTGCACCTAATTTAATCAATACTGCCCTCTAGCGATGCTATCACGAGTGGAAATTAATGTAAATAACGTTTATTAATAGTCAATTTAATCAGAAAATTGTTTTAGTTACACAGCAGAAAAAAACCAACACAAAACAACAAAAGAATGAAAATGGGCAAAGGACTGCCCAATGAACCTGTTTAAAAGAAAATGGAATGGAAGCAGTGGTTTGAAAGAGAAACAGAACCAAAGTTCACACTATTAAAGAAAACAAGAGTACTGGAAGACAGCACAAACACAAATGAGAAAGTAATGACTGATTTATACAACAAGGAGCCAGCTACTCATGCTCACCTAAAGTATCAGTTTAGAAATGGTTTCAAAATTACACAGCTACTGTACAAGACAAAATGTTTTGAGGTGTATTAAGCAAGCATGATTGTTACAAAATGCCGTTTGAATGTTCAAACACTGTCTTCTGCTTTGGCATTGTTCTGTCTCCAGATAGTCAGAACTGTTACTACTGATGGAAATACCATGCATAACTCCAGAAAATACTGAACAGTGAATGTGAAAGAGCAAAACAAGTAAGAAAATCCAATTCACTTGGTTCAAGCCATGTATTAAATTTAGAGGTTTTAACCTAACACTCAGAGCGGCAAATGAAAGAAATACCTGCCTCCAAATCAATTTAGTGACAGCTTGAAACATATGGATCTCTCTCTATATGTATGTAGAAAGATAGATAGATAGATAGACAGATAGATAGATAGATGGATGAATACTTTCCTTATAAGGCATAAAGTGTATGTCATAGATTTCTGCTTTTAACCTCTCACCTTTTCCAGGAAAAAACACCCCAGAAATCTTGCAAACAGCCTTTCCTTTTCGGACTAGTGATCAGATCTCCAAACCACATGGCCTCAGACAGGCTGAAGGCAAAAAACCTGGTTGATTATTGTGGTATATTCCCCCTTTTAAATATACATTCAGCAAAAGAAATTATTTTAAAGTTTTGCTTCTATTATTTTTTCTGTTTCCCCTTTATACTCTTTCTTGGGGTTTCTGCTATGCCCCCTATTTTTCTTCCCATTAGAACAGAACACAGCTTTTAAGGTAGTAATACTTTTTAGGCAGCGAGACACAAAGCAAAAGATTTGTGGTTTACTAGGTCTGAAAGTAAACTACTATTGTGTTAAGAATTAGGCTGACTTAGCTCCATCTTTCCTGAATTACGCTGGAGTGGCCCAGAGCTAAAAGCAACAGTGTAAACTGCTGATGGACTGTGTGCTCGATGTTTTCATAGCGTGCTTCTCTACCATATTGGTCCCAGGATGGAGAGAGAATTCAAGTACAACCACATTCATTTGCAGATACCTGCTGCTTTGTCATTTTACGGATATAAAAGCTTCCTTCCTGACTTGCTATCCCTGTCTCCACTTTGCACATCCCTGCTGTGTGAATATAGTATCTACACTTTAAAAGAAGGAGAGAAGAGGGGGCACAATTACGCATTTTAAAAATGCTGAGGCAGGGCAGTGAGCAGGCTTGAAATAAAGTGATGACAGGAAGAGGAACAGATTAGAGAACAGGAGGTGAATTTACAACTTTGGACAATGACAGGAGAAAATGGAATGAGAGGGGGAAAGAAAAGGCGTAGGTTAGCCAGGGAAGTTTAAACATCATTTATTAATGAAGACCTGAAAAAGAAGTAAGATAGGTAATAGGAACAACAAATAAAAACGAGAGAGAAGATAGGAGAGAGCATGAAGAGTCCAGAGAAGAGGAAGAGAATGCACACCTACCCTCCCACCTCCTGTTTCTTCCCCTTTCATTCCTCATTACAGGTAAATTAATCACTCCCCAGAAGAACAGACAGATCAAGCAAGAGAAAAGAGGGATTCACAAAATGACCATAAAAATGATTTCTTTACTCTTTATACGAGTAGTTCAAACCATGAAAAGTACCACCTCCCTGATGTGGTTTAAAGGAAAATGGTGCTCTTGATGACTGTTTGGCAGCAATGTATAGAATATTAATTAGGTCAATAAATTGCAATGAAAACTGTAAATTCAGTAACTACGTATACAAAACTGCTTTACAGCTTGGGAAAGGTGTGTTGGCATGGTTTTGTTCCTTTTTTCCCTTCACTTAGGAAATTTGCAGCAGCATCAAATTAAAGAGAGCCTGGGTACCAATCACATAGTACAAGATTTTCTTTTCTGTCCATCTCTGCAGAGGACTTAAGTCAGTTCTAGGTACCATTGCACAGGTCTATTTGTCACCGACTTCAATGAAGTCAGAATTTCTCCCCAGTGCTTCAGGTTCTGCTTCCTTCTGAAGGAGCCTGATGATCTGTCTGTAAGTTTGGAGAACTCTTGAGCTTGTTCAACTTTGAGATATTGAACAGGCATCTAGTTCCAGAGAGTAAAATACTACTGTACGTTATCTGACTGTTTGCATGGTGGAAGCCCAAGCTCCTGTGTGCTCCACAGAATTCTGCTCAAGAGGAAAAAATCATTTTCCTGACTGCATATTAATAGATAATCCAAAGCATAAGAAACGATATATTTCATATGACCATGTATATGTTATTGTAGTTCTGGGATGGCTTGAATATGTCCTGAGAAAGTTTGGTTTATTAGAGCAATTATAATACAGTCCACTTAATTTGTCTTATTCTTGAGGGAGTAGAATAAGGGCCAGTCTATCTCCAACTATGCCCTAATGGCACATAAAATAAAATAATTCATTGGTTTATTCCTGTGGTCAAAGACAAAGGAAACAAGTTATGCAAGTAACCTTGAGAAGATGGGAATATGAGGTGCTTTGCTGACTTAGGCATTCCACCAAAAGAAACCCACCCAAAAACCTCTGTCTATCTTTCAGTGTAGGATTGAATTTAGTGGCAAAATGTTTGAATTTCTCATCACAAACCAGAAAATTGAGCCAAGCTTACTGTGACTGGCAAATATTTTCAGAGTCATGACTGAGTTTCAAGCATGTCTGGCCTGACCTTTTATTTTAAATAGAATCCACATAAATACCAACAATTCCATGTCAAGCCTGGTAAAGCTTTAGCAGTTTCATCTGGTTTCCACTCTGTATTTTCAGAATAAAAATGAAAGTTAGAGTGAACCAAAGTCATTATTTTTGCTACAGTAGCCAAGTGCTTTTACATGACCGCCTGTTGAATTTATATTGGCACTCTGTGATGACTGAACTATCTATCATGTTTCCAGCACTGATTTCTGAAAATTTTCTGGATGCCTACAAAGTAATTGGTCATATCAAAGAGGTTTTGGTGTTGCCTAACAGCTGAACTACTTGTCTAAACTGTGTATTTTACACTTTCAACTATAGTCTTAAAAATTCCTCTGTGAGTCTTAAGGTTCTGTGTAGCACCCATCAGTGTAAATGGCTTGCTTTTTTTTTGGTACTATTATATGAAAAAAACCCAACAAACCCCACAACATTTTGCACAAAGATAATTCACGGAGATTGATGTAGGTTGGCCCAGTCTCTGTCTCACAAATCTACTCATAATGGAAACGGTTCCAAACCTTTTACCAACTGACTGCAAGTCAGATAAACAGCATGTCTTTCCTTTCTGCTTCTGCAGCTATCAGTTCTAGGTCCCTGAACAACTAAGCATGTATAATGCAGAAAGAAAGATATAAAAGCATTAAAATGCCCAAGGAAAACCTTACACTGCCTTGCAAGATACCTCATGCTTTACGGGAATAAAAATGTAAATTTCTGGTGATGATCCAAGCAGTAGCAACGACCTGTTGCATTTATGAGAACTCCCATAGTCCCTCCTGAAAATTTATTCTGTTTTCCTCCCTTCCTCTTCCTTTCTCAATGCTCATATATGCAAATTGAACTGTTTAGTCTTCAGAAACAGACAAGTTAATCTAACTTTAAAGTGTCTGCAGCTATTAGGAATACGAAAAAGAATGGAAGCTGCTATACTTAGTAGTGCTGTATTCTGTCTCACTGAGCTAGCCACAGGAAGGACATCTTCAGAGTTCAAACTAATACCTGCAGAACTAGGAATAATAAGGTTGGTCAAATCGAGTGTCTGTGCTTGTGGGTGAATGTTTATAAAAAGCAGCCTAGCATATTAGGTAGTGTATACATGGGTATGCTTTCCTGTATTGCACTCCAGCAAGGTAGCATTCATGAGTTACAGATAGCAGAGTCCAATTATTAGCCATCTTCTAGGAGACTATGCCTTTTCTTTATCACCCACTGTTTGTTTGGGGTTTGTTTGGGTTTTTTTCCCCACTTCTACCATTCAAGTCAGACATGGGAAGAACTATTCATTCCAACTCTGATACTCTTTTCAAATGAGATTTTTTTCCCCAATAATAATTATTTTAATATCAATAATCTGTCCAGAACTAAACCTAAAAAGTGCCATGTGCCCTTAAATAACAGTCCCAGCCCTATCTTCTCAACTTCCCCTGACCATCTGCCAGGACTGTCATCTTGATTATTTATTTCCTGTTCTGTTAAAATCCCGGTCATCTCATTTTACCTTTTTTGAACTTATTAGATCTTGGAACGTGCTGGGTCAGATCAAACACTCCTTCCTTCTACTGATTTACCCATTACTTCGCAAGCAATACTAGTGAAAGCAGTGGGACTCTGCTTATAATTAGATAATCCTTACAATGAATGAAAATGTTAGAACCAAGGGTTGTAACCCAGCTGAAATACATCTGACCCTGGGTCATACAGGTGACCCATGTTTAAGAGCTGAGGCTTAAGTATATATAATAATGCAAGCTTGCTTTGCAACATCTAAATACATGCTAAGGAAAAGCAATGGAGGTGGCAAAAGTATCTGTGCTCAGCACATTTAAAGCCCTTGAGCACAAAGGTGATCATGGGGGATTTTCGGCTGGAGTAACACTTGGAGCTATTGTGGAGCAAAAGAGCCAGGCAGGTCTCATTCTGCCCTGCGTGGAAGTCTAAAGTCAGGTCCTTGAAGCAACGTGGATAGAAAGGGGGAATGATGAAGATCGCCACACATTTTATAAGGCATAACAACGCAAAACAGTGCGGTTTTATTTCTCATGTGCTGGGTAAAAAACCAAACGTACTTAAAATAAGTCTGGCTAAAGGCCTTGAGCAAGTAACCCGATTGTATCTGATTTTTTTCTCTTTTAAAATGGTTAGAGGCGTGCACCTATACGAAGCTTAGTAGCAGGTAAAACTAAGAAAGATTTGTAACTGGCATGGAATTGTAAACTTGAAAAATGACTACTTCTCTGCCTCCTTTTTACTCTTCAAATAAAAGCAACTGCAGTATTAGCACAATGGAAAGTGTATAAGGATAGCCAGGGGCTTTCCTCAGGGTACTGAAAAAACCCCCAGGATTTACCATTCCTGAGACTTTTCTCTAAGGTAGGAGACAGGTTCAGATTAAATCACAGATGCATCTAAGAAACAATTTTTATTTAAATGCAGTAACTTAATGTTTACTGAATTTTGAATATTCATACCTATATACCTATATTGAAAGCATACCATTTACAGATTAACAAATCTTAACAGACATAGCCTTAATTACATTAAATCTTCCTGTGAAAAAAATGCCTTCAATATTTCCGTGTGCTAATAAAATCTATTAAATATAATGATCTCCCATAAAATAATACTTGTATTGCCACAATCAAAAAAAATCTCATGAAGAGGGTGATGTGAGTTTTAATTATAAAGTTTAAAAAACCAGTCTTGCCTATAGTTGAAGTTTACTAGTCTACTTAATGGAAAAAAAGGAAAAAAAGCCCAACAACCCACAGGAGCCAGTGCTGAAGTCCACAGACAAATCTAAACTGTTACTTTTTCTTCTCTAATTAGAGGAGAAGATTGTTCAGGGGCATCTGTGAGTGACATCTGATTGACAGGCAGCTGGTCTGGAGCAAGGTTAGTCTCACGCTCACAATAAAAATTGGAACAGTGATTTCCTAAGACTGATGGTGAAAATAGCTAAACTTAAATGAATAATACATCGAAAAGGCAACATGATTTTAGATAGAATATTTAGGATATTTCATCCATTAGAAGAGATAATTCTGACTTACAAAGCATAAGCTTTAAATAGGAAGTTCAACTGCTAGTGACAGAACTGAATAGTCAGTGTTCACCAGCGAGATACTGTCTGCTTTATGTATTCCATCTGAGAATTTATTGCTTAAGAAAGCAGTCATGTTTCGCATCATTCCAGAAAGCAATGTAGCACAGTAGATGGCTTTTAACAAGCAATCTTTATAAATATGCTGTATATGGGAAATAAATCTCAGTATTTAAAATTACTCTGCTTAGCCTTTGCCTATGACTTGAGGAGAAAGTAGTAGGTGGACAACTGTGGGGAATGGGAGCATAGAAGGAATATGTATGGGTAGGTCAGGTAAGAAGAATGCAAGAGGAGTTTTATTCTGTCATAGCCCTGTTTGGAAACAAAAGCAAGAACACACATAGGATTCCTCTGTAGAAATAACATACAGGCATCCACTGCAAATGCAGAAGAGGAAGTGAGTGTGGTCTTCAACAAAGCTCAAATGTATGGTATGTGGACACACAAATACAAGAAAGCCCACCACTGCTCTTAGTCCTTATGCCCACTGCAAAGAGCAGCACATTTTCTAAAGGTAAAATTTCCTAAAGCAGAATTGTTCTCAAAGACTCCTCTAATATGTACATGCAAAACAGCACAGGCATGTATCAGCAGAAATTAGTTTTAAACCTGGATTCTACTCACTTTCAGTGCAAAACAAAAAATTCCCAGCCTAACAAATTGTTACATCCCTGTTAACAGGTTTATGAGATTTAGTTCCTGGCTTCAAAGACACATTATAAAATGTGAAAAATCTTTCCCTGAAACACCTCATCACAGACACAGTAAGGTGTGTCTTGTATCAGATTAAAACCAAGGTTTTTTTAGAGACCCTTCAATCCTTCATCCAACCATAAACATTCTGAAGGGACAGTGGAAAATGTAGTGACTTAACTAAGTATTTTCTTCAAGATTTGGGGGGGGGGGGGGGAATATTTCTCGACAGGGTAAGGGGAAAATTGACAGTAGTAGAGGATTTTGCATACAACAATATATGTTGATCCTCTGTTTAATGACAACATATCCATACACCTTACAGACTTTCAAGCTCTCTTGTACTTCCTTTCAGGAAATACTTTATGTTGGTTTCGTGATATACTCTTATAATCCCAACTTAAATATCCTTTTGTACATCTATGCTTATCCTCCAGTTTTAAGTTTTGCATGACTATAGCAAAGCTGGGAAGAAGGATGAGACAGGGAATTTAAGGATTATTATCCCAAACTAGCCAATTAAAACATTTTTAATCCCTTAGTGGCAAAGCAGATCCCTAAATGCATTATACTGTGTAGCATTCTGATTAACAGTGCAAATACATTCAGACCTAACACAAACTAGAGATGCATACAATGCAGTAGTTCAAAAACCAACCAGTGTGTCACTGGAGGCAGAGCGCTCTGTACACTGTGCCGCACATTGGATCTAAATTCTTTGGCAAGATCACCATTACTCTTCCTACCCTGTTTCTGTGATATTTTGGCAAGCAGTGCTGTGGTGATCAGATTTCTGCAGTAGACTGAAAACAAACAACAAAAGAGGAAAAATAAACTGTGGCAAATGTCAAGGAATTTTCTGTAATTTACAATAAATTTTACACACACACACACAAAAGACAGAATGATATAAAAGTAGCTACATTACAACTTTTGGGGAGCAAGAGAGGAAGTGAATTTGATCTCTCAACACACAAAGATATCCATCTTGGAGAATCTTACCACCTTATCTAGCTTCATGTGCTGTCTTGTAGTAACTTTTCTCAGTCGGATTTTAGGGATTCCTAGCCCACTGTCCCTTTCATAACAGACCTTCAGCTCCCAATATTACAATCTCCTTGGGTCAAATTCAGAGATTAGACGTAAATGCTGGTATCTATATGTGACGATTAAGTGCGATCTCAGTCAGGGTCAACAAAATCTAGAGTTCAATTCTGCCTAAACATATACGCTTAGTGCTGTGAGACATCCTTGGGCATCTCCCCTGATCTCCAGATGCTCCTTCAAAAGGCCTTGTGTCATACATTTGTGCTCCTGAACGCATCTCCTGGAGCATCTAGGCTGCCCTGGACACATCAGGGAACTGAATTCTGCCCTCGTTCTCTTTTCTCAAGCTGAAGAGTCTCAAGCAGCCCCTGCTTGTGACTCAGTGGGCCTCATTTGGTCATGAGTGACCCACTAGACCCTAGTGTAACTCCACATGCATCACTGCCCAAACTATATTCTTGTGACTGAGCATTTCTTCTGGGTTGAGTCACGCAGATGAGAGAGAAGAGGAATAAGATACTGTCTTGTGATCAGTCCCTGTGCCTAAGCAGCAAGCAATCATAGTTCAGTTAGCTAAGGCTACAAGACAGACCATGAAACATTTGTGTGGGTCCATCCTTAAGAGCGAAGTGTCATTGCTGTGATCACACAATCCTAGAAGTTCAGGAGGATGGGATCACAGATAAGCATCTTATTACTCTAAGCACATGTCATTACAAGTGTTATGAGAGCTGTCAATTTGTTTCTTAGAAACATTTATCTGACCTTTGTTATCTTTCAAGCTTGTTTTCACATTATAAGAATGACAAATAGTAACATCAGACCCTGAGAATACCTCAAAAATGACTGAGCTATTTAAGAGATACTTCTGAGATAAATCAGAGTAAAATGCAGTTTTCCATTCCTCACTTGTTCCAACTGTAGGTGTAGAATAGACCTTGCTGGTTCATAAAACAGTTACTCAGATAAAATTCAATGAACCTGAGAAGCAAATAAGCTTCAGGTGAAGACAAGGATCAAGCTATAGTACTGACAATGTCATTAGTGAATCCAGTGTGGTGGATCACGCCATACCTGCACTGTTCATCACAGTACCAATTCTGAGTTCATAATCAAACCAACTCCAGGAACCACTAACAAGAAACTTATTTTTTAATACAATATTTTGTACTGTAGGACTTCACTGTTTTCATTATGGTAAGATTTTTGCTGCTGAGAATTCACAGATTTCTTTTTCTCATCATGGATTTTGTCAGATTTGAAAAATTATACAAGAGATTTCAAAGACTTCAGCTGCTGGCAGTATCAAGCCCTTGGTTCCTCTGATATGTCTGGGTTTGTGAGGGGGAGGTTCTCAAGACAGAAGGAAGAGATATCACCATGTTTTAGCAGTTACAAGAAAGTACATCAAAGTTAAGGGGATAGGTCCTAAAATATTAACTACAGTCCAGATGGCCTGCGTGGGTGAAACTTGAGAATGTTTTATGAGAAATCACACAAAACTCAGATGCTATAGAAACAAGAGACAAAACAGAAAAAGAGGAAAAATGTATTACTGACTCTGCCAGACATGCTAGGCAACATTTCATAAATACCAGATGGAAGAAGTCATGATCAATCTTTCCTTTGAGGTCAGGAATTACATGCCACATCACAGAACAGGACTAATGCACAAATGACATCATATGGTTTGAGATTCTGCTGTCAGACAGGAGACCTGTGTATTCTCCTCAGAACAGGTCTTGGCTTAGGCTGTGAGCTTCTCAGAGATGTCACTGTATCAGGGTTAATGAACAAGGAAGAGTTTGTGTTTCTCTGACATTGGCCCTTTTTTGCTAATTAAACAGAAATGGAAAAAAAGAAGCAAATTTTATATATTTTTTTTTTAATTTTCTTTTAAGTAGAAGAGGAAATCTGCTCTGTGTAGGAGATGGTGTGGGTGTGTTCCACAGATTCTGTAAGATTCACAGGGACCACTGTGGGAATGACAACATAGGCAGGAAAGTGCTATTGAGAGACAGCCTTGCAAGGTACAACCATAAAATTTGCCCCAGCAGTCACATCTGTTTGGAAGGCTTAGCTGCAGCTCTCCTCTACACGCAATGATTAACTCTGTTCATAAAGTGTTTTATCACCGCTAGACTCAATAGGTGCAAGAACATGTAAAAATTACTTTGAATAATTTTGCTTAAGAAAAAAATGGTATTTCAAAAAGTTAAATTTTCATTTTAAAGTTGATTACTTTTTCATTTTGCATACCAGGAGTAGTACTATGTAATAAGATATGCTATTATGAATATATACTATTAATTATGACATTTATTACTTAAATAATTAGCATCACTTATTAGTAAGAACTGGTTGTGTTGTCTTATTTTCAGTCACAGTGTAATCTGTATGTGCTGCAGTGAAACAATATAATACCTCTATCTGAAAAACAAAAACCTGGGCTCTAATAATTATCCCATTTACTGTTGGGCATCTAAAAGCCTAACAAGATTTTGTTAGTCAAGGACACTTTATATGGAAAAACAGACATTTTGAGGTGGCAATACAGTTTCTTCAGCACATACTGCAACTACGTACACTTATCTTGGTTATCTTATTTAGGTGCCTCCTCCTCATATCAAATGCTCTGAAAATGTAGAGCCTGATAGCCTTTGAGGAAAAAATACAATTGCTTTTATCAGGTAAATGAAATGAAACCTTACCTTTTGGAAGGACCCGTGTCTCTCCATTGATGACAGAGAAGGCTAACAGCAACTAATTTCTGAAGTCATGTGACTGGTAGGTGCCTTATATAGAGGAATGAATCTCGATGTCACTAATTATTTTTTTGATATTTTAAAAAATATGTTCCTTGGTTTTTTGGCTGTTTGTTTGTTGGGTTGTTTTAATAAACAACTGTATGCTATGCAACTTCTAAAGACAAGATGATGTTTTCATCTTCCTAGAAAAAATATTTCAAGCTAAGATAACAGGAAAACAGCTGCTTTTCTAATTAGTATATTTGATGCTTAGCTTCTTTTCATTACAGCACAGACAGGGGATACTTTGATGTAGATGTTTTAATCAGTGTTAAGTAGCATTAAGCCCTAATAATTTAAAAATAAAACAATCACAAAATAAAATGTATACCTAAAAAATTATTTGATTAATACATCCTATTATAACACATCAGTAGGAATGAAACACATTATAATTGCTACTGATATGCCATAAAACGATGTCATAAGAGTAATGAAAATGAGAAATAATGCGATACAATTAAGAAGGTTCTTTTCAATTCCAAAATTAAAAGTATTGAAATGCTTCAATGTCAAAAAGAATTGGAAAATCCAAGTTTTAACAAATACAATTAGTTATTGCTCTGATTGCTTGTTGATTTAACATTTGGGTCAGGAGAGTTTGAAATTTTTCCTGAATCTTCTCACTTCCCTTTTAAAAACTCCACACCGGCACACTATCTGACTAACACTAACTTCTTCACTCTGAGGGTGACCAAGCACCGGAACAGGCTGCCCAGAGAGGTTGTGGAGTCTCCTTCTCTGGAGATATTCAAAACCCACCTGGATGCGATCCTGTGCAACCTGCTCTAGGTGATCCTGCTCTAGCAGGGGGGTTGGACTAGATGATCTCTAGAGGTCCCTTCCAAACCCTACCATTCTGTCGTTCTGTGATTCTGTGGTTCTTTAAAAGGTAGGGGTGAGGAGGGTTCACTTTTTTACAATATATGCATTGTCAAGTCTTTAAACTTACCCTGATAAAGTATGCTTAATTAACCTGTGGTATTAGTTCTTCATACAGTCTTTCAAAATGCACAACAGCTGTATCAATTGTTAATAAAAGACCTTTTCACCATGATTTTCCATTTAAAGGTGTACTTATGTTGATATTTGATTACACTACTGTTCTTCTATAAATAGTAGAGTATCTGCATATTCCACCAATAAGCTCTGTTCCTGAGAATTTTTGTTCAAAACCCGGCACAGTGGTAAGTTAGAGCTCTGACATCTGGAACGCTTTTGGGCTGACTCCACACGGGGAAAAAAACTTGTCAATATTCGCCCGAGGTCATCTTTCTCGAAGATGGACCGGGCACCTATGGCCAAGCACATATAAACTACAGTTAAGCACTTTGCCATCAAAATTAACAAATAGGGTGACTTGAAAATGATCCTATCATTCCTAGCAATGACACTGCTCTGCTCACTTACGAGATACGCAGTTGTCCAATAGGCCAAAACCACACAAACAGTATTAAAATTAGGAGGAAAAAAAATTTGGATTATAAGTAGACATAATTCAGAAGCTACAGATTTAGATCTGTATTAATGTCAGCAAAGAGATAAATACATTTTGATTTAAAGCCTCATGCATAGTTTGATCTGAAATTAGTGCCAAGATGCATCAAAAGCTGTCAATTGCCATTTGCTGTGCTAATTTGAGACATTCATGTACTTATATTTAAGTATACTTTTTTGTTTTTCTGCAGTCCTGCAGATTCTCCTGAGACCATTATCACTGGCTTATTTCCCAGACATCTCTGTAAAGGATATTCTGCTTATAGAAAATATAACATATAGTGTCCTAAAGTGAAAAGCATGGCAGAACACTTCTGTTTGGAAAGTTTGTGAGTGTTTCAATCCCAAGGTAAGAAAGATAAACTGAAATCTTGGCTAAGCCCTTAAGGCTCACAAAATGACAAATAATTAAAGTAAATGCTTCTTGGTCCTTTTGCCACATAAATGTATTTATTTACAAGCTTTTGCTTTATGACTGATCAACTGTATCAACAAAGACTGTAGATCTCACAATTCCTACCGAAAATAAGGCATATGGTCTGTTGTAATATCTAAACCATCAGCTAATGGCCATACTTTACCTTAAACGTTGTTCATATCTATCACATATAAACTGAAAAGAAAGTTATTCACTGGGATTCTGAAGAGGGAATAAGGCGCACATTTCTGTAACACTTTAAATCATAGAAAGAGGTAAGAGGACTAAGGAGATATTTAGGTGCAGTATCTGGAAGCGGTATGGCTGTTAGCATAGCAGAGTTATTAAATTTTATTACATCAGAGGAGCACTTAGCTGAATTGTGTGAGTCTGCAGGTTCTGGTTAGTACTTCTTTGGTGGATGTCGCACAGTGCAATGTCAACCTGTTCACAGATTCAAGTCTATTTTTAATCAGATGATGTGTAAAGAACTACTCAAGTAGTTTCTTCTTTCCTTTTCTTTTTTTCTTTTTTCTTTTTTTTTTTTTTTAAGGATCCCTTCAAAAGAACATTCTCTGTGCTAGGTTGCACTGTCATGTTCTCCCTCCTCCTTGCAATGTTCCTGGCTAAAACAAGACAGGTTTAGTGGTTTTTCTCCCTTACCTTAAGTCTAGACTAGAGACAAAGTGGATTTCAATTCCCACACTGAAAAGAGAGTAGAATACAAGTTTCTTGCCTCATTGGTGACTATTTTTAATTAGGTCTAACCACTAAGTCTAAGGGTTCAATTCATTAACCCCAGCATGCCATGTGGAGATGCCTTAGTGTACTGAATGCTGATGGACCTGAACAGGCCCCAGTGATGGGGGATGCCTGCCTACTTTTGGTCACCAGGAACCGCAGCTGCTGGTAGTGAAGCGTGGTGGCAGCTGTGGGAACTACCTCACACAGGAATGAACTGCAGCAGACCAGCCACTTCCTTGAAAAGAATGAATCTTCTACAATCTTCTGCCTCACATGTACTATGTGACAAAAGTGCACAGGGAGAGGTAGAACAGAATGCCTGACTTCTGATAAGTTAACTCAGTAGAAGTTTGGACAGCCCAAAACCCCAGAGGTTCCCAGAACTATTAGTCCCCAGGCAGTTAACCTGCAAAACGACATTCAGACTCCATGAAACCTCCTGAGGGATTGGATTCTGGCTTTGACTTTGAGTTCTCTGTGGTATTTTTACAAAAAAGATGGCTGGTGCATTCTTCTCCTGCTGTTTTTTGAGGAAATTACCTTTGGATTCAGCCCAGACCACCAATATGCACTGGGTCAGCCTCAGTTCAGACTTAAGTGAGCGAATACGCACTTAGTGGATATCAAACACATTTAGCTGTAAGACAGGCGCTAAATTGCTCAGCTTTGCCAGAGTAGCCACAACCCTGTATGTGCAGAGGTAAAATGATATGCCTGTAAGCAACTTTACCAGGGAAAACAGGTTGTTTATCAAATCACAAGGACCAAAGATACTAGGCAGGATGTTTGTTCAACGCAGTCTTGGATTTCATCAATAAAACAGGGACAGTAGATATACAGATATATTGCACTAGAGGATTCAAGTAAAGCATGGTTCCATTCAAGAATGCCTATCTCCCTGTGTGCTCCCTCTGATAATGGGTCCATTAACATTTGTGCCTTAATCATCACACCAAATCTATTGAAAAACATTTTAAATACACATACTTGACCTCTCTGTTAGAAAGCACTCACCTCTGTGTTGACCGAGGGCTATACTCCTCATGAATTACGAAAAGGAAGTCAGAGTAAATAAAGCTAAACGTGTTCTAACCACCATGGGCCTAAATTGCTTTTGAAAATGGTCCTGAACATTTTTAATGTTGTGGCATAAAAGAATATTTACTCATTAAATATCACACAGGTGCATTTCAGTGTAAATATGATCAATACAGCATCACAAGATTCAAGAGGAACGTCTGTCCTAGGAGCAAGGAATGCTGACAGGTTTTGCATGTGATGGGGGTGCAGATATCCTACTGCGCAACTTTCCATCCTCACCATTCACCAGTCTCACTTCCCACACTGTCTTTGAAGGATGTCTCCACAAAAGATGTTTCTCACCAAGAATGAATTGAGAAGGAGACCTAGTTTTATTTTCTTAATGAAGTTAACTTGATTTGGAATTGTTGAAGCACATAGAGAGTGGAAATCAGCAAAACCATTTTGCAGATGTTTTTCATAGCAAAGCTACACTGTAGGCATGCAGGACTGACTGGAATGCCTGAGGTCAGACCTGCTCTCGAAGAGTGCAACTGGATGCTCTCAACAAGCTCTACAAGATGTTCTGGAAACACTAAGATGGGACAAAAAAATGACAGAAACTTTCATAAATGTATCATACCCTCTGAGGACTGCATTTATGACCCACTAATGCAAACTCTGTCTTATTGCCAGTATGATCCTGGTATTTGTTAGATCTAAGAATAATATATTTTTGTAGCATTTGCTCCATATTACCTGTAGTAATGAAAAATAAGTAATTGAAAATACAAGGGAAAGGGACTGCAAAAAGAGGTGCCGGCAACTTCTTAAGTAATCTTGTTCTGTCTTTTAAAACTATTACATTTTAAAATTCACTCAACATTTACTTCTTTCCCTTGGACTGGGTGTAGCATCTAAAAGACCTTTTTTTTTGGATGCAATTTTTAAACCGCTCCAGATAGCACGGGCTATGTGCTACTCCTGTATGACACCTCCAGGCTGTTTCACGTCTCAGCTCCAAACACAAGGAGATGTAAATGGATGCTTTTTATCACATCTTACCTCTAACAAACACACAAAAATGGGTGGGAAGAGTGGAGTCTCAGCTCCATCTCCTTTGTCATCAACAAACAATGGGCTATAGTGCACAAAAGGAGGCGAGTATTGCCCTGTCCCATACAGCTGCCTGAAGTACTGCCCTGTCTGTGGTGCATCCCAGGGACATGAGAAGGAGCCCGTCAGCGGCACAGTGCCTCTGATAGCACCTGCCAGCTTCACGTGAATTTCCCTCTCACCGAGGCCTATCTCATATTATGACACAGTCAACCTCCAATTTATTTCTAAAGCTAATTTGGGGCCCAGTACTGCCCACCAGTTTAATGCCCATGAAGTGAACGCAAGATTCACACTCAACAGGACAGACAGGAGGTGACCGAGAGACAACCCAAGATCCTGAAAACACCCTCTCTCCAGCAGCCGCAGTAGCACGTAGCAACTTCAGGGCCTTGATTTGATCCCAGGGAAGTAAAAAAACCCCAAATCTAAAACCTATTTTCCTGCTTTCAACCCCCTTCCTACTAGTTTCAGTGTCACATACATTTATTTATTTTCTTCTTAGAAAGAACGAAGGTGAAATTTAAGGCATTTCTGCTGTGGGTGAGTAGGTATCAAGGGCAGCAGATGTACCAAAAATTTCTCCACGGTAAGACTGTTTTTAACATTCATGTTGTATTAAAAAAAAAAAAAAAAACCCAACAAACAAACAAACAAACCCCAACTGAGTCTGATGAAATTTCATTTTGCTCACATATTTTATTTATTAAAAAATGAAAGTAAAAGCATTCCATATGCAGGTCTATGTTGCTAGAGGGACCTCTGGTCATGCTCATATCAGAAACAAAGTACAGTCCTATGAATTATGATATATGTATTAAAAGAAAATCTGCTATACTGACCTAGCCGCTTAATGGTGTGTTGGGTTTGTGTGGCAAGGTTTTGGTAGCGGGGGGGCTACAGGGGTGGCTTCTGTGAGAAGCTGCTAGAAGCTCCCCCTGTGTCTGACAGAGCCAATGCCAGCCGGCTCTAAGATGGACCCGCCGCTGGCCAAGGCCAAGCCAATCAGCGCCTCTCTGATAACATATTTAAGAAGGAAAAAAACAGTTAGAGAGAGATTTTTGCAGCCAGAGAGAGGAGTGAGAAGATGTGAGAAACTCTGCAGACACCAAGGTCAGTGCAGATGGAGGGGGAGGAGGTGCTCCAGGCGCCGGAGCAGAGATCCCCCTGCAGCCCATGGTGAAGGCCATGGTGAAGCAGGCTGTCCCCCTGCAGCCCATGGAGGAAGGATGAGGGGGTATAGAGATTCCACCTGCAGCCCGTGGAGGACCCCACGCCGGAGCAGGTGGAGGCACCTGAAGGAGGCTGTCACCCCGTGGGAAGCCCATGCTGGAGCAAGCTCCTGGCTGGACCTGTGGACCTGTGGAGAGGGGAGCCCATGCCAGAGCAGGTTTGCTGGCAGGACTTGTGACCCCGTGGGGGACCCACGCTGGAGCAGTTTGCTCCTGAAGTTCTGCACCCCATGGGAGAGACCCATGCTGGAGCAGTTTGTGAAGGACTGCACCCCGTGGGAGAGACTCACGTTGGAGAAGTTCGTGAAGGACTGTCTCCTGTGAGAGGGACTCCGTGCTGGAGCAGGGGAACGATGAGAGGAGTCCTCCCCCTGAGGATGAAGAAGCGGCAGAAACAACATGTGATGAACTGACCGTAACCCCCATTCCCCATCCCCCTGTGCCGCTGAGGGGGGGAAGGTTGAAGCCGGGAGTGAAGTTGAGCCCGGGAAGATGGGAGGGATTGGGGGAAGTGTTTTAAGATTTGATTTTATTTTCTCATTCCTCTACTCTGTTTTTCTTAGTAATAAATTAGATGAATTCCCTCTCTAAGTTCGGTCTATTTTGCTCGTGACGATAATTAGTGAATGATCTCTCCCTGTCCTTATCTCGACCCACAAGCTTTTCTTTATACTTTTTCTCCCCTGTCTGGTGAATGAGGGGAGTGATAGAGCGGCTCTGGTGGGCACCCGGCCTCCAGCTAGGCTCAACCCACCACAATGGTAAAGATTGCATACTACTTTGCAGAAGATTATTTATTTTCTCCTCTGTGACTTTCACTTACAAGCAATGCAGGTGTTTGACCAGATCTTCTGAGGGCAGGGAGATAGCTAGTAGAGCCCAAATACCTGTAAGCACATGTTGACTGCCTTTCAAGGGAATCAGTTTCCATCTTCTTCGAACACACGTCACAATTACCACTTGCTGAATGAAATTTAAGTGGAATAAATGAGGAACAAAATGGGAAGTGGAATTGCAGACTATCCTGTATTTCATGAAAGGTTTCAAGAACATTTTGTTTGGATGTGAAATCTTGCTATACACCTCAAGGTAAAGCCTAAGTCCCTTAGCATATGGGATCTTGAAATGCATACTAAAAAAAAAAAAAAAAAGATAACAGCACAATTAGAATATTAAGAAGTTTTAATATTCAATTCTACTAATAAGCTCAGGGAATGAAGAGTTCTTCCCAAATCTGGTAGTCAGCAGAGTGACGAGTCCTCCACTCAGCTCCTGACCTGCCATTTCTTCAGCCCTTTGCCCAACTTACTTACACCTAATAAAAAAAAAAATCAGCCACACCTTCAGTTGCAGGCCGAAGTACATGAAATGCCAAGGCAGCATCCAGGGGAGGCGTGGTTGTCCACTGATTCTTGTCTCAGTGGGGAGTTGCATTCTGTGCTTACCACCCGTGTCTGAAGCTTTGTTGATCCTGACTTTGGCATTATGTGTGGGTGGGGAAGGATGTGTACAAAAGTCGTATTACGCACTATACGCTGCAGGCTCCAGACCTACAATACCTTCCACAGGCAGAAGATCATATACAATTTTGACATCACTAAATATCATGACAGTGACCTAAGGAAATGTCTGTATAAAAGTTTTTTTAGCAGGCACAAACAATGACTACAGTGCCTTTTATCACTAAAGTTGATTGAAAATTCAGGAAAAGCCTATCAGAAAGATTCCTTTTTAAACCCAGTTTCTTTGACAAAAGATGTTCATTTTATAAAACAAGCTTTCCAAATGTTCTTCTTATATGGTATCTTTTCCAAACTTTTATCTCATCTGGACTTAATTTTTGTTTCTGTCTTACACAAGTATCATCCTCACTCATTCTTATTTTTTCTTGTAGAACAAAAGTACTATTGTGAGTAATATATCTAGAGAAAGTAGATGACACTCTCATTCCTAGTGACGGTATCACCAGGACATTGTTCAGGTACTTTGGGCAACACTTAGTAAGCTTATAGCATATTTCCATTGCACTATGTACTCTTGATCTAAACAGAGAACTTCAGTTTTCATTCAAAGGGCAGAATTTTTGAACTTTCTAAAATATTAGGGCTACATAGACACAAATTATATTCAAGTTTGAATGAAGAAATAATTCTTTTAATTGAATCATTTATTTGGTGTGCTTGATATGTTAAGTAAACATTCAAAATGATAAAAAAAGTCTAAAATAACTATCTTCACAAATCTAAACAACATTAGCATACAATCAATTATTTTCTGTACATCAGTTGATTTCATCTCTCCTCATCCTTTCTGTCTTATGCTTTGTCACACAAGTGGAACAGTGAGATAAATCAACCATTTATTTGCTTTATTGCATAAATTTCACAGCAATAAAATGGAATTGATCACATAAAGAAGTTTAAGATGCGTTTTAGTGAATTCTTGAGATGCTGTAAATTAATCATGCAAGCTGATATTATATTTCCTCAAGGGAAATATATTTTAATAGATCTTTTCCGAACATTTTCTTCCTTTAATATATTTATAAATGTTGCTACTATTCTTATTTTTTCTAAGATGATTAGGCCATAATTTTTCCCTAGTGCCGTGTGTTGCAAAACAAATCAAGAAAATCTCTTCATTACTTAGAAAAATATACAACAAAATCACTGGGAAATTTAAAATAAAGGTATGAATATATCTTCGGAAATAATTAATGTATTTCTTAACCTTTGTTTAAATCAAAATAGATGACACTGCAAGAGGAACCATAAAAATGGAAAGCCATACTATATGTAGCATGTAATGCTATCCTGAGATATGTTTTAAAGGAGTGAAAATTGAGCTAGTCAACTCGTCCTTTGCATCTAATTGATACTGTCCCTAATATAGTATTTTAAACCATTAAAAATGTATTTCATTAATTTCAAAGCTGCTTGATTTATAATGGTAGAGAGTACAGTCTAAATTCCCATTGGGAAAGTACAGATTAATGATTTCATGTGCACAGATGTAATTTCAAACAGGATTGCTATTAACTCACTAATAGCTACAGTATGAATATTGTTAGTACAAGTTCCTCTTCACTGTCATGTCTTTGTTTTGCAGAGACCTGAACTGCAAAAGCGAAGTCTCTGCTCGCTCTTGAGCTCCTCTACTAAATCTTTCCAATATCTACTGATTGGTGAAAATAATCACAATTCTGTTCTAAGATAGTTATTACTCTCTGAGAAATTGAAGCAAAGCATGAACATTTTTGCACTGATTCCCACAGTGGAAATGAACATTAACAAAAATAGAGATCTAAGTTAAACTATGACTGTGAAGATTAAAGCACCTTCCCTATCCTCAGTCTTAAAAAACTTACCAAACCTGTGTAGTTTATTATGGAAATACAGGATTAAAACATCTGAAACCAGTGAGAGATAAGGTAATATTAATTCCTTTAATAATTTAACAATATGTGATGGTGCTAGTTTGCTCGAAGATTATTATTTCTAGAGTGACAACTGTCACATCTATGTGGTTCCTATTCATCAATCCTTAAAAAAATCTGGTATATCATTATTATTATTATTATTGTTATTATTATTATTATTATTACTGCTTTACTTTCTGGTGAACAACTGGCTGGTGAATCCAGGTTGAAACTCTCCATTGTCAGATAATCAAAGGCACCATGAGGCTGCTAAATTGATTCATGTGAATGGAAATCATGTATTTTTTTGGCATGGAGCAAGGCAGCAAACTGTATCTGATTTAGAGTACAAACTCAGGGTTACTTACGTACAGTGATACAGATAGGGTGAAACCTAAAACGTGTTTATGAGAAACTGGTAACAGCATGGAAAATAACATTGAACTTTCCTACACAGGGTAAACGTTGACAGCAGTACACAAATAGTAGGATTTGTATGGGATCCTGTAACAAAAACATTTTCTTTATGTTTCCATAATATAATTTTGTTCCCTGTTATTGAAAGGAAAACCAATCAGATTAAGGGCATGGTAAATGTTTTTGCCAGTGTTTTGCCTTGTTACCATAATTTGAAGGGACTGACGCTTCACCATCTTTAGACAAAAAAGGGTACATGTAAAATAAAACAAAAGGATGAAATGGGATAACTGATTGCAATAGTACAGCCAGTGCCAATTTACTAACTCTTTTACTTTGATGACTAGACTTTCCAGATATAGAAGTAAAGGTGTGGTTTCATTACATACTGTGCTAGCACAGCTATGTAGTTAACTCTTCCCTTTCTTTCTTGCACCTTATGCAGTTGCTTATTCATTTGTTTCAAATCTAATTATGGTGCAGTCAAAGAAGGAAGTGGAACAGCTCACTGATCTGATAGAAAATTAACCCATTAAAAAAAGGGAAAAAAGACTTTCTGTCAGATCAGTGAGCTCAACTGATTTATGCACAGAATTGCTAGTTGCAAGAGATGGACATGAGTTTCCAGCCAGGCCTAGAAGAACCTTCTTTTCAGAGGCAACAGATAGCTGTACTGATTTAGGGGCAATCTTACAGGATGTCCCGAGAAAGATATATACAAGAGTAATGACTGGGAGATGTAATATGCTAGAAAAACTTAGTGATCAAAAGTTATCTTGCAGCTTTTACATAAGCAAAATAAGGAATTGCTTTCTACAGAGTTTGTACATACAAGACTCAAAGTAGACATTTCATCAGATCTGTAGGTTTCCCATATTGGAATTGGACTTTCTAGGAACCATAAGCTTCAGCAGAAGGTTACTATATTTGAAACAATTATCACACAATTTCAAACAATGCCATTTTCATGAGGACTGGGTTTCCCATCTTCCCAGGAACCAGCCAGTTATTTGCAGACTACCATATATTTCACAATATAATCATTCATTAACTAAAAATAACTTCACTTTACAAATGCTACATACCAGGTGTTAAATGGTCTTTTTAACTTTTACTTATCTCCTTCCCCCTTCTCTTTATCTGATATTATCACTTCCCACACATTTGTAATGGCAAGTTTTGGGGACAAGTAATATCTCTGTCATATTTGTACAAGAGCTGACATAATGGCTGCTGATAATTTTAGATGATTTCTATATTAATCTGCATTGATTTTCTATATTAATAGGAAAAGTAACAGCTGATATCAAGGTGCAAGAAGGTTTTAGTTTTTAAAAGGATTCACAAGCGTCACCAGCATCCATGAAACATGTTCCAAATAAAGTTTAATGATGAAGACAAGTATTGGCCTTCAGTCCTTTTCCTTTTAAGAAGCAACTGCTTCATTTTCTTTGCCAACACTGAGAACATTTTGATTTACAGTGGATAAAACAGGATAAAATGTTTACAACTCAAGCTGGACAATCTTTCTTCAGAGACAGACTAAGCATATCCAGCTCCTGGCTAAAGAACTTTGAATTTATTGTCTTATCAGAGGTCAAGCTTGTCAGCTATTGTTGCAGTGGCTCAACCTGTACTGCACTGTCCACAGCATCCTGGGATGAAAGGATTAGCGAATCACCTCTTTCCACTATGTGGATCAATAGCTAAAACACTCCCACAGATGCCTCTGAAGTTTTCTCAGATTATGATTAATAGTTCATGATGTTTTCCTGTTAGTTCTTCAGTTCCCTCACTATAGTTTGAGCTAAGAAAAACCCATAGTTTCCTTGCTCTCAAGAAGCCTAATTTCCAAGTTGTTTGATGGCTGCTACAGTTTTGCTGTTCATCAACAGCATACTCTACTCCAGAGAGTTTGTTCTGTTTACATGACCAAAGTATCTGGGTAAACACACTTGAAGAATACAGGCAGCAAAAAGTAAGGGAACATGGCTGATCAAGCATGAAAATGTACATTTCTGTCCATAATTCAAAAAGTCATCATGTTACCTTTCAGCCCCCAAAAAAAGCATTTCTATTGGAAAGAACTCTTCATGACAAAGCAATACAGTTAAGAATATATCACATAGCCTTCAATGAAGTTCATTACTACTGAAGGAATTAGTACTGTTAACTAGGAATATGAATAACCATTTAAATGCTTCTTTTGATTAGCTTAGGAAGAAGAATTTGGCAATATCAAACATAAGGTACTGGAAGGGATGCTTTTAAATCCAAGTAATCAGGTCACTATTCATACATGTTACCAGTTGGGGAGCAGTATATGTACAGAAGGATGTACTGTCATATCACCTAAAGGTAGTAATTTTTGCCTGTTTATCGACATATTTTACTTGCATCTTCTTCCAAAAATACAAACTGTTTTGAAAAGAAACTTCAAACTAGAAATTTTATTGTAAAAGTTGACTTACTGAGTTGAATTACTATGTAGCTAGTTTTCCTGCATTCAAGATCAACTATATCTTCCTTCTATGACACAAAGCATTGTTCTTTGACAAACACATTGTTTTCAATTCAACAGCTGCTTCAGGCTGTATAAATTTAGAAACCATTCTATGGTGTAAGATAGGATAAACTTCTGGAATGGCACATACCTTACACTAATGCAATACATAGAGACACCAAATAAAATACCTGAAGGGCATTTGTGTTGACAGTGCCAGTTTAAGTAATCAAATCTTGTTGATCCACCAAGACTGAAAAATCTTGAGGGTTTTTTTTGTTCACTGTCAGATGTCTTGTTTTAAAACACTATGACAATGCTGAAATCTCCATTCTTTCAGAAGCTGGCAGTTCTGAGCATGCTACATACTGTAGTACTGAAGTGACTGAAGCAAAGCCAAACATCATATTTGTCATCATATTTCTGCCTTTCCATTTTCTCCCCTGGCCCATCATTGGAACAATTTGTCCTTTTCAGAAAATGCTCCCTTTCCAAATCACCCCTCAAATAGAACAAGCTGCCAAGAAGACTGAAAGGCACGTGCAACATGGTCATGATGGGTTGTAATGAGTGCTGTGGGTGTTACCAATTACAATGGGTGCATTTGGTGTTCCAACTCAACGGTACTTTTCAATATGATATTTATACACATGACTACTTGCAGTCTATATTGTACATCATAAATAAGGATTTTCTGTAAGGTATACTAGGCATACTGACCAAGAAGGTATAATATTGTCTTATTAGCAGGCCTCTGGTATCATTCATTTTGCATCATTTCACTACTGGTTTTTCCTGCATTACATTCTGATGGCATTTTCAAGCTGAGGTGATATACTGATTTCTATGGGTTACATATAGCTACCATATACAGCCATGCTACTTCCCAACAGGGGCTCTCAGGTTTCTTTTTGGTGATTTTAGAAGGATGTATATAGGGTTTAATGTGTATATCTAGATTTAGCATTTCAAATGTTATCAAAGTACTGTTTTTACCCTAGTGTCAAGCATTTGCAATACCCCAGCATCTTTCTAGTTTGAGGGAGACATTTTGTTAAGCTATGTGCACACACAGAGACTATGCTGTAATCGTGTTAGGAATTACGGAACCGCTGCCTTCCACATTTCCCATATCTAATACAAAAAGACTTTCACCCTTCTGATGGCACGAGAGACTGTCACCTGTGACCCCCCGCTCAGGCACCCTCCAGAGGAGGTGCTCTCTGGGAGCACCTATGCCTGGTCAGATTCTGAATCAGCAGCCCTTGAGGAGTACCTCAAGAACAATCTGGTATACAGGTTCAACTCCTTGTGAGGGCTTCCATGTTTTTTCTCATAAAGCAGCACGGGAGTCTCTGCCTCTGCAGGGATTACAGGAGGTGGAAACACAGCAGAGTGAAGAACCAGCACCCCCTGCCTCTTATCCTGAAGTGCTCTGAACATCAGCAGTGGGCTCCCTAGTTCACCATGGTGGATCTGTAAGAGGTCACTATGAACATCCTGTGATGCCATTTAGTCTCTGCAATGCTCAAGCCACATTCTAGTATTCTGTAAATGCTGTCCTCAGGGACTTGCTTCATAGCTATGCCATGGTATACCTGGATGATATCCTGGTATTCTGCACCTCTCAAGAAGTATGTATTGATGGCATCCAGGATGTTTTCAATCACTTGCAAGTGCTGACTCTGTGCCAAACTGAAGAAATGCTTCTTTCACCAACAGAGAGAAGAGAGAGTAGATAGAGTTCCTGGGGTTACTGTAGGCAATATTGACTTGTGCATTGACTCCAAGGAAACTGATGACATCACAAGCTGGTAGCCCCCTTCTAGCACAGGTGCAACGGTTTTCAGGATTTACGAGCCTCTACAGATAGTCCTTGAAGGGGATTTTCGGTATTGTGACTGCCATAATGACACTCACCCAAAAGAGGGCTTGATTTTCATGGATGCCTGTAGCACAAGCAGCTTTTGAGAAAGTAAAATGGGTGTTCACTGTAGTTTTTACCCTGGAAATTAGTTTCAGTACTTGAATACCCAGTCCTGCAGGTAATGCATGGCATGGACATGTGTGGCTAATTACATTTGAGTCTGTAACATCTGTACTTGTACCAGAGGCCTCCGCAAAGACCACAGGGTGTCTTACAGCCACAGTAAGAAAGGGCGGCTGCAGTTCTTTGGTGGTATTTTAAGATCTCTCACTCTCTAACCAAGCTACAGATGTAAACACCTGTATTGTTCCAATAGCTTTTATTGGAGCAAGTGGGTAGGAAAGATGGATCAACATTTCTGTATCTCTCCCCACCCGGCATGATGGATGCGAAGGAGAAGGAAAGACCTTTTAATTTCATGCTCTGGGTCTTGGGTTAGAAAATGGAGGCCCTTCCATTTGCATTGGCCCTTTGAGTAAAGTGTTGTTATACTGAGAAAGGACAGCTGCCACGGAGTCTTTTACAGATTTCCTCCAGCTGTGCTGGTCCCTGACCAGAGATGTCCTTCTTAGTTTTTCACTGCAGGCTTAATTTTTTTTTAATTTTATTATCTTTCACTACTGTTTCAGAGGACATGAGGTACAGATAAAGGAAGAGTTATCAAAGTGTCTGTTGTGTAAGTGCCTGGCACTCACACTCTGATGGACATTTTCTTCTCTCCCTTACATGTGAGATATCATGTTCAAAACAAAAAATTAAACAGTATTTTTTTTGCATAATCGATGTATCTCTATCAAATTATGTCTTTGAGATTGTTCAATATCAAATTTCTCATTTCCTCTAACAATTAAACATATAAACTGTTTTCCATGGGATCTTCTTTACTTTTTCTTGATCTCATGACATAATGTAAGAGAAAAATATTTGTGCAACATGGTTTTTAAGAAAGCTTCATCATTACCAATACAAGGTCTCTTAATCTTTATTCTCCATAAGGAACCTATACCTTCTAAATCTTTTCTTGGCTTGCTTACACCTTTCATTCTGTGTTGTTCTTTCTGACTAGGTCAGGCTATTTTTCTAATTGGAAAATGCAAGCTGTCTAGCACATACTCCATTTATTACTAGCTTTAGTCCACAGCTTGCAAAATGTCTCGGTAAACTGTTAATACAGAAAAAGCGTTAATTGTAAAAGAAGTTTTCTGGTGATTTTTCTTTGGATCAGGCTGTGATGTTTGTGAGCTTTGCACACTGGAATATCTCTTAAGAAAACATTAACCATTTTGATTGGACTATAGTTTCTTTGAAAAGGTCTTATAGACTTAAAGTAACAGCAAAAACCTCACAGCTGCACACAGAAGGTGTAAAGACACAATGTGAAAACAACATTGTGGAAGAAATAAACTGAAAGTGAATATATAAAACAATGCAAATTTTAATAGCACCAGTGTTCTGTAATACAAACTGTGAGGTGCTATTAGCAAAATGAGCAAAGATGAACAGTAATCTCATAAACACAGAGAAATGTAGGAGATGATGCAAACAGAGTACTGAGAAAAAAGCATAGCCTTTTTTTGAAAGCTCAGGTCATGACTTGTCTAGGAACATTGGTGCAGAATACTGGACAATGCTGTGGTTGTGCCTAGTCCCGTGGAAATTCGATTACTGCAATGACTGTTTATGATTTCTGCCTTGCTAGCTTGACAGTGTCAGCTGTTAAGTGTATGGGTCCCTATATACAGCACTGAGATTTTTGACCACACAGCTTTATTGCTGCTGTTCTTATACTGCACCACGTCAACCTCCCAAGCTTTGGGTCTTCAGCATTTTGTACTGTAACATTTCAGGCTGACATTTCTGGTAAGGCACTTGATTCACTGCTCCTGCAGACAGCACACCTGAGCTTCATCCATGGACAGAGTCTTTCATGGTGCTGTTTCCCTTTATCAGACCTTGCTGTTTTACCAATTGCTTCTCTTTATGCCCTTCTGACAGCTGGTAGGATGCTAGGGATACCAGTCACTGTCAGCTGAACCACGACCAGACCTTATTCCCAACTCCTAGGATATCAGGTGAAATTGGAAAAAGGCTTTATACTTGTCTGAATGCAAGAACTGTAATTTTGCTCAGTCCTTAAAAGGTCCTCATAGGCTTGGAAAACTCTCTAAGCCCTTCATTTCCCATATGTATCCACATAATATCAAAATACATTCTGGCATGTAAGAATAATTTTCAACTTTTATAGAAGTGGATTTATTAGATACGCATAGGAAGAAAGATACTTGGCATGCACTGCCTGTAGTCATTTTTCATATAGAACTCTCCTGGATTCTAATGTATAAATACATACCATCTTGCCAGTTACGCAACCCTATTAGACTGAACAGAAAATACTTAGGTCTAGGAGTCAGTTTCAATATAGGCTTTGTGCTCTGGGTCAGAGAGCTTGCTTTAAGTACCATCTGTATCTCAGCTATCTCCAGACACAGCACAGGACATTTTTCCTTCTTTCTCCAAGGATTGAATGACCTTCTGCCTGACAGTCATTCAAGTGATTCTCTTAACGTTTTAAAGTTAAATGCAAAACATTTCTCAGAGTTATTTCCCACTTGATACTATACACATGGCTACATCTGTTATTCTTTCCTCGTATTGCCCCCTGGTACTTGAAGGACAGATGATAAATCTGGGCTAGATTGTATCTGGCTTTGCATGGGCTTGCAGTGAATCAGACAAAAGGGTACAGGGAGCTCTTCCTGCCTCCTTGAGCTTCCAGGCAAGGGGCAGACACAACAGGCAATCTCAGCCTTGATTTAGTAGAGCTCTGAATGTGCACAATTGGTATATTTAATATTTATAGAAGCACTGAGTGCCAAAAAAGGAACTAAGGCCATGGTCTTCTGATCGGGTCAGCAGTAGAGTTAGGTGACATTTTTTTATGAACTTCACTCAGAAATACGATCCAGAAGAAACTAGAAATACTAGCAAATGTAGTTTGAATTTCTTGACTAGATTTACCCCTCACTTCAAAACCAAACCAAAACCCCAAGTAAAACATTTCCATGCCCCCTCAAAAAAAGGATACAATGACAATAAAATTAAATATTCTGATTCAGCTGACACTTTGTCTTGATTTTTTTCAATTGGATCAGCAAAATTTAAAAAAAAACAAACAACCTGGTTTTTTTACACAGGATAGGCAACAAGAAAGGCCAGTGCTTAAGAAATGCAAATTACACCCTTTAAAAAGAGCAAACGAATACATGACTGTAAGGGTCCATCAGACTCCTGAATATATCAATTTCATCCCTTTCATATACCAATCACACCAATCAAACTATACATTAAGTTTGGTTATACCATCTTAGCTTACTTCTGTTAAGAGCCTACTCCAAAGCCTACTTCTACTGACAATCAGAAACTTTTTAATTTTAAGATCACAGTAGTCCATGGCTACTATTATCGTCCAATTGCTCTTGTACTGGCATTGTCCTTAAAACAGTTCATTCTGTTTGGTGTTTACTTTCTTGCCTATGTCTAACGTGCAATCATATACCCTCACAGGCTTCAGTTCTCTAGACTGAGCCACAAATCCCCCTCCTCTCCCCCCCTTTTTTTTTTCAAAAAAGAAAAAAAAAAAAAAAGAAAAGAAAAAAGAGCTTATTTTACAAAAAGGCTTTCTTCTGATTATTATGGTAAGCCTTTTCTTTTCATGTTCCAGTTTGAAATAACCTTGAATGGTGAGTACAACCAACCATAGCATTCTAGATGAAATTTCATTTGTGTCTTGTGCAATGGCATTGGTGCTTCTTTTTAACTCCAGGATGTGGTTTTCCTGGTGCTTCCATGGGTAAGTAACATTTACCTTATCAGAGCGACTCACATTTGTTGGAAGACTTGATGCAGAAGTGATGGAGTTAATGACAAAAAAAGCATATGAACAGAGTATACTCCTGAGGAGATGGAGGAAACTGTTATAAGACTATTAACTTTGGGTTAAAGGAGAAAACAAATAAAAAGTGTTGTTGCTAAGGCTTTGGGTCAGATAACCTAGATTAAAATAATATTTGTTTTAGCCTTGGGAAAAGAAAAGTAGCAAATTGGGAAATAAGAGTTATTATTACAGTTAGAAATAGATAAATATAAGGAAGATTAGCTAAGCAGTTTAAACCAAATAACGAAGGATGGAAACAGTCCTGCATTGTGACTATGAGGTTATAATTGAAGGTAGGAGTTGGGCAGGAGTTCTTTGCTTAGTGTCTCCCAATATGCTGTTGCATTGATCAGCCACCAGTGTTTCTAATAAGGAAGTGTAGTGTCCACTATCCAATTTAACTTCACTTCTCAAATAGAACAATTTAAACATATAAAGCTTTCTATTTGGAACACTGAAACTTAGAGCCATACTACCATTACTGTTCAACATTACTTGTACTGAAAACAAAACCAAATTAATTACATTTAAGGGCAACAGTTGTACTACTTCTAATGTCCTCAACACATTTTTTCCCCTTTTTTTCCTTTAATTTTGTATTTGCATGGCTAGTAAGCACATTGTCGAGTCTAATGCCCCATAAAAGTTTCATTTCAGTTTGATTTCTGGAAATTCCCACTTTATTCTACAAAATGTAAGGTTTTACATCCTTTGCAGTTGCCCTGTTTAATCCTAATGTCTCATTTGTATTCATTATTTATCCAGTTTTGAGCTTTTCTGCAATGTCTTCTAGCTTGCTGCTTGGGATACATGTTCAAGAACATTTTTGGGACATGCAAGACAAAGGACTTCCAGACCTCTTTCACATTCAAGTTAAATGTTAATCTGAGCTCTGTTGCCTATGAAAGTAACTAATAACTTTTGTCTACCTTAGCTTGCCTATTTGAAACTGATACCCTTCATTACAGGCCTCTATTTACTGTTCCATTTAATTAAAACTCAATTACCTTACAATCATGCAAGCCAAGTCTATTTTCTACAACTGACATTTTGTATAATGTCCTCACTACTTAAAAAAGGCATGTTTAAAAGCGAATCAGCTTTGTTGGTTCACTGGTGAAGGAACCTGATCACATTCCGAGGGAACTCGTTCTTTATGAGTAGTTTTTGGTCAGAAGCTCTAGTTAGGGAATTAAACAACTCTGCTGCACATGATGGGGGGGGGTGGAACTAGATGATCTTTGAGGTCCCTTCCAACCCAAACCATTCTATGATTCTATGATTTTCCCAGGGTACACACTGACAAGATTTTGCATATTCAGTCTTAAGAGTGGCACAAAACTCTTTCATGACAGGTAAGCTGCTTTGAGGCATTCACTTTACTGAGAGCGAAGGTTCTTGAATGCTCCGGGACAATTACCCTGGAGCTTCCTGGGATGCTCAGAGCAGTATTTGTAGGTCTCTACCTACAGTATTCCCTCACAACCAGGTGCAGTTTCATGTCTGTTATACTTTGCTTCTTTAGTTTTCCCCACTACAAAGCGAGAATGTTCTCCCCATTGCTTTTATCTTTTTTTTTCCTTTTCTTTTTTTCTCTTTCTCTCTCAGACAATGAAAACCCATATTCTATGGACATAATCAACTAACACGTATGCTTTTTACTAGCCATGCTGTAACAAAGTGATTTCAAAGCTGTTTCCAATTCCCTCACATGCAAGATGAAGCAGGATACTGAATAAAAGACAGGTATCTGTGAGATGCAGAAGTGGCAGTAATACATTTGTCTTACTTGTTTTCATACTAGGCTTACACAAAGGAGGTCCTCTAGAATTAATTTAACAAATGTTATGGTCTTTTGCATCACTCTGTAATCTAAAAGGAAAATTTCTGTGTGATGGTCTTTCTCTGAGGGCTTTGGGTTTTGAGCAATGTAATTTTTCTTTTGAAACCATGACTTTCTTTCCAAAACATTCAGACTCAGGGAAGATCCCATTATTGCTCCATGGACTGTGTGGCTTCACGTATTGGTACTGAATGAAAGACTCAATGCATTTCATCAGTATGAGTGCACACCAGTACTTTTTAGCACAACATTGGGAGGTTATACCATAACTTTTGTAGGGAATTCTAGCAGGAGACTATTAATGCTAAAAAAAGTGTTCAAAATAGATTAAGATCACGTAGCTAATGGCCACCTTTTGCGCAGATAGTGCTGCTCCCTTCACTATCACGGATGCCTCCATCCTCACGGAAAAAAAAGCATTTAAGCACATACTTAGTTTTTTGTCAATATGTGCTAGTCTGAAAGCGGGACAGTGAATCACATTTCCCCAAATTAATTGGAGGTGACTGTTCTTCGAGGGCATCGCTTCAATATTACTCCATTTCATTTCACCCCTCATGTGGGGTCCTGATTTACACTTGTGTAATTCCAGTGTGGCACTCAGCCTCTGTAATGAGACTGCAGCATGAGTAAAAACACTGGCAAGCAGATTTTTATCTTCCTGTAAATTAGCAATTCTGCAAGAATGTCAAATGGTCCTGCTAAACACATTGAGCTGGCCATGTTCGAAATTAACTTTCTAGTCATTGCTCTAGCCCACGTGGCACTTGACAAGTGCTACAACACTCAGGAAAGACCATGTTAATTATCACATGACTATTATTTATATCTCTATTTCTTGAAACACTATTCAGTCATTAAAGATAGTGAAAAATGGCACTATCCAGAATGAATACGAAATGAATATTCATAACACAGCTAATTGTCACTGACATCTCAAATTTCATTATAATTTCTGTTTTGCTTAGCACTTTCTCATACTTGCAATAAACCCATCACTATGCTATTTAATTACTGACTATAACAGAAGTCCAGACAAAATTACATATACACAATAGGAGTCTATATTTCATAATCAGCTATATAGTTAGGATGTTTGGACAAATGTTTCTTATCTAGGCATAGATGTATCTATGTAGCGTAACATCTTAGCATGCTTAACAGAATCTCCCACTTTTTTTTAATAGGCGTTGCACGTTTTAATTCACAGCAAATCTAATAATTCAAGAGTTTCTAAACTTGTTAGTGGAACTAAAATAAACTTTTCCCTTCTACTGGGATATTATAATAGGCTTTATTTCTTTATCATTCCTTTGAAAGTGCAAGTAGGAAAACGTAACTAAACAAAAAGACTTGCAAGTGAGCCATTCTAATGTTTATCAAGACCATTATTTTTCTCACAGGCTTGTTAAGCTCTTCAATATGTATTTGTATCAAGTCAATTTAAGCCCATGCCTTTTTTGTGTAATATCACCTTCTTCGCATATGCATAGACAATAAGGAGCTTAATTTAAAAATGGCTACAGTTATAATGCTAGCTATAGAAAGCCAGAGGGAGATTACTTTAGCTTTAAGAATTGACTTCAGGAAAATTAACACAGTGAACAAGCATATTAAATACTAACTGCTTCAAACTATACTGATTGTTACTGCTGCTGAAGAAAGGGCTATCGAATTTAAAATATTTCTCAGACTTTAAAGAGTACTTTTTCACAAATACTTACCTTTACAAACACGATTGTTGGAAGTGCATTAAAAAAAAAAAGAGCTGTTTATTGGTAGCTGTTTAAAGCCAACAGTTTTGAACAGGACACTATGATGAGGGTCACAGACAGGAAAGCGGTCATTTGGGGAGGAGAAATTATGATGGTTTGATCATGATGTGTTTGCTGGAGTTCCTGGGACTGTGGGTCAATGGATCCTCCTTTCTGTCAATGGGAAGGAGTCGACCCCTAACTAGAGGGCGGTCAAGCCCCACTGAGCTGCAGGCCCAGCTGCAGAATGCCCACTGATCTCTGCTTGTAATAAATGTCAGCCTCTGGAGCTGTTATTTACAAGCTCTCTCTGTGGTAGCCCTGAGATTCCCAAGGCATCGTTGGTTGCAGCATTATGCACAAGTTCTTTCAATCAGAGCAACCAAGGCGACAGAGACTGAAGCTGACAGGTCACAACCCCATTACACTTTATAGCCACTGACATTCTTTTTGTTTAATGGATACTTTTAAAAAATCTAAACCATTATAATTTTCCTAAGAAAATGGTTGTGCTATCACTCTTTCTTTTTCTTTTCTGATGCAGAAGATTCACAGAAGTATATAAGCAGGAATGACAAAAGGGCTGAATGCATGAGAAAGTTTTAGCCTGATTGTACATTTTCATTCTCTAAAAAGGGTAACAGGCAATATTTGAAAAAATCTTTAAAGGGAAAAATCAGTGCAGACATTCAGTTTAAACCTGATGCTGTCTGTATGGTTCTTAAAGAAGCCATCTATAATTATTCCAGCTTAGATAAATAGTGAATGGAAAAAACTCCAAGAAATAACTATATGAGAAGCACATCATACAAAGACTCTTTCTTGACAAAGAATTGTCTGGTGACACTCACAGGCCTACTTAGCTGCCCACCTCCTAAAAGGAACTAACAGCTAATAACAGTCTGTCAGAGAAGTTCTGCAGGAGATCAGCTTTGATACTTGTGACATTTAAAACAGGAATGTAGGAAAAAGGGTGTAAATACTGGGTAAAGAATGAATGAAGTGGAAAACTACACAAACTTTAGCAGAGTTAATTTGTTAATCTTCATCTCTACCTACAATCACCAGTACTTTCTTTACCCCACAAAGTAGCTAGCTGACTTCCAAGCCCCAGAAAGTCTGTTAAATATAAAGACATATTTTAAGTGAATTGAAGAACACATCTGTGAGCATGGGTTTAAATGATATTTTACACAAGATTTTAAACCAGTATTTCCTTGGACTGAGTCCTTGATCATCAGTTAATCAGCTGGGACAGAATAGTTACACTGTGGGAGCGCAGAAGTGTGTGAAACAGGGCATAAGATTCAATTCATAGCTAAAGTACTCCCAAAGATGCTGGAGTCACTGTTAATGGCCTGGATTCTCCAGGTAGATCAAAGGCAAAAAAAGCAGACAAGATACCTTGAAAATTCAACTGAACCATGGAAATTAGAAAATGTTCTCAGGTGAGAACAATCAGGTTCTGTAGCACCATGCATTCACTACATTTTTTTCTGATCTTTGTGATTTGGAGATAACTTTCCAAATGTGATATAGTAGTAAACGGGCGTTGGGTTTTCTTCTTCAGTTTGCAGTCAGAGACGCCCAGGAGGAATGCGAAGATATGTTTTAGAGCTTTTAAAAAACACATGAATTTTAATGAGAATCCCTAAATTTCCCTTTGGTGTGGTTGATACTGCTTTTCTGATTATAGCAAATGTTGAGTGAAGCTGCTATTAAGTTCTTTAGGGCTTCAAAGAAACAGTACTGAACTCGCTATGGGAAAAAGAAATCGGCTGTCAGAAAAGAAATGGACAAAGAAATAAATATACTGGTGGAAGTCAGAGAAAATAATTTTGCAATAGTGTTATTGGAAAAGCATGGCTTTAAACCATTAGAGAAACCCATTCAATGTGAAGACAAGATTTTGACAAGAACAAAGAGGAGACAATGTGAGAGCAATTTTATACTAGATTATACTCCTAAACTGGCACAGCTGTCATGTTTGATCTCACCTGTAGAATATTTTCTTAACAAAATAAGTAACAGAGCAAAACGTACCTGTAAAAAAACCTAGCAAAATACTATTTAATTGCAAATCATGACCAAGGAAAAGAAAGACAACAAAAAGTAAGCCAGGTGATAAACTTTTCTCCTCTAAATGTCCCTTGTTCTACTCAATACCTACTGGGTATTTTAGTTCAGATAGCAAAATATAACCTCATCTGGTGATGAGATTCCTCTCATTCAGCTGTAGACATTGAGGTGAATGAGATTTGACTCGCAGATTGAGACACCAAATTTAGATATCTACACATGAATTAGGTATCCAAGACCCCAGTCTAGTCAGTAAAACACTGGAGTTTCAGTGAACTGTCTACATACGCATGTCTATTGCCTTTCCATTTGAAATGCCGCCTTAGGGTATCTGAGACAACCTCATGGGACTGGCAGATATGACAGAGGACTTCAGGGACACTCTTCTGAACAAGAGGCTGAAGGCTAGGCAGGTATACCTGAGGCATCTCTAATAGCATTAGACATCTGTGCATGGACAACTGAAGTGAAGCCTTAGTCCATTTAATCAATGGATCCAGAAAGCTATTTAACCCACTCTAAAGTGGACATCTACAGCAGATCAACTGAACGGTTCCCCACATACCCTTGCATAGGACCAGGATGAAATTAGCATTTTGAATTCAATGGTGCACATCATCTTTCTTCTCTGCATACATATTAAGTGGTTCATTAAAGGTTCTTCTGCAGTGCACGTTCTACAAATGAGCCAAGCCATGGATTCATTGTTAATCAAGTGAACTTCCACAGCAGTAAATTTTACAATCAGGTAAATCATTGGAGAGAAAGAGGATTATTATATTGTCTGATGAAGCCACCTTATTTGGAATACCATGTTCAAATAAAGGAACTGCATTCTCAGATATAGATTGGCAAAAAAAGTTCTTTAGAGAACGAAAGAGATTAAGAGTAAATGCTTAGATCTTTACTTCTTAAATCACTTAAATATTCCAAAGAACTGACTGTTCTAACTACCATGGGAAAGTGCCGAAAAGGAGGAATAGTATCAGCTTGCAATAGTAGAACTCCCAAGAAAAGAAGAGAATTATAGTATACAGTACTCTGGGATGTAATTAGAAGACAGAGTATGAAAACAAAGACAAGAAATGTAAAGAGAAATTTCCCAGTCAGTGACACTTTTCTAGTTATTCGGTAACCTCTGAAATGTAGAAATCCCACTCCATGGGATACTGAAATCCAAGCTTGATTTAGTAATAGAAAATGTACTTCAGAAGAGTGTCCTATAACAACAGGGAGATGGATGGGATGATCTGAAGAGCTCATCTATTAGCAACACCTATGAATTTTTCCACACACTATTAGTTGTCAGATATTTTGTCAGAAAAGCAACTATCCTGATAAAGAAATAAAATTTGTCAAGAGAAGACCAAATAAGTCTTACTCAGAACTCACACTGGTAGGCCTTTACCAGCACTGCCTTAAATCATATCTATCCTCCAATATTTCTGTTTAGCAGATGCTCATTGGCTAGTACTTATTTTGGACTGGCTTTAAAGTAAAAGATTAAAGGCATTGAGTATTGATAACTAAATTAAAAGGGCTGGCTGCCAATAGCTATAACAGTAAGTAATGAATAAAGAGCACTGCCTGCTCTGTGTCCTCTTGACCATGCAGAACAATCATTAAGAATTAAATGCTGTGATTCAGTCCCCCTCCTCCCTTTTCCCCAAGAGGCAATGCCTCACACACCACCAAGTACACAGTACTCCGGGAACAAAGCCAAAAGTAGCAACTCGTTCTCTGAATGAGAACAGCTCAAAAATAGGTCTTACCCAAGAAGGAGCGGCAGGGGGAGGGGAATGGCAACGTTTCCTAATATTGCTTATAATGCACTTTTTTTTAATGGGATGAAATTTGTATTAACACATCTTTTACTGTCTGTCTTAAATGAAGTTCCGGATTCTGGCTGAGAGGCTACATTAAAAATACGTAATAAAATGATGCCGTTTCTTTTACTCTTAACCTGTTCTTTCACTTTTGCAATCACATATGTAATGTAGCTAGATTGACTTTGGTATAGACAGGTCAGGTAAGTCACAGCAATTGATGATGTGTGAAGTTTTGAAGGAAATACCTTCAACCATTCCACATCTCTCCTCCTCTTTACCCCACCAATTTCTGCTCCTGGCATACATAAAAACACCCCCAAAAAACAGTTGCATGATACATATTACATATATGTGTCAGCTTTATACACATAGGCTGGCCTATATGTGTATATATACATATAGACTTGCATTAACCCTTGTGGTTAACCTGAAGACCTGTGGTGATGATCTAAACAAAATGTTCTACAGAAAACTAAAATGCAACTAAAAATATAGCTGAGAAACCGAGACCCTGCTGTTGGCCTGAGTTTGCTCTCTTAGACTCGTTATACTAAATTAAGAGCACTGATTTCATTGTAATTCAAAGTAGGGATAAACTACAACAAAAATTATGTAATACTTGCATGTCTTTTTAAGTTACTTGATTTATTCTCGGTAGAATGCAACACAACTTTTGAATTACTTTCTCAATTACATTTTCATAGGATTTCTCTTTTGTTTACAATCACCTGCTGGATGCTTTAAAATACATGTTATTTTCCGTTTGGAAACCATGTTGTGTTTGTTTTGTGGAGGTTTTCTGTTTGTTCTTTTTCCTATATGCTTTCATTTCTAATGATGCTCAACATTAACGTCGCTTTCCTATTTACTCTGTTTGCATATCGACCTTGATGCCAGCACAACAGCGGTGCTGGATGTGGTTAGTTAAAATTACTTCCCTCTGTTTGCTGTGTAGCAACAGAGCATAAAATGGAGATGATATCTGAATCCTCCCAAACCAGTGGCTATTGTTTAGTTGGCTTTACATGTTACATCTCCATTGATGACTACGAGGTCGAATGGGCTAAACGCAAGTGGTATTGAATTCAGTGGGATTATACCGACGATTCATTTAATCAGGTATGTTCAGCATAAAGAAAACATTAAATACTCTCCAGGCTGTGGCTGGCCACACGTGGGTGTGCGGATGACAGAAAAAGCTACTCGTGCAGGTGAGAGCCACAGGAATACTGGGGAGGGCAGTCGAGCTTAGCAGAATTGAGCCGAGCAGCGATAAACGAGCTCTGAACCGTTGCAAACTGTGGCTGAGCTCCTCCTCCAGCATCCCCTCTCCAGAGGTCTGGCACCCTCTGAAAAGGCTTCAGTATGTGACGAATGAATCGGAGAGTATTCCTTGAGGGAATTCCGCTGTTGCACGGCTCCTCTTTGTCTCTTGTTCCCTCAAGTGTAACACAGGGCATGCAGTTACCACGTTCATATATTCAAACCCTGGATTTGCACACAAATACAGACGTTTGCATCTGCATAATGACTACACCTCCATTTTTTAGGGTATGCTCACAATGACTCTGGCCTTTAATGTCTAATTAAATTAGGAGGATGTGCAATGTGACTTTGTGTACACTTCATGGAACAATTCTCAGATCAACAGTCTGTGTATTTTAACCATTAAAATACCAATGTCTTTCAGTTGTTCCAAGCTGGGAGTTTTTGTTGTTTGGAGTTTTTTTAATACTGTACATACTGGAATACGGCAAATCTTACATATTTGTTAGCATGAAAAAAGTATTACAGTAAGTATTTGGTAGTTAATAAAATACAGTGAAGAACTGAATGTTTTCCTTGACTGAATACAGTTTTCTTGATCTCTGACTTTTAAATACCTTGGAACAAACTGGACACTGAGCTTGCATTGCAGTCACTGGAGGGAAAAAACCACCTCACCTCCAGAAAGCAATCTATCTTATTTTCAGATAAGCATCTGAGATAGGTCAGCACATTGCTAAGTGCTCATTTCTCTGTGTAAATTACAGGTAGAGGCTAGGGCAGATATCTAAGACTTGTACATCTACATTTTTGATGTTTGTGGTTAGAGAAATCAGCACAAACCCAAATGTCCAATGCCAGTTACCAAAATGTACCCCTGTGCTCGTCCTCCTCCTTTTTTACATAGACTTCATCACAGAATCATATAGAATCTCAGGATCGCAGAGTGGTTGAGGTTGGTGTGGACATCTGGAAATCCTTTAATCCAACAGCTCTGGTCAGAACAGGGTCAGCTAGAGCAGGTTGCCCAGGGCTGTGTTCAGTTGGGTTGTGAATATCTCAAAAGATGGAGACTCCACAACCCCACTGTGTTTGACCACTTTCAAAGTGAAAAAAAAAAATAATAATTCTTATGTATAAGTGAAATTTCCTGTATTTCCGTTCGTGGCTATTGTCTCTTCTCCTTTTACTGGGTGCCACTGAGGAGAGCCTGACTCCCTTTTCTTTATAACCCTCCCATCAACTACTTACAGACATGGATAAGGTCCACCTGAGCTTTCTCATCTCCAGGCTAAGTAATCCCAAGCTCTCTCAGCCTCTCTTCATATGACAGATGCTCCAAGCCCTTAACAATCTTTGTGGTCCTTTGCTGGACTTGCCCGAGTAAGTCCATGTCTCTCCCATGCTGGGGAGACCAGCACTGGACACAGCACTCCCAGTGTGTCCTACCAGTGCTTAGCAGAGAGGAAGACACCTCCCTCTTACCTGCTGGTGACGCTCTGTGTAATGCAGCCCAGGAGGCTGCTGCTCTTTGCTGCAAGGAGCTTTGCTGGCTCATGCACCACTTGCTGTCCATCAAGGCTCCCAGGCCTTATTCTGCAAAGCTGTTTTCCAGCCAGTCAGCCTCCAGCCTGTACTGGTATGGGGCTATTCTTCCTTGGATGCAAACCCCTGCATTTTCCTTCATTAAACTTCACAAGATTAATACTTTAACTCATTATAGCCATCAAGAAGTCAATTAATCCAGTCCTTTAATTCATCCCTAAAATCAATTCAAAGAGTGAAACCGCTTCAAAGGGCAATTCATCCCTCTATTCTACCAAGTAATGTCTGAGAGAAGGGGATGCATCTCTTTCCACATGTGTGGCCAGTCAGACTGGAGAGTATTTGATGTTTTCTGTATGCTGAACATGTTGTCTCACTCCACAAAAATTCAGTCTTAATGCCTTATGCTTTCTCATCTCAAGAGAATGTGGATACTAAATCTCTGTTAAATATGGTTGTGGTGGTACTCAGCTCTTCTTTGATCCGTGGTGTCCAAAATGCAAATGCTCCTCCAAGTGGCAACCTTTCCCCTCTCTAAGGCATATCTTTTCTTTGCTATCCTATTTTAGTCTTTAGTTAGCTTATCCACTGTCTCAAAAAGTTTTACTGTTAATCACAATATTTTAAAGGCATTTCTGGAATATTTTATAAATCCTGTGTGGTAAATATTCACTATTCATACATACAGTCAAACTCACTACCTTTAATCTGCCTTGATTTTTTCCACGCACACTACATATGATAGGCTTGATTTTAAAGTCTGCTTCATACAAGCTACATTTTCTATCATCCTTTCAGCAGTTTTAAGAGTTCATGTAATGGCAGCTTTCAACAAAGACAGAACAGAACTGAAGTCAGTAAATCTGGATCTTTTCTGGAGTAAATGCAGAAAAGAGTTGTTTTTATCATATGCACAAGTCATTGAATAATGTTTGTGTTGCCATTGGCAGGTTAAAGTCCAATGACAGATTGTACATTAAAATCATAACATGAAACTCGCTTGTAATTAAAGTATAGATTCTGTCACAAAACTGTATGAATTCTGGGGTCTTTTCCAAAAATTGAAGAATAAAGATATAGCTATGTTAGTTAAAGGAACAACTAGGCTAAGTGGAAATTTATATGCAAAAGAAAAAAACAAGAAAGAGCTATTCTTGCACCCAACTGGTCCTGCAAATACTTATCTCTAAAGTAAGAAACCCTGCACTACTCGTGAAGAGAAGTACTGTTTCAAGGTAGGATTTTATGATGGATTCTTATTATGTTAGACTCCTTCTGGAGCTCTTGCTCCCAAAAACTTTGTCATAAGAGTAATTGTTACACAGATTGTTCTATTAGGCCAGGTTCTGAAATTCTCATTCATTTTTCCATCTACTCAGTCAGTGGCCTTCAATAACCCTTTCAAAAAATGACAGAGTTCCCCCTCTGGCGTGCCCTCTCCAGAGGTGTGACTCCCTTTGAAAAGAGGTCAGCTTGTGCAATATACACTATATAATGCCAAAAGCAGACTGTTGAGATAGACCAATCATTGCAAGTCACGCATACTTTCCTCCACCTTTTTGTCACCTTCTCATCTGAATTTTTTAAGGCTGCTGGGAACTAAAGTGGCCCCTGGCATAAGTAAGGCATACTTAGGAGTCACTTTGCTGGGCTTAATTATTGCAGCGATGCAGAAGGGCTGTGCATTTGTTTTAGTATTTTTTTCTGTCCTTGGTAGACTATTATTGAAGGACAAAGTAGACAACGTAATAAATGTCAGAGCGTATTACAGAATTTGTACGAGGCCTTAATTCTTTTTTGGAAACAACTTAGAAAAAGCATTTTACACTTAAAAATGTAAATCTCTAATGATACAAACAACCAAACCCACCAAACCTTAATTAGAAGAACATGACAGTTTTTGAGGATCTTACTGGATATTAAACAATATTTCTGCTAAACCATATACTGCATTCTCATATTAAAAAACAACAACAACAACAACAACAACAATAACAACAACAACAAAAAACTCCACCAAAAACCAACAAAACAAAACCAAGAAAACCCACCCAAAAACCAAAACCAACCACAAAAATCCCTGGTTTACATTCCAATTTAAAAAAAGAGTTTAGGCACATAAGTCCTGGGTTGTACAGGTTTCCAAAAGCTCCTCAACTTCCTCCTTGATTTCAAGACACTGCAATTCTTTTTAAAAAGTACCATTAACATTTTCACTAAATTACTTTCTCCTATGGTACGTTCTTGCTTCCTTCATCTGTGTGAACTGTTCACTATTTTCCTTACAAGCCTGTCCTCAAGCAATCTGTGTAAGCGCTTGCCTGTCATTGTTTCCACCTGAACAGCACTGATCAGTTAGGTGATTTTTACATTACTTGTCTCCTTTTTATTTTTTTAAATCATAGGAGCATAATTTGGTGCCACAGAGAAGGGCTGTTGACATCTACTATTGCTACGCTCCTTTGATGAAAGAGCATAGGATAGTACATGATTTTACTTGGACCAAAATGGATTGGTAGGACCTATCTGGAGTCAGATGAGGGTTTGCACTTGTACTGCTGATTAAGGCATGATGGCCAGTTGCATCCTGAGGCTGCCGTCTAGCATCCACACCCACAGCAGGCACAACGACGTGGGCAGTAGATGCTGCTGTTACTTCAAAATAGCAACTCTTCTTCCAACATCCCTTCCTCTTTGTTTGGACTAGACATTGGAGCATCAATAACACAACACCTTTGACTTGTATCTGAAAACCTACAGCTTTCTACAGGGGCTGTCTTTCCCCCTGATTAACACAGCTTTTCTTCAGCAGTCTATCTCAGAACCATTTGTCTGCTGTGAGCTTTCCTTCTCTAAACCAAAGCTGCCACTGAAAAATGCAATGACTGTAAGAATGTGAGCATGAAGGTTTGATTAAGTTTTATTTCTAACCTTCTAATGGGTTTCTGCCATAATCATGCATATATTTTACCTATATCTACCTAATTCTAATATAACTTTCCATCAGACTGCCTGTTAACAAGTAATCATTTAAAGGGATCAGTCCAGTGTAAAATTCACACTTCTATATGAACTGTGAATAGTTTTTTCTTGAAAAGAACATTGGAGATTATCATCTCAGAGAGAGAGAAAAAAACAGTGTTCTGGATTTTCAGTCTTTATTTTCTGCATCCAACAGCCCTTTCCGCATCATTGTTCTGTTCCCCCAGTGTCTTCAGTTTAAATCAGACTGTGATTTGATTTATTTAAATCCATAAGAAATGACAATATAATAATACACAGGAAAATCTAAATGAATTAATAGTATGTTCCTCTTGGGACTACTACTGTTAAGGCTCCACCAAATTCCTCTTTGTTACTCTACCAGAAAAGCAGAACGCCTGCTTTGCCATCAGCACAGTTTATTCTTAGTGAGGGCCAAAGAATCATGTCCTGTTTTAATCACAAAGTCAAGGAGATGTTTCAGTTTATTTGAAAATATGTCATAAGTGAGAAACTGCAGGAGGTTTTGGTCTTCTTTAAAGTTATTGACATTTTATCTCTGATTCTTCACAAAGTGGGATCAGTTATTTCATCCTTGTGCTCATCAGCATTAGAATCATTAAAGACAGTGAAATGCAGTTAAACTTTCTGAGACCTGGATATTGATCTAATTAAAACCCCCCTCTTTTCAGATTTATTTTTATTAGATTTCTTACTAAGAAATCAAAAAGTGCAGGAGCTACACAACAGTCATGCCATTCTTTACTAAGACTGTCACTTCTGGGTACATGTTCTGCTTCTCCATCAAGCCATGGCATTCAGGGATGTCATATTTATCCCGTGCACTGTTTGCCTGTGCAGACTCTGTGCATTGTAGACTAAATATACATGTGCTGCACTGCATACATACTCCTTTTTTCATCTCAGATTTTTTGCAAGGAATATGGGTGCTTTCTACATGATATATTCTCTTATATTTTAACTAAAGTTAGACTTCGCATTACCTATACTCTATTTCTATCCTTAGATAGTCACACTCAGGCTCTCTTTACAGCCAAAACTTACAGAAAACTATTGATTTACCATATACCCGAGGTACTTTAAGGATGAGAGAAATCACTCTTTGCTAGGGTCTGCTTCTCTCTGTAGAATCTAAATGGGATTCTCGATGACTGCACTTTGATGAGTCCTGTTCCATGTCTGTCTTTTTCATCCACAACTCGCCTAATGTGCAATTAAACCATGCCTTTATCACTCTACAGGAGTCTAGTCAACAACTGAAAACTAAAACCTCTTATCATATTTAATTAGGCAATTTAACCATGCTGATTTCAAAATTGAACTTCTTCCTGATTCACATTTGAAAACAAATCCCAGAATGTTTAGAAAGAAACTGTCATGTTGAACAGCAGCTCAAGGAGCTTTCCAAATCGTAGTATCAGTCTTTCCTGATACATCAGCTCTTGAGCAGCCTTCTCCATGACTCTTAGTAAGCTGGGGGCCAAGCAGAGAAATTCTGATGTTGAAGTCCAGGAATGCATGGAGCTGGAATTATACTGTATGCCAACAGCACTGAGCATTTTAAATGCTGATCTACTTCTCTTGCCTTTCCCACAACAAAGGTGTTTGGGCCTCGTTCGGGTTCAATGTAAACAATTTATTTCTTTTTAAAGAATCAGTGCTGAGACAGTATAATTTCAAGAAACAACAAACCTTCTACATGAGGTTTTTTCAGCTTGCAGTTTACAGAGTTGAATGAAGATCAAAGTTAGTATGTAGCCTTACATTGCGTATGGATAACTACATGGCTCACCAATCTTACCAGAAAACAAAAAGCCTGAAATCCTATGACCAAACGCTCATGTAATAATGTTCTCAACAATTATTTTCCAAATGAAAAATACTGAAAAGATATGGCACCTTCTAACCTCTCGAATCTGCTCTATTCAGGAAGGAGAACAAATGTAAAAGCAAAAATTCAGTGGAGCCAGGATAGATTTCTTGGAAACATTTTACATCAGTCTGTATCTGAGAGAAGATATTGCTGGATGAATATTGAAAAAGGAAACCTAGATACAATTCTAGACATTTTTAAATAAGATATGCAGTTGATTATCTAACACCAAACCTTCTGTTTCTCATGAGTCAAACTGCAAAGTTACAAAGAGTTATTAATGGTGTGTAGTTAGATTGAACAATATAATACATGTCATTAGGAGAAATGTAGGAAGCTCAGGTTTTTGTCACCTGGCGTATAAAAACCATAATTTGCACATTAGGAGAGCCATCTAAGTTAATGCAGCCACCAAATAATTTTCTTTTGTTTAGGAGCTGTATGATTGACTGATTCTTAATAAGTGCAAAAATAGCTGTAGGCAAACAACAATACTAAGCTCGCAGTGCACAGAAGTGAGCTAAGAAACAGATGCCAGCCCTCAGCTCTGCCTGTATAAATTGTACACGGTAACGATAGTAGAGTGATTCCTTAAGCATATTTTCTAGCTTATTATTCACCACTATCTTATTTCATGTGGCACTTCAAAATGCTCTTTTATACCTGGGTTGCTAGAACAGGATATCGGCAGCTTTTTGCTACTGCATATAATTGAAAGGCTGTTACTTAAAGCAGGCGCTATTAAAAAATCTGCATTTGCCAACAGTTACAACCCAATTCTATGCCTAGAATAGCAAAGTAATTATGGTATGCTGCTGCATTTGAAAATGTTGGCAAATCTTGACCTTTTAATGGTGACTCCTGTTCGCAGTAAGAAACATACACCTCGAGGCTCTTTCTGTAGTCTGTGTATACGTATTATAACACAAATGGTGTAAGTAGGTAAGATAGAAAGAACTATTTTATCAGGAATTAAACTTTAAACAATAAACTCCACTAACTTTCAAAGGTCCGTTCAAAATTTTTAAAATTTTGTCGGTTCTCTTAATTTCAGTGGTGATGACTGAATTCACCTTCTAGAAATGAGACTAGAATCACATCTTTTTTTTCTCCTTTGTGAAAGCACTCCTGGTGTTTGACATGAAGTACTTAATACCACTCTTCAGCTTTAAAATGAATACCATTAACAATTCGTGACTACACATTGCTCAAAGGGGATGAAAATCAAGCGATTTTGCATTCTAATTTTGCCAGAATAAAATCCTGCTGCCTCAGGTGAAATCAAAATAAATTCTCAGTACTGCAAAGAATATGTGTGTTCTACCGTACAGAGGTGTCCTAATGGCACTTCATACAGTGCAGCACGTTAAGTACACTTACTGTCTGACAGCTTGCGCATTTTGTTAAAACAGGAGCATACCTGTCATTTCTGAGGTAGAGTCAAAAGATTAGGAGGTTAAAATTATTAAGTGCAGCGCCTTTTGTTGCTGAATATGGTCTTGAATGTGAAGGCACCAGTGAGCTGAATTGATTTCTATATTGTTGTACATAAGCTGGATTTGCACTAACAGTACAGTACTGATTATACCTTCAAGCAAGATTTACCTTCCTGTAGAAGATCATCCCTCTTTATTTACTGAGCTACTCGCCTCATGTGCATTGCCTTGTCTAGCACTAAAATAAAAGGGCTTGTATTTAAAAAGTCTTCTGGTGAATGAAGTTATGTATGTCTTCATTTATTCCAATTATTTACCATTTATGCACTTAAAATGATTGTAGGAAATACTGGTTTATGAAAAATTGATACTAATGTTGTACAATTACTGTAAATAGCCTTTGGGAATGTAGCGGCGATGTTTTTTATCCCTGTGTTATCACAAATCAGAGCACAGATGAATGTCAGCTTGATCAATGACATTCAAGTGGTTTTTTTCATCCTAAAAGTTAAAATCGCTGGGGTTTTTTAGTACTCATAATTCTCAAAACTTATATTTTTATCTAAATAAGGAATGAAGTTAACAAATTCATATAATCTTTGTTAGTTGAAGGAATACAAAACATTTAAAAAAAAAGCCACAACAACAACTTGTAAATAAAACTTTACTTCACTTTGTACTTAGCCCTAATTCAGGCTAGTTCCCATGGGGAGTCGCAGGAATTAAGACAAGACCTCACATTTGGCTAAGGAGCATTTGTAATGCTGTATGGCATGGTCTGAGATGTCTGTCTTTGAAGAATACCAATCTTTCTACAGGCTTTTGAATGTCCATGTTTCTGTTCAGTACCACACATTTACAAATTTGTAGTAACTTTCTAAACACTACTCACTCTGCAAAAGAACTTTGTACTTAAATGATGGCAGGAGTGGTTGTTATTCTGGATATTTTGGAATAAAGAACAGAATGACAAATTCCAGTCCCATGAGTGACCTTAAGTGTAGAAATCCAACAGAGCAGTTCTATGCACTTAAATGGGTAGAAGTAATGGTAACAATGTTTGTAGCTCTGTCCTTCATTGGCATAAATCTGAGAGTCTACATAGACAGGCAGACCTTGGAAATGTCATACTTTGATAGTAAACACTCTTAGTAGGGCAAAAGAAATGTTTCCTCCTATTTGTACCTCTTCACGGAAGTGAGACTGATCCCCATGAAATGTTGAGCCCCATTGATGAGGTCTTTCGATTCCTTATATCTTAACTGCAAGTTGAATATTTCACACAGTTTAACTCTTTATGTGGTAGATTAACTTATATCTTCTATTACCTCTCTGATGGTCATGGGTAGCTATCTAAAGGAATAGATTTTCCTACAATAAAATCAGGATGGACACGTGTAGGACTGTCAAGATTCCCTAAGCAGTCCTCAAAGTTTTTGCATAGGTTTTTTCCTACTTTTACTACAACATTTTAAGCATGTATAAAATATCTCTTATGGACTAACACTCTCTGAGTTTTTCTATTCCTTTCCACAAAAGAAAAGCAGTGTGTGTTCAAGTTGTAAAATTATGCTGAAGGCATGAGATACTCCAGCAGCAAAGCTAAATCTTAACAACCTTATCAGTTTTAATGTAGAGGTCTACAAATCTGTTCTTTAAATTAAAAATAAGAAAATCTAAAACTTAAATTCTATAAAGAATCCACTTGTAGAACTAGAATCTTCTTTCTTGTTATACAAAGCATTGCCATGCTTTTATGCAAATCAATATCTAAAAACCTCATGGAGAAATTACTAGCAGCCAGCATCCAATCATAATTATTCTCTCACATTCTTAGTTACCAAAAGTCGTACTATGTTTTTTAATTTTACAAAGGAAGAAGTTTCTCCCACCAGCTTCTAAAAAGTAGAAGGCATCAGATTTTTAATGCAGTATAAATAGAAAGCCCCACTTAACCCAGCCTACTGTTAAACTGGAAGATCATAAAGAAAGATACATTTTACAGGAATTTTTATTTCATAGTTTTTACATTTTCTCTGTGAATGCAAAGGGATTCCCAATTCAATCAAAATGCTGATAACTTTCAGTTTGGAAATTATGATTACTGGAAAAACATCTGGATTTTAAAAAGTAATAAAGGTTAAAAAACCCCCACCTTATTAAAACTAGCTAGCTGGCTGCCTATCAAATTGCAAACATAAATGGAGCGCCTTCACCGACTGTGCTTCTGGAAACCTTACCTTTTTTCTCTTGCAAATAGGTCATTTCTTGGCCCTATGATTTTTAACCTATATGTAAGTAACTTGCAACACAATGAACACCCCACATAATTTCCGGTAAAATATACAGTAACACAAATAACGTGAGCAGATGTGAGCAGCTGAATGCGCAGGTCTGATCCCTGCTACGGAAAAATTGTGATTGCTTGGTAAAGTGTGAATAGGAAAAAAAGAAAAAAAAAGAATATTAGCATGGGGGAAAAAAGAGAAAATATTATATTTACATGAATAAAGAATGAATGGCATTCTTACAGGATCTTATACTACGTTCTGGGCTAAAATAAGTCTGCAAAGCGCTGTGGGACTATGACTGGGCTGAACACAACCTTCCTGCAAGAGACTTACCTAATAAAGGGAGGACCTTCACTACTGAGTCAGTAGAGCTCTGCTGTCCAAGAGACAACCAATTTTGGAACAGTCAGTTCAGTTCTGCTAAAACTGTCATCTAGAAGATCTCTGATAAAATGGAGGGGTTTCAGAGGATATTTAAGAAAATAACGAAAGGAATGAAAACAGACTTGAGCAATTCAGAGAGTCCAACATACCTTATCAAATGAAAAGATTAATGGACAAGAAGTGACTCAGTCACAGCCTGTACAGACCTATACAGTTTTTATCATGCATTTTCCCATCCAGCAAAGAAAGTTAAAATAAGATCCCGTGATCGGCAGTTGACGATAGACAAGTTTGCCCTAGAAGTACAGTGAAATCTTCTAACTGAAGACTATTAGAAGCATCTATCTAGTATTACTTTTGAGTCTCATCACTCGATGTTTTAAAATCAATTTTGTAAGTTTTCCTAAAATTTACTTTTTAGAGCATTGTTTAATAACATGATGAACTTTTCTAAATTAATAATCTACAGACGATTTAACTGATAACTAGTGCTTCTAATATTAGAGGGTAAATTCATTCAGTGAATGATTCAGAGAAAATACAAAGTTAATTCACCAATAACCAAAGTGAAAAAAATCAGCATTATAAACCTCTATTTCGTGAACAGATCTGTGATTTAAACACAATTTTGCAAGATCTCCTAAATGAATATTCATTTCTTTTTTGTCAAGAAGTCTATTTCTTTATTCATGACTCCATAGTTCTTTAAAAAATAGCATCCATTGTAATTTCATCATTTGTGAAGGCAATATTTTGAGTTCAAATCCTGTCTATTCAGGCTTTATTTTTGTTTAAATGTAGTAGGATGTGGACTATAGATAATTTGAACAACAAAATCTTCTATCCTTTGGCAAGGACTCATTCACTTTTAAATTCCAGGTGTCTGTGATGGTGCACTGAAGCACCTTAATTAAAAGATGTAATGCTGGATATATTTAACAGGTTCAATTTTATTTGCTGGTTAAAGATCGAGAGACCAAAAGATGGAGCCTATTAACAATACTGTATGAAGAAAGAGAAATCACTGCAGACTGAAGTAAGTCCCACTGGGGGCCTAACAAGCACCTGCCATTTCCATGCGGTGAGGGATCAATCAGTCTCTGTATGCAGCAAGCCGACCTGCCAAAAGCAGAACCACAAGGGGGAAAGAAGAAAAATGATCAATTCCCCAAATTCTGTGCTCTGCAGTAATAAAACGCTGTGCTCTAAACACTTACGCTGTCTTTGCAATTCTGATATCTTAGTCAAGATCAAAATCTGCGGTGAAACTCCAGTCTGATATACAGAAAGAAAGGTTTCCAAAGTGTATTAGAAAACAAATTCTTTCTATTGTTACTGTGTAAATTCAGTTGTGTTACAAGGAAAATAACGTACAGTTGTGAAGTACAAACACACAGGGTTTTGTTCTCATGTACAAGAAGTTCAAATTTTGCAGACTTCAGTTCATTGCTTATTTGATTTCTGCTTGTGGTGGTGGAGTGAGTTGGCCAATAGAATGTTAAAACATACTAAATATGTACCAAAAACAATAATGGCAACTGGAAATGAAAACAAGAGAATTGGAACATGGTATTTGACTATTTGCTAGAAAGTGTAGTTATCAAGACCCCTATAAACTTCACTTATTATCAAGCAGAAGAATAATCAAAGAATCATAGAATATTGCACATAACTCTAGGTCCTACCAAAACTCCAGGCTGTTACTGGCTTGGGTCGGTGCCTGGGCACATGGATGCAGTTACGTGGTGAGGTAAGGAAAACCAACCTCAGTTTGCAAAGATCAGAAACCATGAACAAAATCTCTATACATTACTATGCTTTCTTAGGGAATCAAATACTGAAATACATCCTAAAAGGTGACATGATCAAACAAAATTGCCTGGAATTCTAGGGAAAGCACTAAGATCATGCACTTCTTATGCAATTAGCCTGGATCTTTTAATATTTTCATGTTCTCTCTCAAGAGTTCTTAAAGCCACTTTCCCACAATGTGAAGTGTGATTTTTCATTTCCTGTTATACAGAACACAGCTGTGGAGCAGTGGTACAGTAGTGCAAAATGCAAGACGGGAATCTGTTTGGTCTATGGAAAAAACCCAGAGAGACTTATTAGAAGTGTTTATTTGCATTTACCCTTCACTACTGTTATGAAGAATGATGATTATAATGAAAACCCTCAATTAAAAAAGTCCAAAGCTGTCTTTTGATGTAACGAAAGAAGTCCAGACTGGTAAAAATGAATAATAAAGAGAACAGCCAAAAGATACAAAGTAATATAGTACTCTTCATTAGTCGACTAGAAAACTACTTTTGTTTGAAACAAAACAGTGGAAACAAATGGTCCGATCTTCAGAGAAAATTGTTTGTTTCTCATTCACTTGAGAAATTGTTCCAGAACTGTTCATCCTTGCACAAATATTGCCTTTGAAATATTATCAAAGTCACTGTCTGCAGAGGTTATCTGCTGAGCAAGTGCCTGTAGTGTTAGCTCAAGAGAGATCCAAAGACGGCTATAACTTTTCCATCAAACTTGCAGAAGAAACAACCTGAGTTTTATCACATACAGTCAGACTTAAATAGCTTTTTCAGTTCTGCCAGTTCCTGCTTTAGTCTATTCTCTGCGACTGCATTTAGGTTTCAGCAAATCCATCTCCCCATTAGTTTTGCTTCACAAATACCCTTGTTGATAAATCTAATTTTAATATCACACCTTCAGCTGCCTCACAGAGACAAATGCCACATGACAACATGTAGATTGTGCTGATCTTGAAACTGAGGTGAAGTTCTGACTTCATTGAAGTGAACAGGAAGACTTCCATTGATTTCAGTGGGATCATGGTTTAACACACAGACTCTATAAAACACCTCTCTAGGGTCTGCACCATAAATCCTGTTATCACTCAGTGACCTGAACAAGTTCAGTACATTAACATGCAGTAAATTAGTTTGGACATTTTAAAAAAAAAAAAAAAAAAATATTTAAGCAAATAATTTAATTTAAACAAGCACTTGATACAGATTAAAAAGAAAGAAAGAAAAAATAAAACCCGCAAAAACCACCAACACAACAGCATATGTGAGGAGGCAAATGGAACATAATTTCTTTCCCATAAACCAGAATACAATTCAAACTGTTCTGCAATGTGTAGTACACTTGCCTATTAAATAAAAAGCAAAAGATTCTGTCTTTTTAGCTTTCAAATGTCACCAAAAGTATACCCTGTACTTCTGCGGGAGAGCTAAGTACACAAATTCTGAACAATGCTGCAGTCTTTAGTGATTGCTTCTTTTTCAAAAGATGATTTCAAGATGACATAAACTACTTACTAGCAAGTTCAGTATATGAATTCTGTGTCACTTGGGCTTACTGTGATACAATGCTTACGGAAGAGATTCAAAGGTATAGCTGTGCAATAATACTCAGAATACAGACTGAATTATTTCTCTTCCTAGGAGAAAGAGATCGCTATGATGACATTAATAGTAGGCTAAATTAAATTGCACCGAATGTAATATTTAGATACCTTACATCAAGACAGCATTTTTACCTCATCTAATATCCAGCTTTACCTAGTCCTGAAAGCACTTATATTCTCTACCCATTTCTCAGTTTGATCTCAACATTCCCTGTGTTATATGAAATATCAGTGTGTGTGCATTGATACTGAAACACAGGCAAGCATGTGTTCTGGGGCCAATCCTATCTTTCTCCTGCCTAAGCTTCTCTATGATCTATTGCACCTAACCTAAATTCCACCTAACTCCCCGAAAAACCTGCAAAAATGTTTATGGTCAGCCACAATCTGGAAAGAAATGGAAGTGTTGTAACTTCTAGGTAGCAAGCTAATGGCTATCATCCATATTCCTTGCAATATATCTATACAACTTTATGTTAACAGCCTAAAACGTATTGAAAAATTTCCAAGAGCTCAGCTTAGGAGTTTGAATAAAAAAATGTAAATATTAATTTTCAGATATTTTTAAAGCACATCAACGCATTTTTCCTGGATCATCAGCAAGCACGCTGTCCAGTTTATGCTGAAAAGGACTTCTGTTATAATTGCAGAAGAAATATTTTAAAACACTACTTTACTAAACAAATTAGAAGGAGTCCTCTGAGTATTCATAATACATGTTTACCAACTATTTTAATTAAAACACATATCTCTGTAGTTAACTTGAAACCTATATTTCAATCTGGCTGCTTTATTATGATTTTCAAGTTTCCTGTATCACACGCACATACAATTTGAAAAACAAATATAAATAAAATATGACAGAATAAACACTGAGTAGAACATTTTGGAACATCATTAACATACCCAATTTACATGGCATAAATCTGCTAACATCTGCAGTGATATAAAATCCCCCAACATCTTTCACACCACGAAGATGAAAGCAGCCTTTTTTTTTCTTTTGTTCTTCCTTTGGTGCAATAAATAAAACTGTATTTCTTCTATTGAGTGCACCCTCAGCAAGTTTGCTGATGACACCAAGCTGTGTGATGCGGTCAACACGCTGGAGGGAAGGGATGCCATCCAGAGGGACCTTGACAGGCTGGAGAGGTGGGCCCATGCAAACCGCATGAAGTTCAACAAGGCCAAGTGCAAGGTCCTGCACAGGGGTCAGTGCAATCCCAAGCACGACTACAGGCTGGGCGAGGAATGGATTGAAAGCAGCCCCGAGGAGAAGGACTTGGGGGTGTTGGTTGATGAGAAGCTCACGAGCCAGCAATGTGCACTTGCAGCCCAGGAAACCAACCATATCCTGGGCTGCACCAAAAGAAGCATGACCAGCAGGTTGAGGGAGGTGATCCTGCCCCTCTACTCCACTCTTATGAGACCCCATCTGGAGTACCGAATCCAGCTCTGGGGTGCCCAGTACAAGAGGGACATGGAGCTGTTGGAGCGAGCCCAGAGGAGGGCCACAAAGCTGATCAGAGGGCTGGAGCACCTCTCCTGTGAGGACAGGCTGAGAGAGTTGGGATTGTTCAGCCTGGAGAAGAGAAGGCTCCGGGAAGACCTCATAGGAGCTTTTCAGTACCTGAAGGAGGCCTACAAGAAAGCTGGAGAGGGACTGTTTACAAGGGCATGGAGTGACAGGACAAGGGGTAATGGCCTTAAGCTGAAGGAGGGTAGATTTAGATTAGATATTAGGAAGAAATTCTTCCCTTTGAGGGTGGTGAGGCACTGGAACAGGTTGCCCAGAGAAGCTGTGGATGCCCCATCCCTGGAAGTGTTCAAGGTCAGGTTGGATGGGGCTTTGGGCAACCTGGTCTAGTGGAAGGTGTCCCTGCCCATGGCAGGGGGGCGTTGAACTAGATGATCTTTAAGGTTTCTTCCAACACAAACCATTCCATGATTCTAAGATTATTAACCCCCCAAAACAGGGCTAACGTCTGTGTTTGTAGTGTTTATAGTATATGTTTCAGTAGAAGGTTTTGGTCTAACTCTTCGCTCCAGGAATCTTCATATAGCTCTTATGATAGAATTGCCACCATGAAGTGATATACTTTCCTGCATCTAACCCCTAAAGGGGACTCCATGGTGCAGGTGACAGGAGTAGGAACCGAACTGAGGGTTTGGAAAGGGGAAAAAGTATTAATACTTTAATACAAGAAGTATTAATACAACTACATGCATGCTAACACTGTCCTAAAAGTTTTCTGGAAAAATCTTCGTGAAAGTTTCCTGAAAAATCTTAGATTGTGGTATTGCTGCCTTAAAGCAATGTAAACCCTGCAGTATCATCTGCCAACTTTCAGGTAGGTTTCAGGTGAGGTGGTTATTGGCCCACAAACATACATCCAGTGTTGCTTCAGTTAAGGTCTTGCTGTAGATCCCCCTTTCTGCTTTATCATGAACAGCATCTTAAACATTAGTTATCTCATTAACGCTCTTGAGTCCCCTGATGATACTACAGCCCTGATAAGGGTTAATCAGAGAGTTTTTATCTACAGTGTGTGGCTAGTCACTTGGGTCATCTGAGTTAGGTGCTCATATAGCGTAATGGCCCAGTGACCCCAGTCTAAGGGGCTGCTGCTCTTCCAGTGCTCTGCCTCCCCTAGAGCCTGAGCAAGCTGACTTACTTGACTTGGTCGCAGGAGCAGTTTGATCTTTCAAGGGGGAATGATTTGTCTTTTACAGTCCTGTGGATACGGTTGGCTTTCTGGGCTGCAAGTGCACATTGCCGAGTCATGTTGGGCTTCTTGTTCACCAACACCCCCAAGTCCTTTTCTTCAGGGCTGCTCTCATTCCATTCTCCAGCCAGCCTGTAGTTGTGCTTGGGATTGCCCTGACCCACGTGCACGACCATGCACTTGGCCTTGTTGAACTTCATGTGGTTCGCACAGGCCCATCTCTCAAGTCTGTCAAGGTCCCTCTGGATGGCATCTTTGCTGCAGTTATCTTATTCTTTCATCTTTTTCTCTTTATTGGCTCCTAATGGAATACCATTTTTAAAGAGGATTGTTCCATAATTCATAGTACACAAAGACAGTATCAGAGAATTAAGAAATATAACCTATTAGTTTCTTTCTGCACTGATATTAGGCAATTTAAGGATAACCCACTTGGAAATAAATTGTGAACAGTATTATCTCTATCTTATGGGCATTTATAGAACTCAGTTTTATTTTTATGGATCTTTTTCATTTACTGGTTAAAGGTTAAAGATCTTCTAAAATGTTTGATTATTCATCAATGACAGACCTTTTTTACACATACTGTGAAGAAAACAAAACAAAAAACCCAACCCCCCAAAAAAACAACACCTGGAAATCATAACCAGAACATAAAGAAGTAATAGAATGAAGAGCACATCAAAGATTACCAAATCCCTTGCTGCAATTCAATTACTGCTGCCATTATATACTAGCTGTGAAAACCCTAGATTTTTCTTACATTATGCAGTACAATTAGTATAAAACAGTGCAATATGATGAAATATACATACTTAGTGTTGGTCAACAGAATATTACTGAACCAAGCCAAATAAATTTGGAACTAGATGATCTTTGAGGTCCCTTCTAACCCAAACCATTCTAAATTCTGCTCTTCAACAACTAGTAAGACTCAGAGGAAACAACATCACCATCAGCAGTAAGATAAGAGAATGGGGTTTCAATCCTGCCTCAATGGAAAAGGGAAAAAAACCCAAAACTAAAACAAAAACAAAAACAAAAAAAGAAAACCATTTCTCAGTAATTGATACATTATTGTCTCTTTCACATATGACATGCTTGGAAACTGCTCCCACACTGCTGAGAAAAAGTCATGCGAAGTTCATGATCACTTCTTCACTTGCTGGCTGCCCTGGAAGCACTGGCCAAGCATAAGGGTCCGGCCTTCTAAGGCTGGACCACAGCATAGGCCAGACCCAGCTGGGGAGGAGAAGAGGCTGGCTAACTCCTGAGCCTCTCAGGTCTGTGGGAGATGCCTCATGCACAGGAGTATGTGGTTACAGACAAAGTTCTATATTCCTAAAATAATAATTGTCTACCTCTGCATTCATAAGTAGGCACGAAACTATCATTGAAAAGGAAATCTTGTCTTATAAGAAAGTTTATTTGGGAACATTCTCCTCTCTGAATATGGAATTAGGGGGCTATACTTGAACTAAGGTACAGAGAATTCAATGTAATTTTATTAATGCAATATGCTGACAAATTAGAACTTGTACCAAGGATTCATAGTTGATGCTGTAGTCAATACAGTACAGTATGTCTTCAGTCTTGTTGATGCTAGCAAAAATTTCACAACCTGTACATGATTTGTGAGTAGGCTGTGCCTGGACCGAAGTCTCATTAAAAATGAAAAAAAGAAAAAAGAAAAAGAAAAAAGAAGTAGGAATTATTTATAATACTCTTGGGAGCTCCATTATATCTTTCCTGTGCATCATTTTGTCAGCAAAGTTGTGACAAGTTTGGACTTTAAAAACATGTGATATGTACAAAATTGATCAATAAAAAAAAGTCTGAAAACATAAACAATAACACACTAACTTTATTACTTAACACTCCTAACCTGGTTTCTGATCATGGGGCTTGATAAACCCTTCTCAAGCTATTAACTTTTGTGTCTGCAGACCACTTTCAACTAAATTTGATAGATATCTCAAAAACACTAAGTCCCTGAATGTTTGAAAGGTTCGCAATTGTGTTGGGTTTTGTGTGGCAAGGTTTTGGTAGTGGGGGCGGGGTACAGGGGTGGCTTCTGTGAGAAGCTGCTGGAAGCTCCCCCTGTGTCTGATAGAGCCAATGCCAGCCGGCTCCAAGACGGGCCCGCCGCTGGCCAAGGCCAAGCCAATCAGCGCCTCTGTGATAACATATTTAAGAAGAAGAAAAACACTTAGAGAGGGAGAGCTTTTGCAGCCGGAGAGAGGAGTGAGAAGATGTAAGAAACTCTGCAGACACCAAGGTCAGTGCAGATGGAGGGGGAGGAGGAGCTCCAGGCGCCGGAGCAGAGATCCCCCTGCAGCCCATGGTGAAGGCCATGGTGAAGCAGGCTGTCCCCCTGCAGCCCATGGAGGAAGGATGAGGGGGTGTAGAGATTCCACCTGCAGCCCGTGGAGGACCCCACGCTGGAGCAGGTGGAGACACCTGAAGGAGGCTGTGGCCTGTGGGAAGCCCACGCTGGAGCAAGTTCCTGGCAGGACCTGTGGACCCGTGCAGAGGGGAGCCCACGCCAGGGCAGGTTTGCTGGCAGGACTTGTGACCCTGTGGGGGACCCCACGCTGGAGCAGTTTGCTCCTGAAGGACTGCACCCCGTGAGAGGGACTCCATGCTGGAGCAGGGGAACGATGAGAGGAGTCCTCCCCCTGAGGATGAAGAAGCGGCAGAAACACCGTGTGATGAACTGACCGTAACCCCCATTCCCCATCCCCCTGTGCCGCTGAGGGGGGAGGAGGTTGAAGCCGGGAGTGAAGTTGAGACCAGGAAGATGGGGGGGGTGGGGGGAGGTGTTTTAAGAGTTGATTTTATTTCTCATTCCTCTACTCTGTTTTGCCTAGTAATAAATTAGATGAATTCCCTCTCTAAGTTTGGTCTGTTTTGCTCGTGACGATAATTAGTGAGTGATCTCTCCCTGTCCTTATCTCGACCTACAAGCGTTTCGTTATGCCTTTTCTCCCCTGTTTAGTGAATGAGGGGAGTGACAGAGCGGCTCTGGTGGGCACCTGGCCTCCAGCCAGGGTCAACCCACCACAGCAATAGGGCAGAGTAAAAAAAATGACTAATGACAAATTAATGTTTATTGCTGCTCCTAATGTGGGAAGGCCTGCAGCTGGATGGTCGGTCAGCACAAACAGCCTGCTCTCACTGCCAGCAGGCTAAAAATGACAGATAGGGTATCACTGCGATTTTGCAGGAGGGAAGGAGCACAGGACATAGTAGGGAGGGAAAGCAGGGGACACAGAAGAGAACTAGAGGTATTTGTAGGTTCTGGGCAGGGCTGGAGGTCTTGGAGTATTGGCATGAAGGAAAACTACTCAGAATTGCAGGGAATAAAGACTACTGCTTCGTTAGTCCCACAGTTCGCAAGACAACCTTACAACTAAAGCACCACACACTTGAATTTGTAATGTAACATATATTAAAAAATACATTTTTTTAAAGCTGGTAACTGTGAATAAGTGTGGGTTTGTTGGGTTGTTGGTATTTTGTGTTTTTTTCTTTCAGATTATGTGATTTTGGTTAAGCTATATAACACTGTAATGAAGATTTCCTTGAAAAGTCATATAAACCCTGCTGTGCAGATATTTCACTTTTTACAACCTAGCTGCAATACTCTTCAAGCTATGGTGCCAATTTTTTAACGCAATGCTTGGTTTCATGGCAGAACTCTTTGTATGAATACAGACATTTATATGGCAGATGTTTCGTGCATGTCTGTTTTTTGTTTTCCTTTCAAAAATTGTGTTATGTCTATGCAAATTCCCTGTACTTCAATAATTTTGTTAAGAGCTGACAAATATGCTCAGTACTGTATCTTCCAATAGGAATAACACTCAGATATAGACTGCCTCGTCAGCAAATTCTGCAACACTTTGGGAGATGCTCCAAAATTTTTTGTTTCATTTTAAAGTTCATTAATTTGACACATTTAAAATATATGTACATTATAAAACCCTGCATTTCTAGCCTTCGTTAAAAAGTCTATATTGCAGAGAATGTGATTTTGACAGTTCCCTTTATTTCTTTCGAGTGCACCATTAAAGAGACAACATATCTATTCTTTTATTAGAGTTAGAGTTTGATTTTATATGTTGAATCAAAAACAAATAAAAGCTAGGCACAAAACATACGGTAAGAGGATGTTTTGGCCCAGTGTTCTTCTGATTTTCCTAAATGAAAAATAAAATATAACTTTGAGGGGATGGAATGGGAGTGGATTTCTGCATTACTAAGTATATTCATATTGATCTCATAATACTCAGATGACAACATCAGAACCATGTGACTATTTCAGTAATGCAGGTAGAGACATTTTCACAGTCCCTTGAGCAGAACAGCTGCAGAGTATGCTACCAAAGTACTCTTGACTTGACTTACTGTCGTGGTTTAACCCGGCAGGCAACCAAAACAACCACACAGCCATTTGCTCACTCCCCCCACTCCCAGTGGGATGGGGAGAGAAGTGAAAATGGAAAAGAAAAAAAATAAAACTCATGGGTTGAGATAAACACAGTTTAATGGGACAGAAGATTATGATGATAATAATAATAGTAATAGTAATAATAATTAATAATACAATATACAAAACAAGTGATGAATAGCACAATTTCGCACCACCCGAAGTCAATGCTCTGCAAGACCCCAAGCTGACCCACCTCCCAGCCCACCTCCTGGTTATATATGGAACATGACATCATATGGTATGGAGTTTCCCTTTGGACAGTTTGGGTCAGTTGTCCTGGCTGTGTCCCCTCCCAGCTTCTTGGGCGCCCTCCACCTTCTCGTTGGCAGGGCAGTATGAGAAGCTGAAAAGTCCTTGACTGCTCAGCAACAGCTAAAAACATCAGTGTGTTATCAACACTATTCTCATCCTAAATCCAAAATACAGCACTATACCAGCTGCTAGGAAGAAAACTAACTCTATCTCTGCCAAAACCAGGACACTTACTAATAACATTTTAAACATCTGCCAGTGGTCTTATATTTTTTAGCAGTTATTAAGAAAGATGAAGAGATTACCGATGAAACACAGCCATTTCACAAAGCATTCATATTGTAATTAGAGGGCCTACTATCTAGCATTATTATACAAATACACACATTTATTCTTGATGTAATACCATTGATTTCAGTAGAGTTAGTCACATCAAGAATAAGAAGAAAGAGAAGACAGCAGTTCACAAAGGAAAAACAGAGATGAAAGGCATTCTGTTTAATGTAACACAGCCTACTGAAAAATGGGATGACTCCCATACCTAAAAAGTGCAAGTACACTCTTAATCTCCCTTCCCAAACAACAAATGAAATGGAGGTGAAAGCAAAGCTGTCCTCCTCCAGGTCAAATTGTTTCCTGGAATGAGAGCACCAGGGGGTGATTTGACTTAAAAATAAAGACATAAAATATGACTATAAAAATAAAGCTAGGCATCAAGCTTAAATGTTTGGTATCTGCCTCCCTCGAATGCATTTTGCATTACTCCCCCAGCCTCCAGTGAACATTCCTACTCCAGTGCTATAATGGGTAAGTCTGATCCTCTGGGTTGCCTGCAGTACCCGAGAAATGCCACAGCCTAGGTTCAAATTGCCTAATGGCTCCAAGTTCTTCTTCCACAAATAGCAACTTCCTATGGAAAATTTTCAAAAGTCTGAGTAAAAAACTCTGCAATGATAACTTGACAAGTAACATGAAAGGATAAGGCAAGCCACATAGAACCTAGGTTAAGTCATAAACATCTTAACCTGTGTGGTGGGTTGAGCCTGGCTGGGGGCCAGGTGCCCACCAGAGCCACTCTATCACTCCCCTCCTCAGTAAGGCAGGGAGGGGAGAAAGGAGGATGGAAAAAAAAACAACCCCAAACTCGTGGGTCGAGATAAAGGCAGTTTAATGTAGCTAAAGCAAAAAAGCCACGCGCGGAAGCAAAGCAAAAAGCAAAAGATTATTCTCTACTTCCCATCAGCAGGTGATGTCCGGCCACTTCCTGGGAAGTAGGGCTTCAGTATGTGTACCCCTTACTCCGGAAGACAAACATTGTAAAAAAAACAACGAATGTCCCCGCCCTGTTCCTCCCCCTATTCTCAGTTTCTTATTGCTGAGCAGATGTCATATGGTATGGAATATCCCTTTGGTCAGTTTGGGTCAGCTGTCCTGGCTGTGTCCCCTCCCAAGATCTTGCCCACCCCCAGCCTGCTGCTGGGGAAAAAGAAATGTTGGAAAGACAGCCTTGATGTGTGCTGGCACTACTCAGTAGTAGCCAAAACACTGGTGTGTTATCAACACTTTGCTAGCTACCAATACACAGCACAGTACCATGAGGGCTGCTGTGGGGAGAATTAACTCCATCTCAGCCAGACCCAATACAACCTGCTAAATCTAATCTTTTGATTTGAATGTCTTTTACAAATTATATTTATTAGGTATCTCTGAAGTTAGCATGAAATTTACATCTTATGAAATTCAAAATTTCATTGGTAATGCTTACTTAGAAGTGTGTATTCCTAGGAGATGGACATCTGTCTTTCTAAACTAAGGCCCCTCTGCTATCCTGCAGATTTAGGCAGATAACAATATGAAGTCTGGCTAAACTACCAGAAGGGGTCAGGAAAGACATGGCTGTACCTCAACCAAGGATGATGACTGCAGGGCCATCCATCATTTGCATATCAGTCTAATAGTTAGACTATTCATCTAGGATGCATCTAGGCCTATTTATTGCAAAGGTGATTGAATCCACAGATCCAGCATTCCAGGAAAATGACATAATCACCAGGCAAATATCTCAAATCAGACTATTTTTCATTCCTCTTCCAGAAGCCAAACCGCTGTGTAGTGAATCTTGAAGTCCCTTGGAGAACAGACAGGATAGTCTGTCCCAGCCCAGTAGGTGACACTCATCAAGGAACAGAACACAGAATACAGACCTCTCTCCATGAAACATATATGCATTTTCATATTGGCATTGGATAAAAAACAGCCTGGAGAGATTTAATTGTCTTGTAGAGATACCTAACCTGTCTACATAGCCACTGAGGACAGAAAATTCAATGTCGTGATGGAGATCTAGATAGGCACCTACTCCTCTGGCTGGATAGTAAAGCTGGGCACATTTGCTCATGTCCTTGGCTCAGACATTGAGGCTAATTATGAATTCAGTTCAAAATTTGCATTTCTCAGAAAGAAATCTCATCATATAATTGATGTCCTAGTCCAAGCCCCAAGTGTGTCAAGTCCCACAGACAAATTGAAAAACTCATATAATTGGCTTTACCTGATCTTTCCCATACTAGAGCTGTGTGTCAAACATCTAGAGGATGTTACAGAAGGAGGATGTTCCCTCTTCACACAAAGCAGCCCTGCACACCTCTTGGCTATAGTAATCCCCATACCTGAGGTTGTACCATTCCTTAAGACATCACCTAGACCACTAAATGCACCTTCAATTGCATGACTCACTTCACAAGGAAGACAAGAATTCACCTCAGAAGTCTGCAAAATACCATCCTTCATTAAAATATATCAGTGATTGTGCATAATAAACACCACCATTCAACCTCACCCCATCGAGCCTAAAGCGTCTTTCAAATGGTCACAAAACTCCTTTAAGGGCTATCTAGAGGGAAAAGGATTCAGAAGGCTACCTCTACTGTTACAAGAACTAAGTATCAGTCTTCCCACAACCCTGACAATGTTTTTTCTTTCTACATATTTGACATTGACACACCACAGAGTGTATAATTTTTTTTTTTTTTGTGGCTTTATAAGCCACAATAAGAATTCTTCTGTAAGAGAAAAAAACATTCTCAAAAGAGATTCTCAGGTCTTCATGGAGAAAAAGGAAAAGAAGTAGGAAGAAAAAGGAAAAGAACAAGAAGCAGCAGCAGCCCTCAGGGATACTGGCCTCTGTGGACATTTACCGATTGTCACTTTATTTCAAAGTAATCAGCTGGTCATTTTATTATTGTTAATGATTTCAAGTATATACAAAGTGAGTTCATTCTGCCTTAAGCGAACATCTCCCACATCAATGTGTATTCTGTTTCCTGAAATTTAGTGGAGACACCCTCAACTTTCTACTTAAAGACTTGACTCTGCTCATTTTTAACTGCTAAGTCCAAACTTGCTATAATTATAGACTTATTCTATTGAAGGCTTAATTCTGGCTACAGGATACATAAGACTGATGCAATACTGAAATGAACCCTACCATCCATCTATACGCTTTCAGTCACATAAAAGAAGATGAAATATTACTTCACAGCACAATTCAATGACAAGTTTCTTTGACCAATGCCTGTCTGGCTCAACAGCAACTAATCTCTGTGAGAAAAATTAAGTCTATCTGATGATTGAAAGCAATCTGAGAGTATCACAACTCTTCCCCTCATATGGTTTATGAGTTATTCCACTACAGTTTTTATAAAGATGGTTAAAAAATAATCAGAGTGTTAGAGTTGGTAAAGACCAATCAGTTAATCTATTTCATATCCTACCAATAGAAGATTAATCCCCAGAGTACTCTTTTTAGGCCTTTGTGCAAGCTAGCTTTGAACTGAACATTTGTTGGAGTTTCCAGCCCTGAGAAACTACTCCACAGCCTAATAGACTGAGCTGCTTTTTTTTTTTTTCTCATAAATTTTTCTCTATCCATACTTTTGTCTCTGCAGGACACCTTATATGCTTCCTCTTCCTATATGATTTTACAGTGTTGAATTAGTCATGGATTGTTACTGGCTTCATCTCTGTCTCCCCTATTAGCCACCATTTCGGTCAGTTCAACAAATTGTTGTGCTTTATGTAACTCTACACAGATAATTCTACATGTGTTTGGTTGTTCTTTGATTTTCCTGTGGGATTAGGATGTGTTTTACCTACATTTTCACAGGAGCTATCATCAGTTACACTTTAGTTCCTTCAGGAATTTTTACATGATCTCTCAATCTTTATAGGTATCCTTCTTTTAAATTCCATTTCAGTCTTAACTTAGTCAGACTTCAGTTACCAAGCTTCCACCCAAGGCAAACTGAAGTAAAATAGTTTTGGAGGGAGACAGAACAGGACACGAAGATTCACAAACACCTGTGGAGAAGTTCCAGAGATATTCAGAAATGCCTTAGTTTGAGAAACAAGTTGAATAAGCTCTAACACTATTTGAAATGAGTGTTTCAGCACCTAAAATACGCCTGAGTCCCCAGGGGACTCCTAATCTGCTACCAATGCTCAAATCATTCCTAAGTCACCTGTACAGCTCTGAATCCAGCAGAAAAACATGACCAAGGGAGAGGAGTACATCTCTCAGGTCTTACACATATTCAATGGAAAAAAAAAATAAAACAAACCCCCCCAACAAACCAGCAGTAAGATCAGCACTCAATGCTTCCTTCTCGCTCAGAGGAGTCCCCTTCTTCCTAGGCCACAAACTCAGGTTCCTTTTTACTTATTTTCACCATCTGGACCCATCAGTCTTGAATTGCTTTCTGCATCAAAGTTTCCAAAGGAACTGCAAAGAGGCCGCACCTGGGATATGCCCCAGTCTGGCAGGCAGTGTGTTTTATGGAGTAGTGTGGCAACCTGCTCTAGATGCTCTGTAGATACTCTGTGAATGTCCTTATCTTCTTTCCTTGATCTCTGCTGGGTTGATATGGGTCTCAAGCACTAAAGGAAACACCATACTGGGCCAACATGCTTCCCTCCCTAAGTGCATTACCTTCCTAAATTTGGCCTCTATTGCAAGATTTAGGGTCTTTATTATTTGCATTTGGCCTCCAAAATTTACAACACACTTAAGCCCTGCAGATCTCAGCCAACTTCTTTTTAGCTACTGACAAAGATTAAATACTCAATTTTCACTGATACCATGCTTCCCCCTTCCCCTCCCTCCCACTTTTATTTTTATGACTCACTGGTCAGAACTGGCTCCTTGCAAACTGTTTTTGGTTGTACTATCACATGTCCAGGTAGGTCTCAGGAATGTTCCTCCAAAACAGTTTCCTCACAGCAACATCCTGTTTCCTTTCCAACCACCAAAATTATTTCCTTAAGAGAATATCTTTCAGTCTTAGGTGAAATCCAGATTGCTTTACTGTACCTAGAGATGTCCAATATCCACCAGTAGGAATAAATATTTCTTCAGAAATCAATCTGTTACCACATTATTCACAAAGGGACAGGATATAAATTTAGAATTGCGATGTATGTCCTTACAAATGCTTTCATGTAAATGGGGAATATTATTAGAGAGTAGAGAGGCTACCTTGAAAATCCCCACTCCAGAAAAGTACAGCACCCTCCACAGTTTAGGACACGGGCTTTCAAATATTTTATCCCCTTCGCATAGGGTACACCAGTGTATTTCATATGAGGGATGTATTTCATATGCTTTGTCTGCACCTCAGAGGCAACTTTCAGAATTCTTTGGTAAGTGCAAATTGGGAAGAATAGCAATGATGTTAGCTGAAAAAACTAACTAGGTATCCAGCAGAAGTTGTTGATGGCCCAACAGGCATTGGAACTACATAATAAAAGCAGACATACCCCAAAGGTTTTGGCCTAGAATAATTTAAACTGCTCTGTATCTGGGTTATTCTGGGTTAATCTGCAGTATTGTAATCAGAAGCTGATGTGGTTGAAAACTAACCTGGCAAAAAGTGATGCCTCTTTGGCACCCCAGACATTTCCACAAGCACTTAGTGCCCGCCCAAAACAGAGGTCATGCATGTACAGCCAGAGTGGGGTGGGAGAATGGGACTGGGGCAATCTGGATTTAGATTGGTTTAGGCTACAATGAAGCTGCACTGTCAGTTGAAATAAAAGGTCCTATTCTTCTATATTTTGCTGTTTGATTTCACTGTCCCACTCTTGCCCGGTTTTATTTGGATCAAGGATGAGCCAGTCTTGTTCACTTCCAACCTCAGCCATGTAATGAGACTACTAATCTCTAATGAAATACAGGAAGAGCCCAAGGTTTACCTCTTTACCATGACTCTGTAAACTGAATCGTCTTTCTGCATACCCTAGCCTGCTCATATGCGATTGAACAGGAGAAGAAGGTGAGAACAGTCTCACAGGCAGGAGTTAACTAGATCAAAAAACAGGCAGCCTTATCCTTTAGGTCTACCCCAAGGTAAAGAAACTTGTGTGCCCACAAAATGCTACTAAGTATTGGAGCTTAATGAAAATATAGCAGGAATGTCTGTTATGTGCCTGCCTTCCACAGATTTTCAATACACTTAAGAGCTTAACATCTTTTATGCTTTTGAAACCATTCTTAATAAAATAACATTAGACCTTTCACAAATCTGTCACTTCCTGGGCCACCTTGACCTAGATCAATACACTCCTGTTAACTGTTATTATGTGCTGTTCACAGGTCCTCCATCAGTACCTTGTTGAAATGGCAGTTTTCAATGTGACAGGCCTTCCTGAATTAATTTTCAAGTATGATTTTCAAGTAAGAAATAATGTGTGAAATGGATTATAAAAATCCTTGTACAATAACACCTATTTAATTTCCTTTACTCACTGCTTGTTTTGTTTAGTTCAAGAATTCTAGCTTGCTTTGCATGATTTAACAGAAATCTTTGGGGGTATTCTTAAAAAACAAATGTTCCAAAATGGTTATACATGTGCAACAGCTTCATCTTCTAACACTTGTACCATGAACATTCTCACTGTGTGAAATGGATATGTAATAATTTTAGCATAAGTTTAAATTCTTGATATCGATGTGACATACCAGTTTCCAACCTTCATAGTTTTCCAGCACGTGCCCACAAAACCCCCCATGATTTAAACTATATACTCAAGTTCTGTGTTGTCTTTTCCAGCTTGCTTTCTCATTTGAATTATCAAATCTATTTTTGCTACGCATATACAATGTATCCTGTAGTCCCCTTCAGTTCAACTACATAGCACATAGCATCTATTGAATCACTTCTTACAATGTGTTGTGCTACTTACAATAAATCAAGAAATTGCACAAATAATCTTCAGGGTTGTTTCCTCAGATAGTCTCCCTTTGCAATCACTTATTAAATGAAAATTGATTTTCTCATATTCATGCAAGAAATCAGAACCTTCAGACAGTGTCACTCTATCAGGAAGCATACACAGTAGGAGTGGGCTGTGCCGTATCAAATTGTCTGGTTTAGCAGATGAGGAGTGAGATTTAGTTGCTTAACACAGGCAGCTAGTGAACTAGCATCTCCTGCATGGCTTACCGCTGCCACCCCACAATGGCACTGGTCTATAGGTTCTATGTCATTTATGCTCACCCTCTGCAAGAAATCTTCTATAACCTTAAGTATCTGAATTCACTAAAGTGATAAGTTGAGGAAACTAAATCCCATTTAGAATGTTTATCTATTATGTTAAGAATTGTCAAAACACAAAAAGACCCAGTATTACCATTACTAATATGAATGTGGTTTAAATCTTCCTGTTCCCTTTTTGTCAATCTCAGTTTACTAATGTACTAATTCTTCACATGGTAATTTCTAGACCAGTTACAATGCTATTTCAGTATTTGGAAAGACCTACCTAAATGTAAATGGTGACTAAAGTGCTAAACAATAGTAACGAGATCTAGTATCAGTCTCTTCACATTCACTCTTTGATGGGCCTGCAATTTTCCCACGCAGAGACTTGAATCATCCATTATAGATCTCAATTGTCTATGCCTTGAGCCTTCCATTTTTAAAACTCAGATTCTTTTTTTTCTGTGTTTGAGGAGATCAATGAGAATCCTACCCCCAATAAAAATGTATTTTTTACTGATGTACTGCAAAATTATGGGATTTGGAAAGAGTTTCAAATTAAGTTGTTTTTTTTTTAATTAGGACCAACTTAGCAATTTAGGCGTTCCTTAAAATGCAGCTTTTAAAGTTTTCCATACACTTGAACATTTTTAGATGTCCACAATTTATTAGGTGAGTTCACACTATGACATAGTAGTCAATGAACTTCCCAAGTTACAGATGTGGTTTTATTTACATTTCAGAATTCTGCTCTCAAAGCATAGAAAAAATAAAACCAACCCATGTCATTTTTGTTGTTTGTTTTGTTTTTTTTTTTTTGGGGGGGGGGGGTTGTGTGCGGTGTTTTTTTTAACTGAAAACAAAATTTATTCCAGAAAACTATGAAATAGATGATTGGAAACTTATTATTATTGCCTGGGGTAGAATCTGCTTTTGTTTACTTACTCAAAGTGACAGTTCAGACCTCAAATGGATCAGAATGTAGCTCATTTTACAGTGAACTGGTTTGAGATATAGAAAAAAAAAAAAATCCTAAGCATTAATCAATAAGGAAGTTTTACCTCACAATCTAAATCTGTCCAGTCCCTAAGTTAGCATGCTAAGACGGGACTGAACTCTAAAAGCAACCTCCCAATATGAATATGAATTGAGAAAAAGGATTCCTGAAAGAAAAGATACCTCTAGAAATCTTATCTATCTGGAAATTGAGTTTGCTTATTTATTTGCTCAGAAATTGCAATTTCTTTAAACTAGCCCATGCAGAAATAGGCATTCATATTTTCTGTAACTTTATAAAGCACAATGAAATGTGAGGCTATTACAATTCCCCATTAAAATCTGAAAATACATGTTCTGAAAGAGAAAAACAAAACCTATGTTTCCCTATTTTCTTCCATGGAATTATCTGAGATGTTAACAAATCATTATTTCAACTTAGACATTTTACTCCAAGTTATTCTTGGAGAAAACTATGGTTTCTTTTCAGGCAGTTTGAATCACTGAACGTCAGTAGAACCAGTACTCAGCATTCAGGGCAGAGGAAGGCACCTAATCGCTTTAAAGGGGTTCTTCAAGTTTCTGCCAGCTCCTTTCGATATGAAGTCTACGAATATCACAAAACCTTTGCTAGCATTTTGGATTTAGGACTTGAAGATCAGTTATTTGCCACAAAGAAGTGTATTTTGATAAGGATGATGGCGAACAGAATGGGTGGGTTTCAGTACATTGGTACGACAAAGGAGTGCATGGCTTTGAAAAGACTGTACTAGTTGAAGCAGTACTAATATGCAAGAGAACTTGCATATTACGAAGAATAGCATGGCCCCACTCTGGTTAGGTTCTTCAGCTTCATGAGGATTTTATTTCTATTTAGCTTCCTCAGTACGTGAAGGACTTAAGACATGGGGCCACAAAGACCATCCCGCCAGTCTACTTGTAAGCTTGTCTTGAGCTACTATTCTTTTCTAACACAAGAATTAGAAACACGACTTTTAACCTCTCAGAGAGTTAAGACATCTAACTCACATGCTAACTTGCTTCAAAATTAACAGAAAGGAATCTAGTTCCAGTACTACATTGATGACCCATCTGTAAATTATATTGCCTTTTGTAGACAATTAGAGCAATGGAAACTCTGCTCAGAGCATAAAAATCTCTTGCAAGCCATGGAAATAAACAACAGGTTGAATCTTGGAGTACAAATCTATAGAGTGTACACTGAAGCACATGGCTATGATGTGTCAAGAATTGGTATTTTCTCTCATACTTAATGCTAGTACTACTGAGAAGAATATCAAATTAATACAAAAATATTAGAAGGGTCAGTTAAAGCACTGGACCATGACTAGGACTGATCCTGTAGATATGCAGTTACATTAGAATGAGATATTAATTATGAGTAACCTAGTTCTGGTAGTTCATATGTACAGTCACACATCCAAATATCATGACTTTTTGATCTTAATAATATCTGCAGAAGACATTCTGCAGAAGGTGTTCATGTTCTACTCTTTCTCAACTTGGTATATAAATATAAAAGGTAGAACTTATAAATGTTTTAACATATAAAAGGTATTTCAGGCTAGCATCCAATTATGTGGTAGTGGTCTCAGAAAACTTTATTCAAATAGCAATTTCAGGACCACCCTACTGAGACCTGAGTTAGTTTTAGAGGACTTTGGATGCATAATGCTTGATGAAGCTATGGTTTCGGAGCTCATGAACCTCTAACTGGCTGACAGCAGGAGTTAAGAATACAGATAGTTCTTAGTGACAATAAGGATAGTGATTTTCTTAAGCCAGATTTCTAGAAATCCAACAAGAAATTCAGAGTGAGCATGTCTGAGGATGATCTGCAAGAGAATCAGGTTGAGTTATTGATCTATTTCACCACATAAGTGAGTCTGTGAGAGCCCTTTCTGCTGCTGCTAAGATCTCTCACAAGGCAGTGGCAGGCACGCCATCATTAAGGGGGCCACACAGAAGAAGAGAAGACAGAGAAGACATTGGGACTCACAATTGTGCATGCATATGGACTTTGAAGCGAGGATGTACTCCTGGTCCCATGGCCTAAAAATAGCTAAAGATTCTGATTCCCCAATAGTATTGGCTATGAATGATGGAAAATTCAGGTTCATAACTTCCTGCTGCTTTCTAAAAGCTATTCTTTGGACTGGGATGAGGGGATACACCAGCCTCTTGAAAAATATCCTCTGTAATCTTGGTGTGTATGTAATGTTCCTGTTACAGTTAGGACAGTGAGGAAACTGGGTAGATGAACTGCTGACAAGTGGAGTTAATGTATCATCCATTTCATAAGTTGAGCACTTCTGACAAAGGGGAAGAGGGAAACTTAATTTGGCATGGCATGCATGCCTGCATCATTCTACTGCTCTAATATGGTGCTGCCTGAAAGCTTATTTTGGTGGGTATTGTGTCCTGGAATGACACGGAACTGGAACTGCTGGGATGTCAAAAAACTTCCAAAACCAGTTTAAACGAATAAAATCAACTGACCTGTGGAGATGTGAAATGCACATTTAGAAACACTCAGAGCTGGAATGTAGGTGAGGCTAAGTACAGGAATGCCACGGTTATGTGAATATCTAACAACAACATGAATATCACCAATAAGGACATTTATAAATAACAGTAGTTTTCTTTTTAAGTTACTCTGAATTTCTAAACCTCTTCATGTATTAGCTCAGGACTCCCAAATTCACTAAGGCAGGTAGCTAAGGATTGTTAATCTTATTTTTACTGCTGGGGAAACTGAGGCAGAGAGGTTCAGTGACTTACCCAAGGCCACAGAGGGAGTCACTGTCAGAGCCGGGATTAGAGCTCAGGAGTTTCTGGCTCCCAGCCCCAAGCTCAGACCACTAGACCATGGCCTCAGGACATTTCCAGCTGGTCTTCAGTCTAAAAAAAAGTAAATTCTCAAGTATGTTACAAATATGTAACATATATATATATTTTTTTTTTTACTTTGAATGTAATGGTATGAATGAGAACACATTGCTCATAAGTCAGTGATGAAAAGCAAACCAGTACATTTTATCTGAGTTACCTTTATCATACGTACGTGTATGACAAAGCTCTGCAGAAAAATCTTGATTTAAATGGCAGCCAATACAAACAGCTATTGTATTTTTCAGGGTAAGGAACACATTGCCTTTCCAACCCAGCCAGCATGTCATTTATATTAATGGTGAGGAATGTTAAGTTGCTCTGTGTGTAAGTAAACTCTATTAAGAAAGTCACGTCCCTTGGTGAAGCTACATCCTTAGTAAATTTTACTAGCTAAGCACTGAGCTCCATGTCAGAGTAATTACACCTTTTATCCACTGTGAGCTCTCTTTTAGCTTCTTTATACTCCTTAATTTCCCACTTCAGCTAATTTAGCAGTAAAATCGCAAAGGTTTTAAAAGGTTAGCTACCGAGGAACTGGCGCATGAATGTTCTGTTAAGCTCCATGCATTGAAATCACATCATGTAGAAGAAGGAATTAATTAAGTAACAATTAGGTAGTGATGGATCATTGACAACATATATACACTTTGGTGCTAAAATTAATCTCCCTTGTAAATCCAATACATTGTGTATCTTCTCATCTATACGCTGGCAAATTTTATACTTGAAATATAAAATGGACAGGCCCTTCAGCAATATCTTAAAAAAAAAAAAAAAGGCATATCTTCTGGCACTATTGAAACTGCATACTATTTTAAAAATCATATAGCTTCATCTTTTAAAGACTCGAAAGAGTAATGAGAATAGCAAAAGGAGAAGAAATTTTTAAGGCAGGTGATTTTAAAGTGACTGTAAGGACATTTGTTATATGAAAGTACTTAGTACGTCGAAAGTGCTAACAATTGTGTAGTATTGTCTTGCTATCTTCTTTTACAAGTTGCCATATTGTTTCCTTGTATTGACAGTCAGCTGCTTAATACATAGATTGGCAGTTAGCCCAGTCAATCCTCAATTCTAAAAGCCTCTCAGCAGATGAAAAATCTTTGGTTCATTCACACCTTGTAGAAAGGATGACAGGGCAGAAGTGACATCCAGATCCATTTAGAGTATACTTTGAGTCTGATTTTCCTTTGCCTTGCACCTTGTGTAGTCATTTATAGCTGTGCAAAGTGAGCACAAAATGGATATCAAACACTGCTACCCATGTGAGGAGAGAATTCTGATTTGGTTGCATTATTTCCAGAGGTGATCACAAAAAGTGCCAGGCAGTGAAAAAATCTGGCTCTGCATAGAAAGTCTAAACAATTTTGACACAAAGCATAAAGTAGCAGCATCACTTCCCAAACAATTCACAGAAATCACACTTTTGCTTTGGAGCAATGGGTATTTTCATTTGCTGTTTGCTTGGTATTTTCATAGGAAAAATGTTAAACAGAAAACGAATCCTATTTCTTCCTTTTTTTGGTAGAAACATATTTAGCTGTGAGCCCTAAAGAATATTCTCACATAAGAAGGAACTCATGTCCTACATGAGATCTCTATTAGTTCTACCTTTCCACGTGCTACTTCTAAACCCAGTACTTAAAAAGTTACACTTCTACACAACCTCCTGGAATCAACGTGAAAACTGGTATTATCGCAACAGCTGGTCTCAGTCTGTCAGAGTTCAATACTGTTCTGGCTTTAGTATGGGTAGCAAATTATTGTCTCAGCATTTACCAGTGATATTTCTGTTATATGATCTACCACCGCTATGATAATCAAGACCTACTGCCGAGCATCTTCAAGATACAAACTAATATTAGCAGGAAAGGCCTGCAAATATTACATTACAAATGTGTGTTGACAAAATTGATAGTTAAAAAATTAAGGACCTAATCTGGCTGTTGCTGGAGATATGGTAAAGAATTATTTCTACTTAATAAAAGACTTTTAGTGTATAATAATTACCCAATATGTTTGGACATTCATTTTGCCATACTACCTGGTGGCCATTTTTCTGGCCCTTTCCAGCCAGAAATCCTTCGTGTTACACTTAGATGCCATGATGGGTCTGGTAACTCAGGTGTGTTGATTAGGAGCAGAAATAGAAATTACTTGACTGCATCAGCAGCTGTTGAACTAAGAGTACTCCTACAGTAAATAATGCGTCTTGGTGTTTCTGTTAGAAAATGTCTTTTCTTTTAATCACAGTCGTGCACTTCATAGACTCATCCTAAGACATAGTTCCCAAACCTATTACCATTGCCCAAAGCTTACCCTCCAACCAAGTGGCTAAAGAATAAATGAATGTATTTTTTTATTCTTAATATTTTAGTAAAACTGTATCATAGATTGGGGTTTCTTGTTTATTTTATTTTATTTTATTTTATTTATTTATTTTTCTTTCCTTTTTTCCCACTTCCCCTTTTGTATTCAGTGCTTCTTTAAGTATTCTGAGTTGCTAGTCTGGCTTGACTGAAAAGCACTGTGTGTTTGTTGTGTGTCTGCATGTGTGATACCAACTGTTGAAGACTGCTTGATGTTAGATGAGGGCTTATGCTCAGAACTGTTCTACCGTTGCTTCTCTGGCAGAATCTCTCCTCACCAATGACAATGATGTCTCTGTGTGGGGGAAAGTCTGGTATATAGTATTACACTTGCCGTCACCTTAATTTTACTGATGGGCCATGATTATGGTTTCATTTATGTTAATCAAAATCATGAGTCATTCCATTCATGTCAATAGCATTAAAGAGCTACTCAGACAAGTAAGAGTTCAGAATCAGGCTTCTGGTGTTTAATCTGAAAGGGTATCTGAATCACTTCATTAAAGATAGATACTGAAGGATAGATCCTCTGCTTACTTTGCATTACTCAATCATGCCATTAGCATAAAACATCAAGTAAAGATCTATAATGACAGCTGGCACAGTACATGGATTTTCTGTTTACCTTGGATACAGGAAATATCCTCGAATTAACAAGGTTTAAGATAATATTTCATGCATGACAAAATTGCTGTTTTAGGTCTCCTTGCCCTTGGAAGTTGGCATTAATGTTTCAAAAACATATTTCCTTCCTTTGTTTTTTGGGTTGTTTTTTTTTTTTTATGTCACTCTCACAGAGCTTTAAACTAGGCTCGAAGGGGGAGGGGCTTGCCAGCAACATGTTGTGGGATGATGTGCCCACGCTGGAAGGACGGGGCGCTTGGCGAGGGCCCTCGGCCTACTGCTCAGAGACGTGCTGGATGCACTACAGCACGCTTGAAGCCTAGAGGAGACGAGCTGGGGGCTCCGGATGCAACAGGAACCAACGAGGTAACACTGGGAGAATACATCAAAAGAGTCCCAGCCACCCCAGCCAATAGGTCAGCCTCATCGGGGGCACAACTGAAATGCCTCTACGCGAACGCACGGAGCATGGGGAATAAACAAGAGGAGCTGGAGACGTGTGTGTGCCTGCAAGGCTATGACCTTATTGGCATTACAGAGACGTGGTGGGATGGCTCCTATGACTGGAGTGTTGGGATGGAAGGGTACAGGCTTTTTAGGAAGGACAGGCAGGACAGGCAGGGCAGGCAAGGAGGGGGCATTGTCCTCTACATCAATGACCACCTGGAGTGCATGGAGCTCCACCTGGGGAAGGATGAGGAGCCAACTGAGAGCCTATGGGTCAGGATTAAAGGGAGCACTGGGGCAGTGGACATCATAGTGGAGGTCTGCTACAGGCCACCTGACCAGGGAGACCGAGCAGATGAAGCCCCCTATAGGCAGATAGGAGCAGCCTCACGCTCACAAGCCCTGGTCTTTATGGGGGACTTCAACCACCCTGACATCTGCTGGAGGGACAACGCAGCTGAGCGCAAGCAATCCAGGAAGTTCCTGGAATGTGTCGATGAAAATTTTCTCCTCCAAGTGATAAAGGAGCCCACGAGGAGAGGTGCCATGCTGGACCTTATTCTCACCAATAAGGAGGGCCTGGTAAGGGATGTCAAGCTCAAGGGTAGCCTTGGCTGCAGTGACGACGAAATGGTGGAATTCAGGATCCTCAGGGCAGCGAGGAGGGTGTACAGCAAGGTCACTACTCTGGACTTCAGGTTAGCAGACTTTGGCCTCTTCAGAGATCTGCTTGGTAGAGTACCATGGGACAAAGCCCTGGAAGGAAGAGGGGCCCAAGACAGCTGGCTAATATTCAAGGGTCACCTCCTCCAAGCTCAGGAGCGATGCATCCCAACAAAGAGGAAGTCAAGCAAAAACACCAAGAGGCCCCCGTGGATGAACAAGGAGCTCCTGGGCAAAGTCAAACAAAAAGAGGAAGCCTACAGAGGGTGGAAGCAATAGCAGGTAGCCTGGGAGGAATACAGAGAAACTGTCCAAGCAGCCAGGGATTAGGTTAGGAAAGCCAAAGCCCTGATAGAAATTAGTCTGGCCAGGGATGTCAAGGACAACAAGAAAAGCTTCTATAGGTAGGTCAGTGATAAGAGGAGGACGAGGGAAAATGTGGGTCCCCTCCGGAATGAAACGGGTGCCCTGGTTACCCAGGATATGGAGAAGGCTGAGGTTCTTCAATGACTTCTTTGCCTCAGTCTTCACTGGCAAATGCTTGAGCCACACTGCCCAGGTCACAGAAGGCAGGGACTGGGAGAATGCAGAATGCCCACTGTAGGAGAAGATCAGGTTTGAGAATATCTGAGGAACCTGAAGGTGCACAAGTCCATGGGACCTGATGAGTTGCATCCACGGGTCTTGAGGGAACTGGCGGATGAAGTGGCCAGGCCACTCTCCATCATATTTGAGAAGTCCTGGCAGTCCAGCGAAGTTCCCACCGACTGAAAGAGGGGGAACATAACCCCCATTTTTAGGAAGGGTAAAAAGGAAGACCCAGGGAACTACAGGCCGGTCAGTCTCACCTCTGTGCCTGGCAAGATCATGGATCAGATCCTCCTGGAGACTATGCTCAGGCACATGGAAAACAAGGAGGTGATTGGTGACAGCCAACACGGCTTCACTAAGGGCAAATCATGCCTGACAAATTTGGGGGCCTTCTATGATGGGGTTACAGCATTGGTGGAGAAGGGAAGGGCAACTGACATCATCTACCTGGACTTGTGCAAGGCATTTGACACTGTCCCGCATGACATCCTTGTCTCTAAATTGGAGAGACAGGGATTCGATGGATGGACCACTCGGTGGATAAGGAATTGGCTGGATGGTCGCACTCAAAGAGTTGTGGTCAACGGCTCAATGTCCAAGTGGAGAATGGTGATGAGTGGTGTTCCTCAGGGGTCGGTACTGGGACCGGCACTGCTTAACATCTTTGTCAGCGACATGGACAATGGGATCGAGTGCACCCTCAGCAAGTTTGCCGACGACACCAAGCTGTGTGGTGTGGTCAACACGCTGGAGGGAAGGGATGCCATCCAGAGGGACCTTGACAGGCTGGAGAGGTGGGCCCGTGCAAACCGCATGAAGTTCAACAAGGCCAAGTGCAAGGTCCTGCATGTGGGTTGGTGCAATCCCAAGCACACCTACAGGCTGGGCGAGGAATGGATTGAAAGCAGCCCCGAGGAGAAGGACTTGGGGGTATTGACTGATGAGAAGCTCAACATGAGCCGGCAGTGTGCACTTGCAGCCCAGAAAGCCAACCGTGTCCTGGGCTGCATCAAAAGAGGTGGGACAAGTAGGTCGAGGGAGGTGATCCTGACCCTCTACTCCACTCTTGTGAGACCCCACCTGGAGTACTGCATCCAGCTCTGGGGGCCCCAGTACAGGAGAGACGTGGAGCTGTTGGAGAGAGTCCAGAGGAGGGCCACGAAGCTGATCAGAGGGCTGGAGCACCTCTCCTATGAGGACAGGCTGAGAGAGTTGGGGTTGTTCAGCCTGGAGAAGAGAAGGCTCCGGGGAGATCTAATTGCGGCTTACCAGTACCTGAAGGGGCCTACAGGAAAGATGGTGAGGGACTGTTTATCAGGGAGTGTAGTGACAGGACAAGGGGTAATGGGTTTAAGCTGAAGGAGGGTCGATTTAGACTAGATGTTAGAAAGAAATTCTTTCCTGTTAGAGTGGTGAGGCACTGGAACAGGTTGCCCAGAGAGGTTGTGGATGCCCTCTCCCTGGAAGTGTTTAAGACCAGGTTGGATGAGGCTTTGGGCAACGTGATCTAGTGGAGGGTGTCCCTGCCCACAGCAGGGGGGTTGGAATTAGATGATCTTTAAGGTCCCTTCCAACCCAAACCATTCTATGATTCTATGATTCTATGATAACTTGAATGCAAAAGATCTAAAGACAAACAACATTTAAGTAAGACCTCAGAGACTGAGTTAAGCTTTATAGCCCTATCCATAATGAATATTATGTCTAGTAAATACAGGAGCATCAAAGCAGTGATCACAATTAATAAAGTTTGTTTTGTAGGTATCTCATAAAGCACTATCAAATCTTCATTCTTTTTTTTTAAAAAGTGAAAAACATGTTAATTTTCCAAAATATTGTTATTCTGAAACAATAAAAGGTTTTGTGCTGGTGTCTGTCTCCTGCTCAGACAGAGAAATTGTACAGGGGATGACGGGCCTTAATTTAGTCCTCACTGATAAGTACTTTTAAGACTAAATATTCTTAAAATTGCACTTACTTAAATTACACTCAAGCTCCATGTAAATCTAAAAAAAGATTATAGGAGGGAAAAATCATTTCAAGAGGTCTAGCAAGCTATCAGAATATTGCTCTATTATATCTCTTCAGATTTTTTCCATTTTTGAAGTCAAAGAATTATTGGCATTTGAGAACATTTTCTAGAAATCTGATATATTACACGCCCTAGAAACTATTACTGCCATATATACTCTCAGCTTCACTACAAGCATATGCCCCAAGACGCCAAATCAGAGAGTTGAGGGGTTTATCAGCAAACAAGGACCAAAAAGAAGCTGAAAAAAGGGATCTTTTACTATGTTTTCTATAGGTCTCACTGATTGTCTCATTGAAAACTAAAGGTCTGTGCGACTTGCTTTTCCAGTACAGTGGGAATAGCAAAAATAATTTCTCCCCACTTCCCAATGAAAACTTTCTTTTTGCCCTGCTAGACCATGTGTTATACCCTACATTTCCTCAGCATAAGAAAATTCTTGTACAGTGAAGCAATGAGATACTGTCTTCAGACTGAATACAAATGTTAGTTAAACCACTGGTACCTTTTAACAAAACCTTGATATAGTTTCCACTCTTAGTAACTGGGAATTACACATTTTTCCTGTCTTTGTGATAACACTGCTGTGAATTTCAGTAAGCACACTTGGGCATATAGCTTAATTATAAGGCAATAGACTTTATGTATCTATGCTGAAAAACAATTAGAAATCTCACTCTTTGTTTTTCAATAAACTAAAGTGAATGAGAAACTGAAGAAATAGAGAACAGAGAAGTGACCTACCGTGGTTGTCTTTATCCGTCCTCCTGGTTGTGTACAGGTCCAGCCTGATTTATTGATTAGCAAATCACAGCCTTCTCCTTCTAAACATGGAAGCATTTCACACCACTGTTTTGTTTTGATAATTCGTGCTATGGAACAGAAAAGAAAAAAACAAAAAACAACAACCAAAACCAATTGGCAGGAGAATTCACATTTCACTTATCTCTAAACACTTTCTCATTTGAGTTGTCTATTTTCATCATCTGATAATGCAGTCATAGGTTATGATGTAGACAGCCCTAGGCGATTTACAAAATTATTTACAACACCTGCTGTGCCAACAAATTTCATAATAAAAATAGAACTTAAAAACCAACGATCAAACAAAAGACAGCTAGCTCTGTTGTAAATTGAAAGAACATAAAAGTTAGCTAATTTTCTAATTCCATGCTCCTTACAGTCAAGGAATATTTTTTTTTTTTTTTGGGGGGGGGGGAGTGGGAAGGCTGACAACTGAAGACTTACCCTCCTAACTAATTATTATGGTAGTCTAAAAGTGACCTACAGCTAGGATCCATTGTGTTAGACTTGGTATAAACCTGAGCAGATACTCCTTATCCTGAAGTGCTTACAGTGTAAATAGACATGAGACAAACAGCGGAGGGAGAAAAGCTATAATAAACAGGCAGAGGGGTCAACATAGTGACAACAATTCTGAAACTCTGATACTTGCAATGGTAGGGGCATAGTTAGGGGCAGGAACTAGGAACACAAGAAGGACAGGTGTTGAATGAACTAAAGGTTGGGAAATCACGGGGAAGGAGACAGTAAATAGAGGGAAAAGACTGGTACAAACACCCTATTGCCCTATTACTACAAGGGAAAGGAAGTCTAGTCAGGAAGGTCCCTAACTGTCTGAAAGGTGGTGCTTTGCGCGCTTTGTGGCTCCTTTTAATGCTTGCATCTCTGGTAAGCTGGTTCTGCAAATCTCCTCAAGGTCACAGAGCAAGTAGTCTTGGACCAACAGAGCTCTGACTGCATTAAAGTAAATGCAGAGGAGCTGCAGGGAGAGATTTTTCTTCAAGGGAGAAAAGGGGCTTTAATTCCTGTAGACTTCCTTCTGGATTATACTACTACTTCTTTTGAGTTCACCTCTGTTGTATTTGTGTTCCTTCTCATAGCATATTAAGGAATATGACTAATACCTAACATTTCATTATTCTTTCACTCTCCCCCGTAGGCAAAATTGTAGGGTGGAGTGTTAGTTTGGCATACTTTTTATAAAATACATATCAGGAGATGCACACACTTGCATGGTGCCTTATGTGCATGCTAAACAAGGTAAGCCCCCACCAAACAATCTATCATCTTTTGCTCAGACTGTAAGGCTTGCAGTCCACAGAAAATGGTCCTCAGTTCCTTTAGAGATTATCTCAGCAATCCTGGGCTAGACTATAGGAAAGCTTCACCCCCTTAATTTGTATATAAGTGTCCTAGGATTCAAGGGCAGAACAAGTTCCATATACAGGGACACAGATCACACCTTCTTCTATGGTGATGTGTGACACCAATACACACAATATATCCTCAACAATCATGAGCCCAACAAAAAGAGAACTACAGGAGAAATACTTAGCAAGATAGCTTATGATGCTCCAAATTAATTTTGGGTCCAAAGAACTTAAAAGCAGGCATTCATACGCAGTGGCAGTTGCAGTTCTTTATGCTCACCTGAATGTGTGACTCAGCCTTCCTATGCCCCTGACTTCCTCTGTCTGGAACTACTTAAGAATACAATTCCCAGTGCCACTGGATTATAGTAAGAAATAGAAGTGTAATTTAAAGTCTTTTAATAAAATCCTTTCCAATATTTTGACATGAAACAACTTGTGTCCTCAGTCCCGGTACAATTGTTGGTAAGCTCTAGCAATATAACGAACACTGATTTCTTTCAGTGGAAGCTCAATCTGAAATTCATATTAAGATTTTCATTATAAAAAACACTTTAGCTCCCAAATGTCTACATAGGAATTTGCACCGTTCATTAGGCAATATATATATCGCTGGAGGAATGATTCCCAAACAATTTTCATAACTACAATTTTTTGAAGCAAATCCACTAAGTTTTTACAGCGTGTAATATACAGAAACCTGCATTGTGCTTGGGGTCCATAGGTACTGCTCTACTGAGAACTGGATCATACCAGTTTTCAAGGCTGACATCTCCTACGTAACAGATAACAGCCTCATCCTTCCAGAGTGAAGGGATGCATCCAGTTGCAAGCTTTACAGAAAAAGCTCAGTAAAATGTTAACACCAAATCTTACCCATTTGCATGCATATATCTTGCAATTCACATATCGAAATGGCTATTTCTATCAATGCTTCAACAATATGAAGGATCACCGAAAGACTGAACAGTCAGTTAAACTCAAAAATATGTAGTAGATTGCCTCTACTTTCTCTGGTGGGAGGTTTTCCTGGAAATATAATTTAAACTAATCTTTAAAAAAATATTTCTCTCCTCTGTGAATTACTCTTAGTGTTTGCTTGGTTGCTATCTCAGAATGCAGCTATAGGTAATATCACAAAAATATGGAATCCTTGCTCTGGGTATTGGCTATATCCACACGAATTTAGAACAGACCAAGAGTATTTTACAGAACATAAAGCCTAAAACATTTCTGTGTTAAGTGTATAGACTAGCTCATGCATTTAGGCCTTGAGAATCCGAGTAACTTATTTCGCAGGGAAAAACTACTTGGCTCGCACGGTTTAAAGCAAATCAATATCAAAACGGTTTATTAATTTATTAATGACACATAACCGGCAACAATGAACTATACATGCAGGATCAATACAGTGATGCAAAAAAGTAAACCGTAGCACTAGACATGAAATGTTCATAATCACTTGGAAATTGCTAAACACCCCCTCAGAACTCATCCCTTCTCACACACACATGCACACGCACCCCGCTCTCCCCTTCCCTCCCCGGCCGTGCGGGTGCCCCCCGGCACCCCCCGGGCACAGGCGGGCGCTCCGGCTCCAGGGACGCCCCCGCTGCCCCCGCGGTGAGGCAGCCCCGGCGGTGCCGGGCACACTCCGGTGCGGGTCCCGCCCCCTCCCGCTCCGTCCTGTCCCGTCCCCTCCCGTCCCGTCCCGTCCCGTCCTGTCCCCTCCCGTCCCGTCCCTGCCCGCGGGGGGCAGCGCCCCGGGGCGCTCCGGGGGAGGCAGCGCTGCCCGGCCTGCGCGGAGCGGGCAGCACCCACCCGCCTGCCCACCCCGTTTGTCCCCGGGGTATCTCCCCCGTTGCAGATCTTCATCCCTGTTTGATCCAGCTTTTCACCCCGACCCTCGCTTTTTTTTCACACACACACACGCACACGCACACACACTCGCATTCCCGTCGCAACAGGCCTTGCTTGCTGGGCCACCGGGCAGAGGCAGGCCAGGCGGGCACCCTCACGCTCAGGTACACATTGAAGCCGGTATAGACCCGTTGTTCTGTGGAACACATGGAGCCACAGTTGGGAAAGGAAGGCCGTAGTCGTGCCTGTGCGATTACATCTGGTTTTGCCTCTTCACTTTTCAGTTTGCCCATTATAGTAGAGTATCGCGGTGAAGCTAAATACATAATGTAGGGAGCGAAGTATACAACTATTTTATCAGCATAATATCAGGAATTTCTATCAGTAATTGAAACTGAGTTACACTAGTCAAAGCAAAGGAACACAATGTATTTCCTGAGGCAGTATAGTTGCCTTTTTACTGTGTATATTCACCAGGGGTGAAATTCAGCCCTCTGCAGACAAGACAGCAAAAAGCCTATCAGATTCTTCAAACCCACTCCAAGCTCCATTATAAAGAATTAAGTGGCACTTAAATGATACATAGGCTTTGTGCAGACTTTCTGCAAAGAACTGAATTTCATCCTAAGAATCTGAGCTGACACTACTTTGCATCTCCTCAGAAGGGCTGTGCCCCTTCACTTAAACTGAAGTTAATAGGAACTGACGGTGCTCAGCACACGGTAAGAGCTGCTTTCCCGGGTAACACCATTTGAACTGGAGAACAAATGGAGTCTCGCCAAGGGGGGTTCATACAAACAGTTCTGAGGTGTTTCAGGCAGGCAGAAGTTATATCAACACGACGCCAAGCTACCCACCAAAGTGTTCTTAACTGTTTTGTAAGACAGAGCAATTTGCAATGGATTTCCAGTTATTAGCAAAAATGAATAAAGTCTCTATTCATCATCAGTATAGTCCAATTTAAGACTGTTTAACTGAGTAGTGTTTCAGAACACCACAGGTTATTTTCTGCTAAATACTGCAACTAGATTGGTTTTGTCACTAAGCTTCTCACCTGGTTCAACATCATATATAGATACTTTCCTATAAAAAATCAGCTTCACTTTCTATACTTTCTTTTCAGGCATTCACTCTATATTCAGGCAGTTATCAATTGCTGCATATCTAGTCAATCTCAACTGAAACTCATGAACTTTTTGTGACAGCAAAGAAGTAAGATAAATCTCGTTCAGCAGCAGTAAATGCAAAAAATTACAGCTGTCTGAAATATGTTAGATTAAAACATGAAGATTGTTACACTTTGTTTTCTCTTTTTTCTTAAATGTTGGAGAATGAACTTGGAAATAAAAGTAAAAATGTATATTATTTTTTCATTGAATAAGAATATTGGTTAAAACGGCATTTGGATACTGAGACATGACTTCAGAATACAGTGTGCTCCAATGTATAAAAGGTGGTGTGTGAAATGAATACTTAAAAATAATCATGAAAAGCATGGTACAAGAACCTAAATAAAGTAAAAAAGAAAGAAAGGAGAGAAAAAAAAAAAAAAGATGGCTTAGTTGATGTTTATCAGTCAATTCCAGATATCTGAAGTAGTGAATGGAAAATTCTTTGTAGGCAGGAGTAGGGAAAATTTCTCCTAAGCCCAAGCCAAATATAACATTTTGAAATATGCTTCTTAAATGAGAGCTTAGCTCACCTATACTTCTTATAGCATGATGTTCTCCATGATATTTTTTCCATGATAACTTTTAGCACTTAATGCAAGACATAAAGTATGCATTGGAGAAAATATTTCCTTTTTGATTTTCATACATTATTTCACTGTTGTTTTCCTTGAACTTTGAAGAAATTTCTCCAGCATAGCTGATTCCCAAAGTTCAGAAATGCCTTTGGATTCATCAGTTTAGGTGTAGCTTGACAAACACTTTTAATCGTAGTGTTCCTCTCCTGCCCTATTAACTCTCCACAGGACTCACATCTTTTATTATGAATCACCTCCAACTGATCCCAACTGGTTCCATCATCCCAGTCCTCTCTCAGCATCTCTGTTCTTTACCTCATATTTTTTCCTTTTTCCTTCTTCCATTTTTTTTCAGCTGTAGCTTTTTGCTCCAACAATTTCTCTCCTCTGCCTGATTCAGTACATACACACTATCTACCTATCAAAGATCCCAAAACACTTTGCAGAACTTACTACATTTAGCTAGTTTTACCTATGACTGGTAAATGCTGTTCATTGTCCACATTTTGTGCAGAGGTTAATCAACTTGACCAAGGTCACACAAGAAATTTCTTGCAGACCTGGAAACAAAACCTATGGATTCTTAGTGGTCACTAGCCTGGAGACCTTTCTCTGTCCCATTTACCTTCAGAAAGGGAGCGTGCTTTAATACATATATATATATATATAAGAAATTAAACAACAACAACACAAATATGCAAAGTAATAGGCCTTAATAATATACATCAATTAAATTGCAGCAGCAGGAAAGAGGCCAGCAGAAACACAAACTGAATCGCAGTACTGTAATAAGGCATTGCAATCATGAACTGTCTTTAGAGCAGGAATTTGACTGTAGTAGTGTATAAGCCTCAAACATTAATCTATTTTACTATACAGCAAGGAAACATCACAAACGTTGGATGCCTTTTACAGCAGTCATTCTGCTCCACTTAAAAAACTGGAAGCAGTGCTAATTCACAAAGAGTTAGCTCGTCTCAATTATTTATAGGGCATCTAGACCAAAGACTATTTAGTTCTAAGAACAGCAATATAGTAATGTCTAGACACCCATTTTATCATTTAGCTCTTGCTGTCAGGATTCGGAGGGATACTTGAGTTGAAGTTGAGAAATATATGGAAAAAAGTGATCTCCTGTGGGCTACAGAGAGGCTACAAATTGAGACCAGGTAACTAGATGAAGAGTAAAAAAACTGCATGACAGGGCAGAGGCTTTTCCTGCAGGTCACCCCAATCATAGTTCCTGTAAGGGAGAAATCTTATTGCAACACCAGGGTTGAGAAGAGACCTTCAATATTGACCTGTTCCCTGAAAAAGGATGAAAATCTTGCTTTACCATAAACAGTGCAGATTGCACAGTGCACAACATATATTTGGGAGGAGCAGGATAATATACAGGAGATGATCTCCTAATTTTGCAGTTATCCCTATTATCTCAAACTAGGACTGTCTAAAGGGCACTCCTGCCAGTTACATGAATGGTCCCTAGGAATTCAACTGTGGCATAAGAAGTTGCTGGATTAAGCTGTGTGAATATAGGAACTTACTTAGTAAACCACAATGACATAGGTTTAACTTTAGAACTACTGCATTTAGCAAGGCATCCAGACAACTGTTTAATTTTAAGAAGGTACCTAATGTTTTGCTGAATCTTCGTAAGGCTCTGTAAAATAAATATATACTGACAGCTTAGGATGGAGAAGGTCCAAAGGTATTTCACAAATCAGAAGTTATTATTAATACATAATAAATCCCAGAACACAAGGCAGAGGATAAAAACCAAAAACAAACAAACAAACCAATTAAGCAAATAAAAGCTGAATTAGAATGCAGATTCTAGGAGCACTCTGATGAAATTCAACAGCTCTTATCTTCTTTCCTGTTTGTGTCTGCGAATAGCAGAATTTCCTTATTACGATGACCCAAACAATAAATAAATAGATAAAACATGAAAATAAGCATATAAGAGTAAATGCACAGTAACACAAGATATCTGACCTTTTTCTAGTGTAAACAAGCGTGTATTTACCCGGTCTCTCTCTTTTCAGTTCTTTGAAAACCTTAATACTATGTGACTCACTGATGTAGTGATAGATATCTTAGATTTTTCTACATCCAAATGTTCAAATATTTGTATGACAGCAGCACTATCCTAAAATGGGAAGTGTCTTACAAATCAGCTTCACAGTCAACTTGTGGCTGTTTCCATTTTAATTTTCAAGGGCCAGTTTTATTCTATTTATAATTGCTCTCATTTGAGACTGTAATATATCTCTGAATTTGTTCTCAACCCCTTAGCCTTTCTCTGTCAATTACTACAATTGCTCACACTGAAAAGAAATACAGCAAATACAACACATATTTTTCAACTGCTTGTAAAGCAATCTAACAGAAACAGAGAAAAAAAAATCCAGTACCATTTACCAAATCTCAGAGGGTCAAAACAAGTGCCCTCAGAGTCATAATAGATACAGATAAGATCTACACACTGAATTTTATTTACATACAATGCATGTGCTCCTAGCCTCTTCTAAGTTGGTGGTTTCTAGCTATACAATAAAATACCAATGCTTTCAATAAGCAACCTGGCCCACAACTCTGCCCAGGATTTCAGCACTTGCCTGAATATCCACAGATGTACATATTCACTGGTTTTCAATCTGTGAATGATCTAGTGCTTCATTGTCTGCAGGTAGTTAGCATTTGCTGTCTAATAAGAGATGCTAATTGAACACCTACCCCTAGAGAAAGCCTTTGTCAGGACTCAGTGTCTTCTGTTTCTGTCCCCTGCTGTTCTGCTCTGCTGTATTCAATTAGTGTGCTGGAAGCAAAGTAAAAATTACTAAAAATCTGATCTGTGATGTGCCAGCAAAGAACCCTTCAGAGATCAGGTTTTCATCACATTTCACATTGCTGCCAGCACACTGAGAACAGTAAATTTAACTGGAGAGGGACAGCAATTTCAGACCCAAAGAAGAGAATCTGAAGACAACAGTAAAGGATAGAGACAAAGGAGGGATATAATGGAAAGTAACAAGAAAACAGATAATAGAAAAAAGAAAATAAAGAATAAGGCAAGAAAGGAAGGAAAAAGAGGAGGGCAAAGCCCAGCTATATGTAGTAGCTACTGAAGCAGATGAGTAAGGTCAAAAACTTGCGCAACTTGTTCAGTAGAGTCAGTAGGACAATGTGCATAAGTGAAGGCTAAAGACCAGAACTGTTCGATTTTTTTTTTCTCTTAAGTACACCAACTTCAGTCCTCCTGATATGAGCAGAGTACTGCAGTGGAAGACCAGATTTACTGTGGTTAAAAGAAGAACGTGAAAGAACTGGACCATATGTTATGCAGGGATGGCTGGGCATGGTGGAAGAGGAAGAAGGACCCCAAGAACTCTTCTCTATGAAGCATGGATATATCAGGATAACCACTGAGTAGACAGCAAAGCAGGAATTTAAAGGAGGAAGCCACAGCAGGAGTAAAATATGCTCTAGGTTACACGGAAGAGAGTGATTAGTTCCATGGAAAGAAGCTGGGAATAAAAAGTTATGAGGCTGGTAGTAGAAAGGGAGTGAAGGAAGGGTGGAAGGAAGGGTATAAATCAACCTTACAACAAGTGTCTGAAAACAGACTGAGCCTCAGAGCGCAGGTAGCTATGGATCTGGGTGACAAAGGATTCCTGGACACTTCACCCTACCTGCAGCTTCACATCTGACTGCACAATATCTGATTCTGTACTCATGAAACACACACTAAAATGATGGCCAAGGATCAAGGCCCTCCTTGGGATACTAGCTGTGGAGCGCTCATGTACCCTTACTGGGAATGTTTAACAAACTCTGCACAAGGTCAGTAAGGGGCGGGGGAAAGAAAGAAAAGAAAAAAACCCCAACAGAATAACAAAGAAAAACACTCCATTTGACAATGCTTTTGTATTGACAAAGCAGTGAGAATCAGAATGTAAGACTCCGTTAGCACAAGAACTGAAATCTGTTATTCTTTAATCTTTTTCAAGGTATTTCTGGGAATTTTAGTTAATGTTCTCCATGCGCCTTCAAAGGACAAGCATTTAGCTGAGTGGTTCTGCTCCGGCCCTCATTGCTCTTGGTGCTTTCCAAGTCCGGTGTCAACATATACACTGCTGCTGTGACATGGTGGAGACATTTGATCATGCACTGAAAGAGATAATAATTCAGCTGTTCTCAAGTACAATAGGCTTCCTTTGTCAACAACCACAGCAATGGGAAACTTTGCCCTCCTTTTGTCACGTACGTAAGAACAACATGCAAGCAAATTGAGTTGAAATGAGCTCAATGACCAGCACAGGAGATGAACAGCTGCTGTTATGAGAACAATTAAAATTATTAGAAAAGGAAACTCAGCAATGAGGGTGTACTTATCCCGCCCCCCTGCCATGATTTCCCTCCTATTCCACATGACTAGATGCTGTGTTACAGTAAACTGCATGCTCTTTGGGGTAAGGCTGTGACTTCTTGTTTTGATCAAATAGTAAAAATAAGCTATGGTTATGCTGGGGATTTTAACACAAATCAACGTTATATGAGTGAAAATTAAGAAAAATTTTAATAAAATGAGTGAAACAGGTGAAAACAAGAGAAAGATAACTATAGAAGACAATTATATGGTATCAGCTTTCACAGAGAGAATATAATTAATATAACCACTTGTGATTCTTTTGAAACTTGCATTCATAAATATTACTTTGTCAGTGCCCCAGGAAACTTGCCATAGTGAACTGTAATGTTGACTTTTAGATAGTTTGAAAACTGGCATTTTCTCATGACTTCTGCTTTCATTAGCCAGTGTTTGACCAACAGAGGAACAGATGTGTTTAAATATAGCAAAGATGTTAGTTTATATGTCATGCACTGGACGGGTGTGCTGTCCATGGGAAACCTTGTTACAGGTGGATGTGTTATATCTCGACTGCACAGGCAATTAGACACCTTGTCAGATAGATGGCAGTTTGATATAATTACTATGCAGAACATGATTTTTGACAGATGAAGCCATGTGATTTTTTTTAATGTAGCTTTTCATATATACATAAAATAGTACTGTTCCTTACTCAAAACTTATACGATCTGAAACATTTTTCCTCCTTTTTGTACTTAATTTGGGCAATTACTGGTCTCAAAACTTAGTAAAGCTTTCTCTACATATACCTCAGTATTTGGTAAAAATTAAAAAAAATATATAAATTACTGCCTTATATTTATATAAGGCTTCTATTTTTAATTTATTTTTATAATATTGCACATAATATGAGGTGACAGATATCTTAAAAAGACAAATGCAGTTAATCTCCAAACCCCAGCTAATGCATGAATGTTTTTACCTTGTGTAGGTAATGAACAGAGGAATTTATTTTCAAAGATTCATCAGATTCTACTTCATAAAAATTCTTCAAATGTTTTATGTAGTAAATACACTACAGTTCAGAAGGAGCTCTATAACAGAAATAGTCACTGATTAGAAGGAATAGTCTTTCTTCACCTAACAGGCAATATTTTATTTATTGGAACACATCCAGCAAATCTATGAACAGCCACAGAAGGTATTTTAAAGTCCAGTAGTCTCCCTGTCTCCTTCACCATCATAAAATATAATTTAAAATTTTCAAAATTATTTCTGTGAAATCAGACTAGAGGGATTGGTCATAGGGTGAAAAAGGGGGGAAATGCTGCCTCTTTCCTAGGGCAGGCAATGCGTGTCCTCATATGCTACGGCAATTGCCTTTGCAAGAAGGAGTTCTGTCCCCTGTCAAAAGCAGCAGAGTGGAGGCTGGTTGGGCCAAAGGACACAGTAATAGCACAGACAATATACTCTGACTTACTTTTCTAAACCGTGAACTCTGAGAATAAGGTGCCATAAGCACTTGTGGTTCTGCAGCAACTGCTCACTTTGTTAAAAATCAGACCACCAGACACAAAACAGTTGACCAGGACAGGTCATTAAGAGTTAAAACCACTTTTTTGTATTGCGCTGCTTTACAGGAAATATGATGGAGTCATAGAATTTAGGGACAGAAACAACTAGTTACACTAATCATCTAATCTGATCTTCAGCTTTACGAAGGCCAAAAAATTTAATCCACCAATTTCTGTAATAATCTCAACATTTTCTGGCTGAGATGCAACATGTCTTTTAGAAAGACATCCAGTGCTGATTATTAGAGAATACTCACATTTCCACAAACTTTTAAGGCAGCTTGTACAATTCAATAGCAAAGGCAAAATTCCTCAGTTCTAGATGGTTTAGTATTATTTCTATGGGAGTCCTATTTAACTCTTATAGGAGTATACTCGTCTTCCCTCTAAATGATTGAGTGGTCTGCTGTCAGCTATAATAAGGCCATGTGCCTGACAAAACACTCTGTGTTCCTAGAAGTTAATCATCTAAATTTTGAATCTCTCACTGTTGCTTTTTGTTTTACATTGAAAAGCATCTTAAGCAAAGTAAAACAAACTGCACATCAAGACGGGACACAAACAAGAGTTTAAAACCCCACAAACTTAGCTTGGTTCGGTGCCTGGAATCTTAGCTGTTAAAGATGCTGATGGAAGCAAGTTAGAATTCTCCACCTGCAGGAACTTCATAGTTTTCTTTTAACAGTAACTGCAAAAGAGCTTTCTCAACCAACTCTTGCTTTACAGCAGCAATGGGGAAGCCTTATTGGAAACGTTTATATTGTGTAACAATATGAACAATACAACTTTGCAGTCCTGACTCAGGCAAAACTTGCAATGGGTTTCTTGAGGGTTCCTCTCTACAAAGCGCTGCTTGACTGAGTCCACAGCTTGGAAATAGCCCCTTGCAGATTAAGAAACCATAACTGCTAGTTCTCTATGCCTCTCTTAAGTACAATACTGAACTACTTAAGTGTTCATATAGTCTCAACATTTTAAGTATACCGCAATAAAATAATCTTCAAGAGGTCTTCCCAGGGAAACTTCACAAATTTTCTATACTTTTACATAGCAGATCTAAAAATGGCCCTTCAAATTATCCCCATATGCATAATTATATAAGCATCTATGTATGCATGTATCTATGCACCTACTGTATTAGGAATAAAAGTTGCTGTCACCACTCCTCTGCAATGTTTTATCTCTGGTCAGCAGGATATCCTGTCTAACCATGGCAGTCATATGGGAATAAGAAAAATAATTTTTACTAAATTGTAGAATAATGTGCACACTTTCTACTGTTGGACTGAAAAAAACACTTCCATAATTTCATGTGTTCAAAAGTTTAGAGCATATTTACAGGGCCTAGTTGCTGGAAAGTTAAATAGTGAATTTACAACACACTAGCCACTCTTCACTAACTCTGCTTTTTACAGCTTGAGGTGCACTTTTGTTAGCACATTTCTCATCAATATACATTACCTACTGCTTTTATAGACAGCTTTCCATGCCTGAGCAAGCTTGTTTAAAGATAGATCAGGTATCCCTATCCATAAAATTTGCAGCATGTAGATTAAATCCAAGGAGAGGGCTAGTAAGTGCATTGGCTTTCTGGTAGTAGGGAGGAAAATGGTTACTGAGTTTTTTAATTCCTCTTTGTTCAAGAATAAAATTATGTATATTTTGTTAGTAAACAGAAGATTATTCAGATACCTTATGCCATTATCAGCCCTTTCTGTATCCTAGAATAATCTGCAAATTCCTAAATTTTGGCCAGCCAAGTGAAAAGGTAGCTATTTTTAACTGTACCTTACAAAGATTTGTAAGTTCACCAACTGTAAAATATTCAAAATAAGGGAGAATCATTTCATGAAGACACACGTAATAGTCTGATAATATGGAGATTGGCAATTTCTGCCAGGTGGGCTAGCAGGCACTTCAGCCTGCTGAAAATATATGCCTCACCCTCATTCCACTTGTGACAGAGGCATTATAACACACACACATATACAATTTTGCCAGCAAATTCTTCAGCAGTTCAACAGTTTTAGTGTGATATGAATGCTTTTTCTTTTTTCTTTTTTTTTTCTTTTTTTCCTTTTTTTTTTTTTAACAAATTTGTAGTGGACGCTACAGCTTCAGTACTGTGTTTATTATATCTATGGTCTTGACTACTTGAATCTGTGCAACCCATTCAAAAACAGACTGCAAAATGCCAAAGACTTTCTTTCACTTCCAGTCCTGCTTAAGTTTTCTTTGTGGCACTGCTCATCTGAATCATTGCCTGTTTCTTGCTTACAAAACATTCATATTCAAAGCACCATTAGCACAATAGCAATTAACAAAGAGCCTTTTATGCCAACGTGCTACAACTTCATCTCGCACACCCTTTACAGGAAAAAGGTCTTTTCTCTTCTTTCCAGTATCAGTGAAGCACTCATGCCATGTGAAAAGAATGCTCCCTTTCAGTGCGGAGGGGACATGACTGTGCCTTATGTGAATCTACTGTATGTACAACGGAGGGGAGGACTAGGTGACCTAAAAGATCTTTCTCATCTCTAACCTCTATGGAAGTTCATGGTATCGGGAATTGCATATTAACAACCAGATGCAGGATTTTGTGTGGAAATGGCAGTGTGCTTCCACAGGATGTTTTTCTTATTTTTTTCCCTGCTGTAAAGGATAGAAAAAAACACTTTTGGGTTTGTCACAAGAATAATTGACAAAACACAGAAAGGACAGCAATTACCCTTGAGTCATTTACAGCAGTCATTCCTAAAAATATTGCTAACACGGAATAGTAAGTGAGAAGGAGGGAGAACCTGCAGCTACATCATGCTATAAATTGGTGGATTTTGTTGCCAGTGCTACACCAATTTGCCACATTGGCACTGAGATGAACACTGATGTTCCCAGTGAGGTAAGTCTGTTCCTTTATAGTATGCTGTAGATGCCACAATCATATTAATTAGCGAAGAACAAGAGAAAATGAAAATGTTTTATACTTCCTCCTAATAATAATTTATAGGCAATTCCACAAGGCAAAAATGTAAGTAGCACAGAGCTGGTCAGAAAAACACAGAACACAAACCCATTTGCAACAATGGCATAGAAGCAATATCAAAGCATTTTACAGTGATATAAAGATGTAGGATGAGAATCTAACTGCCCCCAAAATATCTTCAATATCAGATAGTCACAATATTTCCAAATACCTGAACCGCACAGCCCTGTGACATGTTAATAAAGTTGATCATTCAGTAACAGCTGTAACATTGTCTAGAATGTTTTACCCTGAGTTCCTACTAGCACAACACACACTGGTAAAACAAGAAACAAAAAAGAAACGACCCCTCAAAGGCTCTTGTGTGCCTTTATTTCACACTGAATAAGCAGGCACAGTACAGCCTGCTGCTAAGCTTTTCCTTACCAGTTGGTCAAAACATGGATAGACTCTTGGTTACAGCTCCTAATGTGTTGATCAACTGACCCAGAATAACAAAGGCTAAGGCTAAGCAACACAGAAATTACTATACTGGATCAGACCTGAATCAGTCTAGTCTAAGATCCTGTCTCTGCAAGTAGCTGGAGGGATGTGTAAGAACCCCGCACCAGCCAGCTACCTCTATTTCTGTATGTTCTAGCAAGAAATGTTCCAAGAAGAAATAATTTAAAATGCTCAGATTTGTTTCTCCACATTTTCTCAGTTACTGCTTTGCAAGCTGTTGATAGAGGGGCAAAGGGTGGAAATTGTACATCTCTGAGGAACAATTAACTTCTTTGTTGATCCCCTGAGGTGTACTGTAAGCCATAATACCATAAATTATCCCAAGGAGAATTTGTCATAATAGATCTAAATTGATAGCATTAAAAAATGCTCATGCATTTGTATTTAAAAGTGCCTCTTTTTTTTTTTTTTAAAAAAAAAAAAAGGATTTTGCATTCCCAATTTGAGGAAAAAAAACCAACCTATTTTTTTTCATAGTAATATAGAAAGAATTGCATTTGCATCACACATTAATCACAGAAAAATTAAGGACACAGAAAAACAAATATGATAAATCACATATCCTTTTGCCTGAGATATAATTCAGCATGAGGCCTGTATACGTCATTAGCTACTGTGTTTGCCATTAATACTTCACAAAAATGTGTAAACATATAGCTGCATCATGAAGCTATTAAGAAAGAAAACTGTCTTTAATTTTTCCTGCTTCACCTTCCTCTATACATTATATGAAAGTTATCCGTAGTGTGTACCTTTCCTTGCCTAAAATACATTAAAAAAAATTTGCTATAGGGTAGAATCTGCAAGGTTTTCTATTCACAGACGTGACATACCTCTTCTCAGCCAGGCAGTACTGTCTGTGAATAGAAAACCTTCTACATTATTCTCCCCCCAATACAAAATCTTTCATGAATAAGCCTGACTTGCTAATACACTGTTCTGTTCCATTCAGCTTCTTAGACAGCACTCAACAGTACTGGAGTGTAGGATTTGACTGTCATTTATCATTTGCTCTCTCACGCCCCAGGGCAAAAAGTGTATGTATGTCATGAATGTTTTGTTCAACATTTTGTTGTTGTTTTTCTTAATGCACATATATAGATATACATACATACATATATATATATATATATAAGTTAGGGAAAGCAAGTTGACAAAACAAATCCTGTACGGAGACTGGAAGGTGCTGAGTCTTGTCCTTAGTTCTTTGGAAAATCTTTTTTCAGTCTAAGCTAGGCCATTGACTGCTTTCCTTAGCACAGCCACGCGCCAAATGAGGCCGCTGAATGCACTCTCATTCCTGCCCACTCTTGTAAATAAATACATGTTTAATTATATTAACTTCAAGACACTTCTCCAAACATCTATCCTCTCAGTCATAGCAGCTCTCAAAATAACTCTCAAATTTTGGAAGAAATCACATTCATCTCTTGAAATTCCTAAATATACCCCAGTTTTTAGGCATCTGAAAGCTCTGTCTGCACAGACTATTCTATTTGGGTTCATTGCTTCAGGAGAAAGAGCATGACTGCTCTCATCAGGCTCTCCGGCACCTACTCTTAATATTGGACAATTTAAAAGACAAAACCACATGTATTCTAATAAAGCAAAGTGTTAACACTGGGAACATGAAAATAAAATATATATATATCAAAAATCTGGATCTTAATATCCAGCTTCGTACTGGGTTGCTCCAGTATCTTACCCCACTTGGGGTGCTAGTGTTCTACCACATCATTTAACAGAGAGGAACTGCCTTAAGGAACCCTCTATATTTATTTTTTTTCTGATTCTGTTAAAAAAAACCCTGTAAAATGAGGAATTGTATCTCCTCAGCAAAATCTCTAGGAACACACTAATATCCTTTAGTACTTTTAATCCTATAATTTCATACATTTTTGATGCAGTTCATGCATAGGTCGTGTTCATGTAAATATTCATGCATGCAAGAAATGAAATATCCTAGAAAATGTGTAGCCTCTACCTTTTCCCAATAGCTTCATAGGGGCCACACACATTAGATGAATGACAAGACAGCCATTCTGGCATTTAGAACACCTCCTGAGCTTTCACCCCTTCCTTCCTTCCTCTCTTCTGAGCATGTGAAGCTAGGGCCTGGAACCAAGAACCCCCTCTAGACACTCTGACTATACTGGCTATATCACTCAGTTTCTTTAAGATACAGTGTAAAATGTAAATACGACTTAACATTTTCTGGTAAGGTGAGGTAGGCACTGGAAGATGAGTTTGCATGTTTATCTTGTAGTGAAGTATGTTGCCAAAGATACGTACCAGTGGAAGACTTTTTCAAGTGTTCCAGGATTCATGCTTCAGTCAAAGATAGTAAAACTAGCTACGGCCTTAACTCAGTCAGTCAACTAAATAAGTGATTTGTCATTATAAAACTGACTAATAAAAACAGTGGGCCAGGAGTAACCTTGAAGAAGGATTTTGAAAGATGATTTTAAAGATAATGTAAAAAGAAATGTCTGAATATAACAGTGGATAAAAATAAGCCCTGGTTAGGAAAAATCTCTTCACATTTTTACTGAGTCTGATTTAACATCAAAGGCTTAGCAGAAATGCAATTCTCAATGACTATCCCACAGTAAGAATCACTGAAGTATAATTCCAAACTTCCCACAACAGTTTTTAAGATGTCTGCTTTTATATCCCTTGTGATATCTTTTAGCAAGCTACTAGAGCAAGATGTGACTTTAATAGCTGTTATTACCAATATAAAGAGTATTTGTGCCTTTTTTTCATCTGGTATAAACCAGAATAATTCCACTGAACAAAAGAAATCCATTTACATAGTGCTAAATCCAGAACTGCTGGTGTTTATTAAGGATTGAGATTTTCAATTCACTAAGATTTTATGTTTATACATACACATGAACATATCTTACAATTAACAAAATTATAGTTATTCTCAGAAACTAGAAAATTCAAAATCTGTTACTTGAGAGAAAACACGGCTGCAATTCATGTCTTAACTGTAACAGTTGATCCTAATATAGCAAATAATAGAAGCAGAAATCAATTGCATGCAAAACTGTGTAAATAATCACAATTATTAAAATCTGTGAACTTAACTAGGTTAAGAAAGAAAAAAAAGAAAAAAACTTTTATATATGGAAACATAACCCCAATACAAGTTGAGTAAAAAATATGAAACTGGAAAACACAGGAGCTGTTCACTTATTTTATGGATGACAGACTGTAAGACCAGCAAGATCCATTGTAATTCTATATTCTGACCTCCTGTACAATGTCACCCATAGGAGCGCCCTGCATTCATCACCCTACCCGCCACTAGAGGACTGTTTTGGAAAACAAACAGAAAATTCTGAGTTTAAAACTTTCAAACCACAACTTCGGTCACTTGTCCCAAAGGATAATAGCAATTGCTGTTAGAAAAATCTTGTGCTCATTCTGCATTTTTTAAAGTCAAAGTTACAACATTAGTTCCTTTAACTCTGTATTGCAGAGTTAGGACTGGAAGAGGCCTCAGGAGATTTCTAGTTCTCTTAATTATCAGTGTCTTGATTAGTACAAACTGAGTCCTGGAGCCTCATACAGAAAAATATGTTTCTTTCATCATCACCAAGACCATTCTCTGAACTCTCTCCAATTTTTCAATATCTTTCTTGAATTGTGAACATCAGAACTGAACACACTAGTCTATTAAAATCTACTCCGTGTCACAAATGTGTAACAATAGGTTTTCCCATATTCACCCAAGGCTGCATTAGCTTTTTCAGGCTGTTGTCTAGAAGATGTTCACCTTTATAAGCACTGTCCATTTTCCACATCTTTCATTTCAGTGTATGTACAGGTTCTGGCTAGGCTGGAGGTAATTTTCTTCATAGCAGCTGGCATGGTGCTGTACTTCAGGTTCGTCACTAAAACAGCGTTGGTAACACACCAGTGCTTTAGCTATTGCTGAGCAGTGCTTGCACAGCATCAAGGCTTCCCCTGTTTTTCACTCTACCTCTTGCAGTGAGTAGGCTGGGGATGGGCAAGAGGTTGGGAGGGGACACAGCCAGGACAGCTGACCCAAACCGACCAAAAGGATATTGTATGCCATATAACGTCATGCATATCAATAAAAAATGAGGGGTAGTTTTTCAAAGGTAGACATGCTGGCTGGGCATCAGTCTGCTTGTGGGAGGTGGTGAGTGACTGCCTTTGCATTGCTCCCTCCCTCTCTTTCCTTCACTTAATAAACAGCTTTTACCTTGACCCACAAGATTTTCTTGCTTTTGCTCTTCTCTCTCCTGTGTGATTGTGGGGGCTGGGGTTACTGGCCAGGATCAACCCACCACAACTATTAAAAGATACAGTTCGCACAGTTACATACATTCTACCTTCTGACAATGCCACCACAGCATTCATGAATAAATTTCCTTATCATTCCCAGTCTTGTCCTTTGAAACATTTTGGAGGGAATTGATCTGGGTAGTCTTTACAGCAGTCTCCACTGCATACTTTCTGGATCACCGCACACTCGGAAGTGATTTCCTAGAGCTCCTAGAGTTCATGGAAGCATAATCCTCCAGTGCAATGCAGCACAACCGTATCCTTCCAAATCTTTCTTCCATGTCCTCATGACGTCACATATGATTTATCTTTTCACAGGAAGGACGTAGTAAAACTCTTACTTGTGAAAGCCCAACACTGCATGACACACCACACCACATGAGACTGCACAGGAAAAGCGCTACATGTGCCACCACAATTAGAGACCCAGTCATAAGAAGTGCCCATAATGATCACTAAGAATAGAGCAACCTCACACCTTCCAGCACTTTGCTTCTACAAATGCTCAGCTTAGCTTCTATAAATGTTAGTCTTTATTTGGGCTCTTGTCCTGACATTGTAGGTTGAGAGCTGAAATGGGGGTTTCCCAGGCAACTCAAATCTGTCTAGCAACCACCTATGTCAGCATGCATAACAAGGTCATCACAGTGTGTTTGCTATTTCCCATGGCATCATCTTGTTCCTTGGCAGCTACAGAAAACAGATGCACATGATGCCTGCTCAACCTTGGCTCCTGGTGCCAACAATCAGAAGCCAGCTGGACCTGCAATCCAACTTCTGACAGCCAGCAGCACTGACCAAGGCCAATACAACACACAGTAGAGAGAAGCTAACAGAAATGGTCCTTATTTGGTCTGTACATTAGATGTCCTGTGGACCCACTGCCTGGTGCTGCCTGGTCCTACTCATGTAGGTCTGCCAGCAGGCGCTGGTAAACAATAGCACAAATCAGGTATTCACAGAGGCATGACAGGTAGAACTTGAAGCATGCGGGGAAGCTAGTGGAGGGGCAAGTTCTGGAAAGGCTGTGTTGAAATTGCAGCTATGGCATTGTGCTGGCAATGGCTTCTGTCACTCTTGAAAGCTCTCCTTTGCAGTACGCAGTGCCTGGAGTCATCTTAAGGGCTTGCAGTAGGAATGTCAATAGGTACTTTAGCATGTAGTGCCATCACAGGGGTCACATGAAGAATTTATCTGGCACAGCAGGATGGATAAAGCCATTAGAACTACTGTAGCCACTGAGGCCTCTTTTACCTCCTTTTAGTTTGTGATTCATCCACAAACACTATGAGTGACTTTACATTTTCTTCCAAGCTAACAACGAAGAATATTAGGCACTACAGATTAAAAAATAGTTTTCCATCAAAAATACAGCTGTTTGATGGGATCTTCCATTTACATGTACTTACCAGGACCTACTAATTAATCATTGTTTTCACTTATTACATAGAATGACTATTTTTAAATTGCTCTTCTTTGTCTCCAGTTTTTGTGTCTATAGAGGAAGTCAATGACATTTGACACTGTCCCGCACGACATCCTTGTCTCTAAATTGGAGAGACATGGATTCAATGGATGGACCACGTGGTGGATAAGAAATTGGCTGGATGGTCACACTCACTCAAAGACTTGTGGTCAACGGCTCAATGTCCAAGTGGAGAACAGAGACGAGTGGTGTTCCTCAGGGGTCGGTACCCGGACCGGCACTGTTCAACATCTTTGTCAGCAACATGGACAGTGGGATCGAGTGCACCGTCAGCAAGTTTGCCGATGACACCAAGCTGTGTCATGTGGTCAACACACAGGAGGGAAGGGATGCCATCCAGAGGGACCTGGACAGGCTGGAGAGGTGGGCCCGTGCAAACCGCATGAAGTTCAACAAGGCCAAGTGCAAGGTCCTGCATGTGGGTCGGCGCAATCCCAAGCACAGCTATAGGCTGGGCGAGGAATGGATTGAAAGCAGCCCTGAGGAGAAGGACTTGGGGGTATTGACTGATGAGAAGCTCAACATGAGCCGGCAATGTGCACTTGCAGCCCAGAAAGCCAACCGTGTCCTGGGCTGCATCAACGAGGCGTGACCAGCAGGTCGAGGGAGGTGATCCTGCCCCTCTACTCCGCTCTCGTGAGACCCCACCTGGAGTACTGCGTCCAGCTCTGGGGGGCCCCAGTACAGGAGAGACATGGAGCTGATGGAGCGAGTCCAGAGGAGGGCCACAAAGCTGATCAGAGGGCTGGAGCACCTTTCCTATGAGGACAGGCTGAGAGAGCTGGGGTTGTTCAGCCTGGAGAAGAGAAGGCTCTGGGGAGATCTAATTGGGGCTTACCAGTACCTGAAGGGGCCTACAGGAAAGATGGTGAGGGACTGTTTATCAGGGAGTGTAGTGACAGGACAAGGGGTAATGGGTTTAAGCTGAAGGAGGGTCGATTTAGATTAGGTGTTAGAAAGAAATTCTTTCCTGTTAGAGTGGTGAGGTACTGGAACAGGTTGCCCAGAGAGGTTGTGGATGCCCCCTCCCTGGAAGTGTTGAAGACCAGGTTGGATGAGGCTTTGGGCAACGTAGTCTAGTGGAGGGTGTCCCTACCCGCAGCAGGGGGGTTCGAACTAGATGATCTTTAAGGTCCCTTCCAACCCAAACCATTCTATGATTCTGTAAGTACATTATATCAACATTAGCACATATTACATAAAAATGTAATAGATTTTGGAAAAAAATTGGGTGGGGAGTAGTATACTAGCTGAAAAACAGGAATTTAAACTAGCCCAAACATCTGCAAATTGAACTCAACTTGTTATAGAATCATAGAATCATAGAATGTTTTGGGTTGGAAGGCACCTCAAAGATCATCTAGTTCCAACCCCCTGCTGTGGGCAGGGACACCCTCCACTAGACCACGTTGCCCAAAGCCTCATCCAACCTGGCCTTCAACACTTCCAGGGAGGGGGCATCCACAACCTCTCTGGGCAACCTGTTCCAGTACCTCACCACTCTAACAGTAGAGAATTTCTTTCTAACATTTAATCTAAATCGACCCTCTTTTGGTTAATTTATTTTAATTTATATCTCTTTAATCTCTATTTATTTTTGATATACAGATTGAAGCAAATATGCTACCCCACACCTTTTCAGAATGCTTTTCACATGTTTCTTTCCAGTGCAATGAACATTTAGTAATTTAAAGAAGATGGAAGAATTTCAGCAGGACTGATTAGGAGAGCCTCCTCAGAATAATGACTGACACAAGTGGTTGTTTGACATGTTAAAGATATAGGCATTGCATTACCTGGAATTACCTTTCCACCTACTGGACTTACTTATCTAAATGTGTACCAGACATTCCATTGTTTATTCCAAGCTACCATTAGATTATCAGGCAAATATAAACAAGCTCAACCTCCACTCCCATGAGTTCTTTCTACCCATCCCTGGTCTTCTCCCATAATTCTTAGACTCCTAAACACCATATTGATAGCCAGAGAAGAGAATCTTCTACCTGGGTATCCTAAAATTATAAGAAAGAAGTTATTTTCTACTACTGCTTCCAAAGTAAACAACTCTAGCTGCTGTTGTAACAAAGTATTTAATTGTTACAATCTTCATCTAATATGGGATTATCTTTTTCTATAATTGTAGACACAAAAAAAAGTTTTTGAATGTAAAAGGCTGTTATAATTAGAGCTATTAGGTAAAGTACAAGAAATACATTGAGTTTGTTCAGTAGTTGAGATAGCATTTATTGTGAAAGTCTAATTTGTTAAGGAAAATAATAAGATAAAACCAAAGTAAAGACTACTTGATAATATTAAGTAGTCAAATACCATTGTTTACATACCCACAAAGGAAACTGTTTTATCTGTCATTCATTGCTGTGACACATGCAAGCAATATAATTCAAAGCAACAAAGACAAACAGAAATACATAAAAATGCCTTCCATCTCACTTAACAGGTGCCTTTAAATAGAAGATTTTATAAACAAAAATAATTTTGTTTTACACAGACTAAAACAGATCAGTCTGTGCAATTTTTCTCAAGCAGTCTCTGAAAATAAACCTTTAAGAAAATATCAGCTTACCAAAAGGATTTGATTTTATTACTGTTCAATACAATTTTACTTTCAAATTAGGCAACACAGTCCTTTTTAAAACTAGTGAAGTAATAATTTATCTCATCATCTGACATCAAAACAAAGCTCTGGGGAAGTTGTTTAAGAAGAGATACATAATCTTTAGCATAACAGGCTCATACCACTTTGGAAAACAAAACACTAACAAGAAAACAAAGAAAAAAGGCCAAAACTCAGGTTCCTGTGGAGAAAAATCTACTTTCCATTATATATATTTTTTTAAAATTTTGTTTAAAAAAATGATAGTTTAAAATAGTGCTAATAATTTGGGATACATAAAAATATCATTGACCTACTGCATCACTGAGAGACTGGAATATTGATGAAATATTGATGTCCGTTTAGACAAAACAAAGAATGTGCTGCTACATTTGAGGCAGATCACTTGTTATCAGGATTCCTTCTCCTTCCCCACTGACTGTTGAAGACTGTTTACCAGTTATGAATTATACTGGCAGCCCAGTAGTTTTACTCCATTCACAGCTCCTTTTAGAGGATTGAACATTAAAGTAATATTCTAGAATGCATTTTACCATTTGTCTTTACTGTACTAGGACTTCATATCCACATAGCCTCAGTTACCTCCACTGAAATCAATGCTTTAACTTTTGATCAATTCAGAAAGTAAATCAGAGCAAAAGGTGCCATTTGGCTTGGGTAATAGTGTTGCACAGTCACAGCGTGGCTCCAGGATTTCATGACCTGCACAGTTTCCACTTTGGTTTTAACTTAAAGGGAGCTTTGATCCAAAAAAACTCCAAATGTGCTGCGTTCCACCTACTTGAAATGATACCACAGCTAGTATCAATAGAGAGGCTTAACCCAAATTCCTTCCAGTTTAAAGACATCTGAGTGTCAATACATTGCTTTTTATGGCAACTTTCTGCTCTATGGGACCCAAATCAACCAGACTCTTGAAGCAGAATTACCTTCGTCTCCCTTGTCTTCTTGAAGTGAGCACATCAAATGACACTTGCTTTCATTCCCTTAAGGTATGTTTTAGCAGAATAATAAAAACCCCAGAACAAAATAATTCTTAAAACACAGAAAAGTCTGAACTGCTGGGTGAAACTTGAGATGCTTGTAAATAAAACTATCCCTGCTTACTCTTCTGAGAGTGAGCTGACCTTTCTTCTGGCTCTCCTCTTCAGTGTGATAACTTTAGTGAGTTTTTACCTTGACAGACCAGAGAAATGGGCTGACAGAAACCTCATGAAGCTCGACAAGGGGAAGTGCAAAGTCCTGCACCTGAGGGAGAACAGCCCTAGGCATCCGTACATGCTGGGGCCAACCAGCTGGCAAGCAGCTGGGCAGAAAAAGAGCTGGAGGTCCTGAGAGACAACAATCTGACCATAAGTTAGCAATGTGCCCTTGCAGCCAAGAGGGCTAATGGTATCCTGGGCTGCCTTAGAAGGAGTGTTGCCAGCAGGTCAAGGGACATGATCCGTTCCCTCTACTCAGTGCTGATGAGGCCACATCTGGAGTACTGTATCCAGTTCTGGGCTCTCCAGTACAAGACATGGACATACTGGAGAGAGTCCAGCAAAGAGAACTAAAATGACTTACGGACTGGAACATCTCTCATATGAATAAAGGCTGACAGAACTGGGACTGTCCAGCTTGGAGAAAAGAAGGTTGAGGGTGATACCATGAAGGTATATTCATACCTGAAGGAAGGGTGCAAAGAGAATGGAGCCAGGCTCTTCTCAGTGGTGCCCAGTGACAGGACCAGAGGCAATGGGCACAAACTGAAACACAGGAGGTTCTGTCTGAACATCAGGAAACACTATTTCACTGTGAGGGTTGCTGAGAACTAACACAGGTTGCCCAGGGAGGTTGTGGAGTCTCCATCCTTGGAGATATTCAAAAGCTGTCTGGACATAGTCCTGGACAACCTGCTCTAGGTGGCCCTGCTTGAGCAGTGGGGTTGGACCAGCTGACCCCTAGAGGTTACTTCCAACCTCAACTACTCTGTGATTCTGTGATTCTTCAGTTTCCACAAAATCTGCCTGTTGCCCCAGAGCAAGGCAGAGATCAGTACTGCTCCCTTCTAATCAGCACTACTCTTTCTAACAAAATACATGATGTATGTGAACAGATATTTATTACAAAATAAACATCAAACAGTTCTGTCATTAGTCATAAACATGCTCCCTTGTACATTCCAACCTTTAGTTCATACAGCAAGATAAGATTTATTTTTGCATGCTGCTCTAGAAAACATCATTGGTTGAGAGATCTATACTTTGGAGTGAAGTGCGGTGCTTATGAATATTGACTTTGGCTGACTATTTGCTTCAGTGGCTATTTCAGCTTGCTAGTTTTTCTTGCAGATCATGTTTGGAGTTTGGAACAGGTGCTTCTTTTTATTAGTATTGCAGATACCCAGACACAGATTTTCTAGAGAAACCTAACAGTCTGCATGCAGTTCGGATATTGGCACCGATTGGTGTGGCATACGTTCCTCCTCACTTGGTGGGTCCCAGGACTCCTGGGCAGGCAGAGGCTATATTTGTGCAGGGTAATCGCAATTTTATTTTCTGCTTTCTAATATCATTTAAATTACACCACAGATTCCATGGACAGAGGATAGGTACAACTCTTTTTTACCTGCTGTAGAACTTGCTACATTGTTTGCTTAGTTCATTATGTAAAGAACACATCTACTACCCTGTTAATTTACAACCTCATTTCATTTTCAACCTTCATTTCTACCTAGTAGGTTTGAAATGGATATATTCTGCCAACCATGCCTTAACCTAGGAGTGGAAACAGCAGATCCTTTTCTCTCCATGTTTACACATCAGTAACACTGATAAAATCATAACATAATTTCTCTAAAATTATGTTATTACATAGCAATAGCGTAATTATCATCACTTTATAGCAATAGTGTAAATTACACTACTACTACTACAATAAACCAACATGTACAGTATTTCAGAGCTGTATGAGCCAAAGGAAGCCTCACTTCCAGCAGTGGGAGATACAGATTTAGTATTTAGTCTTCTGCTCCCGAGGGAAATGTCAACTTTCCTGCCTTAATTCTCTTTGGCATGAATCATTCCCTGGAAATACACCTGGTTCAACAGAGAATGCTAGAATTAAATACTGAATTCCACTCTAAAATAAGCAGTTCAATTTAAATACCGAATGTCTCTTGCATATTTTTTCTATCATTTTTAATTATAATAATACATGCAATTACCACTATGTAGCACTTTTCAGCTTCAGAATCCCATAGCCAAAATTAGATCATAATAAAATATTTCTTTGGAACTTTTTTTAATTTCAATAAAAGGTTCTCTTTCACTCCTTTTTAATGGGAATGTTCATTTTAAAGGCATCCAATTTAAACACTATAGCACTATGACAGTGCATTACAATAAAACATAAAACTGACAGAATTAATTAATGAACAGTAATTACTGTAATTTACAGCAATTCTGTCTGACAGCATCTAATTACCAACAGAGCATCCCTATGACTATAAAGGTAAGCATTTTATTGCTTCTCATTTTTTAATGGGGAAATTGAGGCAGAAATGTTAATTAAGCCCAGAATACTGAAAAATTAGATGTCCAGAATTTAGTCTGGTATGTATCTGTGCTGAGATTTAAAGCTTCTCTCTTTTAATGGGAATGGCTCATTACTCTCTAGATCCCCCTACTGCTACAGCATATTTTCAGACAGCTAACAGTCTGATTGGGAGGGGCAAGAAAATTTTGCAGATGATATATTTTGCTAGGGTTTTAATTTCTCATAAGGGGCCAAATCACAAATATACAAGTGGAGCTACCAGATTTTAGATTATCTTGGAGGGATTAATTATCAGTACTTCAAGTATAACAGCTTTCAGGCTGTTTTTAAAGATTATGCCTCCTTCAAAAAAAACCCCAAAAAACCCCAAAACAATCCACAGCGCTCTTCGGATACTGTTTCCTGAAAAAGTTATCACAGGAAAGAAGCATGAGGATTTGCAGCATATTAAACTACATGTCCCATTATTATGGAGTAGCCTAACACCATGCAAATCTAATCCCTTGTTTCCCCATGATAAATAGAAGACATTTTACCTTCAGTAAAAGCAGGCTGAGCAGACACAAAGCCAATTATCTTAGAGTAGTTAATACAGCCTCAAACTAAATCTATCTCATGCCATGAGTTGCTTATGACTCCTACCTTAAATCTTGTATTTCGTATTGTAATTGTGTATCAACAAATGAAACAACCTAGACATAATCCAGGATGCTCAACTGGATACAGAGAAGCACATGCAGAAGACCCTTCCTGATCCCATCTACGCAGACATGGATGTTTCCATCATATTCAGGAACAAAATATGCAATCATGTGAGTGTGTGGGAGAACTAAGATCAGATAGTTTCTGATCTTAAGGTGTCCCTTTTCTACCCTTTTATTACAACTGGGGAAAAAACCCAAACCAGGATGAGATGTCCAGGCTGATGCACTACTTGTATAATGACCCAACTCCTCGTCTACTCTTCTTCCTCAGACTATTAGCTTACCCACAGTTTACCCTTCCCTGTCCCAGCTTCATCTTTCTGTCCCAGACATGTTTCCCATTACAGTTCCCATCTGATAAATACCACGTTATACCATATTTCTATCAATACTGTCCTTCCAAGTGCCACTTAGCTCCTAACTATTGACAGTACGAAGTACATTGCATTGACAGAAGGATGGATGAGTACGTGACCACAGAGTATCTATATCTGAACACATGGCAAAATATGCTTCTCACAAATATATTCCTTGGGCACAGACATGCCAGGGATAGAAGGAATTCTGAGGTTTGTATTTCCCCACTACTTTTACTGTCCATGATGGTTCACATTCCTGCATCACAGGCCAAGGCTGCAACTGTGTTCCTTTTCAGTTCTCTGTTTACATAAGAGCCATACCTTTCTCTGCTCCTTAAAATTACCAGAATGCAATGTAACAAGAAAACAAGCACATTAAATAAACATGTTGGAAATATAGTATAGACATAAATACTCCTGAACTGGAAAATTTATGCCTTTCAAAGCAACACCATATTTCATCGTGCTATGCAAATTGAACGTATCCCCTTGGAATTCATTGTTTCTTGGTTTCTGTTAACACATGAATCTGCTTACTTTAACCAACAGCTGGAAAAGATGAATCATCTAGAACAAGACCTATGAGATTGCACTGAAGTTCTGCACATACTGTTGCACAGTCTCAAATCCATACATGCCACAAATGGCAAAACTGCCAGTATTTTTCTGAAAAGCATGGAAAATTTGCACACATTGTTAAAATGTTCAAAAGTACAAATATTTCCTCTAACTTTGCTGAACGGTAGAGCCTATGAAGTCACCCTTGCTATCTTTTTTCTTTTTCTTTTCCTCAGAAAAGGCTAGGAAGTCAATACATTAAGCTGACTTTCCATTTTCCAGGACATAGGTATTGTGTAAACGTACAGCATCACCCCTGATTTATCTCTGACAAAGATAAGAGAAAACTAAGACAACATAAACAAGATGATAGAAGTTTCAATGGTGTCTGGGTTTGGGTATAAAAGACATATGCCGGGCTTTCTCATTGCCTTTGTTACACAATACATTTACAGTTATAATCAGTGGTAATTAATAGATTACCTATAGTCTCTCCTGAATCTTCTTCCCCCTTTTGGCTCACTAGCAGATGTGTTACATATACATGCTGATATTCAAACATGCCTGTAAGTCTAGTGAACTGCTGAAATTCTTACAATTCATACTGTTTGTGCTATGATACTGTATCTGAGCATGTAAACAAAACGATGACACAAAATGGCATCGGGATTTGGCATGAATTATCCACTCACCTGCATGCACCTTTAGTGCAACCTCTTTCTTAGTCAAGTGCAAATGCTGCAGGACCTCCTTTTCATTTGAAAAAACCAAGCATTCTGGGCCTCTTTTGTAGCATCAGCCACCCAAACGTGAACTGAGTGTAAATGGATATAGCTGGGACTCTGTAATCCTCATAACAGCCAGCTCTAGTGCCTCTGCCACTATTCTGAGCTTCACTAAGCCGCAGAAGAATAAAACCTGACTTGAATTTTAGCACGTTTACTTGCAGATACTGTAAACATTGTGGACAATACAGTCACTAAGAAAAGTGATAAAGGTACCTGAAAGCCATGATTTGGCTGCTTACACGCCACAGGTATAATATTTTGTGAAACAGGGATTTGGTTGTCAGCAGTCTGACTACTTAACTGTGCATGTTTGATGGGGAACCCCATCAGCTCCTACATAAATAAGCCGGTAATAAAAGCAGATATCTTTGAAAAGTCTAACAGCTGCTGCAAATTACAGTGTTTCTCTTGTATTACAAGATTATTTCCCATCTCATCTATGCAGAAGGTCACTCCATTTCATGGGGGAACTTAATATTCCAAAATCTAATTTCAATCTGATTAAGAACAACAACAACAACAAAATTCAAATACTGAAATGCTCAGTTAAAAGGGACACATTTATTGGACGTTAAAGCCCTGGAGCAGTTTGCATAAAAGTTCCTGGTTACAAGGTCAGCTCCTGAAAGGCTGCAGCCTCAGAAAACCCAGATTTCCTGCAGCTAAGAAGCTGTGTTGGCAATTTGCCAGTATAATTTGTTCTTGATATTTTGGCCAAATTGGACCATTTCTATGAAACATTCCTGTTTAACTATTCACTATATTCCAATGAAAGACACTGAATTTTTTTCCTGCTGACTTTTTCTCTACATTGCTGAGCTCTTCAGTTTCACCGAACTATGTTTCCACCACTCGGGAACCACTCCGCTGCTTAAGGACAAAGCAGGCTGCCTGGAATGACATATAACACTTAAACAAAGCAAGCTTGGTAGTGAGAAGCATCATATTCTATTAGCCCTACCTATCAAACTTATCTAGATAACCTAGCAGGCTCAAAACCTCTTCTTTGGGACAATACAGGACCACAAAAAATTACTAATTTGAATTCAACTTGCATTTACAGTAGAGCTGCACTGTATCAATCTGCTAAGAGGTAGCAGCCTTGGAATGCAGTTCATGCAGTCTTGCAGTAGCTTCATACTGTGGTAGCTGCAAAAGAGCTGCAGTGCAAATAAAAATCAGGATTTTCTTTTTCTCACCATTGCAAGGATCGATTTCAGATCAAGACTACCTGTGAAATCAAGAACATGAAAGCAAAGCAGCAAAGTACAGTGAATTCTAAGGCCTTCTGAAGCCAACGCTTTTCCTTTTACCTGCTTTTATAGGTTTTATAAAATAATACAGCATAAAGCCTCAAAGGATTTTGAGAAAATATATTCTGCAGTGATACAAAAAGCTGCATAATAAAATACAACACACTCATTGCTCAGCAATAACAGACATTTCTTTCAGTGAGGGGTGCATATAACATGGGTCAGGCCGTGCATTTCATCTGGTAGCTGTCAATTTAAGCAAAACCATAAGGAATAAAGGAGAAAAAAAGTCTTGGCTTACAAGCAAGTTGCTAAAGCACAGCGCTTCAAACCTGCATCTTAGATGTCACTTCACTGGCTTTTTTATCCCCTGTAATACATCAATATAATATGGCACATCAAAGCTAGACTCTAATCTTTTAAATTAATATTTTAAAAAGATTGCAAGTGTTTTGGTTTGGCTCCTTGAAAATGCTTTTTATTTTAACGAATGGAAGGCAGACCTCAAGATGTATGTTTATAATTTTATTGGTGCACTGCTGACATTGCTTTCTTGACTTAACAAAACTGAGATATCACAATTGCAGTTAGGAGTTTATTTCTCTTATCGCTTACTGACTATCAGTAAATCTCCAATAAGGTTTCTCTGGATTAAAAACTGTCAGCAGTGAAGTCCCAATAGCACTATTCATAAGAAATGATTTTACTAAATTTTTATTCAATTTGGAGCATTCTTAACAGCATTCTCAACTTATGGGATAGAAACACAACATATAGCACAACAGTTTTCACAAAGCGGGCCACAGAAATTTTGCCATTTTCAGATTTGTGACTGCTACAGAAAGTATTTTTAAATGAGGAGGAAATATATATTTGTTAGAAAACAAAGAATGCACAGCATTATAAATTCTCTGTTTTGTGGCAAGAAGATTTGCACCTAGGGGAATTTTGCCAAGACTGAAAGTTCAAACTCCCCTGATAAAGGAGAGAGTTCAATTCAGCTAAGGCAGGGTCCTTGGGAGCACATAGAAGCTGCATCTATATAAAAAAGTCAGTAAGACTCAAGGGATCAAGGCTGCAGAGTAAGACAGATGGTGCCAAGGACCCAGTGTTAACCACATATGGATTTTAGGGGTTTACTCCAGACTAGATCTATCTTGGCTCAACATACTGAAGATCCACTCATAACTGTACCACACTAGATCCAATCATGGAACACATCTTCCAGCTGAGTTCCATCCAAAAAGAATTTAGCTTGTAAGCTCTGAGACTGACCTGCCATGTAAAGTAAATCATGGTAAATGGGGATGACTGGGAGATTTGCTCTGAAAATGCTTTAGTCCAATATGCATCTCATCTGTGCTTGTTCTGGATGTAAATACCCAAAGAATATCCTGATCCTATGACCCTTGCTTGTATTCAGTGATAGGAGTAATGATGTAAGGTTTCCAGACCCACTGAAAGTCTTAAAAATGCCTTTCTATTCCAGGGGATGAGAGCTACAGAGCTCACCTGTGCATGTCTGCTCCCCTTCTGGCATTTACGACAGCACAGCAGCTGAGTTTCATAGAGTACAAATAGTAAATGTTTTTACCGTACCAATGCCCTAGAAAACAATGAATAGTGCCTTCTCTTCTGAGGTCAATTCAAGAACATATCAGGCTGAAGAAGACTCTGACTCTGTCCCACTTCTTAGATCAGTGCTCCAACTACTAAGTGAAAGATGGGTGAGTGCAGCTGCTGCCCTATTTTGTAAAAGATCTGATCCTGATATTTGGGACCTTCATTCAGTATAGAGATGAGATTGCAAGAGGAATGAAATTTCTGGCACTGGTTTCTCATACTGTACAGTGTCTAATTTAGCTAGACAGGATCAGTATCAAAGAGGATATACAGCATTTATTTTACAAGAACTGAATACAGAGGCTTGACTTACATACCCTGGTTGCCACCTCTGGTGGTTAGTAATTTAAATACAGTGTGCTTTCCTAGATTTATACTAGAAAGAACTGTCTGGTGCTATTCTTTTCATTAAATAGATAATATTTTTTCTTTCTTTGGCAAAAATCAAAGAGGTTTTTGGGGAAGGGTCCAATAAAAACAAGACAGGTATGTGATTGCGAAAAGGCATGGTCTTAGTATGCATCAACTTTAATAACTTATAAATTCAGTCTTCACTTAGCTCTTCCTGAGTTCTTCAAGACAGAATTTTATTTGTTTTGTTGTATAATAACCCAACTTTATCTTTGATTTGTATCATAATGTAGTTTCAGATCTATGCATATTTTGAAGATATTGGATCCTCTTCCACAAGGCACATCCTCTTTTTATTCAGAGAAACACTCTTGAAAAAGACAGGTTGAAGAAGAATCACCAGTTCTTATTGTGTGGCTGGCGAATGTTATAGCTCTAAATCACCAATCATGATTTATTTCTTTCCTACTGTTGGCTCATTAGTTGCATCCATATCTTTTCCCACTAAAAGTCCCCTAAAATGGTCTCTAATTTGTTGGTACAGTTTCACCACTGTGAGGGAAAGAGGAAAGCTTTTCCTACCTGCAATTGAGTGCTACATCAGCTTGTCTTAGCAAATGGCCAAAAATAAATCAATCGTAGTTTGCACTACCTAAAGAGACAAATCATTCTAATCAAAGTGGTGATTTACCAGACTACAAGCTAGTGAGTTGTTTTGTTTGGTGCTTTTTTTCTTTCATTAGACTAACTAAAAAAGATTTTGTTCTTTTAATCTTCATTCATTAAGTGATAGAATCCTATGAGGTACTAGAATAAATAACAACTTACTCCTTAAATTATTTAACAGAACTAAAATACTGCCTATTGCTATCATAACCCTTCTAGTCAAAGGAATAGCTTATGGTAAAAAAACCCCAAACCTATCAGGTTCTTTCCTTTTGAAATAGCAAAAGATAGAATAGATAGGAATGCTCCAAATATGTGACAGTTAGTGATGTTCCACAGCAGTTCTAAGAAATCCCCCAAATGGATTAATCCATTTTTCTATCAACACTTAAATAAAAGAAATGGGAAGCAGAAATTTTTTTGCAAAGCAAAATATTCTGAATCATTTTCATTCATCAAAGTCACAATGTTTCAATGTTTATGTTAGCATTTAAGTTAAGTTAAAGCAGTGAGAAATTTTCAGTACAGCTTTATATGATGGTAAGGTCATTGGGAAGGAGATGATGCTTTCTTATTGGAAATGAGTTTATGTATATGTTGGTTATTGCATTGACTTACATTGTTTGATTAGGATTTGATTATGCTTGATTACACTACTTAGAATTTCCTTACCAATGATTGCTTTTTTGCAATTTTGCAATGTGTTTATTTGCATCTTGATTCTATTTGCAAGAGCTTAAAGAATAACTAAGATTATATCATATCAAAGGTAAACAGATGATACAGCCTCAATAGTTTTTCAATGATAATTTACTTGAAAGTTGGAAGAATGCTTCTGCACACAGCTAAGGTCACTGGATAATTTATGAAAAACCAGGCACACTTTTATCTGCAAATGAAGTTATTCTAGTGTGGATAATACACAAATCTACAAAGACATATACTAATTACCTTTAGTTTTTTGTGATGGTTATTTATGACAAAAGTTCATAATTACCAAATTTTTAATTAAATGATAGTAAAAACATAACAGGATGCCAATGTTACTATAAATGCTATAATGATCCATCACAAACATACTTAAATTGTTGTTTCCTAGAATTTATGAACATTTTCCAAAGCAACAAGTGAAAATATTCCTCTTAAAGTTTTTTTTTTTTTTGGTGTCTGTTTTTGATAAAGAGTCTAATCCCTTTGAAGACAATGCCAAAATGCCTGATTACTTAAATGGGTAAAGGATTTTACCCAGAAAGTAAATAACAAACAACTCCACACTGCCTTAAAATTTCACATTTAAAATGAGAGTAACTGCTGTCTGATCCCAGTCTCCAATATGAAAATATGTTATTGTTACTGGAAACAGCAAACTCCAAGTTCAAGCTATTGTCCATTACATCATTTGGACAATGTATCCTTAAAAATAAAGGCAAAAAAACAATTCAAGCCTCTGAAACCATAAACATTAAAGGAAAGAAGTTCAAAGAAACTGTAATAACGTGAAAACTTAATGGGCCACATTCCCTGGAAACACCGCTCTAGGGCGGTTTCTGCAGAAGTGAAGTCGGCACATTTCTTTGTGTTTCATGACTTCTGTTGAAACATGATAAGAATGACACAGAAGTGAAAAAAAAATCATGTCTATAATATCAGGCAGGCAACAATAACAAAGAGATTTTAAACTGTATTTACATACAAGTAACAAACATATCCACTTGGGCTTCCATCCTACTAAAGTTATCTTTATATACCCTGGTAGTTTCACTAATGTCAATGAGATCACAAATGTTGTGAAAACTATAGGCTTGAACCTTGCCTACACCAGACGACACTTTTGCTTATAAATATATTGGTATATTTAAATACATAAATCTTTTAAACAGTGGTGCTATTATAGCGTGCTTTTACCCATCAAGCATATACACTGGAGGTCTGTACAAACTAGAGGCTCCTCCGACTGGCATAAATTATATCAGTAAAAAACAGACGCACATGCAACTTTGTCTGCAGTGCCAGTTGAAACATAAAAACTGTATCCCTAACTAACTCAGTTATGCTGGAAAATCACAAGTACACTTGGACTTATTTCTACTTGTTAAGCATTACACAAATATTTACAAATGAGTATATATGCTCCCAGAGAATTAAAAAAAAGAGAGAAAAAATCCATTTTAATTTTGAATGCAAATTGAAATCCAGCGAGTCAGCTGAATAATTTTGGCATCTCACTGTGTCTAACTATAATACTGAAGAAACTACCAATAGTTCAAGAACAGACAACTGAGGAAGTAAAGAGCTAGCAGCAGGAGGTGTCCGCAGTAGAGGCAGCATTAGTTTCAGTCATAATCTAGACTTTCCATCTCCACAATATATCCTAAGCCCTTTATCTGATTATAGAATTCAGAAAGATAAGAAAAATGAGGAGTTCTTCAAACAGCAAGGTAAAATTCCTCTGTAAGCAATTGGTAATTCCACCCAGCACTGCACTGACATATATACATAGGATATATTTCAAATTTACCTCCATATCTTTACTTTAAAAAGGTAAACAAACCTCAGCCTGTGCTAGCCTTCTCCCCAATCTTTCCTCCCTCAGTGTGGAATTCTGAGATGCTATCTGAGAATATCTGAGCTATCTGAGAATGAGAAATCATTCTGCCTGAACAACTAATTTCCTCTCCCTTCAAAAAAGCCCTGCTTATGTTCTGGTAGTGGTGATGGTATTAATAAGTGGATAGTAAAAGTGGAAAAGTAGAAAAAATTACTCTGCAATTCAAAGCAAATTTAAATATCTCAAATTACGATGACCAAAAGTAAGAGCTCTGCATATTTATGAAGTATTCCGTAATCCACTGTTTCGATAAAATACATTATTATAACATCTAAATAAAAAATATTAAACCTGAAGATTTCCTTAATGCATAATTGCCTAGGGCTGATGGGGTCTGGAAAGTTTTAAAAGATTGTTTCAAGTGTATCTAAGAGTGAAATTAGGAAAAGAAAAAAAAACAATGTCATCTGTATTAAGAGAGAAAAAAGTCCTCCGTTTGTTTCATTGGGGATTTCTAATAGTTCTGTGCTCCTCAACAGGCAATCGATAGCAAGGATGTTATAAATATGTCTGAGATGTTCTGTGGGGAAAAAACAAACAAACAAAAAATAACCCACCATTGAACTTGAAAATAAATCTTTGTCTTTATTTAGCAAATAAAGGAGTTTGGCTGCTAAATTCTCTAAAGATACACTCTACTGAACATGTTCCCTTTCTTCATGATTCGCCTACATATTAATGATCTCTGAGCAGAGCTATTTCATGGCCCAGGATAGCAGCCCCATTCTGAAGAAGGATTTTCCTCACAATTTGCTGTTCTTGTTATTGAAACCTCAAAGAGAGAAAACTGGCACAAGGTAGTGGAAGAACTCAGCATAGGAAGGATTCAGATGAGCAACAAAGACCAGGTGGATCTGTAACCACAGTAGGAATCCTTCAAGTGGCAGATGACCTGAAACACCTGAAAAATGTGTCATGTACTTCTTGGTGCTGGTACAAATAACCTAAGACTGTCACCAGTCACTTTCTGGGAAAGCCTGATTAAATGATTTGCAATATCTAGGAACCTTGTAGCACTAGCAGGAAGATCGTCCAGTACCCTTTTTCACTGCCTTTGCCTTGAAGCTACTCTTCCCCCACCCTACCCCCCCGAAAGCCCTTGCTTTTTATCAAACGCCTCCTAACATAGAAAAACTGTGGTATAGACCCTATGGATTCTTCATCATTTTTAACTCGTGCAGAGACCATGTTCTGCTTTTTATAGCGAGCAGGGGAGAGGTATTGTGGAAAAGGTAACGTGCAATGGCAGCCATCACTTCAAGGATGTACTCGTTACCTTTCCTGACATTAGAATGTTTGATTCATAATCCTGGCATTTGATTTTGTTTCAGGGGCTTGCTGAATCATTACTGAAAAGAAGCTTTGGGCATTTTTAGTAGTTTACCTTGATTAAGGATGGAAGGGCCTAGTTGACTTGTGTAGTTCATGCATCCTGAAACAAACTAATACATATGGTGGTTTTTGCATGCCTCCATATAGCTGGTGTCAAATCATAGTGGGCAAGTAATTTGTTTTAAAACTTTGCTTTATGGTCTCCTAAAGAATCTTAACCAAGTAAACAGAATTACTAACTATTTATAATACTGTGATATTGTTTTTTTAAAAAATATTAGTATACATATTCGTAATTATAAACAATAAAACACCTATTGTTTTTTCCAGTTTTGGCAAGTATCCCCAAATGTTATTGTCATCTTAACTAAAATGATTTACCTGTGGCTTTCAGTCAAAGTATAAACTATTACCTACTTTTGTTCTGATTTGCAAATACAGTCATTCCTCTAATAAGACATGTTTTACATCTCAATAGCAAAACAGCAATTGTGGACAATGATGCTTAGAAATGATGCAAAGACCTGCCTGAGTGAGTGTGCATGCCAGTGGACTCAGGCCATTTCCAATACCTTGGGAAGACATCTCATCATGTCTCTAATGCGAACATCCCTTCACACTGAATTAGCAGCTGCAAGGCAGCAGCTTACCTGCAGGTACACACAACTGCAAGGCTTTCTCCACAACTGATGACCAATATGGTCTTGTCAGCAGAAGCCAGGACATCAGTGATTATTACAGACTAATACGAGCAGGACATCAAATAAAAAGTAAGCACAGTGGCTTTCCTCAAATAGCCTTTTCTTAGACCATTACAAAATAAGTGCAGCTTTGGTGCGACAGGCTTTTTCTCTCCCCATGCCCTTCACAAATCAGAGAAGTGTAAATTAAAAATAGGGGCAAGCTTTGGATCAGATGCAGAGGACTTGGGAGAGTGACTGAAGATGAAGGTGGAGAGAAGCAAGAAGTGCTAAGGAAATGAGAGGAATAAGAGCTGTGGCTGCTGGGGAGTGACCAACTGGACATCTTTACCTTTACATTCATGTATGGGTGACTCAAGGGAGGGAGAACAACACTTCTCACTCCGCTAGAGGTTCATGATAAGGGAATACAGGGAGGAGAACAGAAGGCACCTCGTACCTTTTTTTTGTATCACATAGCCATAAAAATATCTAGTGCCTTAATATTACAGATGAGGAAGTATCCTGGGAACAATCAGGGAGTAAAAATCCACCCTTTTTCAGTTCTCCAGATCTGTCCTAGGTGAGTAGCAGTCAAATTAAATTGCTTCTTTTGCATACAAAACTAAAGAGCAATTCAAAGATTTGCCTTATGTTAAGTAAATAATTTTAGTGACAGGAAGGCTACTTTTTATAACCCTACCAAATTCTCTGCAGAAGAAGAAGTGTTTTACTTTCACACACCAGAAAGTGTGTGATTAAAATTACTGGCTATTGGGTGAATTGACAACCCAGTCTCTGAACAGACTATGAATATACAAATGTACCCATTAAACATGGTAGAATTCACACATTGTGAGGATCATCCAGTAAGACAGAGTACCTACATATCGCCACGTAAATATGGAGGGATACTAACTTCTGCCCTAGTTTCTGAATCTTAATACATGCGAAATTTGAATCAGAATCATTGCAACTATTGGAAAAATAGGCTTAACTTTTTGTCAACTCTAATCAGGTGATTAATTCTTCCACACATTTATGTGAATTGGAAGGTTTTGTCCATGATCTCAGGGAAGCAACGAGATTTTTCAGTGGATGAAATGAGATGATGTAGCTATTGTGAACCATGACTATTGCTACACAGTTTCAGAGGGAGAGAAAACTAGGGCATGTACTGTGAATCCTAACACTGTGTCACAATGTGGTAATGAAACAGCATGGTAAGACTGCTGCTGTGAATAAAGAAGGGAAGACTGTCCTCACACCGAGGTGAGTATGGAGTCTTCTTCCAAAATGCACTTTGTTTCATAATGAACACAACACTCACTTCTCATTATATCTTGTTATCACTTCAGGCCTTGACCAAAGCCAGCCAGAAATCTGGTATTAGTAATGGGAATCCTTTCAGGTGTTGAATGCTCATCAGTGAGGAAGATACAATTCACCCCTCAGTCAGTCAACGAGAAATAAGACATGCCCATTCTACCACAAGGCTCGGGACAATCATTCAGCTCCCACAAACTGAGTAGTACTGCCACAAAGCAGTTTTTTCTGATGACTAATTTCTCCATGCACATTCTGCAAACCCCTTCTTAGCTGACGAAGTAAATTCTGTTTTCAAACCACGCTGGCTTTCCCGATTCCTAGGTTAAAATGGCCATTTACAGTCAGGTTCACTTTGCCTGAAATCAGCTACAAGGTTGGTCTACTAATTAGGCTATGCTTTCCAGAAACGATTTAATGAAAAAGTAGATTCATTTAGATAGGCCTAATGTTGAGTCTTTTGCCATAAAATACCATGTGCTAGAGTCACTCTGCATCCAAACCAGAAATAATTATGTGTTTTTGAACAAGAATGTTTTAAACAGTAAGGAAAAGGAAATGCATTGTGTACAGCTTTAGATATATTATTTTTTAACTTTTTTTAATGCTAATTGAATTTTCTTTATATACCCTGATATAAACTGTTAGTATAATGAATCCATATCTAAAATCTCCTTGTAAGAGATAAGAATGCTCTGTAATTCTTGTGCCATCTGATATGAGTATGCATAAATACATACTTAAGCCAGAGCAGCCTCCCAGGCAATTGTTTTTCACTAAGGTTTTATGTGTAGCAAAGTTCCTTCATGTTTCATACTATAAAATTAAATTATAATTCCAAGCTAGACTTGATCAACTTCTCATTGCACTGATATGTGGGAAAATTTGACGGTGAATACTTGTCCAGATTAGAAATAATTTAAAATAAATCAATCTGTAATTAACTGAAAGAACTAATTTAAACAGGCACCTGTAATACAATTTTTTGGCTTTACTAATTTTTTTTTAAATTGCGTATATACAAATATCTGTACTTTTCACTTTTATTGCTACTTTATAGCATATTATGGAAAAAAATTCCTTTGAGAATGTTTCCATTGGTAACCTTTACAGTAAGAACTGCATATGCAAATGATTAATTTTGAATGTCAACTGACTGACTTTTTACAAGCAAATTCCTACTTTCTCATGGTAGATAAACTACTTTGGAAAATCAGTCCAGTAAACATACAAAGTTCTTATATTACATATTTTAAAACTGAGCCAAATACAAAGCAGGTTCCTGAGCAGAATCAAGTAAACATCATTGATGATTCAGATTCTCAGTGAAGACATAAACTACTCCTGTGTGAATTAGATTCTTTACCAAACAGAAGAGATAAGACTGCTGATAAAGTCTTTTATAACGCTTACTACTGTACCTGAACTTCCCTTCTTAGAGGGAAGTTTTGTCTCCAGTATCATCTTATGTCTCTATGCTAAAACCCTATAGCCAACCTTTGTCTCTCTGCTGAAACTGTCACCAGAAGTACAAATTTGCATTAACAGAAATGATGTCCTGTGATGTCTTGCCGTGTGGGATCCAATGTCTACTTGTGTTTTTTACATACAAAACAGTATTGAAGTCCCCAGTATAATCAGTGGAAATGTAATCAATACAGCCAGGTAGCTGAAAGCAGTTCAGCTCACCTTAGACGCCTAATATTAGGTAAACTCGATTTCTCCTTGCGCTCCATTGACTAGAGTAGGGTTTGCTTCATTTTTCACACATAGACATCCTGTGCCTTCTAACATGGCACAAGGAGTTCTGCCTACCCTCCCTCTGACCCTCCAGCAGGGCACAAGTCTTGCACGTTTTATCTCATATCTGTCAGATCAACCTCAATTTTTCAAACACTTAAGTATCCTGGCAAGAAATGCCCATGAGCGGACAACTAATCAAATGCTAGAGCTCCATCAACTATAATGGGAGGTTAGATACCTGTTGACACGTAGATACTTAAATTTAAATACCTTAGTACAGATGTCTTCAACCGAGAGCTGAAACCCACCCTTGTTTTCTCTTAGCTATTGAACTGGCCTCTCATTCCTTCATATCAGTTCAGATGGGTGTGTTTTGAGGCTTACACATGATAACTTGGATTTGAACAGAAGCTGATGACTTTACAAAAAGCTCCATGAGCAGTAATAATCTTTTAAAGTCAGAGACTTTAGGTTTTATGTTTCTTTTTACAAGCATCAAAGGATCTTTTTCAAGAGAAAAAAAATACAGAAATGCATGGACTCTGCAAGCATAAAAACACAAAACAAAACCAACCATCAAAACACATGGAAGGACAATATCACTTTAAACATTCTGAACCCATCAACAGAAATACAGTTCAATGTCATATGAACAATTTGAGGCTCATATTTACCCAAATCTGCTGGTCAAATGAGATGGTGATGACATACTTTCTGATAAGAAAAAAAGTAAAAGCCATCTTCCTGAGATGTTTTTCTGACTGAATCTTAGGGCTATGAAATAAGATGAAGATATAAAAGAAACTCATGCCTTGAAATAATACAAAAAAAAATGGGGAGGAGGGGGTAAAAGGGATGTGTTTGTTACAAATATTCCTATGTGGTATTTGGGAAACTAGAAAGCACTGGTATTTTCCTCTTTTTTTTCTTTTTTTCTTTAAATCTGCAGCACTGCATGCTGAAAGTGACCTATATCACTCTCCATACAGTACATCAAATAACCCATTATTTAACAAATCAGTGTAGTAACTCTACTAAATGAAAGGAACCTATAGCTTTAATCCCACTTCGATTAACTTCGTTCTTCGCAGAAAGCAGACCTTAATTTATATCAATTTGCAGTAATCTTTACAAGAAAATGCTACTTCACTTACACATGCTGTTTGACAGCAAAATGAATTTCTCAGGCATGTGGATACCCTATGATGGTTCCAATAAAAATTGCCCCTAGTAACAATGAAGACTCTGAACACTTTCTGTCTGCTTAAATGATTTCTTTGGTTAGACAGATGATGAGGTTTAATGATGTATGTTGTGAATTCTCTCCACTAACAAATACAAGTAACACGTTGATCAGTGAAAAGACCTCAAGGACATTTGGTACAGCCATTTAAAGTTTCCTGTACATCTCTGTAGACAGACATTTTGTTACTTTATTCAGATATACAATTATACATCTCTGTAAAGGACCAATTGAGTTAAATATTTCTGAAGGGCAGCAAACCAGCATGTTATTTTTACCAATGGGGAAACCAAGGAAAGGAGTCTTTCAGGATAATGTTTTAAAAGTGGGGCAATCTAAATGTAATCAGATAATTACATAATTAGGCACTATACTTAATTTAGGTGGCCCAATTTTGTTGAGTACCTACACTTCTCAAGTTAATTGATTATTTTTCAGAAGTCTTGTATTTGCATGTAATTTATCAGGGCCTGCAGACCAGGTCTTCAAAGACAGTCAAACATGTATCTCTTATTTATTTGGTTAAGCATAGTGTGACTTAGAAGCTGAAGCAGAAATTGAAGTTTCAGTATAATCCGTGCATGTACTTACTTTTTGCAGTTAAGCCTAAATTCATAACAAGATCTGCTCAGATGCCAATGAGATGCTCAAAAGTCTTGTTAAATTATTCCCTAATCCCATAATCATTTCAAGCCCCACAGAAGCCAACATTTTTGCCAAGTAACGTGCATACAACTAAGTCTTGATATGCCAAAGAAGTCTGGTGACCAAACCCCAGCAGATCAGCCAGTTCATTTCTTTTGCACCTCAGATCTTCTCACACTCAAGTAAGTGTATGTAAAACATACACCCTGGAACAGATTTGGCAGGAGGAACAGACCACCTGTGAACTTCTTTGTTAGCAGGTACACTGCAGCAAATGGCTCCGTGAGAGGGACAGTGGAGAAAGAAGTAGGATCCCTGTTTTCAAGCTCCCATTCTAACATGAAGCACAGCTTGGATCTGGACTGTAAGTGCCTTAGCCTTCAAGCTGTAAGACATACATCTGCCTTGTCTCTGTAGCCTTCTTTATTTGAATGACTATTTAAAACAAAATAATTACCAAGTGGAACATATGCAGCAGAAAGGACGAGGACAGCCTTACTCCAAAATAATCCCTGTCTGAAGACTGAGGAATTTCCTGCAGCCTGAGAGATGTAGGTTCAAAATGTTGCTTCATCTCAGAACAATATTACAAAGAGTATGTTTGACCATCAATAGGAGATAACCACAGGACTGCAGCATCTTACGCAGGTGAGGGAACAGTTGCTTATTTTCAAATTGTCACAACTAACTACTGGATTGTCTTAAAAAACAAACATCAAGGATCCCAACAATAAGCATGACCAGAACTAGACACCTCACTACCAGTTGTATTTATGCAGATTTAGAGTTGAATTAAACTCCAGATCAAATTTAGATACCTGAGTTCAAACTTCCATTCAGTTGCTCACACACAGCTATCTAGTGCTTTCTGAAGTGCCCTTAGGTTCCCTGGCCTCCAGTTGGTGATTCAAAAAGGCACAGATCTGCGAGTCTGCTGCCAAAACTGCCAGCCTTAGGTCAACCTAAGTTGCTTTTGATGTTGTAGAGCATCTCAGGTGTGTTTGGTACCTATTGCGAGGTAACCAAGCAGAGCCCATTGTCCATGCAATCCAAAGAGTCTAGAGAGTTATTCACCTGACCAAATGAAGGCATTTATTTTGCACTGAATGTGTCTCCAGACTTTGTTGACTACAGTCTAGACATTAAGATACCAAAATTTAGGTAGGTTTATCACAATACTGAACATTGCACGATTTAGATTCCATGGAAGATTTATCCATGAAATTATCTGCCTCAGCACAAAATGGTTGCCAAAAAATCAAATAAATGAACTTGTTTCACAAAGCTGAAAAATCTCACTTCTGGTTTGCAATTCTGTGGTTGACACACGCTCTTAGAGCCAATGGTGAAACTAATAGGGAAATGTTTTCTTAATGGTATTTCTCACAGACTTTTAAGCAAAAGATACTCTCAGAAAAGTCAGCTTAGGATTTGGGATTTCTAACTAAAGAAAAAGATGCCAGTCCTGAAATTCCTTTTTTATATCATCTCAGATTATTTCGCACTGTGTTACACTGTGAGCGCATGTATAATTAATGTGGCAGCAACAAATCCAAACATATGGATTTCTATGTTTTGCATTGGTCTTTGTTAAAGGATAACAATCTGTACAAACACAAAGAGAGCCTGTTGCCCTTCACTCTTCCCTCCCTCTGGGGTTAGCATGGTACTAAGAGTAAAGGCAGACAGTTTACAAAGCTTTTTGATGTTTAAATATGTAGACATCTAAGCAAATGTTATAATTTTGCATTAAAGTTTTATTTATACAGAACCTTTTACTGATATGTGGTCAATTCATTAAGAACTGGATGTCTGACTGAAGTTTGGATAAAACTTTGCTTGAGTAAAAATAGATACTGAGTTTTTTTAAAACAATAATCCCTCTATTTCATATATAGCTCAAGAAGAGACATCTGATTGGGTCTCTACCAGTTCAGGAAATAACAATTCATTGCATTTCCAATTGTTTGTTTAGAAAGTGACTAGTTCAACATTAAGATCAATTTGTAAGAAAGATACTTAGATATCATAATACCCATACTAATGTGATGATATTTTATCAAGACCATTAATTACAATAGTGCAATCTGGCTTGGATGACATTCAAGATGCAGGTAGAAGGCATTTAAAAAAAAAAAAAAAGGTAAAAAAAAAAAGGAGTAGTAAACAAACACAAAGACAAGCAGGTAACAGTTTTTGGCAGCACAGTTTTCATGTGTGAAGCCCACTCTGGAGCTCAACTGTGTTGGTAGTTACAGTAGAGATGCACCAAAGCAAATTATAGCTTTCCTGAGGACAAAAGGAGGGGGTGGGGGAGCACCATGTGTTTAAAATTAGAAACTCTTCTCAAAGCTGATGATTACAGTTAAATATAAATGAGGGAATCCAGCCCATGACTGTCAAACAGAAACAGCTCCATAGCCCTAAGGGCCTTACTTAAAAACATCTGAGTTCTAGCCTGCTATAAGAAAGGTGATCAGTCACACATCCCACAATCATACAGAGGAAAAAATACTTAATAAGAGTCTTAAGATATTTGACCCAAATGATTTGATCTAATATTCTTTATATAATATAATATTATCTTGCTTGACTTCATCAGAAGTCCCTGAGGAGCTATTGCATAGTCACTGCTACTGTGTTTTGTTAACTGCCCGTTTTTTCCTCAAATGAACCTTGCTGAAGATGCCTACTCATTTCAGCTTTCAGAAAGGTCATTCTTGATTTTGAAAGTATGGATGAAATACAAAAATACTGATATTCTTTCTCTGGCTTTTATGATTTACTTATTTCCCTGTTCACTTGTTCCTTTTCTTCCCTTCACTCCCCCTCTTTTCCCTTTTGGCTCATACTCATTTTGTGCATGGATGCCTGAGGAGAAAAAAAAAAAGCCTTATAGATGCTTTTTCTCTTTCAACAAGTTAATGAAGAAATAATAGTCCAGGATGAAGCTATATTGGAAACAGAGAGTCTTTTTCTTTATCTGACAGATACAAGCAGCCTGTCTCCTAATCAACAGCAAGATATCTAGCTAGAAATTCTGCCAACGATACTTCTTTTATTCAATGGATAGTCATTCAATCAATATGAAATGCATCTCAGCCAAGAAGGGAGCTAAAATTTATCAATCTTAAGTGATCTGAAAAATCCCGAGCAAACAATAGAACAAAAGTCAGGAAGTGTATAGGCTTGTTTCCCTGTTTATTTGCATTTTTTTCCTCTGGTAATACATTATGCCAGTATAAATGAGTGCATGACCAGTGCCTGAGATTCACATTTATTCTTCTAAAAACCTACAGGAAATCACTCAAGCTATTGCTCTTGCAACTGAAACATCTGCACTGCCATGGATTTATTTCATATTACACTCTTAATTAGTTCACATGTGCATAAAATTTGAAGATGAAAAATGTCTTTCCTAATACAAGCAGGCAGGGTTTTCAATGTCTTAAATTCCATTTATTTTTCTTTCAGATATGTTACAGCATATAAAAAATCTGGGGGCTGCCTGAAAGACCACATATATTAGACCTGAGAGTTCCTACAAGTAAGATTTAATGTCATGAAGTAATAATAATATCTCTGTCGCAATTATTTACTTACAAGAATTCTTACTTGAAGTGAGAAACTAAACAATGGCTTAAAAATACAGTGGACACTTTCATTGCTTCTACCAACTCTGCAAGTGCATGATGTTATATTTTGGGTTATATTTAATTTTTGTCTGTTGGGGGTTTTTGGGTTTTGGTTTGGTTTTTTTCTGAAGATTGGACCCCTAAAGAAGCAGGGAAAGCATTTTATATGATATACCACCAGGTTCTGAAAGACAAGAAACTGAAAAGAACTTTTTTTTCCCCCTCAGATCTTTTGCAGTTACTATAATCTTAGGCAATCTCCAGTTATTTATTTTTCAGGCAGAAGTGACTTTTTAAGCCATCACTGACCCTTGAAAATTGGTAAAAGATTTCCATTTGTTTCCAGGTTTTAATGACTTCAAAAAAATCAGCTTCAGTTTAAACTGTCAAAGCTCATTCTCAGCCCAAAAGTAATTCGAACAAAAATCAGAAATGTCTTCCTGAGACTCACTAATTTGACATGACGAGACACAGTGATTGGAAGGGGTGGAAACACATGATTAACAGAGCTTTATAGTGAAGAAACCACAGCACATTAAGTGCAGCTTGCTCTATACCATAGCTACATCTTCCTCAACCCCTCAGTATCAGCCTAGATGATAGGAGACACTGTCCTGTTTTAAAAACACATACACAATGCATCTACCCTATTTTCTTTTTAAAAAAAAAAAAAAATCAACAAGAAGCTGCAACTTGATACTTTGCTTGGCTGACAGGGGAAGAACTGATTTCACCCATCAGTAGACATGGGAATGCAGGAAATGAAAAATACAATACAAAAATAAAACAGACAGTGACTGAAATTTTACATCTGGACATGCTCAGTAATGATCTGCTAAGATTTTGGCAGAGCATAATGAAGACCCATCTTCTTTGTGACCTCGCTGCACATTTTCTCTGCCCAGCTTGGCAGGCACATCTGCTCCTGGAACAATTTGCATGAGGCAAATTTTAATTGAGTCACTGAAACACATAGCCATAGTCTGCAAAAAATGAATAGACCAACCCTGCTTTTGCATCAGACATAGGGAAAAATGCAAGTCTGAGAAAATAATAATTGGTCTAGCAATACTGAAGTATTTCTAATCTTTTGGTTTACATATTTCAAAACTTAATCTCTTCCTCTTTCCTTTTCTAAATTAATCCTTTTCTTTCCTCTTGCAACAATATTTTTATTACAGCATACACTGAAATGCTTCTTGCCCTATCAACCTGCTCTTCCAAACTGAATGAATCTTAGCAATCAAGTTACCTAGCAAAGAAACACCATTAGGAAAAAAGTTGGAATTTCACCACAACTCCAATCAGTTGTCTCTGTAAAATGATAATTTCACCCCCAATTAAGGATGATTAAATTCTAAAATAAGTAAAACAATTTCCTTTTCTCTCTTATTTGAAAATAACAAAGAAAATAACAATATAAAACCAATTACATTAAAAGAAACGTTCAGCTAATATTTTATTTAAATCTAAATCTGGCATGAAGGTTCCTGCCCAAGTGGCCACGCTATATATCCTACATCAGAGTGAAAGTTTTTGACCCTTAACTAAAGTCTCAATCCTGTAAGCTATTTTTAGGAGTATATATGTATATTTGTGTGTACACACACAGATCACACTGCCCATTAGGTACGCAATCACAGAGTTTTCACAGCACTGTCAGTGATCAGTGCTATCTCAAGATGGGAAACAGGTAGCCACATACAGTTCACGAGCAATTCACATCTGGTTCCCATGCTGGGACTGCAGCATGTGGCCAGTCTGTTGACATGAAGATTTTGGGGAATCAAATTCTCTGTCAGAGAAAGTGAAGCAGCCAGGTTGTGAGAGCAACGCTGCAGTCTCCTCCAGTACCGAGCCCCACACCAAGTCCAGCCCTACCTCACAGCAGAGCAGACATTAGGAGCATTTTAACAGCCCACTTAAAAGAGGAACTCCTCGAAACAGCCCCTCGAAGCATGCAGTACATAGTTCTGGATCTTGTCCAGATGGAGATGTTGAAATGTGGCTCATGTGGCCACGAAGGCTGGCCAGCCTAATCCACCCCACAGCTGAGCTGGCAGACATCAAACAGTGGTCTGAAGCTCCGGGGAGCTCCCTGGCCCGCTCGGCCCATCCATGCTGACTCATAGAGATGGCCTGAGCTCAGGCGACCTACCAATGCTCTTTGCCCTAACAATGAAAGACACCAGTACCCTTCCAGGAAGGAACTATAGGCAAACTTTCTGGTCACATACCAATACCTCAAAAGCATATATAATACACAAAAGTGGAGACATCAGACATGACCTATTGGTCTCATACAAGTTTCAAGGAGAGGTATACTCAGCCTTGAGGTAGATGCAGCATAGAAAGCAGTCTTTGTCTTTCTCACAAGTGTCCGTCCACCTGGTGGCATACCATGTATGTGTGCAGCACGAGGGTATGCGTTTCTCCCATGGAACCATCTGTTGGAGGTCCCTTACTGAGGACAGGGAACACCCAGTACATCCGGAATAGACTGTAACTCCTTTTAAAGAGGACAAAGGAAGCTTGCTTCCATAACCAATGCTTTTAGAAAGCATCAGCATTCTATTAGTGGTAGAACAATTTCTTTAATAACAAAAATATTTTTCACTGGATATACACAGAATTTAACAAGAAAATCTATGTAGAAAAGCAAAACTCAGCAATACACTGAAGAAAAGGGCTAGGAAAAAAACCAACCCATAATTGTGAAATGGGGGTGAATTAATACTGACATAGGTTTTCTAATTTATTGCTGTTTCTAATTCCATTCATAGTTTTTCAGTTTTATCAGGGTATTGAAGTGCTTTCAAAATGTTTTTATGTTTTGTGCACTATATCCTTTCCAGGCATATCTACAGAGTTCTCCATAAAAAGTGGTTGTACACCCAGAAAAGAAGCCAACTATTTTTCATTTTGTTTTATTTAAGTATCCTGACAATTTATGGAAAATATTGCAATATGCACTATGGTTCTCATGCAGTACTGGCTGTAGACCCATTAGGAATAGGAAATTGAGTCAAGAAAGCATGCAGGTATACACAGTGTTTTCTAAATACAGAGATCAGGCCAAAAGCCAGCACACTGTAAAATGGGAAAGCATCCAAAAGAGTGCTTTATGCTGTTCTCAGGCATAAATATTTATCAACCAGTGCAAGAGAATGTGACATTCCTCCACAAGCAAAGAATTTGCTCAGAAAGCATTCCAGAAGAGACAGAGAAGAGAAAGAAGAAGGGAAAAAAAAAAAACCCATAAAAAACTGTTGCCTTTATGATGTCAAGCTGGGTTATACCATACAGCCCCAACTAAGAAGCTGAACTAATCACTGTTACTTTTGTTGTCAGGGAGAATGAAGCCTCTTCCAGAACACCAGCCATCCCCATAACTTGCCAACCACTGAGTGCAGCACAACCAAAATGGCAAAAGATCATTACACCACATGAAAGCTGAAGATAATTTACAAGTTGATGCATGTGCTAAATGAAAACAAGCAGGCTGTGAGCATGCACCACACTCATCTCATTAAAGCATTACACACCTTTTCTAGCTTTCATTTACTTTCCTCTCAGAGAAACACAATCAGCTTGCTTAGTTTCCTAATGAGTATAATAGACAATCATGTAAAGTAGACTATTGCTTGGTAAAAATGCAGTGGAGAACTGCAGGCAGTCTATTAGATGTAAACTTGCTTAATTCTTTAATTATGTGTCTTTGATCAAAAGCAGCTCACTTGGAAAGATTTTTTAAAAAGCGAAGTAATGAGCACTCACCTTTCACGTACAGAATTGACTGTTAGGCCAACCTGATATAACTGTGGTATCACTGATTGTATGTCAAGCACACCACTAAAAATTGAGATAATAAATGTTACTTACAGCTATTAAAGCTTTTCTTTTTTGGAGACAGAGGCCTGTAAGAGCTGTTCTGCACTTTTAGCTTTTCCTTCCATTTCTGTCAAGAATCTGAGGGAAATTTTAAAAGAGATAATTGAGGCCATTTATCTTTTTTTTTTTCTGCTTTGTCCTCAACCCCTTTCTTTTCCTCATTAACCTCAAAATCTCTGTTGAAGATCTCTTTCCTGTTACTTCTAACATCTTATACTGTTCCTTGGACTTTGTCTTCTGACAACCCTTAATCTAGACACAATCTCTTCAAGCCTCTCCTACCTGGTACCTATTTATCGCATATGGCTATTTCCTTCTCATCTCCTTCCTACCTGGTCCTCAAAGGCACAAAAGAGTTGCAAATAATGTTATTTGCTATTTAGCTTTTACAATTACACTAAATTATTAGCCTGGAAGTGGTGTGACAACTGGAAAAGTTTCAGAAACCCCTGCTCCAACGTTTTGTCTACTGAGCATAAATGAGGTTCTATCATCTTTGACTGGCCAAGGCTCGAGCCCACGTTGTCAGGGGCTGTCAATGACATCAGCGGCCACACAACAAAAAAAGAGAATTGACCATCAAATGGCTTTGATCCCAGCCTGAAACATTTCATGGCAAATACGGTCTAAAACGGAGTAAAAAAAACCTCTTCAAAGCAGTAAAACTGGGAGTTAAATTAAATTACCTAGATGTTTTGAATAAAGAATTGGAACTATTTATCAACCTATCTTAGGTAAATTTTTACAAACATACATAGCCATGAGAGAGCACACTTACTAGATCTTTGTTATTATTTCTGCTTTACACTGAACTATCAGCAAACTTATGACTGATATCAAAGTCAAGACTAATTCAAGCTCTCTACATCAATCTAATTTACTTGGGGGAAAAAAAATAATAAAAGCAGCTAAGAGACTGAAATTAGGTGGAAACTAAAGTACAGGAATGCATAGGAATAGTCTGTGCAGCATTCCTGCAGCTTACTGCACACCAGGAAAATCTGTAGCTACTGATGCATGGTCCTTTACAGAAACTGCTATTCCTCTCCTGCAAGTGTTCTCTTACACACAGAAGCCTGTGAGAATAGTAAGCACTGCAACTTGAAGTCCTTTTAATTGATTGTTAATGTAATTTTTTCTTTTCTGTAAATGAAAAAAAAAAAGTATTTCTCATAAAAAACTTCTGCTGTATTCAGGTTCATCCCAAGGTACATCTAAATATTCCTCATGCCCTACACAACTGTATGATTTGCCTCCACAGTTCAGAACTGCATTATAAGGTTTCTGTAAGAAAAAGAACCTACACATTGGACAGAAAGACCCTGGTTTATCTTACTTGTCAATACAGCCAGAGTTCGTGCAGATTATTGTTTCATAAAAATAAAAACTGCTTAACAGTATTGTAGGAGGGCTTCCCAAAACCAAAAATGTCAAAATGGGGAAAAAAAACCAAACAAACATATAATTCTGAAAACCTGTTTTAACTCCATGTGTTCACTTATTGAAATTTAAATTTTACAGTCCAGCATCTATTCCACCTCCCAGGAATAACAGCCTATATTGTTATACTGTTTCTATTTGCAGTTTCTTCTCTATGACAAACATAATGACCTAATTCTCTGATACCCTTGTTAGGACACATGTAAATCATGTTTTGCCACACACTGCCTCAAAGTTTCCTTTTTGGGTAAACACATTCATACAATTACTAGAAGTTCATCAACATTAACTGGGATTTTATCATCAAGGAAATTTTCCTTGACTTGCATGAAATGTTGATCTTGTTCTTTTTTTAAGATAGAGTTTTGGACAGTTTTCAGGAACATTTCCAAGACATTAGTGGTTTCTGACTGTGATGACTGTTCATCATATAATTTACATTAATGCTAACTTTCAGAAAAAACAAACAGTGTTTTTTATAAAAGATGAGAATGTTTCAAATATTCTTCTAATTCAAATTCCACTTGCTTCTCAGAATCATAAATCACATCATTAAAAAGCAGCCTAAGTGCAAATACTGATATTATGTTAAAGAACAAGATTGACAAGAGTAAGAATTGCAATTATGACAAGCAACTGTGTTCCAATGCAAATGAAAAAAAATAATTAAATCTCTTATCACTGCAAATTGATAGTATTCAAAAAGTAAAAGACTTCAGTTTCATATAATTTCTAATTGCCTCTAACTAGGACCTCTAAGAAATGGATCCTTTTTTATCTATTTTAAAGTCATAAAATTAGCACAGCTCTCCTGCCCCATATCTGTTTAGTCTCATATTTCTTCTTCTGACTAAGCTGAGTTTCATCAGTTGTTAGCTGCCTGTAGCAAAGTGATGCAAATAGTTTTCACTAAATGAATAAGCGCATTCCATTCTAGCTTGTTCTGTACTGAAATACCTGCGGTGTTTCAATCAGTGACGCATGTGCAAGTCTACTGAAGGCGGCAGGAAGAGTAAAGAGCTACTAATATAAATTAAAGGCCTGGGTACAGCACCGAAGGGAAGGTACACTCCGTATTTTTTTCCTTTTCTTCATTTTTTTTAATGAGATGTAAAATACAGAATTTGTCTCTTGTGGGTCCAGACTAAGTTTCCAGGGATGATAGCTAAGAGAAAATGGTTCTAATAGTAATCTCAGCACTTTTGATTACACAGCCCTCAAAGATAATATGCAATTGTAATTGTATTTTAAGTTTAGAGTAAAATATTACACAGGAAAGTAGTGGTTTTTTCTATTCTGAAAAGTGACTAAAAACACTCATGTAAGATTGCAGAGTTACTGCTCAGAATGTAGGTAAACAACAGTGTTTCTGAGTTTTCTTTGACTCACTAATGTAACCCAGAAATCTAATTTACCGGTGTCTTAGCAGTTTTACAGAAGCAGTGCTACCCCATGATTTTTCTCACTTCGTGATTTACTCATCTGTTGATTTCTGCACATCTTCCCGCTCTTCCGCAATGCTGTTTTTGGTTCATCCTATGCATCAGAGTTAAAAAAGAAAACTTAAGAGCCTGATGTAATTCAGCCAGTCACGTTCTCCCACAAAGTTAACCTGCATATGTAGGAAAAGCTTCTATCACTTTATACAGATGTTCATGAAACACAGGGGTTTATAGCAGGGAGATGCCACATATCTGCACTGATGTACTGGCAGATTTGTTTCCATTGTGGAGAGATCAGCTCAGGCTTAGGCTTCATTGCACGTACTAGAAAGTTTTGCTTGCACATTCATTCAGTTCTCTGTACTAAATCCCTTCTGCAGCCTCTCTGATTTTACACATTCACTCATTATGAGGAGCATAGTCAAACAAGTTTCCTTTGTTGTGCATGGAGAGAGATCCTTTTCTCCATAGAAAGTAACGCAGCACAACTCAGAACTTCTCTTTGGAGGTTCTTATGTCTCTCTACTGATGATAAAGGGTGTTTAAAGAGACTAAGATCCTAACACTGGGATCTCTGAAAAACACCTGAAGTTAGGCGGGATCAACCTTGGCCCTAAGCACTGCTGACATACTGAAAGGGCAGCATGCAGCCAAGGCATGGATGGTCATCTCATGGAATTTCATGCAGATTTTCCAACCAGTCTGAAAGAGTTCATAGCACACCACAAGTATCTCAAGTCTTTCCGTTCTGAAAGGCTGCCTGTTCAACCTATTCTTTTTTAAGTAGGTTTTAGAAGAAAGAAAGGTTTGAAGAAAGAAAGATAGGGAGAAAAAGAGAGAGAGAGAAAGAAAGACAGCAAGAAAGATGGACAGACATGCATCTATTTTATGGGATTTCAGCACCAAAGATTTTTTAAGTCTTCCTCTCACCTCCTTTTGTTTTCACAGACTTCTTCCTTACCAGTTGAGTAGAGACAGTAACATAGATTACTGGAGAAGGATAAACCTTCACTTAATAATGGGATGAGAAGGGTGTGGGAAACATTGCTTTCCTAAGCCAAAACAGCAGAGAAATGGGGTTAAGCATCCTCTGAGCAAAAGTAATGACCTAGTGACTAAGACTATGGGGTTTGTTCCCGTTCTTGCACCAAACAAGCTGTCTGAACTTATTTATCTTTTCTCTACGCCACTGTTTCCATGTCTGTATAATAAAGATAATAACACTTCCTCATAAGGTTACTGGAAAGTTTAATTCATTAATGTGTGTAAAGTACTGAGCAATTCTTAGAATGGTACTGTAGAAATGTGAAATATTATTAAACTGTCAGTTATTTTCCTATAAAATTAGACCCTTTTGTCTAAGTAAAAATAATTGGTATGACAAGAAGATTGAAAACTTTTAAGTATAACATAAAAGCGTGCTTATAATGATGAGGTTGTCAATTGACACCACGTACTGCAGAAACTGTGGTTCAAAGACTGTAGCATGACAACAAAGAATTATTTTGGCTAGCTTACTTCACATTTATACATATTCCAGTGTTTCTATCACCAAAAAAAAAAAAAAAAAGGAAGTCCGAGGGACAAAGAAACAAATGCACCTCTGAGAAATCTTTACCAGCTTGACAGTTAAAAAAATACAGCTCCACTGTTAAAGTTTTTGATGGATATTACAGAAGTTAAACTTTGGAGTTCATCAACAGACATTCAAAACTATTAAAGCATAAGTTTCAAGGAACTGCACCCAGAGAGATGAACTATCAGAATTATAGATGAGTATTAAAGAGATATTCGATACCTGTAAAAGAAGGCTAAGGTTTTATCTCACGGGAATTTTGGCAAGCAGTGTGCCTATGTGTTATAATAAGGAATGACTATGAGAAAAGCTGCATGCTGGGAATAAGCAGAAAGTCGACAAAGATGATGAAGGGCAGGTTTTGACAAGGACTTTTTCAGTCAGGCTGAGTCCTGAATAACAGAAAGTGTGTTTGAAGAAGGCAGGTTATGAGCCAAAGAGTGGCAACATTAATGAATAATCCAGACAGGCAGGAAAAGTACCATGTGTTCTTTTAACCACCTCACTTTAGACAGAAGCCATGGCAGAAACTCAGTCTGCCTCCTACCTTTCTAATCCTTAAATGTGATCACAGAAGTTTGGCAACACCACTTCTTCCCTAGCAGTGAATCTACTGTGTACTGAGGGACAAGCTAGTGTGTGAATGAGTAGTTAAAATTCCTCTCACCACATCTCTTACCTTCAAGGGAGCAAAGACCAGATGTTACCTTTAACATAGATGTATTGCCACTGAGCCTCAGCCACTGTTTGGTTCTGCAGCTCCCATAGCAACTGCCATTAAGTGCTAATAATATGATTAGGAGAAAAGAAAGAACTGCTTGAATGACTAAAAAGTAATAGAAACATTTTACACCAAGCCTGATAAGGCTGCATATCTTTACACCTGAGGTTCTAGGAAATGCAACTGAAAACACTGTTGATGACATGAAGAAAAAAGGAATGAAGTACATCAAATAATGCATGGTGGAACAAATACTGCTATCTCATATTTGCTGCGAGGTAGCAGTGTGCTAGATAGTAGAGTGACGAGTGTGCCTTGAAAAGTGTAGATCGACTGATAGATAAGAGAATTGAATGACTTGCAAACCAAGTGATCCTATCTACAAGCAAAAGAAATGGAATTCCTGTATAAAAAGTTCAAGCTGGGATATTTTATGATCATACTAAAAAGGAGGAAACAGTGACAGCACAAGGAAAATAATACTTGGTTGCAAAACAAAATTCAAGACTGTAATTCAGCTGAGGTCTGCGGATCCCACAAAGCACAAAAGCACAACTCAAACAACTCCTGAATGACAATGAATGACTGAATTCCAGCCTCAGTATTTCAGTTAAAATCAGGATGCAACATAAAACAGCAGAACAAGACTCTTAAATCTGTTTCTTACAGGCTGCAGGTGAAAAATGTCAAAAAGCCAAAATGGCAGCAGCTACCATTTGTGAATTTTAAACAGATAATTAAACGAAAGAAAGGCTCCTGTACACAGACAGGAGATTTAAAAGGTTAATGAAGGTATAATAAAAATGGAGATCTGACTATGAATGCAATAGTGACTTGAAAAAACAAATGTTAATGATGGGCAGAAAAGAAAGCTGATTAAAATAATTTGTTGAACTCTTGCCTTCCCACTTCCATTGCACTTTTTCTAGTCATTTATTATACATATGTACATACATAAAATATAAATACATATAGAGTTGATGTCTAAATACAGAGAGGCATATCTAAAGATATATTTCTACCAATAAAAGATTGCTGAAGTGAAAAGCCAGTCAGAATGTAGATATTTTTAAGAGAGAGAGTAATGTGGTCAAACTGTGACCACTTCCCATGACCCATTCTGAATCAGTAAGGCCACTAAAAGAGCCTATGCACATTTATCAAAAAACTAACAAAGTTTTTATTTCAGCTCTTCTACTTTACCTTGCCAAGCATCCATAACAAGCTGAAAGCTTCTGTAGCTTTCAGTAGCTATTTTATCTTTTCTCAGTATTTTGGAACTATCTAAATGCAGGGATGGCAGAAACAACTTCCACATTATTATGATGTTTTTCTTTTCCAGCCAGGTAACTTGGGTGGTAAGACTGGAGGTAAATACAAACTTCCTCTCACTGACTTTCCATTTGCTCAAGGTGGATGGAGCAAAGTTATTTGTTTCTCCATAGTAAGATTTACAAAAGGTATGACACATGTTTGGGTTAACACAATAAATATTAGGAATAGTATCTTTGGGCAAACACCATCTTAGGCGATACTTTTCATTCTTCAGAGATCTTGAATAAATAAATGAAGCATATTTTGAGAGTATCAGGTTATCCCCAAGTTTCTCATTTTCCATAAAAGTATTTCTATGATAAAGCACACCCTGTCTTCTATTCATAGAATATCTCAAAAGATCAAGAAAGTCTCTAAACTTTTCTGTAAATCTCTCAAAACTTACATTGGACTTAATGCCTATAAGAAATTATTTAATACAATTTAAACTGCAACCTGGATTAATTATAAACATGTAAAATGAGGACAAATATGCAAATATATTTGGTTGTATAAAACTTGTTTATGGTATTACTGTTCTCCCGCAGGCCATATCTTACAAAGTAAGCTTTGAAAGAACGAAAGCTCTTCTGAATCTAAGTACTATGGTGTCTTCATGTAGACCCTAACGTAACAAGTATTTATCCTGCATAATGTATCCAGCTGTAATACTGTTCTTAACCAATATAAATAATAGTTGCTTAAACCTACCATCTTATTTCAGTAGAAAATATCCACAGTGATATTTCTGGGAAAGGAAAGAGAAGTAAGGAGCTTTATAAAATATTTTTACCGACTGACAGAATAGCCGAAGCACAGGGTTTATCTGAAAGATCTTCTGGCTCCAAATTCAAGTGGCACTATCTCAGGGGACCTGAAAGTCCTAAAATGTATGTTTAATTATATAAAGCTTTTCATTAACATGAAGAGATATAATTCAGCAAAACCTGTCTGGAATTAATGCATTGGGCCCAGAAGCTGAAATGTGTGTGCTCACAGAAAGGTGAATTTAAGTCTTTTTTGCATATCCATCTCCTTTCTAAGAGTATTTGCTTACCGAGTTGTACTCCAAATAGGCTAGAAAGGACTCAGTGTTAACATTCATGTCTCCTTGCCAAAGCGTCAAACTGACTAAAGCCACCACTAGCAATGGCTCCTCTTCCTAATCATGCCCCTTTACCAGAGAACAGGAAAGCAGTAGTGTAGAAAAAGTAAGAGTGGCCCTAATCCTCTGAGTATTTTCTGTGTAGGAGGAATTTGGGATGGTGGTAGGTTAGCATACATTGCAGGAGGACTGCAGAGCATCCTCAATAAATTTCAGCTTTGGCAAGCATATTCTCACTGATTTCATAATTGCTGACAGTTGTCAGTTGGCAGGGACCTAGCTGCAAGATGACTGGAGTTGAGAGTAAGCGAAGTAGAGAAACTGCTTAAAAAAGGACAAGAAAGGAGTGCTTTGGCATCAGACATGAAAGGAATCAGTGAAAAAGCAGGATCCCAATACTGATGATGGAAATAACAGTGCAATAACCTGTAATACCTCACTCTGCAAAGTCCAGATATGGAAGAAAAGGGGCAGTCGCCAAGGCAGCATCCAAGTCAATCAGGCAACAGACAGAGTGCATATGTGATTTATAGACAGACACACAGACTGAGCTTGTTATGACATGCAGACAGATGTCCTGGCCTGAGATTTAGCTAACTCAGTAGGTCACCAGAAACTACTGAACACAACATGAGAAATTGTTGGAGATAGTAAAGAACAGCGTGAGAAGGTGACAAAAGGGACACAGACTGGTGCGGGGGCTAGCTGAGTTTCACAGGTGGTGAAGGGGAAGTCCTGTGAGGAAGACCAAACTGCGCCGGTTCTTGAAGGGGAGCACTGTGGACCTTTGGTGGAGGGAAGTGCCTTGCAAGGCCTTGTCAAGTAATGCCATAAAAGGCCAAGATTACCTAGGGAGTGGTATCAGAAATACCAAGCTTGGGTATGGATGTAGGACAGGAGCACTGAGGTCAGCAACTGAGAAGACAAGCTTCTGGGACTGGCCTCTGGATAGACCACATGTGTGGGGTCAGCTCTTGATCCGTTTGTGTGTGTGTGTGTGTGTGTGTGTGTGTGTGTGACTATGTGGCCATCAGCAAGCTCTTAACCTCATCAGCTGGACAAAAGAGTGCTGTGAGTGTTCATGCGGGTGCCACTTTGGGCATGGCTTGCTTTCTTGGTCCATGTGGCTGGCTGTGCCTCACAGTGTGTGGTTGTGCGTGTGTGTGTACAGATGCACCTCTGTGTATCTGTGTGTGTGTATGTACGTATACCTCTGGAATACATGTTGTCCTTGCCACAGGCTGGACCTGCAAGTGGGAACGGCAGCAAACAGACTGAGAGGAGAAATCACTTGGACTGGAAAGTCCAACAGATTAGGGCTGCCGTAACAGAGCTTATCTCTGGAAGTCCTCTGCTCCCATTTAATAACTGCGGGTTTTACACTTGGACATGGAGAACCTATGTTGATATAATAAAACTAGAAATAAAACTGTAAGTTTAAAGGAGTTGCAGAAGTGAAATATATGTGCTCTGTCTAGCTAAGAAAATAAAATTATTTCTTTCTCTCTCTCACCTACCCCATCTACCATAAATGCATGCTTATGTATGTTCATGTGTGTGTACACAAATAGGTACAGATAAATCAATATATAGACAGACAGATGCAAAAGAATCAATATGGGGTTTTTTCAAACATTTTTGTTCAGCTCGAACTTCTTCCTTAAACTTTACAGGGGGGAGGATATATTTCTTTGGGAGAGGGCGAAAGCTACATGTTACAGGTGTCACTGAACGTATCACACTTATGCGTAGTTTGGTTTTGCCAGACAGATAAAAGATTAATTTGTATTTCTCTGAGGGTTCATTTGGTGGTGATTTTTTTGGGAGGGGGTTGTTTGGTTGGTTGCTTTTGTTTTGTGGGAGGTTTTTTTCTGATGAATCACTGCTTACTAATACAGGCAGGAAGGACATGAGCAATCTGAACAGATCCACAGCCATGCCTCTTCCTAGTTTTTGACACTGTTTTCAAATATGTCACTCAAAACAAGAGTAATTTAATGGTGATAATGTATTTCTAATGAATCCAAATACTTTGTGATGAACACCAGCTTTCATCTCCGAGATGGTTTATCAATAGTACAACCTTGTCAGGAGAATATCCGCAGAAATTTACTGATATCAGCACACCAAAATAATTAGGCCATTATTACTTACTTCCTGCATCTGTGCTCTTATTTCTGATTTTGCCTATGTGATTACACAGAAATAGCACTGTAATGCCCAATAACACCATTCAGTTAGGAACTATATTTGTACAATTCCTAGCATGTAGTTTTACTTGAGAATCAAGTAAATAAATGCCCTTAGACAGACACCCTGAGTGTCATCCTGCCCACTATAAAAGAAATCAGAGGACTCAACACGCTGAAACAACTTCCTTCAGAGCACATATATCTCAGCACACAGTGGCTACTCTGGGCAAAGCTGTCACAGCTGGATGTCCAATTAGAGATCTCCACGGCTCGCCTCCTAAAACTAATTTTTAACTGTTTCAAATGCCTGTGGGATGTTTGTTTTGCTTCCTTTGCTATCTATATATTACAGCCTTTTCATGAAAATTTATATTACACTGTACAAACAATTAGAGATAAAGATAAATAAAAGGCACACTTGTAGATACATTGAAACAATCTGGATTTTTTTTTTTATTATTTTCATGACATTAATTTCAGATGTGCCTCTTATTTAAAACAGCAAAAAAATGATTTTATAAATTTTCCACCTAAAATTTAAAACAAAAAAGTCTTTATGGTAATTATTTATAAAATAGGCTGTGGACTCTAATATTAAATGTATATACTTCAAACCTAGATTTTAGATTTTGCAGATGCTTACAGATGAAAGTCTATCTGAGCACGGAACAGCATTTGTGGGGGTGGTAGTAACCATATCTGTCAATCAAGATGCCACTGCTGCACTGCTGCTATGCTCAACATTAAATCTTAGTGCTGGATGCTTCATGGTGCACTAAGCAATAAAGCACAAAAGGAGTCACGAAAAAAAAAGTTTGCTTGTTATCCCTATTGGCCAGAATTGCAGCTGGCATAAATCAGTACATCTTCACCAACCTCAGCGTAGCCATGCTGAGTTATATTAGTCGTTTCTTTAGCGATGTCATTCATGATGTCTTTCTACTCAGGAATACATGATCAGGTATGCATGTACTTCCTAAAGCTGCATGAACTATAAAAATACACATACACACACGTATCAGAAGTATCCTATCTTCAAAATACAATTACTACAGCTAAAGGAAAGGTAGAGACAGACAAGATGACAGTATTCAGACTATGTAATTCGAAACCAAAACTCTGACTGTGAAATTGGTTTGATCCATAGACAAATGTCAGCTCTGTGCCCTATTAAAGCTGCAATTGTTTTAAAAGGACATATCAGTGAGCCCTGAAATGTTGAATAAATGTTAATTGGAAGTCAAAGAAAATATCATGAATAAAATAAAATATACAAAGAAAAAGCACTTTCAATCTACAACACAGTAACAGCTGGATCCGAGAATGAAAAACATAGTCAGGTTCCAACTTAAGACAAATCAGGTACTGGAAGATAGCTTAATTTTAATGAGCATAATCCTGACTATTATTTTTCTTTTAAGTAGCTACCATGAAAATATATTATTTTCAAGATTTAATTGCATGATTACATTGATTGTTGAGCTACTTATTAGCTATCCTACATATGCTTAGCAGTGTAAAAATGCATGGGATCTATGATTGCTATACCATAGTATAGCCATGTAAAGCATTAAGGATTTGTATAATATAATTAGAATGAGGAAATAACAATGTGTAATGTTCTACCTTTTTATTATTCATACAAGACTAAGTATTATGAATGATTTTTTTTAAGTGCTTCAATCATTTTTCTTTGGTACATTTGTACAGTTTGACAGCAGCAATTTAAAAATGAAGACAGAAGAGGGATTTGATTTTTATTTTTAATTATGGAAATGCAATCTTCTTCACATCTACTTTCAAAATGATAACTAGAGGCTATTTGCTTAAGTGAATGGTGAACAGTATGAAGAGTGAATAATCACAGTTACTGCAGGTACTGTATAACTTATGAAATTATACTAAAAGGCTGTTAGATATAATATTAAAGGGGAAAACCATCAGAACATTGTATTGTATATCCTACTTATGAGTAAAAATAGTATTTTGTTGGAATGCAGTAATCACATCTTGTTGTGGGACAGCAGTCATCAGTTTTATGGGTATACTCTTTTCTAAATCCTGCTAAGAATTTTGCATCTTGGTAAAATATTTTAAAATATTTTGTCCTAGTTTCAACTGGGATAGAGTTACTTTTCTTCCAAGTAGCTGGTATAGTGCTGTGTTTTGGATTTAGGATGAGAATAACGTTGATAACACACTGATATTTTTAGTTGTTGCCAAGCAGTCAAGGACTTTTCAGCTTCTCATACTGCCCCACCAGTGAGGAGGCGGGGGCTGCACGAGAAGCTGGAAGGGGACACAGCCAGGACAGCTGACCCAAACTGGCCAAAGGGCTATTCCGTACCATATAATGTCATGCTCAGTGTATAAACTAAAGTGAAAGCTGGCCAGAGGGCCGCTGCTTGGGAACTGGCTGAGCATTGGTTGGTGGGTGGTGAGCAACTGCCTTGTGCATCACTTGTTTTGTATATTCTACTATTATTATTATTGTTATTGTTACTGTTATTTTTATTATTTTCCCTTCAATTGCTGTCCTATTAAACTGTCTTTATCTCAAACCACAAATTTTACTTTTTTTTTCCCCAATTCTCTCCCCCATCCCACTTGGGCGGGGGGGGAGTGAGCAAATGGCTGTGTGTTGTTTAGCTGCCTGCCAGATTAAACCACAACATATTTTAACCCTAATAATGAAATAAAACCTGTTTATTTAAATGCATGTAGTGTTACAAATGTCACCAGCCTAATGCAATCCTTAAAAAAATAAAATGCAGTATTTATGATAATATTGCTGGACAGAAAAAAAATAAATCTAAGGTCAAATGATATCTAGTTCAAAACAAATTCTGGTAGAATATGCCAACAAATGAAATAAACTGACATTGCCTATTCTGTGAGAAAACAAGACATAAAAGCTTGGTTTCGTATGAGTCAGAGAGAAATTTCCCATTGGCACAGACTGAGCAACTATTTGATTTCAGGCTTTTGTCTTTTTTTGTTAAAAATGGTATTCACTTTTCCAGTTCTGCTAACCTGACACTTTGATTGTATGTTACTGAATTTTCCCCCTCTCACACTCTTGGAGAAGAAAAGATCTGATAAACCACTTCTGAATTTGTCAGCAACAACAACAAAGGCCCTCTTACTATTAATTTATCTTCAATATACAAGTGCGTCTGGCGAATCATCCATGGGAAAGAATATAATATCTATTAAATTGTAATCCTTGGCTCACTACATATACAGACCTAATTCCCATACTCTCCAGAGAAGCTTTGGTTTTAGCCTTGAAATATAACCAACCAAGTACAACAGAGTCAGTCAATCAATGTCATGAAGGCAGCTTCATCAACCTTAACTAAGAACTCCATTTATTTTTCACTAGTAGAGAAAAAAGAAGAAAAAAAGAATAAAATCCACCTTTCCATGTTCTTTCCATTCTTCTCACTTTGTTAGGCCTTACTTGAGCGATGAAAAGTTTTGCTGTTTTACTATAGTAAAAGTTTTGTGGTTTGGTTCGTTTAAGTATTGATAATAATGATAAGCTTATACATATTGCATGGAGTGTGTGCATATCAAAAAAAGAAAACAAAGGAAAAAAGAAATCCAACAAACCAAAAAACCAACCCACAGACAAAACCCTCCCGATAGTCACTGCTTGACCTTAAAAAGCAAAGGCTTATGAGGAGTTACAAAAAAGTTTTCTGCTCTTTAGACAGTAATAATAGGATCCCCTGACAGATTTCTGCATATTTCTCAGGGAGTACAATTCACTAGCTGAGTAATTCTCTCTTAAAACTGGGTAACAACAGAGGGAAGAAGAAGAAGAGAAGAAATCAGCTCTAAGCTTTAGGCTGTTAACTTTAGAGTCCCCTGCTGGGGGCTAATCTCCCTTCCCACCCAAAGGAGAGAAGACCCCCTCCAGAGTATGAACTTGGTCTTCTGAACTACATTCTGAAGAAGCCTATTTGCTACACAGAGGCCCTCAGAGGGCCTCACACTTCCTGTAGCATAAGATAACATCCATTAGGGCTACGCATGAAAAGGAGAGTAATTTAGTAGTGGAGTTTCACATGAACATAGAAATATGAGGAAGATCTTTTTAATGTAGTTAATTAGTACAGATTGTAGCTTCACATGTAAATGAAGTGCCATGCAAGTAGTTTTCACACTAGGCCCAACGTTGACATTTTTATTATATTTCAATTTATATGATATAGTTTTACTTACTAGACAGCAGAGATAATTTGGGATTATATATATTGAACTGTAGATTCCAGGTTAGACACCTTGCAGGCCTAGTTTTTCATTAGTTCCCCAGGTTATTCTGTTTTCTCATTTTGAGAAACTAATACAAAACACCTGTCCATATGGTCGAAGAAGTGTCTTCTGATTTATTATATAATAATCTCTAAAAGATAGTGTTTTAAATGACAGATTTGGTTGAGTGCTACACAGAGAACTTCTGTAATGAGAAGCAGTGTAGCCAGGACAAAAGTTTCTTAATAGAATGTCTTCAAATGGAGAGTGCAAGCTCTTCCAGAGGGTGAGGAACAACCTTTATTATGTAACACAAGATTTTACATTGTCCTTCAAGTGTTACCATCCATATATGTGATCAGCATAACACACAGAATCAGTTTTTCTTAGCGGTACAAATTTTAAAAAAATCATCATAAAATTATATCTCACTAAATATATCAATAAACTGCAATAATTAAGAAAAATATGGCATTTCTGCATCTGTTTATTCATGGCATTCTACACCACCTTCTTTTCTACTGTCATTTCAACTCGTATCACTATTCTTAATCCAAAATAATCCTTATTTGGTGGGATGATCCTGCTGCATTTTAGTTTTCAGCTGTCCCACCCTGCTATGCTTCATGGAGTGCATCAGCACTTTAGATCAATCTCCTAGTCTACAGATATGTATTACTCATCCTATTTCTGTAGCTTTCCTCTTGTTTGACTCATTGTCCATACTGCTGCACATTTATGGGGACAAATAAATCAGAATCTTTTGGGGTTGATGGACTATCAAGGTTCAGTCACCTCTTACTATTATTTATCCGTTCTTATACGTTGATATGGCAGTTATGGAACAGCACCGTTTTCTTCATTTCCCAGAAGGGCAATGCAACAAAGGGGATTGAATATATCCTGTGCAACTTCAGACATTCATCTCATCTAAAAGTGGCTGTCTAAAACAGTTCAGATGAACCAAAAGTCCAGTAGTGCCCATTTCTCTCCAAAGAATAGAGGGAGTTTAGGACGATTAGCTGAGATGCAGTCATCTGAAGTTAAGGGAGATGAATCCAAGTCCACCTGTCCAAGGTCATCCAAGAAGTCTGAAAAGACATTTTAACTCAAATCTCAGGTTCGTATTTTGTATGCTGGAACACCTGAGAAGTACAGTGATGGAATAAATTTGTCTGACTAAGGAGAAAGGGTTAATAGTGTAGTAGTGCTCTTATGAACTGAGAGAAAACTTTTAGTTTATGGATGTCATATTTTAGGAGACAAAACCCCACTGTCTTCAGAATCTCATTTGATATAACTTACTTTCATCCTCCTCAAAATTTTAGAAATTATAGTTATGATTTATGTTATTAATTTAAATTCTTTAAAATAACCAGCTCCTTAAGAAGGAAGTGCATTTAAAAAATAAGTTTACAGTTTTTAAAATCAAATACACAGATTTGAGATCTCCCTGCATCTTGGTCCATTTATTACTTTAAACATAAACAAAATGAAGAATCAAGTAATGAATATGTGAATACTTTTATTAAATGCTGTACAAGAAAAAGGGATCTTAATGCTGTTGAAATAATTGAGGCCGAGATCTGACTTGTACAGCAATAAAGAATGTCTCTGTTATACTGAATAACACATTCTGTTGACTCAGGTAATGATATTTTATGCAAAAAAGTGTATTAGTGGACCTATATTAAAACCTGATACTGGTTTTACTGATATTTTTTACATCTTTGTGACATTCCATGATCTAGTCCTTTGAAAATGAGTTAACAGTGCATATGAAAGCACCAAAGAACGGATGAAGAAAAGATATGGCTAGAAGTGAATAAAAGAAGATCATTTATCCTTTCATTCACTTTGATGTCCTGCTCTCACACTATTTTTATAGTACATACTGTCATTCTCAGTTGAAAATGTGACTCCTATTAGCATAAGGTTGAATTATTAGCCAACACAGAATGAGTTCAAATTCCAGTTCTTACTAGGCAAAGACAATGACAACATCAGAGACTAATTGCTTTTTAAAGATATTTTTTTTTTTTCCAAATTATCCACTTAGTCCATACTTATCGGGTTCTGGCCTGACAGTGTAGTGTAATAGAGTGACTGACTGAAAACGAAAATCTCATATGTTGTTCACATCCACTCTTAAGGACTGAAATTATTTTCACATATTTTTGAATGGTGCATTGTTCGCTTTGTTTCATCTTATGGATGGCTTTAATGTCCTTTTACCTGATGTTTGCTATGGAAGACAAAGGGCTGCATTTTATTTGTAAACATTAGGACCATTTAGCCACAAACAGATCCTAAGCATGTCTTTCCTGTACAGCTGCTTTCTGTGCAGCTTCCATTGCAGGGGTGCAACTGTAACAGTTAGAATTGCTATATTTTGCAAATGAGAATTTACACATGTACAGCGAAAGCTGAGCATACACAGTTGTGACAAACCCAGTCTTGACTCGCAAAAGGCATAAATTGGTCAAGACTCCTAGAAAGATCAAGTGTCTTGTGTCAGTCATTTACTTATTTAAACAGTGTTTTTCCTTTAACAATAAATAGCATGTTATGACAGTCCTAATAGGGGCTGACTGATATGGAATTACACAGGTAGAGCTCTTGGAGCTGTTCTAGTACCAGGTTCTCCAGAATTTCTCAATGGCCATTGCATAACAAACTCTTCCTCTCAGCAAAATGTGGTACATACAGGGGAAGCAAAGATATGACATCACTTTTTTCCTGCCACTTCTGAAATGGTTTTTACTTTAAATATTACTAAAAAGACCAGGAAGGCTGCAACTATGCCCTCTAATGGAGCTAAAAAGGATGAAAGCTTTTTTAAATCTTACATGGGAACAATTTAGCTCATAGAAAAGCAACTTAAAGAGGTTGCTCCTACCATCTACCTTATTTTCTCATGAATCCCTCCTGTACTACAATCTGAGAATAGATTTCTGTACCAGTTAAATACGTGTCTTCTCTAAACTGTACTTATCAAAGAATACTTGCCTACAAAATGTAATAGAACTAAAAGCTGTAGGTGTATCCATTCTCAGAAAATCTCCAATTTCCTCAAAAAGAAAAAAAATGCAGCATTTCTGTATACTAAAACACTGGAACTGTTCTGGAATGAATAACATTTTCAGTCCTCGTGATTATTTCTAGCAACTCAAAACAGCGTGTTCTGCTTGTATAATGAGCATTTAATTTAAACTTATATGCGCACTCACTTCTATACAAGCTAAACTCCATCATAAGCATCCTCTCTATTTCACTTACCTTGATTTACCCTCAGAATCACTTTGAAGACTGCAATATACAGAGGTGATTAAAAGGGATTAAAAGTAAAAAGGGACCAGGTCAAGAAATACATGTAGAAACAGTAAATAGTAAAATTTTTTTAAAACCACTTTTTTTCTAGAATGGACATATCACAATATCACATGCCATATTAGAAGATGTGATGGATAGTCTATAATTTGCTAGGTGGCTTGTAATTGTAGACTTTAATTTTCCTTGTTTGTTTTGACAAAAAAAAAAAAAATACACCACCACCACCCAAAACCCCCTAGAAACTCCCAAACTCTAACACTTTAAAATATTAAAAATATTCACAAGTATCACTTTTAGTATTCCAGAATGATTGGTAATCAACAAGGTCCATAAATCTACAATTTCCTTTTGGTAAAATATATTTTTTTATCTCTCCCTTTTAAGTTACAATTCCTAAGCCTCTTTTTCCTCAAAAAGAAAACGTAAAACAAGAGAGAGAGAGGAGAGAGAATAAGAAGTATCATTCAACTCTTGTAATTCAGGTAGGAGCATACCAAATTCCCCAGTGTTTATCAGTTCCTATTGCAATTGAAGTCAGCCCTAGAATCATAGTATATATGCTAACAAACACAAAAGTTTTTCTAAGTATGTCTTTGCCTGTATTGACTTTCTTGTCTCTACAGTTTTTCTCATGTGTGCTATTGCAATGCAATGATCACTGGTTGGGAATGTACCACCAAACTGGAAAACATCTGAAATTGTACTATGATGAAATAGATCCTCAAAGGCAAATAGGATATTAGACATGACAACTATTAATTCTTGACTTCATATAATGAGATACTATGTTGAAGACAGGTAGTACAAGAATTTGACCTCTGTGACCACAGCTGTAATTTCAACCGAGTTTTTTCAGTGCTAAAGGAAGAACAAGCAGTTTGTTACCTCTGCCGTTCTTCGAAGGTGTGTTTGGAAGGACTCAAGGATGTGCTCAGTAGATCTAACTACTTTCACTCTGAATTTCTGACTTCCTAATAATGAAAATTTCAAAGGCAAAGAAAAAATAGGAGGGTTATGTTTTCCAACACCCAGAGAAAGGGTTTCATTTTTCCATTAACTATGTGTCATTCACTTCTATTTCAAACGTCTTCCCAGTGTAAAGTTAAATGCAATACATACTTACAACTATGTGAACGATAGGAGGGAGGGCTTGGTTTTTGCTGGTTTTGCCAACCACTACTAATACAATGGTAAGTAGATTAACAGATGCTGCCAATAGTCTCTGGGGACATGCAAGTACATTAAGATGACTTTGCAATGCATCACTCCTGCTTACCATGTAATTAAGTTACAGTTTTCTCTATATAATTTCATTAATATGGATTAGTCAAAATATCAATGCACAAATAAATGCAGACTTGCAAAATGTGAATGTCGATAAAATAAACATAGCGTTCTAGTAACAGGGTAGGAGTCTAACTTCCATGAGATGCCTATTCAATACTGCTATTTATTTGTCATTCACATGGGTAGCAGGATATCTGAACTGTGCCTTTATGGCCACCTCCTTTTGACAATTCCTCACTATTCTGATATGCTGTGAGAAATGCTTGTATCAGTTCTCTGAAGGTGGACTCTTCTGTTTATATTTGAACCATTTCTCTGGGATAACATTATATAAAAGCAAAGATGAAAAGGAGGTCTCTGCAAGGACAACTTAACTGAGGTAAGGTAACTCATAAACAAGCCAGGAGCCCATCCCAACAGACCACAGAGTCAGCAAAGAATCTGTCACATTTGTAGTCAAGAGGAAAATGAGATTTGAAGGAAACATAAAAGAAATTGTGAGTGTCTACCTGGTGAGAAATGATGTGTCCAAAATTAATATGGTTTTCATACAGTACTTTGATGTGTACCTTTCTGATACACAAATACTGTCAGCTTTAGAAACTTACCCTTCCTCCTTAAATAAACGTTTTACAAATGGGAACTAAATAGTAACTAAGAACCAAAGGATCTAGCCACAGTCCTTTAAAGGGCCCACCCATTGTTTTATGTTGAAAAAGAAATAATGGACTCTGGGTTTATTTTCTCCCTTCCTCCTTTCCTCCCTCTTTCTTTCTTTCTTTCTTTCTTTCTTTCTTTCTTTCTTTCTCTCTTTCTTTCTTTCTTTCTTTCTTTCTTTCTTTCTTTCTTTCTTTCTTTCTTTCTTTCTTTCTTTCTTTCTTTCCTCCATCCTACTTTCCTTTTCCTTTGAAAATTAATTACACTTATAAGCATGTACAGTTCTATTTGTCACTTGTCCATAGTTAGCTTTATAGAATATTATTCAGAAAATAGAAATTGCATACAAATTGATGTTTCCATTCTCACCATACCGTCAAAGCCTTTGAGATGGCAGAACTGTCATAAACTAATCAAGAAAAGGTAAGAGATTTTGATTTACTGACCTTTAGTTTATTATTACAGTTAATGTCATGGCAATAAATAAAAAAGCAAAACCATAAATGCTGTATAATATAACATTCTTTAGATCCCTCAGAGAGTTAGGAAAAAAAAAAGATATGGGCTCCTACTTAAGTATTTTTATCTTGAAATATTAATATCTGTATCTTTTTCAGCCTGAGTTTATACAGAGGAATGACAAATAACGTCTCTTGGCTCAGTTGTGTTTGCAGATTAGTACTGTTTGAGTCAGAGAGAATTAAGCTCTTTCACCTCCCACAGAAAAGGTAAAGGTGATGAGTTTCTATTAATAAAGGAAATAAAATCCTACACTGCAGTAGACTATCACAAATAAATCACGCATTTCCAGCACCACGCATTAAGATGTTGTACATTAAAAATAAGACTGATGCAAGGAAAAATGACTCAAACCTAAGTACAAAGACATAGAGATTTACAGTGTTGTTCTACAGGGAACAAAATGGCTTATAATCCTGTACAGCTGTTTAAGAAAAACAAACAGACAAAACGAAAGCAAGTTGACTGCTGTTTTCTGAAAAGATAGGAGGGTAACACAGTCTTCAAGCATAAAATAAATTAATAATTATGATAATTCATTCATCTGAGCTTATTTTCCAGCAAGTTCCCTGTTGGTTTCTTAATGAGGCTAATAATGTATAATCTTTACAACTGAAAGTCTCAGTGGAAAGTTTACACTTCAGGAAGAAAAAAGAAAAAGAACGAGACAAAGTGCCTTAAGAGTAACCTAAAGTCTCACTGGGCTAGATCCAAAGAAATGATATTGTAAGCCTTAGGAGAAACTTCTACCCAAGTTGTGCAGCCCTGTGCAGTTGCGCCATAACTGCATTGACACTCTAGAGCTCCTGATGCCCAGAAGCATCTTTTTTCAGACACCTAAACCAGATCAGGATCAAAGACTAGGCAGTACACCTCAGTACTCTGCCTCACACGATACAGCAGATACTTCCAAAGCAAATCTAAGTATTACACACATACGCGCACGCAAAAAACCAAATACATATGTATAATCTTACAATATCAGGTAAAATGCAATATTGATAGCTGTTTTCCTTTAAAAGGGGCATAGTGGGAGACAGGACTTTTCACATGGTCTTGCAATCAGCAAGGTATAGATTCAACACTTGTCTTGCCCACAGTGCTTCACACACACCTCACTTGCTCTTTAGGAGTGCCTTGTCAAACAGCCCCAGTATGCTCTCCTTTCTTGTTGTTGATTATCCATCATCATGCTGAAAATAATGCAACCTACATCAAACGCCAGAAAAAGTGACCCAATATCCTCAACTTTCCAGTGCTACTGCTGTTCTAAAATATACTGAAAGTGCAAAAATAGAAACAAAAGCTCTATTGTGAGACCAGGTAAACAAAAAACAAACAAAAAAATTAATTTAAAATATCCTGACTATTCCTGGCCTAATTCCAGCATGTGATAATGACTATGACCATGACTGTGATTCTGACCCTGCCAAGTATCTTGTCCTAAAATGAAAATTTGTGGCATGGAGAGACAACAGGGAGGAAAGGAGAGGGAAAAAATTATCTTTAAATGCATAATTAAAAAACATAACCACAAAAGACACTGTGTCATAAACATGGAAGCTAGTAAGGTATTGTTTCCACTGGTATTACTGCAATATATAGTGTACAGACCCAACAGATGAATTAAATAGGCTCTAATGAAAGTTATTTTTTCAACTTCTACACAAAAACTACCCTCATACACTTCAGGTGGTATTACTAGGACTGTAAGAAAGTATATAGTAACTCAGAACCAACATTCCACATCTAACTGAGGTAGCAAAATTGTGGAGCTGCAAAATGTAAGATTAGAATCTTTTTTTGCTGTTGCAAGAGAGCTACAACATGGCACCTAACACTATTTTTTCCTTCTTTTAACAATAAAAGGAGATTTGGCTGTTCCAGAAACTCAAATACTTGATTTGATCACTCCTCAATTCTTAGATTTTTCAGCCTATCTTTTAGATCTCTCAACACTGCTAACAAACAATATTTTATAGCAAAGCAAAAGACTTTTATTTGAACCATCAAATGTGTAGATCAGGACTTGGTGTTCTGACTCATGGCTGTTGAAAATGTAATAACAATATAAAAAAAACCCCCCACCTCTGAGATAGAACAAGCTTAAATCTAGAAAAAGGACGTAACTAAGATATACCAACAGTGTTCTTTTCCAAGAGCGCTAGTGTGTTGCCAATAATTTATTAACATTTTAATGATATATTTAAATATCATATTTGTCTCTCCTGTTAAAGAGTTTGGCACTTCACCTTCTTATAAAATCAATTCTTACAAGTCTAAAAGAGTAGTACTCACAGAAAGCTATCTGTCCAGTCTGTTAAAAAAGTAAAAGATTTATAATCTATACGTTTCCCAAAGGAATGTTGCTGCTCTAAAGATGCAGTAACCACAAAGCTATTTCAGATCATGCCTCACTCCAAAAGCTATGAAAGCAATGGTCTCTTCTCCTTTTGCCTTCTGCCCTTAGACAATTACGCAAGATTTTATTGCAAAAAGACGTATCTTCCTAATACTGGCTGATGATCGCTTTTGTTTGAAGAAAGGGACTGACAGGCAGTGAAAGGTAGCCACCTGCCTGTAGAAAAGCAAAACTGGACATTCAAAAGTAAGTGCAATCACAGATAATATCATTTTAGATTAGAGAAAAGATATATAAAACAAAGACAAGAACACTGATGTTAAAAGTAAAATAAAAATACAACCTATCAAGCCCAGAGCACTTTCTCTTCTATATGTCTGAAATTTTAATTAACATTTTTAACAAAAATAAGCATGACATCAGACTTGTAGCTATTACAGTAGGGCAGAGGAGAGCGATGCTTGTTTGATATGGTATTAGTAAGTTAATAATGTGCTAAATCTACTTATTACTTAGCATTAATCCCAGAAACTATTGAGAAGCACTTGATAAAATCTGCCCTTAGAGAAATGACTTTCTCCTTGTTTGAGGAACACATCTAATTGGGTTTGAAAATGGCGTCTGATCCACTAATCTGACAATTCAGAATGAATTGGTCTCTCAGGTTTTATATACTGATAAATCTACAACTGCTGGGCTTTCGGTAGCATTCTCAGTTTTAAGTGTTTTTGAGATGAATCAATGCACATTTGGACAGATCACTCTCTTTCTTTCATCTTGATTAATCCATTAAAGTTAATGCTTTAGACCTCATCTGCAGCAGAATCTCCTTGAAAACCTGGGACGGTATGTTAATCATGGAAACAAGGTGATGCCACATCGCAGTCCTTAATATCCCCATTCTGATAACTTGATTAGCAGATCTAAAATGTTAGGGAATTATTTTTAAGACCTGAGGATCTGAGTTTCCAATTTAAACTTTGCATTACTGACTGCAAGAAGTAGATTACTTTTGTCAGCTGTGTGAGAATGTAAAAGGAATTCAACTAAATGAGTAGCAGACTTCAGTGCAGTGTACATGCAGTAAAGAACATTTTTATTCAAGTAACATATGTAATATAAAGATCCATCAGCGACACAGAGCAAGTATGAAAATTGAGAATAGTATCAACGTTGAAGACGTTTACTGATACACAATAAACACCTCAAAATAAAGGGCGCAAATACAGGACTACCTCAGCTTTTGTCTCTGCCTTGCCACCTAAGAACCTAATTTTCCTTCTCCTTCTGGACATGCTCAACTAAAAAGTTTTTAGTACTGCACAGTAGTAGCAGTTATTGAATATATGACAAAATGACTGATAAAGCAATAATAAGATGTGATTAATAATTAAAATAATGTATTTCTAACACAAGACCCTCTTGCAAAATATAAACCACAGGTATCAAAGAAGCCCAGAGCAGCCACTTTCTGCATCAAGTACTGTTTTCAAATTTAGGACAGTTCAAAGGACATTTTTAGTCTCCAGAAAATACTGTTGAAAAAAGACAATACATTTTTATAAAGAGCTATTCAGGCTTAGGGAAGATGCTGCCCATCCTCATGAAACCAGTGCCGGACTCAAGTGGATATTTCCTTATATGACATTTTTATTTCCTCATATAACTCTCTTTAGGTGAAATCAGAGTTTTGGATAAAGCGTAAGCATATATAAATGCATGTTACTCACTACTAAGTTATAATTAGAACAAGAAAGGATACAAGAAAGGTCTTTCAAATTCTAACAACTCAGCAGTTGTTTTAAGAAACTTTATTCCTTACCAGTAGCTGGAACAGATGAAAGATATATCACACTCAAAGGAATTTCAGAAATCTCAATTATAAATATACCTAGTATTCTTAATATTGCTTTGTTTTCTATTAATAATAGAACTCTCTGCATATGCACACAGGAACAGTGGGCTGCCACATCAGTAATAGATGAATTCCACTACTTTGAGAAGTTTTGGTGGATGAAGGATATCATATGCCACAAAAATTTGGAGCGTTAAATTTTAGTCATTAAAAAATCCAAAATTTTAACTCATTGCAGTTGGACCAGGATCTCATTCTTAAATTTAGAAAAGTTCAGAGCTATTCTTGTTCCTTTAAAAAAAAAAAAAATCTACAGAAATTTTCATTTACTTTGCTAGAACCAGATTGTTTTTTTCAGTCATCTGGCCTCTAAGGCATTTTGTTTACAGCATTTTAAAGCACAATGGCACAGAGGTTGCTGAGGTGTTTCAGTGGAAAGAGGCACGCTATGATCAGCATCTGAGTCACAACTGTAACAAACAATTATGAGAAGCACTGAGAGGCCTGGTAAAGAGAAAAGACAAACTGTCAAGAAAACCCTTCCTCTGAACGGAAATCAGCAGGAAGGGAGAACGCTCAGAGACCTGCAGTAACTTCTCAGTGCAAATTGTTGGGATTTACCATTTTGTAACTCTTCTTTTGGAGTTCACCACGTTTTCCATTGATTAGAGAAAATTAACATCAGACAGTCCCTGACTCAGGGTAACCCTCAGTGAAGTTAGGCTGGCATACTGAGAAGTAGCACAATCTCACGTCTTAGGTTCCTCAGAAAATGAGGCATACCTAAATTAATGATTTGTGAAAAGTTTAGTGTGACTTGTCTGGAATGACTTAGAAATTTGTGACACCGTTAGGAATAATATTCAATTTTCCAGGGTATCATTCAAGAAACAAACCTTTCTGCAGATCTTCTGCTTCTTTAATTCACCACTGAAGGTTTAACAACACAGAGAATGAGCTCTGACATCACTGCCTGCTCTGACCACATGATAGTATCTGCTCCTATAAGTAGAGCCTTGCCTAGCCAAATGTACAGACAGCCCTATGTCAATTTTCCAGCTCAACTTCACCACCTTAATAATATTCTTCTAACAACTTTTTTTCAGTCTCTCTTCCTAAAGACATGATACTGTAGAATAATGTTGACTGGACATCCCTGCTGTTAGCATTTGAACCCAAAAGTTATTTGGCTGATTTCAAACAAGGTTGGCAAAGACCAACAAATTTTTCTATAAATGTTGGGAAAACAGGTATCTAGGTGGTTAAAAGAAATGCTGTGTACCCCTAAAGAAGGAAAGGTGGCAGCCTGAGCCCATCATGAGACATGACTTGATTGGAAACCATGCTCCACTGTGCATGGTTTGCTTAGTAGTTTTACTTTTTTGGGGAGGAGCAGGAAAGCTAGCGATTAGAACAATGAGAAATCCCACTATATGACATCAAACCAACATGAACACAGAAGAATGATAAGCAGATTTTGCATCTTAATCACAAAGATCTCTGCCTTTTGAATTAACTAACAGCACCAGTAATGTGCATTGTCTACATCAACACTGAAATAAAATAGTCCCAGGGAACATTTCCTAGTCCTGAAGTCAGATGGCATCAGCTTAGATCTTCTCTGAGCCTCATATAGTAAACAGGGGGCTCCAAGGCAAAGTTATTATTTAGTTCTGTTCTTCTGTTTGTTTGTTTAATTTTCTGTTTTGAAGTGTCCAAAATAATAGGAGGGTGGGCTGCAGCCATTCACAGTGGCAGGGGTTTTTTTAGCATGCAACTGCTTGTGTGCCATGCACTGGGATAAGACATGACAAGACATGGGGGTATTTGAAGGTGAAAAGTGTGCTGAGACAGTGATGGAAAACTGTGGAGGAAGTCAAACTTGATTTTATCTTGTTCACACTGCTCCTTCAGGAATGGCCCCTGGCATTTACTCCCTCAGGTACTGTTTCGAAGAGCACTAGCTGGCCCAGACCACTGATGTGTCAGGGACCATGCTAATAAGCAGGATGGATGAGTGCAGGCCAGGGCTCAAGCTGGTGCTCTGGCCCTGTTTTACTTACTATATAGATCCCTGCCGTAGAGCCAGCAGGATGCACAGCTGGGAGATGGACAGAGGAGCTGGATGTAGATGAGAAATTGTCCAATAGGTTTCACTGATGTCGACTAACAGAGAAAGAACAGTAAAGTTTGGAAATCATAAATATATTTATATGGGAATATCCTTCTACCCATTTTCTCCAAATTAAGTCCATATGCCTAATTCTCTTCAATTTGACATTATACCAAACTGTTTCATTAATTTCTAGCTCTTCCTTGTTGCCCCTTTCTGCTCACTTAGTTCCCATCTTCCCTCCAATGGCTTCTCCCAGTTTCCTCCCTTTCCTACCCATTCCTAGTCTCATGCTTAACAAAGCAGAACATATTATTTCCCTAGTCTCTTTCTTGGAAACAGATGAACCATATTTAGCCGCAGGCAAGCAGCTGGAATGAAAAAATTCAGTCTGAAAGATTAAAGTTTAGTAAAGTTATAAACAATCAAAAACAAAGACCCACCTTTGTATTAGACAAGTAATATGCTAAAAGATGTACGTATAATACACATAGCCTAATGTATACTCAAAACAAATAAATAAAAAAACCAAATCCCAACTATGCCTGACATCCTTTTGGCAGTATAGTCTGAATGGAAAGATTTATACCTTTGAGACTAAAATTAGCTTAGAAAATCATTTGCAAACACAACAATGGGGAGTATATTCTGATCAATTACTGAAAAAGAAAAAAAAAAAAAAAGGGCAGAATGAGATAACCTAATCAAGAAGAAAAAAAAACCATTTCCTGCTTCACAGGTCACCTAACACTCTGAACCCTGCCCTACAATTCTTCCAATTCCAAGGGACCTTTGGACCCTGGAGAATAAATTACACTCATTTCCTCTCCAGCATCTTGCTGGATATACCACTAAATAGGAGAGAGATGTGGCAGCAGTGACATAAGAATTGAGATAGCTTACTTTAAAAAAAAGAGGAAAAGAAAAAAAAAAGAAAAAAAAAGAAAAGGATCTTGTCAGAAGCAAAAATCAATGATTCTTTCCTTTTTGGCACACTCAAGTTATACAAACCAGGGAAAATGGAAGTATATTTTTTCCAAAGACATAAGACCGCTCTTCCTAAAATAGTATGAAAATGGCTGGTACAATCACATGCTAAATTCAGTCTCACATGACAGCAAAACAAAGATCCGGGGGAAGATTTTTAAAAGGACTGGAAAATCTTAGAAAAGAAATATGAGGTTTTATATCTATGCAACGTAAGATAATTTAAACTTAGATTAAAGAATGCCAGAAGATTATTACAGAAGTAAGGAATTTACAGTCATCACTGACTTGCACAAAGTAATGATCTGAGTCTTAATGCACCAAGTTTTGGTTTTAATCCTTTAAATTACCAGCTTTGTGCCACTAGCTAAGGTAAAAACTAAAGTGGTGAGCAGTGGCCTGATTACATATGATAAATACTAAATTGCTGTACATGAAAAAATGTAAAAAGTCAAGAACAACAGTGTCAAAATTAAACACTTCATATATAAAGCTATCAAATTAATTGAGCATCTGAAAGCTAAATCCCTCCAGTGAATGTGATAAATCTGTGTAAGTTAGTGTGAATGCTAAATTTGGTATCTAAGATTCAACCAAAAGAACTTCACAGCTGCATTAGTGCGCACAAATGTGTAACAGAAGTGAGAAGAATTAAGGGATATGTTATTCATTGGATGTTATGAGGCAGTGGTTATACTTATATTGCTAAAACAATTCTTTAACTCTGCTATGTCTTAAAAAAAGGATCTCTTACTTTTCACAGCATGCCAATGAGACGTAGGATGGAAATAGTCTACATGCTCCATTTTCATTGTCTCTTTGGCAATCTGCATTTTCATGAATGCACCAAGACTACCTCATAAACCAGATGGCATTACACAATGAAACTGTTTTAAGTTGACTAAAAGATAGGAAAGACTATCTGTAATATTAGAGAAATTGTATAATTGTGCATAAATGGTAATAGATGGGCAATTGCAAATATTTTATCTCAAAATACTGCCAACTTTATAATTGTGGCAGGATATGAAAGCGCACATAAGAAGCCCAAGAGTAGAGGCATTTATGCAGAGAAAAAAATAAAACCATCTCTAAGTTGTATTCTTATACTTCAGAGTATCAGAATTAATGAAAAAAATAAAACCACCACCACCAAAATCCCCTTTAAAAACTATAATGCAATAAAAGCTTTCAAAATATAAACCAAATATGTTTCCTGCAACCTAAGTTTGTGTCATGGTTTAACTCCAGTTAAAGTTAAATAAAGTGATGCCATTTGTGGAGAGGTATGAACTACCCCATTCACCTCTCTATGGCATTATTTCTGATAAACAATTAGTATATTCTACAAATTTTTCCTGCTTGTCAAAGCATGGAAAAAAAGCAAACATAGACTACAAGCATCCATTAGTTAGTGTGAATAAAAACTGTAACGCTATATGAGTAATTCTTGGAACTACACACAAACAGCTTACAGACAGGAAAGCAAGCAAAAATGGTCAAGGGGAAAAAATGTCCCCTCCAAAAAGGAGGAGGATCTGAGAAACTGATTGTCTTTCCTCTGTACGTTGCTTCAAGTGAGCATTATATACATAATTGTTATAAGTGGAGCTGCTATTAATTAATTATTGCCTTCCGTGTTCAAAATAGTTGAATGTCAAATAATGTTTAAACAATTTATTGTTTTAAATACATTCCTGTAATTCCTGTAATGTCTTGTCCTGGTTCACAATTGTTTCACAGATGCTGTTGACTATGCTATTATGTGTGTGAAGACAAAGGCACACAGCAAGGTCCAGCTCATATAGTATACTCTGCTGTGAATTTTGCTTTATTTATTGCTTACTATTACATTGATTATTGCTATTTATTATTATTCATTATTGCTATAATTTGTTTTGAGTAAGTTCAAGACAAGCACTAGAAAGGTCAAATAAGGAACCTGAAAAATAGTGAACAGGGCTTCAGAAAAATCGCAGAAATTTCAAAAAAGATAAATGTGTTCATTTCTTCCTGCTTTTTTTAAAACATGACGAAACAAGCTATTATATTAAAGAAATTAAATGTTGAAAGAAACTGTTTTATCAAAAGATAACCTAATTGGAAAATGTTCTATTTGGTCTGTTGCAGAACAGGGTTCTTCAATCATAAAAAATCCAAATGTTCTTAAAGAGCATTTCTAAGAATCTGTGCAATTTTTTGCCATCATAACCTTAAGGCAACTTTAAAAAGCCAGTGCTTTATATACTGACTGACTGAAAATAATAACTAAAATCTTCATATGAAATTGCTCACGTGGCAGAAATAGCTGGACATGAAACACTGTGAACTCATATCTGCCTTCTCTGTATATAGACCACCTTTATCTTTCCCACTCTTGCTTTATAAATTCAAAAGGAGAAGGAGTTAGTAGTTTTGTAAGATAAATTCTAAAAGAATACTTTAAATTACTTTTAATATATTTTCTATACAGAGAATATACTCTTGATAAACCCAAATCAAAACAATACCCCAGAAAATGCTGAGACTCCTTCTTACCAAATCCCTCATAAAATATATAAACATTTCTCACAGTCATATTTTTTGTAGTACTAGACAATTTTCCTTTGTTTATGACAGACTTTTGATATAAAAATGCAGTAGAAATAGAGAACTAAGTAAGACAGGTCAAGCTTGTTGCATCTAAATATCTTCTAAACAGAACTCTCACATTTAATAGAAATTCGATCCTCTCTGTCTGTTTTGAAAGCTTATTTGTTGCAAAGATTGGGAGAAAAAATAAAAGATTTAAATAGGAAAACTAACTGGCAAAGACATATTATTGGTAATCATGTTTTGTTAGTAAATATTCGATTTGTGCCCTAGACTCTCAAGCCATTTTACAAACATTTCCTGTTCAAATATTTTTATCTGCTGTACAGATTTACATGCAACATGTGCCAACACATATGGCTATTATCAGCAAACAGTACGTATTTATTTAATGGTTCCAACATCAGCTTTTGTAGACCTATATAATGATAACTGTCAACTCTCCTCCTCACTGGCATTTTTGGGTTATCTTTTCTTGATCTTCACAGCTCAGGACCTAATCCTGTTAACATGAGCAGTTTAATTTGTTTGAAGATTTTTAAAATTAGAAAGAATGACCATTCCTTGTTAGCAGAACTATGAAAATGACTCTTTGCTCATGTGAAATTGTTTCATTTCTGAGAAAAGACAATGATCAGCCCTGGTAAATCACCTGAGAACTAAGAGAGATTGCTGTTTCTGATCCTCCTAATTAACAAAGACCCAAAACAAAAATGAAGCGAACGAAAGCTGAGGTATGCACTAGATCTGTCAAGGGCAAGACAGTCATGTGTGCGAGACATTCAAAATAAGGCTTAAAAATATTAAGCATGGATGATTCCAAAACTGCTTAGGGAATCACCTCCTTGTTGTACACAGTATTCATCTGTTTCATAGCACTTTTGGTCAAAACAATTTTGAATAGGAAAAAGGAAAAAGTAGCAAATTTTCACAGATCTAAACCAGCTGAACTTCCTTAGTGGGGAGGACACTTCAGCGTATCAGGCTTTGTTTAACTGAAAACGTGCCCTTTGCTATTATCTGTTGTGGAACTTGCTGTGTCCTCTAATGCACTATACAAACAGTTCACTACTAACTTTATATTTCCTTAAAAATAAGGAAAGAGACTGTAATGTCTTTTGAAACTAAGATGCCTTAGAAGTGAAGTCCTAGACTCCATGAAATGTGGTTTTGCTCCATACTAATCCCAGGTTACAACTGCATAGCTGAGCGTTGGTGCACTGTAACAGAAAGACATATAAACTGTGATTCATCTGAGGACTTCTGCCATGTGTATTCCTCATCATGTAGGGGGAAAAGGTTAAAATGAAACAAATTTATTGGTTTAGAACTCATGTGCTTTCAACTAATGAATTTTAAGTATACATAATTATAATATAATTCTTGTACATTTTGCAGTGCCTGCATCAGTGTTATTAGGGTAGTGCAAGGCTTTATCATCATGCAGATACTAAAATAAAATTACATTTCAGAATGTGAATCTTGTTCTAGTCAACAGTCCGATTGTTAACTTCTGGTACTGGTCATACAACTCAGTTAATATTCAAGACATTTTGGAAGTTAAGCTTCCTTCGGAGCTCCTCAAATTGGACATACAAAATCACAAGCAACTATTAAACTAGGGGGGGAGTATTTCAAGGGCTGTGCTGTGGGATACAGTATTCCATGCCGGCTGTGCAGGGCGGTCATACTTGGGGTGTTTCCACATAATCCTAAGAACAAAGATCTTCAGGATGGTAACCTAAATAAATTAGATAAAATAGAGCTAGCTATATGGCTTCCAGTACCTGAAGTCAGCGCTGAGAGCTACTGTGGATGTCTCAGAAAGAGTAAGGGTCACACAATTAGATACAGGCTGTGATTTTCTGGATGAGCATCACACTTCTTGTTAGTTATATGTGCAAGAGAGGGCACTTCTACACTGACTTCTTGTTTTTGTGGGTGTAATAAAAGTTGCTAAAGCTGAAGCCAGTGCAAGACTTTGTGAAGAAACATAAAGAGTGGGGGAAAATATGAAACTCTTCTCCCACTATTCTGCACTTGATTGGACACAATTGTTTTAGGATAAACTCTGACTTTACAAACTGTATATATCTATAGTTCGAGATGTCGTTAATAACTGCATTTCACAAAATGTCCTCTCTCTGGGCACATAGTATGTTGTACCTATCTGATAGGTCTAAAGTTGTCAGGCAGATGTTGCAAGTCACTCACATGATGGCCCACCTCTCTAGAGCCTGTGTGTGCAACAGCCAACCATCTGTTTTCTGGGCTCTCTGATCTCCCCATTTTTTTAAGGCCAGCCCTATGGAGAGTGGTGGCAGCAGTGGCTTGTCATCCACTGAACAAATATCACACCAGCTCCTTTACATTTTTATACTGCTTGGAGAATGTGAAATAGATTTTTAATTATAAGTCATCTTGTTAATTGTATTCTGTTTGTTGAGTTAAATCCATTTAACCTAGAAGTTCTCTAAAGAAATCTAATAAATTTGGATTATATAAGTATTTATCAGTTTTCCAATTACAGATAATATCTGGCAAGGGAAAAAAAATAATCAAAACAACCAAAATAAAAAAAAAGCCTTTTTCAAGTGATAGGATGATCTGAGCCATTTCATTCCACACTGTGATCCTGTCATATGTCACATGTTCAGCAGGTAAGCCCTGATCTGTGAAAAGAGCTGGGTTGTAATTGTTCATTAAGAATTTCACAGAGCACCACGCAGCTCAGCATTCAACAGCGTGCCCTCCGCACTGTAGTACGGATATACTCAAGCTAGCTCAGAGCAAGAACCAGGTATTGGAAACATAACAACTATGAGCTCTGCACAAGCAAATGTTGCCCTCTATTTTTCAATTTTGCTAATCTGATGTGAGTAAAAATGTTAAGATGTGATTTTTCTTTTGATCCTGACATTTCATAGGACTGTGATTTCTTCTCTGTTTCTTCCCTCCCTACCACAGTCTCCTCAAAGGTATGTATTATCTTCAGTCTGCAAAAAGAAATACTGCCATGCAGATAAATGAATTATTCTATGAAGATTCCTTCATACTCTGGCCTCTAAATATGATCCACACTTACAATGAAAAAGTAGAACAATGCTGCTTGTATTAAACAAACTGTTATTATTATTTTGTATTCAACAAGGTAATGAATAAGGACCTGTAAGCAATACAATGGTTTCTCTTCTTCTTTTGAACACTCTTACAGTCTCACAGGTATGTTGGAATAGAAATGCCATGGGAACAAAGTTTCTTCATTTCCTAGCAAAAATCAAATTGCCTGCTCCCTTTTTTTTTTTTTTTTTGTTTTAAACTTGCAATTTTTCATGAAAAAAAAGGAAAATAAAAAGTGAAAAGAAACTCCAAGGAAAATTAGTTCCTGGCCACAAAGTAGTTAGCAACTACTGAGAATAACAATGGGAAACAGACCAGTGCATCATATGGAAGCTCTTACAGGAGGGGAAATAAAAAATAAACAAACAAACAAATAAATAAATCCTACCGAGTAGGAAAAAAAAAAACATGGGAGGAATTTAACGTAGTATTATGCACATAATACAGTATTATGCACACCTACAGAGTTAAACAGAGAGTGTGCTTCTTAAAGACAGTTAATCTCTGTATAGTATTCTATATTAAATGTAATTATAGTTCCACTTCTTTCACTGCTTATCTAAAGGAGTTAAAAGAGTGTAACAGTACTTCTCAGAACCATTGTGCCAGTACACAAAAACAAGGATGTAAGTATTCTTGGCTGGGTTAGTGGATAGGGAAAATGTGCTTAGCCAGTAGTTACTTGAGCTGACTGATCAGTTTTCAAACACTATGCATCCCAGATTTTTTTTTATTTTTCTATTTTCCATTTAGAATCACAGAAATCTCGGTTGAAAGGCATCTTTTAAGGTCATATGGTTCAATTTTCTGCTTCAAGGAGGACTATCTTCAATCCCAGATAAGATCAGCAGTGGCTTTATCTTAAAGTCTTGAAAACATCTAAGGATGGGTAACCTGTTCCAGCTTCAATCTACCACTACTGAGGTAAGTTTCATAATGTCATCTCTGTAGCTCTCCTCCAAGTACTCATAGGCTTCTATTAGGTTGCCTCTTGGCCTCCTTTCCATAAGATCTATTATATTGCTCCTTAGCCTTCTCAAACTCTCTTCATAAGTCATGGTCTATGTCTCTATCTCAGTAGCAAGTTTTCTGCAAGTTTGCTAGAAAAATAATTAATATTGTATTATTAAATGTAGTAGTTAACATTACTATTAATAGAAATGGATCTGTACACTTAAAAAACATCACCTGTAGAACTCTAGCTTGTTCAGTGTCAGCATGCTCTGGCAAGCTTACTTTATAGCTCTGTCTCAGGTAAAATCTACCTCATCAGTAAGACTTCACTCTGATTTAATTTTCATGTCTTCATTCTACCTTACTTCCAAACTTTGGAATAGACCATAGAAATATAAACATTTAATCAATTGTAAATATTATTCTAAGATTTAAATGTGATATCTTAAAATAGCAAAGTTGTTTGGGATTTACACAAAAGCATGTTCTTGTTTCCAAATGATTGCTCTAACACTTTTATGGACTTCAGTGTTTTCTTTCATCTCTTCTAAACTGTGGCACGTAGAGTGGTGATTTGATCAAAACTTCTTACAACTTGATCCCTTATAAAGACAGATGAAGGTAATGTCTCTGAGAGAGACAGAGTGAAGACAAATTGAAGACAGGGAAAACAAACAAACAAGACAGTTAACTGCTTTTTTTTCCTAATAAGAAAATCCTGAATGTTCTTTTCAGGCATGCTTAAGACTTTAATTCTTTTTTTAGTTGATAATCTGTAGAACTACTTCATTACAGACAACAATTAAAAAAGGAAATCTCACACAGATTTCAAATAAACCTTGTTGCTTTTTGATTCGTAAATCTTAAGTAGAAAGTGATCGGCAACCTGCCAGGAGCTTATGAATTACTTGGCTTTACTTTTAATGAAGGTTAAAAAACTATGAATATTGGAAACAGAATATCTTATTTATATATATTCTATTCTACATATAAGAAAGGATAAGCTTTTTCAGTACACTTAATATCATAACTCCACAGGTGTCCTGAATGTGTCTATGAAGTAAATCAGCTTGCCTGCTGGCTGGGATTTAGGCTGTCTTGCCAAAAGTCTGCCAGTTTAACTGAATAATTCATGATGCTTTACGATGTGGACTACTGTCCACGAGAGAGACAAGCAGACTCATTTTTCTTATGTGCTGAAATTGAACTCAAAATGTGAGACAAAGGAGAGAGGAAAAGACGGGTTTTACTTCATTTAAATAAGCTTCTCACCTTGCAAGAAGTACACCATATTGCTCCTAGTGAGTAATTGTGTCCTACGGTAAAATTGCTCTGATGAAGATGGTGCAGGGCTTATAAGAATTTTAGTTTTCTAAGGAAGATTTAGTTAAGACCCAGAAGGTAAATTGTAAAGGTAAAAGTGACAGAAAGCAGATCAACTTTTGTAACCTACTATATCTGGAACACTGCTATGTTACTTAATTCATATCATGGAACGGTTATAAGGATTTTGTATTGCCCATTACTTGTGTACCTCAAGCCTTTCTGCAGGATTGAACCAAGTGCAAAGATTGATTACAGGCCAAAAGGATGTAGCAATGACATTTCTTGGGTGACAATCTGATTCTCAGTAATTATTACTTTTAAATTCTACGGCAATTTGTTTTATCAAATGACATATTTTTTGTGTCAGGTATCTGTAACCTTTTACACATGATTGCACTTGGTATGGAATTATTTTGATAAGAGAATCTTAGTATAATGTCAACACCATCAATGTTTTCATCTCTGAAGTGCTCCCATCAGAGATGTGGGGTGCCTGGTATAATCTCATTACTAGAAAATAATTTCAAAGATGTCTATAGCACTAATCCACTGAATTCACAGTGAATTTCACTGGGCTAAGCTGTCAAAAACTCAAATACGGAATTTTCAACTCAGACGAAGTGCTAAACTTTCTAAAACTCTAAGTTAAATTAGACTAATTCTACTTTATACAGCTCTAATTGCAGACCAGTGATTGTTGTTTTCAGAAAGTGAGAATGGGAATAATCTCATGTAATAGTAGATTTATACAAGTTAACATGCTTAAATCTGAGCTTATTACTCTGGGCTTTCTTAATAATCAAAAAAGGCATATAGATAAATGGATAGGATTTCATAGGATCATAGGCTAATTCAGGTTGGAAGGGACCGCAGAGGGTCTCTAGTCCAACCCCCTGCTCAAAGCAGCTCTCTAGTCAGACCAGGCAGCTCTGAGCTTTATCCAGTCAGGTCCTGAAAACCTCCAAGGATGGAGAGAAAGGGAGACACTCCACAACCTCTCTGGGCAACCTGTTCCACTGCCTGACTAGCCTCACGGGGAAAAAAGTTTCTCCTTATCTCGTCCTAACTACTGCCATTTTAACTTATGTCCGTTGTACCTTATCTTCCCACATTGCTCTGTTGGCTCCGTTCTCTTGATAACCTCCTTGTAGGCTGCTGTTAGCCTCCTTGGTCTCCCCGACAGCCATCTCTTCTCCATGCTGAATAAGACCAGCTCCCTCAGACTCTCTCCACAGGGCAAGTGCTCCAGCCCCCAACTGCCACAGTGGCCCTCAACTTACTCCCATTTATCGTTGCCTGTTTATATCGTGAAGCCAAAACAGGATGCAGTATTTTACATATGGTCTAAGGAGTACTAAATGGATTGGGAATAATCACCTTGCCCAATCCAGTGGCTCTGCTCCTGTTAATATAGCTGAGGAGGCTGATGGCCACCTTTGCTGCTCCCTGTTCAGCTTGCTATCTGCCAAGACCACCAGGGCCTTTTCTTCAGACCCATCAGTCACCACCCTGTATCAGTGCAAGAGACTCTTCCTTCTCAGGTGCAGGACTCTGTATTTGTCCTTACTGAATTTCATAAGGTTCCTGTTGACCCATTCCTCCAACCCATCTAGGTCCCTCTGGATGGCAGCCCTGCCTTCAAGCATATCAACTGATCCTCTCAATTTGGTGGCATCTGCAAACTTGAATGTGCACCATCAGCTCCTCCAGATAAAGGTGTTAACAAGACTATCTGCAGATATCTGCATTTTGTGACCACACCTGGTGCTTTGGTTCTTCCTGCCTGTTTTACAGGTTGCATGTACATACACCTCAGGAAGGTATTGCTTTGCTATTTTTTGTCACTTTGGAAGACTCTCTTCTTGCCATAGCTCAGAAACCTTTGCTTTCTACCCTCAATCACCACTTCCTCACTTTTGTCCCAAATTCCTAATTTAAAGCTCTCCTTACCAGGTTGGCCAGACTGTTGGCAAGGAAGTTCTTGTCCGCTTTCTCAGGCGGATCCTGTCTCTCCCCAGGAGTCCTCAATCCTCAAAGTGAATCCCATGGTCATAAAAGCCAAATCCCTGTTGTTGACATCAGCTGTTGAACTAGGTGTTATCCAGCAAGATTCATCTGTTCCCACCTAAGCTCTTCCCTTTTACCAGCAGGATTGAAGAGATAACATCTGGGGTCCCATGTCCTTCAGCCCTAGAGCTCTGTAGTCACTCTTGGTATACTCCCGCCCTTCCCTGGCAGGGAATTCTAGACAGTTAAATTTAGACAGTTTCCATACTAGCCTCAGATATCGTAGAAAGGCTTTTAATGGGCAGTGATATCCGAGACATTCATTAGCAAGTGGATTTACTATGTGTTTTTTTTCCCTTGTCTTCTCCATTTTCTTTCTAGCTTTACTTCTTTGGAATTGCTCAAGCTGATCATAAATTATGAGGCTGTTGAGGAAATACTGCTCTCACATACACAAAGTCATAAAACAAAAAGATGATTAAGGTCAGCCTGGTTTGCTGGAGCTAACATTACTTAAATGCATACTTTGACCAAGAAGCTCAGTCTGAGTTTACCACCCAGCTGTGAGGATATTGCAATAGTTTAATCCAATAGTGAATTTCTGTTCACATCATGGAATGTGATTCTATGGAGAACTTATTAATACAATTATGTTAAGAGGCCATTTCATCCTGGTTTTGGAGGTATGAAATTCAAGATAAATTGCTGTAATAAAACCTGTCTCTCTGCAACTTGTCTGTAATAATCCGGTTAAGAAACCAGTGATATTATGGCATATGTAGTTGTTTCACTGGACAACATGTGAAAAAACACTGAGTAATAAATATTTCAATATAGGTTGAAACATAAACAGTAAGGAGAGAAAGAAAAAAAAATGCTCATCTGTTTTCCCATATACACAATGAATGAAAATTACCTGTTTCACTTTCATTGCATTGGACATGGAAGGAAGTATTTTTTTATTCTTATAACAAGAGTTCCTACTTTAACTGAATGCCGTATCTGGCGATGACTGAATAGCCATAATATTATCAATATCATATAATGTTAGAAAATTGTTCAGATATTTTAGTTTTCAATCAGAAGGTGCAGATTTTAGGCATAAGCATTAAACTAAATAGACTCAATATTAAAATGAGTAAAGATAGTGCTGCATCAAGTCCAATGAAATTGCTGTTTTCTCATGTAATCTATAGTAATCCTACTTTCATTTAGAAGCATAGTAATTTTTACATTCATGCCTTGTAGCTAATGCCATCAGTGCTATGTAAAAATAATAACATTTCAGTAGACTTCAGAAATAAATTGTTTAAATAGGATTTTACATTGCTCTTATTCTTCCCAATTCTGTTCTGTTTATGGGGCACCTCTGGCAAAGGTTAGATGAAACGCAAATTTGATTAAATGGCTCCAGCTGCCTTGCTGACTTTGTTTGTGTTACGGTCCACAGCAGCAGAAGCAGCAGGGTGCACTCTGTATTGCATTCATGCAGTGTAAGAGGTGAGGTGCGCGCTAGTCTGGACAATGCCAGGAGGGGCAACAGCATGTGGCACGAAGGGACTTCCTTATGCTACTTTTACTGCAACCTCACCTGCCCCTTCCCTCAAACTCCCTTGACTCCTTCTTAAACAACTTGAGCAACATTTCTGAAAATCAATGAAGTTTCAGAGTGACATTTCAATCTAACCGATGATTCAGTTGACTAACAGAATTCTCCCTGTGCCACCTAGCAAAATACAGTTCTATTGGTAAACATATTAAACTTAAGGGGACATTTTTAATGACTCATGATTAGCCATGACAATTAAACAAAAAAGATTGCCCTCATTGCCACCTATTTTCAAACATATACTAAGTGTTGATACTCCATTTAGACATTAAAGAGCTGAAACAGTATGGCAGGACAAAAACCAGAGCTGTTACCTTTTGGGTAACAAAAAATAATTGCGCAGGCAGAGCACGAGCTATGGCAGCATTGAGCACCAGTGCTGCATATATTGCTACTGCAGGTAGGTGTTCATGTCTGTCTTCTACACTGACATTGAGATTTGCTAGACATAGTTTTTATTCCCTCACTCTTCTTTGTAATAACTCTTTAGAGAAATGAAAATGGAATATATGACTTCTGCCAAGTGTTGTGATTTGCTGTTCATTCCACTTCCTGCTCTGGAAGTGAGGTATCTGCTGTTATTGAATATTTTGTCCCAGCATTGTAATACCAGTAATAGTAAACCCAGAAGAACAATGTCTGCTACAAGACAATGGGATTCATCTCAACTACTGTCACCTCAACTGTTGTAAGCAACTAACAGTGAAAGAAATTATCATGTTCTGTACTCTTGTCTCCTATAAATTGTCAAATTCTAAAATGTTGCATTCTAAATCAAAATATGGCAGCATGAATAAAGGCTGTAAGTGCTGCATATGTACAGATCTAATTTGTATGTGAAGGATTTGAGCACAAAGTTGGCAAATAAAGCTACTGTATCCACAGAAACAAATGTTAGATGTGATTGTCCTCAGTTACAGTGTTAAGCTTGGCGCTCTGTTACAGAGTGTTACACTTCAGCATGCACTGTGGAGCGAACCATAATTAATCTGTTACACAAACAATCACAAATGTTAAAAGTCTCTAAAAGAAGGAGAAAATATGAAAAACATTAAAGTAAGTGTAGCTTTTAAAATTAACCTAGTATTACCTTATCCACAAAAAGCTCTGGTTTATTTTGACTGATGAATCCTCATAGCTAATTGACAGATTGTTTTGATATCCCAAACAGTGAAACGTGGTAATGGGAATGCAGTAATCAATTATTATCGGCAAATCACAATCTCAGTAACTCTGTGTTGAGATTTAAGGGAATATGATAACTTTCCTGCAGCTGAAAGCCATACAGATCTTTCCACTTTTGAAAGGACACACCATTGATTTTTCATATAAAAACATTACAGCTGCTTCTTCAATCAGGAAAGTCTTACAAACTGACAAAAATTTGGAGAAGCCTCAAATCTTTAAGTGCTATGGTTTTGTATTATTTAGAATTTCTGATAGCTTTTTTTAGCCTATTTTTCATAAAATGGAAAGTAGTGATCTTGTAAAATACAATCAACAATCACCAGTCTGAATAGTAGAACCACTGCCCAAACAATTTCAGGAATTACTTCAAAAAGAAGAAAATAGATAGGGATCAGAAAACAAGTGCCCATTATTCCCACATCTGAATTTTAGATCCCACAGGCATAAGAAAAGACTGAGGTGTTCTGCTGCACAGGAAATGGGATTTGCATATAGAATATCTCTTAATTACATACATACCTATAGGAGAAGCCTTTCTGGAGCGTAGGGCTCGCCCTGTCTTTGAAATCTTTGGTAATAAAGTTACAGTCCATAAGGAAAGCTTATCATATGCTTATGGAAATGCTGTACAGTTATTTCATCTTTCATTATTTTCAAAGATCAAAGATTATAGAAGCATAACTGAAAAAAATGTTTTCATTTAATGAACAAATGCCATGAGCTTCCTCAGACAAAGGTCTCTAATAAAGACTCTGGCAGAATTGGACTTCTACTGATAAACAGATTTGATATTGAATTTTCTGGTTCTGAAGAAGTTACAGGATTTTTTAAGGAAACAAAATAAGAGAAATCTTTAAAATCTATTTATAAAATTTAAAAAAAAATAATGTGAAGAAAGGACTTTGTTTTTCCTCTGTGAACTAAAAACATATTAGAAAAAAAAAGTTTCCTCCCTGCTTCGCTAGAAAACTCAAAAGTAATAATTTATATTGAGAACATCTTCCAGGTCATAAATCATGTGAGAAATAAGGAATTAATTGGGAGGACCACTGCCTGAAGCTGGGGAAATGCATGTATCATGAAAACATCACACACTACAACACAGAAGAAACTGCAGTGTCTTGGTCAATAATCCAGAAAATTACAAGATAGTTCTGATTGACCTTCAGAGGCACACATTCAGGAGTTCAAGCTGTGGTCAACTGGATTATCTGCACACTCAGAGGAGACAGTGCAGAACACGGGTCTTGGGTCTGGGACACAGGCTTGGAACAGAAGTCAGAGAAACAGGCATGGCACCAACTCTTTAAAGAAGACAAACTACACAGGGGACGTGTATGTAGCAAAAATGATCTTCAGAAAATCTATGTAAAGTCTAGTTGCAGAACAAGAAGTACTAAGAGGTATTATACAATGAAATGCTGAAGGAAAAGACGAAAATAACTGCACTACCGCTCCCTCAGGTGAGGCTTTTCAATCCCTATGTTTTGCAGTTCACAGCAACAGAATACTGGTGTTCACCTTATTATGCTTTTAGCTCTAATACATCATCAATCCATGTCTTATTTGCACACTCATTGAGCTCATATGCATCTAAGGGATGCTAACAGAAACACTCTAGAAAGAACAGGCCCAGTGTATTACACAGAATTTATGTATGTGACTTACTACATCTTATTGTTTTGGAACACCATCATTTATCTTTATTGACTTAACTATATTTAAAACAGTTTGCTGCATCTTTTTCCTATTTTTTTTTCCCATGCTGTATTTCCTTTTCTTTCTGCTTCTAACTTGCATCCTCTAAACATACCATTCTCTTACATTATGCTGTCTACCTCTTCCGCTGCTAGTCTCTTTCCTTCTGTCTCCAAAATTGACTCCAAATCTCTGTTCCTCCCAACTATCTTTGGTAAAAGTTAATTCTTCCACCTTTGCTGCTTTTTTCGTACCTCCCACAACATACATTCATCATCTACTCATAATCTTATAAAGAGGACCTAGAAATACCACTAGTCACCTAAAAGACAAAAGAAATATATCTGCTAACCAAAGAGTTGCTTGAAATCCAGACTAATGTTCAAGCAGAAACCTAACTGTGCCCTGTCCAAATCATCCCCACTGCTGGAAAATAGGATTGTGAAGGGATTTCTACCAGGACATAATAGTTGGAAGGAAATTCAAGGGACTAATATTTCTTATCAGCTATAAAAAGTAAGCTATTTTAGTAATGCTTTAAGAGACTTATATTTTCTAACATCATATGTAAAATTAAGATAAGCTTATAGGGATACGTGACTATGTTACTTTGTTAATATGGATAGCAAACGTAAAGCTAACCGTTGAGAAATGAAATCCCTTGGAAATACTTTACAGATCTACTTCTCTAAATTTCTTTCAAGAGTAGCTTAAACAGAACCAAAAGAAAGTATTTGCATGTGCTGATTGACATAGGGATAGTCCTGGAGGAGTCTGTACTTGAGCATACAAATGTGAAATAAAATCAAATTAGCATGCTAAGGAAATTAACACTAATATAAATACATTCCTGAATAGTCCCAGATAGCTAATCCCTGGGAAGAATAACTTAAATTCTGTTTTTATTTATGAAAATGGATTCTATTAGAGTTCCACTTGCTAAAAATGCTCTAAGCCTTAGGCTATGCCTAAAGGCAGAGACATTATATGTGCTGTAAATGCCAACTAGTTCAAGTATTTCTTCTTAAAGTTACCCTAAATGTGGCAAAATTATAATACCATATAATGAGTTTGACATTCAATTACACTAACTGTATACATATATATGAACTAATTTCCTGTTTGAATTATTTGATAGATCTAATTAAATTATAATTTAAAATACTATTAATCTTTGTTAATCATCAGCAGTGAATGATGATGCCTCAAAAGTAATAGGTTTTATATTCTTTCAAAGCTTCAACAACTTGTAACACTAATTCAGTAATGAACATAAAAGCACTTAGCATCTAAAAAACTGAAAAAAGAGTGCAAAAAGTCCATTAATAATGAAGAATGAATCTGTAATATATCTATAAAACGTGCCTTTTTAAGCTAATAGAATTAAAATAATATTCTTCTACAATACAGATGTAAAAAAGTATAATCTAGATTAAAAAATAATACAAAAAATACATAACAATAAAACCCAAAAGTTTAGGATGCCAAGGAAGGAAGATTTTTTAAGACTATGAATTTCCAAACTCAACTTTTTTTTTTATTTCATATCCCACAATATGTTTTAATGTCTTATTAATAAAAAAAACTTTATTTATTTTCTATACAGGTGATTTCCAGAGAGTTGTTTTAAAATGTCACACACAAAACCCAAAATAAACAAACTGAAAAAGTAACTTTTTAGTCTCATCAGCTTGTTTCAAACATGACAACATGCCATATTAGAGATATGAGGTCAGAAGTCATTTTGGTTAGAAGCTCTGATTTACAGTTCATTATTTTACACAGGCACTTAAGAGATTGTGAGATCATTTATAACTTTGCTGATGGTAAAAAAAAACCCAAACCCTACTGTTTCTGTGTATTTTGATTTAACAGAAAAGAAACAACCTTGACTTGCAAGGTTTTGAATTAGGTCTCATGCTGTAACTAACAAATTGCTGGGTATAGAATTTTTATTAAGGGTTAAGGATTCTTGTAAACAAGCGGTGCATGTTTTTTGTGTGAATTTGCATGAACTAATATTATGTTATAGGCAGCCTCAACTACATTTCCAACCACTTGATAATCATAATAGCCTTTGAGCTTGCAATAAATTAAAGCTTACATTACAGAAAAATGACAAGGGAAAAAAAAGGAAGAGGAAAAGGAAAAAAGAAAACAGAAAAGAGAATAAGAAAAAAATCCTAATGTGGAAAGCAATCAGGTTAAATACTGGTCAGCATAGTCAACTGATTATTCCACAATGAAGAGAAATTTTCCAACAGCAATTGACACCAGACTGGAAAAAAGATCCAGTTCTGGAGATATAAGACTGATATACTGGCAACAATTCCCAACCCAGCTCAGAAATCTCCCTTTTCAAACAACAGGGGGTGTTGTTATTTCTTTATGTTAAATAAACTACCTTATCACAGTTATGTTCTCTCTGCTTTTAGCATCCTTGCCATACAAAGGAACACAGAGATCAGAAAAAGTAAATTAAAAAAAGCCAAGGATAACCTGAAGTCTAATAATCTTTCTTACATTGAGAAAACAGCACAACTGTAAAGCTTGTTTAGTATTAAGTTTGCTAACAACCAGGACAAAATACAGATGAACAGGAATCAGAATGTCCAACAACTGGGAAGTTGTGATGCTGCAGCTTTTACTGAGCTGGAACTGTGAGGTGCATATGCTGATGAAAACACATTATTCTGAGTGGTAGAAAGAAAATTGTGAAGAGCTACGAAGAGATCTTATACTGCTGTGAAACCAGATGATAAAATGGCAGCTGAAATCCAATATCAATAAAAACAAAGCAATGCACATCGAAAAAACCCAGCTCTAACTATAGATATACAGAAATGTACTCTAAATTAGCTATTATCATCTCAGAGAGAGATCTGGGAATCAAACTAGAAACGTTTCAAAAGAAACATCAACCCAGCGCTCAGTAGCTGTCAGAATCGGAAGCAGAATGATACAAGTTACTAAGAAAAGAACAGAGAACAAAACAGAAAAAAAAAACCAACCCCACCATTAAGAAGGCACATAAGCCATACTACCTAGGCAGTTTTAAAACCGAAAAGATACAGTTGAACAGAAAGGTTCAAAGAGGGTCAAATCACTGGGACACCTGATGAGGACAAATTAAACAAGCTAATATACTGGAAGACTACATATATATGTGCACACACACAATTATGAGTGCCATAGGAAAAGCGAACCATGGCTTACAACAACACACAATAAAAGAACTAAGGACATAATATAAAATTTCCTGACACAACCAACTGTGAACTAATTGGCTGAAGATATTATGAAGGCCCAACTGTACGTGGGTTCAAACAGCAACCATTAGAAAAAGCCCTCAGGGTCTAAGGGGAAGGGAAGGGAAGGGAAGGGAAGGGAAGGGAAGGGAAGGGAAGGGAAGGGAAGGGAAGGGAAGGGAAGGGAAGGGAAGGGAAGGGAAGGGAAGGGAAGGGAAGGGAAGGGAAGGGAAGGGAAGGGAAGGGAAGGGAGGGAGGGAGGGAGGGAGGGACGGAGGAAGGAAGGAAGGAAGGAAGGAAGGAAGGAAGGAAGGAAGGAAGGGAGGAAGGAAGGAAGGGAGGAAGATGCAGTCTTTTCACCAGTAATTGTTTGAGACTACCAGAGCTAAGAGGGTACTGCTAAATGCTTGCTGCCCTTTTAGGCTTCCTTCTCTCCAGCACAACAGGATAATGAACTGCACAGAGCTGCCATCTTCTTACTTTGTCTTGTAAGCCAATATAATATGACCCTTACTGGTCACATCACCCTTCACTTGTCACTGGTAAGATTTTTGTGAATTTACTTGATAACTCCTGACAAGATCACTAGTCAGTATTATGACAGGAGCAGAAGGATGAGTAATAATGGATTTTAGCATTTGATTAACTATTCTAGAGTTATCAGCAAGCAAATACTCTGAAACAGATGTGAGATGTTACTCCTCTCTCATTATGGCAAAACTGTAAATTACTTTCTATTAAATTACCTGTCTCTCCATATGAGAAATCTAGTATCACATCTTCTATTTTCCCCATCCTTACACTGAACAGTCTCCTCAACCCTAAACTCTCCATCCAATCTCCTTGTCCCATGAAGCTCAGGACTGATTCACTTTTTTTTAAACAAAATATATATATAAAATACATATATATAAAGCATACACAGGAGAGCAAAAAGGGGGTAACAAGATGTTTGTCTATGGAAACATTATCTACAACGTCCTTGTCCTACTGCCAAGCAATGAGGAACAGATTTATTCATATTTTAATTAAGATTATTTTTAGAAATATGATTATCTATTAAGTAATTGGCAACAAAAGAACACCACCCTGGTCTGAACAGTCTACTCAAGATAAATGGGAGAAAGAAGTAGCTGAAGAAAATTCTGCACAACAGTTACTTGCACAAGAAGTTTTCATCAGTAAAACTGTGAAAACTCTTTGTCACCAAACACAAGGTGAAAAGAAATGAAAAGTCTTACACCAGTTTGGATTTCAAGTAACTCTTTGGTTAGCAGGGATATTTATCTTGTATTTTAGACAATTGGTAGCATTTCCTGGTTCTCTTCATAAGGTGATAATTGATGAAAATCTGTTAATGAGTGTGTGAGAAAAGTGCGTAAGGTTGAAGAAGTGACTTATACAAAAGATGGCCAGAAATGAGGAAACTCTGGAGCTGCACTAACATGACTAACTTTATTAGTTCACTAATGTCTTCCTTCAGGAGATTAATTAGTCCAGCTGACTGAAGCATGCATTATGGGTAAAAAGAAACACTGTTCTTCTTACAAAAAGAAATTAAAAAGCAGCTCAATGGAAGGCAAAAGTAGGGCTATTTTCAGAGATGTATAGCAATATTGACTTCCCCTGTTTCACCTTCCTGGTTGAGGTTCTCCCATCCATCACAAATATGAGAACAAAATGGGCTTCTATTTCTATCTACAGGTGAATCTATACCTGTTCTTTTTCTTTCAGCTAGATTCAAAGGTAATTACAGCTTTTACTCTCTTGGAAATGTGTGCTATTACCACTGCAATTATTCAGTTCCTCTGTATTGCCTTTTGATTCACCTCATTAGACAACCTCTAATTTTACTTAACCGGGCCACAATATTTAGCTTCTTGTCCTTGTCTCCACCCTCTGCTCATCCTCTGTGTCACTCTGTCTTCCTTCTTTCTTCTACACTCTTACTTCTTTTCATAAAAATGTAGTAGTCCAGCATCCAATAATACTACTAAAGAAAAAAAGAAAAACAACAAAACAAACAAAAAAAACCCCTAAAAAGTAAACATCATGAAAACACTACAGTCTAGGATAATATCCTAAAACTAACAGAAGTAAATATCTATACAGCAAAAGAAAAGATCTTTGGACACTCAAAAAAGTTGTTAAAATGATGCTAGGACTTCCTCTGCTCTGTGTTGACTGGCTCTGAAGTCCTTCATTCTTCCTTCTCTTATGCACGCTTCACTGCGTACCCACACTTCTTAGGGTCTTTTCTATGGTTGTATCCCCTTCACACCTTTTCCCTTCAGAATCTCCATCACAAATTTTTATCATCTAGCTCTACCATCTCTGAGCAGAACTGAATTCCTCTACAACACTACAGAAATGAACAAAATTGGAACAAGATTATTTGATCTCATGATTTGTCTAGTAAGTTCTGGCCCTTTCCTCATCTTCTTTCTCTTTAACTCTCCAGGACAGGGACAAACTACCATTTTGAGTTTCTACAGGGTTCAACATAATAAAGGACTGTGATTGTTTGTCCTTATGCACTACCAAGGCAGCCATGAGCAACAATAACAACAAGAATCTTGCAAAAAAATGCACCAGTTTTCTTTCTAACCTTACTCATTATAAGTCACCTAAGAAGTCAAAGCCTTTGCCCTGAACTTGATCTCATTTTGCTCTACAGGATGTGACACACTTTTGGTGATGGGATAACAAAACAACGGTAGAATAAATTATGAACACATCATTGCTCTTCCTAAAACGCATTTATGATAACTAATGTAAATAGGCTACTGAACACTCTCCCAGTCCAAAGATTTTTTTTGAGTAAGGGTATGGAAAGAGTTATTTTCTTGTTAGGTTGATGGAGTATTGATACAGATGTAGCAGCAACACTCCATTTTCAGAAAAGAACTGTATTCATGATTATATCTGCGACTGTACTATTGAATGACTTCCAGAAAATGGTAGCTATGCAATCTACACCTGAAATGAAAATCAGTACTGCTCTACTGAAAGCAATGATAAAAAACTTTGGTAGATAAAAAAATCCCTATAAAACATATTAAAAACCCATAAAAATTTGGTTTCAGTAGCTACCGAATATCTTACAGAAAACAGGGAAGGCCTTCAAAGACAGTTATGCCTTATTTTTCTCGAAATGTGTACAACTGTTCTTAATGGAACTCTTATAAGCTACTAGTTATCCCTACTTACTCAGCCACTCTGCCTCTGCAGCGTAATGAAATTCTAGTATGAGGATAGCACATCCTATTAATGGAAGTGTTATGGACACAGATGGTTATCGAGGCTACAGATTGCCAAACACCAGGGCCCATTTTCTAGCTGATATCATACAGTACTTAGACTCAACAAATCTGGGACACAAATAACTTTGTAGAAAGCATACTCCAGTATTCTGCAGAAGCCTTTACTGTTAAAATCTGGGCAGGCGAGGGATAGGGAAAAGAGGGGGAAAGGAGTGTCTGCTCCATTCTCATGAATAACTACATTTTTTAATTTTTTATTTTAAATTGGTAACATCTTTTAAAGACTATTCAAGTGGTTTTGGCTCTATATCATAAGGGTACAGTCTAGGAGGGGAAAAAAACCCCAAGTGTCTTAATTCCAGTGATAAAGAATGTGCTAATATCAATCTGGTTTTTATATATTACTGTACATGCTTATTAATATTATCATGATTTTCTTAAACCTCACTTTCACAGACATCATAAGCATTTTATATTGCTGTAATTTCAATCTGTTTACCCTATTTTTTCCTTAATGCTTATCATGTGTATATATCTACCCTGATGTATTTTCATAACAGATATCCTGTGCTTATAATATTATGCCCGACTTTTCTGCAATTTATCATTTTGGCTGAAATATCTTATTCAACTGTTTCTCAGTACAGAAAATCAGGACATTTTAGGCTACGGGAAAATAAAAATAAAAAGCAAGAACTTCTCTGTGGCAAATACAATATGTAGGTGTAGTATTCTTAATAATAGAAAATTTGTCTTAAATATTGCACAAATTAACATTTCAGTAAAGTTCCATAATTTTGAAAAAGACTAAAAACTGAGGTTGAAAAAGGAAGCTAGGAGGAGCACACTGGCAGGATGTAACACCTCTAAATCTCATTATAATATGATATGAACCCAAAGGTCAAACGCTCAGGAATGCTATTTTTCACTATTTCAATAAGCAAACTCATATGAAAAAAAAACACCTTATGTTAACATGGCACAGTAAAAGTAAAAAATTACAGAGTAGGTAAAAGAATCCAACCCAAACTGAAAAGCAGTCTGAACTATTCTTTTCTCTTCAACCAAAACTGAATAACAAGATTTTAGAATATTGTGCAATATTTGTCAAACCTGACAGCAAATAATTTTTTTAAAAAAAAAAGTTATATATTTTCTTTTTTTTTCTAAAACATAAACTGAATCAGAAATATTTAAAGTTTTCCTTAGCATTAGAACTGAAAGAGAATATTTTCAGCTACAATTTCACCTGAGCCAGAATCAAAAGCTTTCTGGCTTGACACCCCAAAGCTAAGGATACAACAGAAGCTACACCCCAAATCTTTCATTTGACCTACATACTCTGAGAAAACTGTTCATCCAGACTTCAGTAGGGTGATTCAGAATTACAGTGTAAGCAAGACCATCAATTTTTTTCAAACCAGGAGGTTCAAGGTGTAATTTTTTCAAGTAAAAAGTGGTTAGAAATGCAGCTTTGTAAGGCTGTAAACAACCAGTTTGTATAAAAAAATTAAATTACCATTGCTCCTCCAGTATTCACCTTTGTATACTGATTCTTAAAAAAAAAGTTACTTTGAGTCTTCTAAACTGCTTATTTTTCTTTATGTGCTGATTTTATGCAACCTCTTTTTACATGAACCAATAGACTACAAACTGCTATTTGCAGCATTTCCCACGTGCAGTCCATTTCACCTGTATGCCAAAACCTGCTCCATGTGGCTTGTTCCATAGCATTACATAGCCTAAATCACTCCATGAAAAGCATATCTATATGAAAATCTAGAAGAAGTGAGAATTTCATGAGTTAACTCTGGTGTTTTGCCAGAAAAGACATAAACACACACGAGGGAGAAAGAAATAACTTGTCCAAATGAAATATGACTTCGGAAACAAACTATTGTGAACTTGGAAGAGTAAAAAGCGTGGGTAGGGATCTAGTATTACTGTGGCAGGGATATAGAGTTGAAGGTGACATCCCTAGAGGAAACAAAGTTTCATTAATCTCACAGTTGAAAGAGCATTTTTTTCTGATTTTTGTTTCTGTTTTTCACCCAAATTCATCCAGAACATTAGATCCAGAAGTGGTCCAAGGTTTCACACGTATGCATACATATTGTTTTTCATATAAAACTCCCTATACCAAATAAAAGCCTGCAGTAGATTATTAGTAGATTACAGTGAAAAGTATACTATCTAAAGTAATAGTCATAAAAATTAATAAATGGAAACCATTAATACAAAGAATTTCAGAATTCAAATTATTTTATACATGAATCTCAACCTCTTCAAATTTCTTTCTTACGGGAAGCTTGTCACTGCATTGATTCCATCATTTTTTTATTATATCTGTCTATCCAAAAGCGTACTGATCCAGTAAATTCAAATTCAAGGAAACAGGTTCATTAGCTTCAATAGCATTCTTAATTTGACTAAGAGGTTAAAGTATGTGAACCTTGTAAGAATCTCAAGATAGGAATCATGTCTCTCTGTCTGAGTAGGCTTTTTTATTAATTCTATAATAGGATCTAAACTTATGTTCATGTTCCAGATATAGTCATCAACATCTGAAAGAAAAGCCAAAACTACTTCAAGTACAGAAACCTTTCCATAATCTTTGTTTGCACACTGGACACAATGTCATTTTAGAATTTCCTACACAAAGAACTGGCACCACTTAATTCATAATAAATTAGTTTAGCCATTGTAATAGATGGATGGCCTCTTACACAGGTTTAAACCTGACTTGAGTCCTCTGGCTTGTCCCGGAAACTACTCTCATGGGTATAATTAACAGCTTAGGACAATTACAACTGATAGGTTACTTTTAATGGTACTGTCCAGTTTCTCTCTTAGCAACTTTTTTACTTGCAAAGTCATCCTCGACCAGGCAAGTAATTTTGTAGCAGAAGCACTAATTGTTGGGGAAGAGCTTTATGTTTTGGCCTTTCAGCTTCTAATTTATTCACTCTAATGCCACATAGTAATAGTAATATAAAAGGATTTTATATTTACCATATATTTATACATAAAACTATTTTCATATAAAAATTATATATAAAATTAACATAGAGGTAAATCTGAAAAACATCATATAATTACCACAAAATAAAATCTTATGCTGTGTAAAGTATCTACAGGACTGAAGGCAGCATGAAACCCAGCACATACATTTTGTTTCTAAATACATAAAACATTCTATAATGTGCAAGGAGGTTCAAAACTAGCTGAACTCTATGTTACCCATAAGAATACACAAATATGTGCTAGACCAGTACCCAATGCTACCAACAAATGCAGATAATGCAGTTCATATCACCAGTAAAGGAAGCCAACACCAACACAGCAGTTTTTAATGTATGATAGTGAATCACAAAATAATTAAATTCTGATTTGAATCAAAATGAACAAAGGTCAGGTATTTAAAATATTCATACAGACTGAGACTTCCACTTCTGAGGTGTGACAAATGCAAAATTGCAAAACCCAGTTCTTCTGCATAAAGAGTCTAAGAATTGCTCTTCAGGAAATCTGGTACTAAAAGTCTAGTAGTAATTTCCTAACAGTGAAGACCTACCCCACTATTCTAAACCTGGATCTCCTCCTGCCCCAAAACTGTGAGGCTAGTATGCTTTGGCAGTTTGTCTGCCTGCTACCCACCACTTCAACAGAGAGCTGCCAACATGCAAGCTGAAATTACTAACCAAGCTGTCTGCATTTCAAAACTGAACTTCAGATAGAGACTGTACAAAAATACAGATTAAAAGAGACAAACAGACACCTGTGGGAGTGAGGTCCTCTGAGATGAAAGGCACAGAGAAAACCTTGATATTATTAGCTAAAATATGGTGCATACCCGATCCAGTTTCACAAAGTTGTATCACATTAAAATTGGGTTCCAAACGCTTTATGGGAAACATTTAGGCTTACCAAAGAAGCTTAAACTCCAGCTGGACACAAATTGCTGATGCTGTTCATGCAGACAACAGGCCCTTCTAGAGGGACCCATCAGGTATCACCCCCACATGACCACACAGTAAAACAGAGGGAGGACATGTCAGTGCATGTAAGCAGCTGACACTGAGTCTGGCTCATATACAGCATAGGCAGGGCTACGCGGCAACCTATGCTCAGTGCTCCACCCTTCTTTTCACACTCCAAAGTTGGAATTTCCCTTGGCTTTATACTTGTATATAATGAATAGACTTTCAAAACTTATGTCAAAATTGAAGTATTCTGACCTAAGGCTGTTAAAGGAAGAATGCAAATACTGAGTCTAAGTAACTACTTTAAAAAAGCTGGTCAGAACTGGTCAGTATTCTTAGCAAACACTCAATGTTTTATGCTTAGCAAAATTAAAAATTCAATAATGCAGGCAAAGCTGAAGCCTGAAGTTTAAAATATGCTTGCTGCTCTATGTAGAAGACATCTATGTTACCAAAGAGCCTGTTCTTAAAATGTTTTAATTTGTATTACATATACCCCAGATAGTAAACTCTAAAAATATCTTTAAAAAAAGCTGATTATTCTCAAGGTCAGGAGGACTGAGTCTCCCAATTATGTAGGACTGTTAAAGGAGATATTTAAAATCTAAACAGCAAAACAGTAATAAAGGAAAACATTTAAAATGATAATTGGATAGAAAACAGGTGATTTTTGGCTATCGTTATTGCAATGCCAGTGCTAGTCAGTGCATCAAAACATCCTATTACAACTGAAGAAAAAACAAATCATAGACTTTTTTTTGAACTGAAACTCCAAATCAGTTCTATTCTTTATCTGAAAAATTTTATTTTTTTTCTACCCCAAATAATAATTTATTTCTCCATTGTGATGCACTGTCTAGACTGCTACGTCTTCTCTTTGTTGAGGTGAGGAAATTCTAGCCCTCGAGCTGACTTCATTCTGTACTGCCCTGGCTCTCTCTCTCCAACCTCTTTGTCTTTTGCTCTTCCCTCTTCTAGCTCTTTCCAGCCACTCTATATCACACAGCTCTGTGTCACTATGTCTCTTCCTGCCTTTGCTTTACTCTATACTAGCAGTATCTTCCCTGAACCCCCACCTTTTCATTTTGAGAATGCACCGCTTCAGCAATACTGCCCCATGGCTTGACTGCTTCCCTTCTGTTGGTCCTGCAGTTCACACCTTCCTCTCCACACGTCATCAAATCAGCGAACATTAGTGGGGAGCTATGTGGGAACGCTGTGTGGGCTGAGGGAGATTTACATTCTGCGGAGCATTGGAGACAGTCTGGAGGTGGGTCTGTGCTGAGTGCCCTGGTGATGTACAGCAATAACTGCTTAGTGCAGTGTCAGAGAGGCAGAGGAACACCACTGCTGTAGCGTAAAGGTACTGAACAAAGAGGACTATGATGTGCAGTAATGGCACTGGGCACGAAGGTTGGAAAGTCAGTGCATGACATAGGACACAGGGAAATATTGAATAACTTTGGAGTATAATATGGAGTATAGGGGAGAAGACTGGATGCTTCCTAGTTAACACATAGCCCATCAAAGCTATTGTCCAATTCTGTTTAAGCCTCAGTGATGAAAAAAAAATTATTGATTGCTGTGGGAGGAAGAGGTTCAGGGAAGGAAGTGGGAATTAATTGGCTGGAAGGTGTGTCTGACTCAAGGAGGTTGGTAACTGCCAGCTTTATTTATTTCTTCATGTAAGATGAATTTACCATGGGAGTTCACAGAATGAACAATAAACAGAAGGTAGTTTTTGTAAGCTCTAGAAAATATGGAAAGGACAAGAAAATTCTTATCACCTTCAGGCTTACCTGAGTTTTGTACTGCATCTCTTTATTTCATGTATTCTGCTCCCTTCTTGTCCTATGTGCCACTCTCCCTTGAAATGAGTCTGTTTCACAGTAAATCACTCTGTTTCGCACCAAGTCAAAGTCATGTTTGCTTTCACAATACCACCTTTCCTCTTGCTGACTACAGCCTAGTTCTGATATCATCTCTTTCCTCTCCTTTAAGGGGAGGCAATTCTTTCCTTCAACCCTTTTCACTTCCCTTCTACCTAATCCTTAGAGTCCCACCTTGACTAGTTGTATATCCTCTTCCTTCACATTCAATTGGGGCTTAACCTTGCCCTCTCAAAAGGGATGAGCAAGGGTGGAGGTGCTCTGTGTATGCCCTCCTAGGAAGGATGCTAGAGGAAAAACTGAAAGTCTCAAAGAAATACTCTGAAACAAGTTGATGGAAATTTCACTTTCCCACTTCCACCTCATCTGAGAGTACAAAGAAGTTTGAGAGCTTTTGTCCTTATCCTACTCCCCACGATCTGCATAATTAACAAAAAGAAGCATCTACATATCCTTGTTTCCTTGTATAGCTGTACAAACAAGAACTCAGCCTGTCATTAGACTGCAAATGCTTTCAGTCTAGGACTGTATGAAACTTGCTTATGAAGCACTTTGCATGCCTATGAAATTGTAAAAATAATACAACTGTAAGACATAAGCAAAACAAGTTTTTGCACATAAATACAGTCATACCTAACGTTTATTTATAATATGAAAATGCCAGCTTTAATGCCACAAACTATTTTCTTCCTCCTGCAGTATGACCTCAACCCTTAAAAGCAGGGGAAATCTAACTCCTTTGCCTCACCTTAAATAGGTAGCTTTAGGTTCTGTCTTCAAAGAGGGTATTTTCTCTGAATCAGCCCCATGCAGAGTATTCTGAAAGAGGCATACAGAAATGCCTAGCATTAACTACTCTGTTCCAGGTGCTGGATGTAGTAATGCTATTAATGTTGTCACTAATTTAGCAATCAATTTTAAAATTTTCTAGGAGTCTTCTGACACACCATCTATCATCACAGATATTAAATCTAAGGTAAGTTAAAAATAAAGGAGTATATAGCTTTAAAATGCCATTTCTAACCATATTACAGTCTGTCTTCATTCACTTTCATGAAACATATTGTTTCTCTGTTTATAGTTCTCTATGCTTAATGAGATTATTTACGGGGGTGGGGAAGTACTCCTTGACCATGCTGCTTTCACATAGTGCCAGAAATGTCGTTTAGCTATAGTTTTATCTCACCCATTGACGGCAGAGGTATTTACAAAGGCTCATCTCTCTATATTCTCTTGCACTCACTGGAGACAAACATGTTGCCCTAACAGAAGCCCACCTTCGCACATGAACAGTTTTGAAAGTTTCTCTCTTCCCCCTCTTCTGGGGATAACTAGAACCTAGGATGACAAGCAGAGAGGGTAATATAAATATGTTTGTTACATTTTTTCCTTAAACTGCCTCTAATCAGCGAAGACAGTAGCTTTTCCAGAAGGCAATCTGAGCAGCTGATGGCCTGAAGTGTTTACACACATCACATTCAAGCAGAAAACCTACTCTGCTAGTCATCCTATGTTCCCTTTAATCCCGTAAGAGAGAAAAAGTGAGAAGCTTTCAGAAGGCAATTCCAATAATGCCACTACGTGACCTCTGACATGCCCATCTCATATCTCAGTCTGCAGAGGGAGCTTAGAGTGACCAAACTCCTGAATTTAGGAACGTCACATTGACCTATTGCCTGAAGTTAGCTAATGAATCACACTGCAATCAGACTGCTGTGGTTGTTGGTAGTGCTCTGCCGCAAGAAATCAAGCACAGAATACTCTATCCAGTTATGCTAATGCATAATATGTTCTCTAGTATTTTGTCCAGTTCAATTTAAAATGTCTGTAGTAATTAGGCTTCTGGCCACTCCCTCCGAAAATTCTTCCACAATCTAATGTCACAATAACCTCCAACCATTTTTCTGTGCTGAAGCTGCCATCAGAGCACGTAGATGAAAGAGGATTAGACTACATGGGTGGCTGCTTAGGAGCGTCAAGGAACTAAAGGAAACAAAGTTGTTTGTTAGCATTGATGAACTAATGCGTCCAATGAAACACCAGGAGGCTGAAGGTGTTGTCTTTCAGATGAAATGTGAAAGCAAGGCACTAAGCATTAGAGGCAATTAAAGTTCTCTCAGCACTCTTTGCAACAGTACCAGTGTTAACTCCTGGTTCCTGGCCACCTTCCAAATCACATAATTAAATTCTGCTTTCCTAAATATTTCCCTGCACTATCATTTAGAAAGACAGCCATCACTTAACCTGAAATTGTGTATCGATGCCAGGTTTAACCTCAAAGGAGGATGCTTATGAGTGAAAAGTAATTTCAGTCTGGTCACTTTGTTATAGGTACAAGGCTTAGAAAAGTATTTTATGTTCAATTACATTTTATTTGCCCTTATCCTAGATCTATTTCCTTTATATATCCAAAGTGTTTCCTCTCAATCTGCGGTGCATAATCCTTCAGAATCTTGTAGAAAATAATCTGCCAATTTGCTGCATAATTATTTATACCTAATTCCTCTACATCCCTGATTTGTTACTCCATAAACATTCTTAGAACATGGAAGGAGACCTATAGATCTACTTGCGATTAGGAAGCAGTTGATCTCTACCAAAAAAGAAAAAAAAAAAAAGTAAGTACTCAGCCTGAGAACCCATAAACCCATGCTGGGCCTGACTTTCAAGCTGTGATCAGTATTCACTCTCTGCTACCTGACTGCTGAAGAATGAATAATTCTGTGGAAAACACTAGCATTATGCGAAATCTTGGTCTGCATCTTTATGCAATGTCCAGTCGTAGAATCACAGAATATCTCAAGTTGGAAGGGACCCATAAGGATCATTGAATCCAACACCCCGCTCCTTGCAGGACTACCTAAAACTAAACCATACAACAAAGAGCATCCTTCAGATGCTCCTTGAACTCCAACAGCCTTGGTGCTGTGGCCATGTTGAAAACTAAGTTTTATGCATATGGTGCTGGCAAATGCATAATTGCTATCTTTTCCCCACTGCTGAAGCAAAGGAATATAGTTAAGGGTCCTTTTTTTTTTTCTTTTAAAATTTTTTCTAGGTAGGAGTAAATAGAAATTATCGATATTCTAAGGTATGATGTAAGATGACTACCCAACAATTATTTCATAAATGAACATACACAGTGTTTGGAACACTTCAGATACATCATAATAAAAAAAAAATTTAAAGACTGTCGAGGCTCAAGAAGGCATGCTAAAAACTTAAAATAAGGGTATATAAGCAATGACCAAAATATTATTTATTCCATTCCTTGAAAGATATTCTAATATTGCAGTGTATTATTACATCCTACCAGTAACATACGCATGACCACTAGTTAACAAGTTCTAGGATTGTTTAAAAGCCTTGATTATAAACAAACTGGCTTTATTCTTTGGCAATTAAACTCATGACCACAGTCAGAATATTCCCACGCAAATATTAAACCATCACATACACATTTCTTTACTATTCCATGTGGCCTCTCACTCAGTAGTAATATTAAGTATTAGAGATTTAATTTGCAGGGTTGCTAGACATCTCCTAGACAGAAGGTCTTCTTTACAAACTGGCCACTCAATGGGTTTAAGTGTTTAGTGTACCTGACTCTTCAATAATGTAAGAAGGTTCTAACCTTTTCTGTGATTCTACAACTGAAATGTTAGTATTGACAGTGCGTTTTGATACCTGGGCTCTCTATGCAAACAGGGAAAGGAAAAACAGAGAATGGATGATATTGTCTTTCAGACCCCAGGGAACCAGCAGAATTTTATTAGGATAATTTTTCCAAAACGTTCATTACAGGCAAAATATTCCCCAGTTTAAACTGTCACTCTTTCCAATCTCTCAAGAAGAATAGCAAGGCAATCTAAATACATGTTCTAACCTGTTTAACTTCATAACAACGTAGCAGAATACCCAAGTGTTTTGCTACCACCATAATGCAATTAATATCATTTGCTCAGGGTCAAATAAAATCATAAAATCATAGGATGGTTTGGATTGGAAGGGACCTTTAGAGATCATCTAGTCCAACCCCCCTGCCATGGGCAGGGACACCCTCCAGTAGACCAGGTTGCCCAAAGCCCCATCCAACTTGGCCTTGAACACTTCCAGGGATGGGGCATCCACAGCTTCTCCATTGTTCATGGAACAACCTGTTCTACCACACTTGTCTCACCATCCTCGTCATAAAAAAACTCTTCCCTTATGTCCAATCTAAATCTACCTTCTTTTAGTTTAAAACCATTGCTCCTTGTCCTGTCACTACAGGCCTTGTTAAAAAGTTTTCCTCTGTTTTTCTTACATACCTCCTTCATATATTGAAAAGCCTCAATAAGGTCTTCCTGTAGCCTTCTTTTCTCCAGGATGAACAACCCCAACTCTCTCAGCCTGTCTTCACAGGAGAGGTGCTCCAGCCCTCTGATCATTTTCATGGCCAAAGAGTCCCACTCTCCTCCCAGACTTAAATCTTCCACACTATACAGTACACTGCTTCTGGCCTAGCAAAATGTCTACGTGGTATTATTCAGTCTCCTTTTAATTTCATATGCATCCTGCTGTGTCTTTTGGTTTTACTTGTTTTAAATTGACATATCTTAAATGCAACAAAGTTAAATGTATAATATTTACAGTGAGGAAACATTTGCAAATATCTTCAATAAACCCAGGATAAAATAATATAAATAGCATATTAACAAACATATGAAATATTATGTAAAAACTAAAATTCCCATTTCTGAAAATCATTATTGTCCTCTTTTTTTTTCTATTTCCCCCCAGTATGGATAAGATACTTTAGAATGATGAAGCTCTCCAGGTATTAGGCAGTTTTGTTTCAAGTGCATGATCTAGGATTTTATTAATGATCAGTTCTGACCTCTACACCTCCCTGTAGACTCCTAGAGATAATGAGAAGAGCAGGGAATTATTGACCGAAACTAACGTGGCTTCCTTGCGGATCCTGAGTTTCTGTGTTAAACAAAATCAATCAGCACCAACTGAAAAGCATGTTAATCATAATGTATGAACAAATTATACTAACTAAGATTCTATACAAAATAACATCATTACAATGTTTGCAAAATAATTAAAACTTTATGAAAACTTTAAAAAGTGAAAAGAAAAAACAAACACAAAACAACACAACTTTGATTCACAACATAAATTGCCTGAACACTTTGAATGCAGTTACCTGAGCGTGAGCTATTCCAAAGTTAGGAATTTTGGATATCAGGATCAATGTCCTGGGATTTTTCATAGCACTTTGTGGACATAAAAGGAGCCAGAACTGAAATCCAGAGCATGAGAATCTTCTAATCACATAATTCAGGTAAGCAAATTAAGGATTGCCATTCTAATTTTCTCAAGCAATTAAACCACTTCTCTCATACCACTTTTCCTTTCATCAACTGCTTCTTTTTTCTAGAGAAAATTACTGTTTATTTTTGAGCTATAAATATATATTGGACAGAATTACTGGAATCTACTGAACATTTAAACATTCATCCCACTCTTCTCAGGTTAATATACCTGCATTCTATGAAATGCTTCAGCATAACAAATTTTATTTTCAGATTGATACAATTCTTGCAAAAAAACACAAACCATGAGTGCACATGTACACACACTGTTACAAAGATTTTTTGTCACTTGCTTTAAAACAAGTTTAAATTAGAGAAGGTACTGGACAAAAATAGAGAATAAGTGCTATCTTCCAATCTCTCACAGGCTCCAGCTGAAAAAACTGATGAAGCTTGACTGACACACAGGGAAATTACTCTGGTGATAAACCAGATGCTATGTTGAAAAATAATATCTTATCAAAGTAATGCAACTGAGGTCATTGTTATGGAATTTGATCTCAAAAAAGGGACTAGGGAATGCTAGTTTTAAATAATAATAATTTAACTAAAAGTGCAGGCTAACTACTGTCATAATATCACAAAACCTACATTCATGAATAAAAATTACATCACAACCAAACATACCAAACATACATTATGACTTTGTGGGTCTAGGAATGAAGTAATCAACACTAAATCAAGCTTGAAATCAGGGTGAATATTGATGCCATTTTTTCAGATTACATTAGCAATCTGCCATATTTAAAGACTGCTAGAAAAAATTAAGAATAAATCAGCACTCTCCACCACAGGGAAACATTTCAATAAAATCTCTGTTCTTCATGCTCTGCTCAGACCAAGGCCTAAACACTGCATTTTCATTTTTAACAATTCCACTTTTATCTGTCTGACATATACTGTCTTTCATTTCTTAGGAAAAGACCTTAGCTGAAGTAGCAGTGGAAATCAGAGTGGATTTTGGTAATCAGCTCAGGACTTACTCTAAGAGCTACGTTGACAAGTGCAATCTCAGACAATGCTTGTGAGGTTTAAGAGCCCTTAAATTACTTACTCTTTTTGCTGCAATAATTGACACCTGCATTTCAGAGGTCCAGGAAATATACTGCATAACTGAATATATTCTAAGGCACTTCTCTCCATTAAACAGTGAACAAACGGTAGCCAGGTACAACATGATGCATTTTAAGGTAGTAAAAATTACCAGCTTTGGTACTGAATCTTCCACACACTCTCTCACCAGAAGCTGTAACACAATTGTTAGCTAATGTTTTCTTGGTAGTAGGTTAGCAGGTCACGCTTACTATGCCTGCTTCCTTCACAAATGACTTTACATTAATTATTAAAGGTCTAAGGTCTAGCTCTGCTACCTTTACTTCAAAAATAATCTCATTAAAATCAAAACTATACAAAGAATAAAAGAACCAAATCTTTGGAAAGTAAACTGGCGTGGAGAAAACTACTGCCCAATGAGATTTTTTTCTTTTTGATAGCAGAAATGAAATCTCAAATAGCAATTACATCTTAACATCAACTATAATATAAATAAAGAAAATTTGCAAAAGAATACTCTATGTCCTGTTTAAGAAAGCTCAGAGAAGGATTATTTGTTTGTTTGGAAAATGGGATTTATAAGAAAAAATGAATGGAATGCCTGCTAGATGGAAGATTTCCATAGGTGAAATACCCTTCTTTATTTGGGGGGTGGGGTGGGGGTGGGGGTGGGGGGAAAGTTTGGTTGTAGCATTCCTAAACCAGCAGTATTTGACTTAATTTCAGAGACAAAACTAGCTTTTCTCAGACATAATTTTATGTAGATTTCATGTCCAGAAGAAAGCATTTAGTAGCTGTGTTTGAAACACTTTATTCTAGAAATGAATATAAACAGTATGGAAAAATTCAGTGTGTATTCTTTAAACGATGAACCTGGTAAACTGGATGGATAACAAGATGGATACTTGTTAGTCGATGGCCAATTTATCCGCCAGCTTTATTTGCAAGCAGAAGATTAGAGACAAGGTAAAGTGCTAATTTATTATTTCCTATATCATTGGGTTTATGGTATGTAAAACTATTTTTTTTAACTTCATTCATGAATAAAATGTACAGATCAAAGATATGGCTTGTGCCTTATTTTAATTTTGGAACTCGATATACAGTTCTAGGTATCATTAACCTTTTTGAGCTTTGATTACAAACCATCGCTAACAGTGTCCAGGAAAGCTAAGTAGCATGTCCTACACATCTTGCAGTTAGCATTCTTAGCAAAGGGCTCAACATCCTAACTATAAACATTTCACAAAATAATAAAGAACCATATTATTAGATCTTATTAGAAAAGCTTTAAAAAATGAATGATAACACTTGGACACATAAGTTAATGGGAAGCTCTATTTTTTAACTGATAAACTTCCTACTTATTTTTCAAATGTGGTGTCTTACATAAAGAACCTGCTCTGATTACACAGTACCTAACCATAGATCCCAAAAGCAAATGCAGAATTTGAAATAGCCCTTCTTTGTGAGTAAAAAAAAAAAAAAAAAAAGTCTAATAATAAATGACCTCAAACCTTCCATACTTGGAAACTAACATAAGATATAGCAATTGGACTATGAGGTGCAGTCGTGTCTTCTTACTGGCACGTACTTTCTAGCTATCTAAAGTCTCATCACCACAGGTGTCTTAAGGCAAGCCAGAGAAACAGTGAGTACCAAGGAGTGCTACATCTGATTTATCCTAGGCACTTAGGATGAGCTAAATTACTCTAAGAAGGTGCCTTTTGCTCTCCATTGGGTATACAGAAAAAACGGAGTTACTAGGTTAGACAACTAACTTTGGATAGCTAAGTTACAGCAAATGAATCTCACCATAGGCCATAACTGACTGAGGAAAAATTGTGCTTAGTTCCCATCAGATGATGCAAAATTTATATTTTCCCTTAGAACTTCGCTGTTTTAAAATGGGAAACACATGTTGATTTTTTTTTTAATTGCTAACAAGTATTTTTGCTTAAGTTACAACTATAAATGACACAATAAAATCATTCCTTAAGCAATTAAGTCTTATGATCTTACAATAAAACAGGAAAGAAGAGAATTATTTGATATAGTATCACATTACAAAAGAGACAGCTAAGAAACTGTCTTACAGAGTACCAAAAACAGTGAAAGGAAAATGCAAAAATAGAATGTGCATGATCTTCTATATTTAGCTTTGTGGATAGGCTCTGAAATCTCCTTTGAGCTGTCTTCTTTGATAATCATTGGTAAGACTAAATTCTGAGGCAAGAGTAGGGTGTTCTCAGCAATATTTTTATTTGAGAACTCAAACCAGTCAGTATTCAAAGGCAATCTGTGAATTTATTATAGGTCTATACATAAGCATCTTCTTTTTACTTTTGTTAGCTGAGCCTTGATCAAAATATACCATTTTGCATCAACTATTTTCAAAATGTCTCCAGTTTTATTTTTAATATGAATGCTTGCTAGTAGCCTTGCACCGGCAGACCTGTCATGAAGATTGTCCCACTGTTAACATCTTATTTAACTGTAACACAGAAATTCATCTCAAAAAAGTATTTTGAAGTGAAATATTTTCATACCTCCCTGTATGTTAGCAGTTTTCCAGCTGCATGCTACCACTGCATCTGCAGTGAATCACACAGAATCATCATTTTAAGGAGAGAAGGAATGCTGGACGTGAGGTATATTCAGATACTATATTCCAACTATAGTGTCAGTGTTTTCTTCAACAGCATTAACTATCACACAGGGGCAGTCACATTAGCTTCCCAGTGGCATAAAACCTTTGAGGCTCTTTTGCAGTGTAGTTCTTAATGTTATAAGAAATAAAAAGTAGGGGAAAAAAGAATGCCATTTCATGGCTGATCCTATCATCGCATGCAATATATAACAGCACCATGCCCTTAACATTCAACTGCATATCAAGTTAAAACAAAAGTGAAAATTCCAATTAAAAAATGGTAACCGAAATATCTATGCTATTAGTCAGTAATATCCTTCTGAGGAATTTCAATGGTATTGCCATTACTAGTTGGGACACATGAAAGTTTCTTCTATAGAGCTTTTATTTTTTTATGAGACACTACCAGATTACACCACTCTTGTATTGGCAGAAACTGATTGAATAGATCTTTGCTTCTTACCATCAACACAGGCTGGCCTTGCTCTTGTTGTACCGGCAATCTGTCCTTTTTTACATGCACAGCGAGCTGTTTGTCGGGCTATAGTCCTTCGGGGCTGACTGCTATCTCTGTCCAAAGTAACAATCTCACATGTACCTGCAGCCAGTTGACCTGGAAAAAGAACCAGCAACAGGTACCAGAGTCACTGAATGCACTACAGGCAATCTATTACAGCCGAATAGAGTCACGGCCCTATGTCACAGCAGACACTCCACAACAAATGGGCAGCCAGCTGATGGATATAATAAAACTGAGATGACATACAATTTTTCTTTGTGGTGGACATATGAAAACCCTGCAAACTGTTTCTGTCACAAAATGATTATTGTTCCATAAAAGCCAGAGAGCTGAGGTCACACAGGTTACTTTTACTTATGTTGGCTAAGTAAAGGAACAATCTGGTTTTACGGCAATGAAATTTAAATGGTGTGCTCTTTATGTACTTTCAGAAAATAAATTATAAAGTATATGGAACACAAAAAGCTTCCCCTCATGTCCATGGATATTAAGAAGTCTTAACTGCTTTGCATGTTGCTCCTGAAAGAAAAAGTCTTTCAAAGTATGCCCATGTTTGACCAGATTGTCAGTCCATTGGCTCTTGCTTAGTCTAAACTGAGCAGTAATTGGCTCTCTACCTGACTCATATTTGAAGTAGTTGCTCTTTTTCCTTTTACTAAATTTACTATGTAACCGTCCTGCAAAAGACAGTAAAATGACACCACCAGTTAGCTCAGTAACATTGTTTGCTTTTTATTGACTTCTCCAATATTTGTAGCTTCTCCTGAATACTATGGAAATCCACAGCACCTAGTTGTGAATTTGGACCATGCTATGACAGACAAAACAAAAAGTTGCAAAAAAATTATTTTATGAAGAAAATTAGTCTAAAGTAAATGTTATACATTTAAAATTAGGCACTTCCTTTTAGGCTACTAGTATACCAAAATACTACCTTTTACAAGCAAGAAAGATACATTATTGAATTTCAATACATAGTAAGACTGAAAAAAAAAAAAAAATCCCAGCTATCACTTTACATTACATATAATTTCTGGATTTTATGGTACAGTAGTAAATATAATTTCTATTGGATTTTGTCTTTGTAGGCAATCTATTATAACCCTTTAAATGAATATGTGCAAAAAATATATCTGCAAATCACCAGCTTACTATATTTTGTTTTCATAAAAAATTGAGATTGGAACACATGCAATATTGTATTTATAAAAAAGTTATGCAATTTAAATAATATTCACAGTAAATTATTTTTATACTGTTGAAATATTGAAAAAGAACAATGAGACAAAATGCAGAAATTTTAGATCTATATTAAAATCAAAATTAAAAAGCAAAACCAACATAAAAACCCCTGAAACATATATAAATGACATTTAATTTAATCTAAAAGTGTAATGATATCTCTGTATACTGCATTTTTTCTATTGAGAATACAAGTTTACACAGCATATTCTTCTCTGAACCACCTTAGTATGCTTCCTTTGTATGTGTGGATACTGTTTGGAAACTGTCAGAATAGCAGAATATTGTAGGCTGTCAACAGCATTGTGACTGGTTCACTGCTAAGCCACCTAAATTTTATGCTGCTGTGACTCCTACACTGCAGTGAATTACAACATGGCAAAACTGAGGATCTCAAAGATGAATATGGAACAAGGTACTCCAGAAATTCATGCAAAGATATGACATACACATAAGTAATACACGAGGCATTTATAAATACAGATATGAAATTCATGATAGTGAACCTTATCACCATAGTGTTTAATGGCTGCTGGCAACTAGACTTATGAGCTATGGTCAATCCTGGGTTTCTACTCTTTTCTACCCACTCTGTTAATAAAAACATCTTAGGATAAGCACACTGATGAGTGGATTTTTTACTCTATTATATGCTGGGTTTTTCTTTGTTTTCTCTGAAATCTTGGGTCAGAAAGCAAAGATTTAGCAAGAAAGATAGAGGAATATGATTTTCTAGATATGGAGAAGGGAAATCCAGCTACACTGAAATGTCTTGAACCAAAAAAAAAAAAAAAGCATTCTTTTTTCCTCCATCACCAATATATTTCATTCTGGGTTGCAGGAGATGTATTGCTCCCAAGGAATACAGCTGTCTCAGTACATCATGTAAAAAAGACATAATCAGAGGTGTATTTAGATCTTGACCCCTTAGGCATTTGAACATCATGATTATGGTCCTGCATTGAGAATAGAAATTGAATGGAAACCAGAGAAAAAGTAGAAGCATAAACATGATAAGTATAAGTGTTCCTGAGAGTATGGGTTGCCATATTCTCCACTATCTGTAAGTCTTTATACTGTTGTTGCATTCGTTAAAAGATGTGGTAAATCATATAATCTAAGTGGATAATTATATAAAACCCCATTTCAGAAGAAAGGAACCAGTTTTACAGCACAGTGAAAGTGAATAAGGACTACATTCAGAGAAAAAGAACAATGAAGCTTTATGTCAAGATAATCATAGAATCACAGAATTGTAGAATGGTTTGGGTTGCAAGGGACCTCAAAGATCATCTAGTTCCAACCCCCCTGCCATGGGCAGGGACACCCTCCACTAGACCACATTGCCCAAAGCCCCATCCAACCTGGCCTTGAACAATATTTTGTGAAAGCAAAAAGCTTTCCAGGGAATGTAAGCAGTGACTATCAATAAGAACGCCTATAATCTTTTCTGGTTTTGGACCCATGCAGTTTTAGTTCTGCAAAGGCTTATTTTGAGCCAGCTGGGCTATTTGCTTTTTATGATTGTTTTCAGCTGTTTATTTTGTATAGAGATGATAATTTCTTCAGCATAATGACCTCATTTTTTTGATGAACTTCAAATACCTAAATGAGAGCAATTGCTGTACAAAGATAATGTCACACTGCCTTTCAAGGAATTTTGAGCAGCTATTAAAAATAAGGGAAAATTGGAAAGATTTTTAAATTGTTAGATAATTATTTTTTTTAAAGATCATTTCTCTGTTGCCATTCTTGTTTCTATAGCAGAAGAAAATTAAAAGTTATTGTAGGGCTGCAGCAGCTTTTCCCACATATATGACATAAATACTGCCTAGTCATTGTGTCACAGGATGCAAAGACTGCTAGTATACTGAGCGCTACAACGCAGTGTACATCCACTTGGCTTCAGATGGCTGTAAAGCATGAAAAGTATTAGTTAAGGTTACGGAGGCCCATCTCCAGAGAGGGAGACATCCTGTTGTAAAGCATGTCTTCTCTGTCCCTTATTAAGTAGAGGGTAAGTCTACAGGAGAAGCTCAGATGACGTGTGCTACTTTTGCTATTTAAGAATTTAATCTAGAAATGTAAGGTACAAAATGACAGAACAAAGAATATACTTCTTGTAAGTACCAAGTTTTAAGAATTAGGATACCTTTCATTTTCAGGGAAGTTAACATAGTGACGTCTTTCAAAGATATTAATGAAAAAAGGCCATTCATCTGTGAGCCTCTGAACACTCTCCACTTCTAAGCACAGAGAAGAAATCTCAAGGCAACAATGGGTGGAGTTTCACTGGAGCTTTTCCAGCTGAGAGATTAAGAGCCACAGTCTATGGAACTCCATATTTTCAGTAGACCATATTTATGTACTTGCAGTACACAAAGCAATTCACCATCTTCCAACTGGAATGAAATAATCTTGGGGGGAAAAAGGCAAGCATCATCAGAGAACTCTGATTCATTCTAGCTTTGTCTGAAAGTTGTTCTTCCAAGAAAAAAATGTTTTATGGACCAAGCATAAACATTGTTTCAGAGTTACCACCATCCAGTTTTCCAAGTAAATGAGTGGGTATTTCTTTGTTGCTGTTACTGTTTTAAAATTTATTTTATATATATAAATATTTTATATTTTATAAATATTTATTTTATAAGTTTATTTTAGTAATTAAGACTTCACTGGAAGTTATTTGATTTTGTGTTGCCACCATCTAGGTACTAAAAAGAGAAAAGGTTCAGGTTCTTCAATGTTCTTTTATAATGTTGTACCACATTCTTAAAATGCCAATAAAAATATCCCTTCTCTCTCTCCCACAACAAGAACACATGCTTTTACATGAAATTCTTTCAGGAAAAGGGAAAACTACAGGATTCTGAATTAAAAATGTAAGTAAAACTAAATCAAAACCAAAAAAACCCCACAAATGTTAAAATTCCAAATACAACTGGATTAGGCTTTTTGTTTGTTTGTTTGTTCGTTGTCTGAATGAAGTTAACTCTGCAACTGGTCTCTGTGAGACTTTCATGGAAGTCTGTAGGAATCAGTGAGTTTAGGTACACATATCTAGCAAATGGCACAGGAAACATCTCAAGGTAAAACTAATATATTTTTTAAAATTCTTTAATACTTACATTCTTGAAAGAAAAGTTCGTTACTGAAAAGTTGAAAAGTAAATGGCATTTTTATATGTATAACTAAGAGCCCTCTGTCAACTATACGATGTTGCTGAAAGAATAAAGCTTCTGAAAGATCTGTATTGTCTGTCATAGGGTAAAACCCTCAAATAGTAAATGTTTTCATATTCCATGGAGGGTACCTGGGATAATATTTTAATTTTCTGTGGACAAAAATATTTCTGTTCTCTAATAGAAAGTAAAACCTGCCTAATCCACATTGATTACAGCAAGCAAGTTATAGATACGATGAATTTTTAATTCATGCATGCTGAAAAGCTGAAGGCTTTCCCTCAAATTCATTTAAAGAAATAAAATCAGATGATGAATGCATGGTATCTGTGGGTACAATGAAAATAAAACTTGATCTAAATATACGGGTCTTTCCAGGGTTTTAGATTTCATGCTCATCCAGAAAATCTACTTCTGAATTGTACATGCAGGCTGATATTACAGTTTCAGTGAACAATTTTTCCATGCATCACCAATTTGATGCCTAGCAACACAAGCTCTTTTAGTTCAAAATGCATCAAGTTAGATGTTATTAAAAATCTTGGCTAGATTCAGATACTCTTTTGTCAGTGAGCACAATGCAGGAGTTGTTTCAAAATCAGATCATAGGAATACATTCAGTAGTTTTCTATTACAATATTGAAGTCTTTCTGACAACAGAGCCATGCCAAGTCCTCAGCAGGGTTGAATATCAACAATTCCTACTGGAATAAAGGGGAACTTAAGTAGCTAGTGTCACTCATGATTTGCAGTTGGACATTAACTTGAATAACAAATATTTAAACATATTTCAATATATAAAAAAGGCATATATTTAAGTAGACTTTGAAATTTTTTATGTTATATAGCATTCCTCAAAGAAAATGTCCAGAAAGAAGATCTCTTACACTGAATATCATCCAATTTCAGACAGTCCTATTACCTTTTCTCTTTCAATTTTAGTTCAGAATGAGAGAGATTATGGCAAGGAATTGGTTTGTCCCAAAGAACCACACTCACTTTTAAGCTACAATAGCAAAAATTGTGGAAATCCAGCTAGTACAAAATAAGAAAGAGCAACTCCAACAAAGCTTCTAAAAAAACCATATTTAATCTAAAGTAACAGACCAGAATTGGCTCAGCTTCTGTAACTCAGTATGGGGAAAAACTGTCCAAATGAATCAGCACAATTTCAGAATAACTATCAAATAAGAACATTGTTTCAATCTGAATTTATGCAATGCAAAGGAATTTCAATTTTTCAATAGAACATACTCTTGGAAATATATCCCTCTTCTGTTGCTACTGTCACTGACATTGAAAGCATTTGTTTCCAAGATACTTTGTATAATCATTTAGGACCTTGTATCTTTCTATTGAAACAAACATGGCCATTGAAGTATCAGACTACACAAAGCAATTCTTCATGCTAGTACAGCTAAACAACCTGTTTAAAGTAGTCTTAACCAGTTTTTCTCCAGGGTATGATTATGCTGTCAGTAGAAGACAGGACCAATGTCACTGTCTGAAACAAAAAGTAAGTAAGTAATTTGGATAATGCAAATTTACTGGTGTAGCCCATAGGTGCCCAGTAAACTATAAAGCAGCAGACCAAATTTTTCAAAACTTTCCATAGATTTACTTCATTACAGGTTCAGAGCTATATTTGGCTGGAACCAGCCTTACCCTGTGACCTCTGTAGCTTCCCAATCTTAAAAGGAGCGATGCTGGATTTTAGTGGTATAGAAGAAGAGAATTTGTGTCAAAAGATGTGGGTTTAGCGTTCATTTTATGAAGGAAAACTTACTGTAGACCTTAGTTAAGTAAAATTTATAAATAACAAGAGAAAAATATGATGTTGAGTCAGTTTAAGTATTTTCAGAGTTCCACTGCAACAAAACAGTACATTATGTCCCCTTAGTAATTACTAATCTTATTGCAGTTTTCAGACTACCACTTAGCCATCTCAAGCACATAAACAGCACAGACATTAGGAGGATAGGAAAATAGCTTTCAGCCCTTCCATTCTGAAATAAGCAGTAAATTTTAATTAAGATAGATTCTACTCTTCTAAATAGTTGCACAGGAAAGAAAATAGAGTCTGTGGAGATTCAAGATGATACATTCAGGACCCATTTTGAGATTTCTTTTTTTTTCCCAGATAAGACTAAAGCCCTACCTTATTGCACCTGATACTGCTATTGTACATAATTGCTTAATATTATGTTGCATAATTATGAATCATTTCCCCTATATCTTACTATTAAAAACATACCAGAAAGAAAAATAAATGTAAAACCAAAGTTCAGTAAAAAACAAACTTCAAGGTTTAAGTTTCTGAAGGCAATTCTCAAACAAAATTGTTACAAAGGGGAATTCCAGACCAGAAAAGGCTTGAAAAAACAAGCCAAGGTTATATATTGTATAAATAAATGCTGAAGCAAGACATTTATATATATGAACTTACTTCTAAATATATTTTCCTGTTTGGTACACTACTTTAAAAAGCAATTCATAGTGATCCTATGGTTTAAGGATGTGGCGATGTCATTTCTTAAATTCCTATACAGTCTCGGGTCAAACCCTACACATTTGATACGCTGCATTTTACAAAAAAATAAAGAAAAAGAAAACCATGGCTCTGGTATCGTATTGAGAGATAAATTTACGTCTGGGCCATTAGGGCTATGACAGACCTCGCTGTCCCTGCCCGGCACACCCTGCCCATAGCCCAGGACTCCATTCCACCCCTGAGGGCCGTCAGCCCCCGCCCCAGCAATTCCGCCACAGGGCCCATCTCCATCTCCCCACAGCCCTGCCCGGCCACGGGCCCCGCTGAGCCGGGCCCACCTGCGGGCCCAGGGCCCGGCCTGGCCTCGGCCTGTCCCTGTCCCCAGGGAGGTGCCCGGGGCCCGGGGCCGGGGCTGCCCGGTGCCTCCCTGGCTGCAGGGCCCTGCCCTGTCAGGTCTCCTGGAGAGGATCGCGCTGATTCCAGCATGGAGACTGGAAACCCATGAAGCTGCAGCACCAGGAGAGCCAGTGACCCTTGCACCCCTCATTTCAGTGACAGAGATCACAGCTTCCATCTTTGAGAAATGTCTTTAATGCATATTCACACAAAAATCAACCGAATGAATCCCACTAATGTTGATTTCATGATTATTATAGAAATATCCCCCCTAGCCTACTGATTTATGGGGTTTTCTATGGAGTTTCCATGTTTCTTTTTGAATAGTGACCTAAAAGCAGATGTTACATATAAGGAAATCATAAAACCAATGCTACCAAAACCAAAAAGAAATGACATGGCATCTGAGTCCTTTCTCTTTAAGTAAGTTCTGCCTGTGTGTAAATAAGTGTGGACTGCAAATCTTAGCTACACAGGGCTTCTCCAAGGAGGATCTGCAGCTCCGAGGGCCTCCTGTTCACTTCTCTTTATGCAGGTTTAGTTAATTGCTTCTGGAGGCCTCTATTGGTTACAAAAAGGAAGCAACTGCATGAATTCAGGATTAAACAAAGCTATGCTTATTTGCATAAGTTGGGAAGTGGCTTTCATGCTATTACTCTCCTAAAAATATTTAAAACTCTTAAAAAAAGAAAGAAGAAAAACATCCTTCCATGTCTTTACCAGCCCTTACATGTAAAATAAACCTAGCCTGTTTATAAAACAAACAGAATAGCCATAGGGGGGAAAATGTTATTGGAGGGATGCTGATATTTCTCTTGAGAAAGACAGGAATAAAAAGCACAGGTTTGTCTAAAAAGCTACTGACATTTGTTGAAGCCAGAAGCTGTATGTCAGGAAGGAACAAGTCTGTTGTGTTAGCAAAATATGTCACTGCAGGGAGCATAAAATCAGTTTGAAGGAACATGCAGATAAAGCCATATATCAGAAGTAGATATAATGTAACAGCACCGGTAAATAGTGTTTTTCACTTCTCAGGTTTTCCTTTTTACAGTCAAACTATTTGTTATTCTAGAATGACTTGATTGTTATTTTAGAATGACTTGAAATACTATTTACATATATAACACAGACTTAAAAAAGTCATCATACAAGTACCCTTCCTACTGGTATCCAGATCTGCACTGCAAGATCCTGGGTTCAAGAGCAGATTTGGGGTAAAATTCGGTCCAGTAGGATTCATGTGAGAAAAGAGAATCAATATGCTAAAATATTGTTGTGTTAGATATTGTCAGTACGTCTTACTCCTTAAACTGCAGTAATAATAACCCCAAACTTCTAATTACCATCCACCAGGAAGTAAGTTATATCCTATGCAACAAGAACTGTGTCATTAGTCCGTGCCTGTGGCAGGTTCAAAAACCTGGAGGACAAAGTATGCAGCTGAAAACAACTGCTACCTAACAATATCCAGCCTTGTTAACATGCCATATGCTACTCATATCTATGAATAAATAAAAAAATTCAAATGATGGAAATTTTCTGTCATTTTTGTAGGACAAACATGATCACACTAAATCATCCACTGTACTCTTAGGAGATCTCAATAATTGCTTTAAAATAAGCCTGTTGTTTGTTTATTTTGACTACTGCCTGTAACACTATTCCCTTTTTGCAAAACCCTATGACAGAAAACCTCATTTTCTTTCTAGTGATGGCACTGTGATGCAGTTGGGTTTTTTGGTAATCTAGATGGTAGGTTTATCCTGAGATCACTAGCTAAGAGAAAAAGTGTTTGAGTAGCTAGTATCATTCTTTTGCCATTTTTTTTCACGGAAAGAGTCCATAAACATTCTCCATACAAAATATAGTCTCTCAAGACTTTGCACTCTGTGGTACTGCACTTACTGAGAACATATAGGTACAACACCTCACACATAACCACACGGAAATATAAACTTATCTTAGGAACATTGCAAAAGTAAACACTGAAAAACAGAAGCACTGAAGAAGCATGGTGCCTGCATCCAAGAAGGAAACAAATTTCAACAATTTTGAATGTCTTACTACACCTGAGAAAAATAAACCCACTGAATAATATATGACATTAATAAGAAGTATTATGGATGAATCCAAATCAGGCTTTGATGCTGAAAATCTTGAGCAGACAAAGGATCCTGAGGCCCAAAGCTGAACAGGCAGAATCTGCATCTCTTGAAGTGCCTCTCTCTCTGGAGTGACTGTAAAGGAAGTTTACAGTGCATAGGTTCGATTAATCTGGGTGCTAGCATGAATTCTCAAATCAAGTACATCATAAGAACCAGAACAGAATAGCATGTATCTGCTGTGTCTGCTGTTTCTTCTTGCTTAGCTCCCAGAGTTTCATTACTGAGCACACAAGAACAGTGTAATGTTCCTCAGCGGTCCGTGCCTCTCCATCTTTGCTGGATGGAGCAATGAAATCCCTCGTGTAGGTGCTGTGCTGAGCACATGGCTAGATTTAGCACACTAGCCTCACTATCGCAGGTACTTCACCAGGGTTTTAGACAATTACACTGTCTTAAAAGTTGAAAAATACAGATGTAGTATGGTAAATAAACATAGCCTTTCTGTTAAATTAATACCAAATGTTAGCATTAACTAGAGGAAGTGAACTTGACAGGCCTTTTAACTGATGGATTTGAGTGATGGCTTTCATTTTAAAGGTTTGTCTGAGAAGAGTGCTTTACGCAAGTATGACAGAGAAGCATGAGTATGCTGGCTATTATTCTCAGCTGTTCTACAGACTTGGAGGAGTGATTTTCTATCTGGGCCAGCTTCACTGCTGCATTTTCCATTTTTATCCGTTTTGCTCAAAATGACTTATGAAACAGGTGCATGCTGAAACTAAAAGTTTTCATGGATGAAATCCATGATTTTTGTATCCTCATTTCTAGTTCTCCAAAAAGACAGCCATTTATGGGATAAGATTCTCTTCTGCACAACTCCGAGGAGGGTGACAGCAAAAGAAGTTTTAAGTTGCTCACATATATCCAAGGCTGCCCAAAGACAGTGCAGTGAGCAAGGACTACAGTCATCCCACCCACCTCTACAACTCAGTAAAAGGCTCAAGATTAGAGACGTACACAATACCTCTTCCTGTGTCCCATTTATCAGGAACAATGTCTTCCATTTACACAACTAAGTGTTCAATCATTGCATACTCACAGGATCCATAATTTCACCTCTACACCATACAAAGGGGCTTATGCTCAAAGAAGCTATGTCATCTATGCTCACACATACATGTAGAATTAATCTCAAGATACTGAAAATCTGAAAACATTTTAAGTGTACAAATCCATTCTGTGCTAGACAGCTGTAAAATAGACACAAACAAAACTATTGACATAAGCAGAACTTCAAGGTAGGTGTTCATACCGTAGAAGGCAATGTTAAAAAGTCTTTACATTGATGACCTTTTAAAAAACTTTAAATTAACCTTTTATTATTATTATTATTCCCTCTGTAACATGGTCCATCTTTTTATGTACTGCTTATCAGTTTTACTAGCTAATAAAAAGTTAAATTATGCTATCAATTTCCCAATGAATGCCTAATAAATAATACTTCCTCAGATCAAGGTCCTTAATAAAAAGCAACAAAAATGAGGCCTGTCACTGTTTTACTCAGCATTTTGATGAACTAAGTTTACTATTACTCATAGAGTACCTTCCTGAAATATGCTTCCTAAGACATAGAATAGACTGTAGTTAACCATCTTCTAAACACAAAAAATGTATACTTAGATAAACACACAAACACACATATACTTCACAGAAGGATGTGTTGTACTATATGACCTTGTGTTGAAGATGATTCAGAATATATTGCTTCTCAGATTGATCACAAGGTATAAACAATTTGTCAAGGTCCTTCACAATAGCTATTATACTAATACCACAGAGGGAATCAGTAAGTCGGTTCTTTATGATACGGCAGTCAATGGATGCAATATTTTCACTTTACAATATATAACTTTCAGTCCAACCCAGAGAAAAATTTCAAAGTATTTTCAATTCCCACTGATTTCTAAGGGAATGCCATATGAAAAAAAAAGTCAGGTGCGAGTCTGGCTTTGGCTATGCTTTGCATTGTTTGTTCTCACCTACTTGCTAGAACTTTAACACCACGATATTGACTGTAAGTAAGTATTTCAGTGTTCTGACTGTGTTTGGTGGATAACACTAAATTATCCTCTCAAATTTGGGATTAGGTGTATCATAAACTATCATAAACTATATTCTATCTTTCATCAGCTAAGTCTCTAAGAAGAAAAACTAAGAGGATGTGAGATTTTATCAGCTCCCTGGGTCACACTGAAGCAGCACTGACCAGAAGTTCTCTGGTGCAGAGAACAACATGAAAGCTGTTAAGTTAAAGAGCACTGAGCATAACTAAGTGTTGCTCTTTGTCCAGAGGAAATGCTGAAGGAGAACCATTAACATTATGGAGAAGTAGTAACATTTTCTGCCTTCCCTTTGGTGAATATACTCAAGTTGTTTAGGTCTGTGATACTGATACTGTGTTTCTGTGGTAATGGTATGTAGGCAGGAGGAAGTATAAAATTCATGGACAGGAGAATGATCCCTCAGGGACGAGTAAGAAAACAGCAAAGAGAGAGTTATTGAATGAATGTTTGCGTTCACCAGATATAATAAAACTTGAATGATATCAAGCAATGTATGCACATATATGAGATATATGTGGTCATGTTGACTACTTATGGCCTGCCCTTCTTATTTTAATTTTCCCAATGGCAATATAACAGCTTGAATGAAAAGTGAGGATAAGCTGATAGGAATCAGAACAGAAAAGCTGGCAATAAATATTTCATTAAAAAAGGGTTTCTGAAAGGCCATATAACCTTTTGTCTAAATGCTTCAAATCCAAAATGTATTAGGTTAAAACAAAATAAAGTTAATTTAATTAGGTATAGGTAATCTGAATTTATACAGCAACCGTTAAAGGAACAGTCATTATGACACTAAGACAAATCCAATCATTCAGACCAAAGATTGGGCTGGGTACCTCTAGAGAAAATAGGCCAACACAAGCGTGTATTACCTACGAGGCAACTAAGGGTAGTGAACTGAATGATTAATCACAGCTGTAACTACACATCACATTATTTGTGTGTATATGTTGATGCACACACATGTGTATTTTGGTCTCATGCCGGGGAGGATAACAGCAGAGGGAGACAGTCATTTTGCAATAAAGAAGAAAACATCACATAACCTCATTGCAAGAGAAACATAAGCCTAGTCATATACAGAAAGCAGCGATTGTGTTGTTATCATTAAGAGGAATGTATTAAATAGCAATTACACAGTCCTGGTTTAAAACAGGAATGACACTCAAAAGACTAGGATTCAGTTTCTGATGTTGCCATATATCTTCTGTACTGGCTAACCATTTTGCTCTTGTTAACAGGAGGATACAGTGCTATTTTCAGTGAAACTACACCACCATCAAACTCACAGTAGCCCAGAGCTGAAGCCATGAGAATTATAGTATTAATCAAAATCCAGTTCTTCTAATCTGCTGAAACCTAATGAATTAAAGAACTACAATCCTTCACTAGTTGCAAGTGAAAACAGTTGTACATCTTCTGAACAACATGAATCTTTGCACAATGACTAATCCTGCTCCCAATAAAATCAATGGAAGTTTTACCACTAACTTCACAGACAGCAAGTTCAATGGAATAATGAGAAATTCTACGCACTCCCAGCACCAGCCCTTTAGCAAATTTGTGTTGCATCTTAAATAACTGTGATTCTGACCAAAGACATTTGTCAAATGAATTCTTATCCAAGGGAAAGCTCTATTTTAAGAAACATTCACTTTGTATGACTTTGTATGTACCACAAGTCATGGCAGCAGCTCTGAACAAAGGTGCTCTGGGATCAGGAAGCAGAGATAGATGCAAAGCCAAAGGTACGCTCGTTCAGTGGTTGTACTCGGCTATGCACTGTATGACAACTTTATTGTCTCTATATCTTTTTGGGACTACATGGCCTCCAGGCACCCCTTCCAACCTAAACTATTCTATGATTAAATGATTCAAACAATGTACTGGCATACACTAATATACACTGTGTGTATACACTAGTACACTGTGTCTATACTCTTGTATACATAGCTGCTTGCTTTTGGCTATTGATGATTTAGTCTTTAAAATATGTGAATTTGGTTCACCACTTCTACTCCACCAATTGCAAGTAGACAGTTTCTCTTTTCTACTGCTTCCCGATTTCACATATTAATATCAATTTGCTGTAACAGAACTGCTCTGTTGATATGAGATAACCTTATTCCAATACCATTCCATTTAATACTTGAATTCTGATATCTTCTATCAAATGCAGCTGATCATTGCTGGAAAAGCAAATCTGGTAAAAGATGAAAGATCTTAATAAGAGCAAAGTGTATACATAAACTATTTTTGACTATGCAAAAATCCTTCAGAGAATATAAAACTATATGCATTAAAGAAATAGTGTATACATATAGTATCTGTATGCATAATATAAATTGTCTATACTTTAAAATTGTTAGGGTATATTCTATACGCAAAAACTTCAGAGATGATGGAATACTGTTTGACGACATAACTGAAATCTGCAGTAGTATCCAACCAGAACACACAAGAAAAAATATTGTTTAAATAGCAAATATACACATATATATGTACTTGTGTGTATATATATAGATATGAATATATATGTGTTTATATATGTTTTATGGAGAGATCATAGATGGCATCTACTAGGAAAGAAGAGTAAATTATGAATGAAATATATAGATTGTGAAAGGATGTTTTGATGTGCACATATTGCATCAAGTTGACATGTATGCATGGCTCATATAAACCTTATGCACAAAAATGTATATATTGCTACTAACTCACATTTTCCTATTGAGATCAGCAATACTATTTCCCATGCAAAGTGCCTAGCTGTAAATGGCTATACAAACGCAAAGCAGTGAAGAACCAGGCCTCTGAACTGCAAGGAAGGGGAAACTTGGCTCCATTGTCAACAATGAATATTTAATGGTTCCCTGTTCCACTTACATCTGACAATCCTTCCTACCAATTACCATTTTCACCAACCCTAGCAGTAAAGACAAGAATAAAAGACCAAGACTGGACTCGTTGCTTAACCCTTCACATAAACTTCTGCATAGTCAGGCAAATGTTATAAAATTAGAGCACTTTTTCTCCTCTTTTTTAATATGATTACCTAACTGCTATGTTGCATCCTCTTCTACGCAATGAGGGTATCATAGCGATTACTGAGATTGTACATACAATCTTATACACATAAATGCCTGCTCATACACACAAACACAGAGATGCATATCATATCCTATCATATCCCATGATAGGAAATCTCTCAAGGTTTTTTGCATTCCTCTTATTAGAAAAATTCATTGATAGTAGTTACTGTGTGATCAGTACACAATTAAAAAAAAAAAAAAACAAACCAGAAACCCCACAACAGTAAAAAAGAGAAAACCCTCAAGATATCTAGGCAACCAATCCTTTCTGCATTGTAGCAGCTCTCTTGAGTGAAGAGACTTCCTTAGAGTTGGGGAAAAATTAGCATCTTTGCCAAAGTCCCTTGGTGACAAAGGACACAGATTTTGATATTTCAGCCCTAAACACAAGGAAGTAGAACCAGCAAAACATAAAAGAAAATAAATCTATTTAATAATCTGATTAGGTTTTACCTTCCATTTTTCCAGTGATGGAGCTGTATCCAGTGACAGTGTAAACATTTTACTTTGCACAATATAAGAACCACAATAGAACGGTGTAATTAGCGCTGGAAAGACATTCTCAAGGAAGTACTTTGATTTCAAAAGACCGTTGGAGTGATTGTCACCCCTGCTGTGCTTGGATTCTCTCTTGATGTGCATAAAGTGTGAATGCAGAACACATTATTATGAAACTCACTCGTCCTTGCATTTCTGTGCTCATTGCTTTTGCCATCTTGTGGTGACCAAAAATAGAAACCTACAGAGCAGCACATAATTCACACCAGAATAATGTTGCTGCATTTTTTAATGAATTCTTCAGTGGACATGCTTAAGATCTACAACTCCAACCATGCTCTGCATTTTGTCATTTATTTAACAAATGTGCATTCATTTTCCCTTGATGATTGAGCTCACTGAAAAATACAAACCATAGTCTGAACACTTAAAATAAGCACAAACATGAAATGATTTAATATTACATAAATATCTTCCAAAGGGTTTTATCAAAGCACACTATGAGATCTTTTTCTAAAGGAAGTGCTTCTATTCTCTCAGCACATATAAAGGCAATACCTTTATCAAAATTGCCATGTAGCCCAACTACAGAACAGTTTAATGTGTGATAAAAGAAATTGGATTTGGACTTCATAAACCAGTCAATAATTATTTATGAAACAGACTCATTTGTGGGCTTTAGTTTGTGGTTTCTTCTTTAAATCATCAAGGAAAGCAATGAATGTAAAGTATTTACCCCTCCTAACTTTAACTTTTAAAAGTAGCAGCACATTTTTGAGTTAGTGGTCCCAAGGGAGAGAAGATGAGGCCTTCTGTTGCTAAGCAAGAGTTTGCCAGTTATTTCAAGCTTTAGCTGAGTACAAGCAATAATGACTACTGCCTGAAATATATTGGAATGAAAGTACATGGGACCATTCATGACATTTCATCAGCATGCAGGAGGCAAACAGAGTGACTGCAGTGATTGAATACAGGCTCAGACTACTGGCTTTAATCTCCATCTCATTCATTCAGCCTTTACTTTTGGCACAGCTGTATGATAAACACTCTGACATTCTTCCCTGCCCACCCTCCTTTGGAATCCCATGATTGCTGTGTGCATGTTTGTTACGTATTTAAGGTGGGGAAGATAGTCAGTCTTTTTTTTTTTTTTTTTCCTTCCACCCCCCAAAAATGCAATAAATATTTAGATGTGGGTAATCTACAGGTTTACTACTGTTACTATCAAAGCACCATTATTTTACTGAAGGGGACCTAAGTCCTGTTCACTTCGCCTCTGCAGACATCTTAAAAGAAAACAAGGTAAATTTATAATTAATACTAATTATTTCTACTACCTTCTGTGAAAAATTGCATATATACAGTGAATGTGTATGTTTATAATAAATAAAGTATATCAAAGTTTATAAGTATATATGAAGTTTATAATAAGTAAAGTGTTTCACAGAATTTTAACACTATTGCTGATGTTAAGAAAAATCTGATGTTAAAGAAATTGTAGTTCATTACTCAGCAATGGGGTTTTTGTTTGTTCTTGTCTTGTGGTTTTGTTTGGTTTTTTTTTAAATTTTTGTTGTATATCACCCACCTTCTCGCCAAGAAGAGCTCACATGCAGTTCCATCTCACCACTTCCCTGAATTTGCCTTGGCTTTACACTCAGCAGGTACTAAGGGTCCTGAGTGGCTTAGGGCCTAGTTGGTAGCTTAAACATACTATGCTAAATTTAATGGAGTTACATACCAGTAAGCAGTAGCTACTTCTGCAACTCTGCAACTGGGTAGCAAGTGTTCCTCTGATGTGACAATTGTGTCAAAAAAATAACTTCTAATTTTATATTACCCCTTCCTCATATTAAAATACCTAATAGTTTCAGGGAAATCTGCCTGGTCTGCTTCAAGAAGTTAGGCTGAATTCTCCTGCTCAGTATGCCAGACTCCCTGAAATCACTAGCCTGCTACACAAAACTACCACAAATTTACACTCACTTTTTGTATTTAAATTGATGCTGTTTGATCACTACAATGGTTGTAATTTAATAAAAAAGGTAATCTTAAGCCAAAAAAAATACAATAACGAACCTATTTAACACTCTCCACTCTAAGACGAGAAAGCATTTGCATTTTAGCTGAGTGAAAGCATGTGGCCATCCCTTAGTGTTCAGACATAAGTGGGACAGAGCCCTGTGGAGGGCTGGTGCTAGAGTGCCTGTTACTGATGTGAAGATGCCATTTCTCTTACACTAAGTTTTATCCGCTGCCAGAGAGTTACTGAGCAGCCAACAGAACAAAAATGAAGAGAGAGAGAGAGAGGAAAAAACAAACCACACCCTGTTCATGCAACATTCAACACCATCTCTTTCAACTAAGTAAAGAGCAATTGATAGGCTGCATTGAAATCTGGAGACAGCAAACAGATCACTGAGTGAAGGAGATAGAAAAGATGAACTTTGTAGTTTCCCAGGGAGACACAGAAATATCCTTGGGACACCTAAAATAAATCTTTTAAAGTAAAAATACTCAGTCAACTATAATGCCACCTAAAGGAAGGGATCTAAAATCTGTCTCCAGAAAACAAAGCAAATTCTGCATTTTCTACTTTCTCCTTACATCCAGGTTGAATGTGCAATAAAGTCTGCTAGATTTCTAAAGCATACAAACCACTCTGTGATTCAAATGTTACCAAAGACAGCAACAGAGAAGTGGAAAACTAAGTATTTGAAAAGACCCTCTTGAGCTTTTCTGTACTTAAGTAGCAACAAACAATCCAGCAACTTCCATTCCTAAGTACTCTTATCATATTATGCAGTCTTAAGGAACAAGTTTCAATACCTATTTACTTCAATCAGAGAAAAAACCCTTGAATCTGAAAAAAATCAGTCCATCAATTGTGAGAGTTGAAAATCTTCTAAGCAGCAACAACAAAGGAATACAACACACATAGTAAGACAGGCTAATCTTATGACCTCTATATCCTTACAGAAAAGGGAGCTAGGATGACTCCATCTCCACTGTAGTGCAAATACATTGAATTGTCAGCTAAAGACTGATACAACTATATCTGTTCAACACTTTCCTACTGTGATAGTTCTATCTTTCCTGAAAACAACCATTCCCTAGTAGTAATTGGTCAGTAATATTGAATGATATGACTATACCAGCTGACATTACAATTTTTTTTTATTCTTTATTTAAAAACAGAGAATGTCACCACCACAAAAACACAGGTTTTGGATCCCGCTCCAAAATGTTCGTACTGGCTGCTTAATTCAAATAATTTCTCCTTAATTAAAAACAACAGGTTTCCTTGCCAAGAAGTTAAATGTACTACCAAAACCAAAAGGAAAAAAAAAAGTCACAACTGTTCAACAGGATGCACAATCTGATTTATTTATGACAGATATGAAAAAAAACATTCTGTTCATGAGACATCTATCTCTTACAGTAACTGTTCTATCAACTGTTCATATTTTTAATGTAGAAGTAATTTAGGATGTATTTTAACTGGTGGGCTAACAGACCATAGAAAAGGAAAAATGACAAGTGATTGCAGGTAACATACCAGCATACTGGAAATATAAATGATGAATATCACAGCAGACATCATCAGTGCATTGTGACCTGCTAAAAAAAAGTATTATTTTTTTATTCCAACAGAGTTAGATATTCCTTTTAACACCATCAGGCAAAGCAGCTTGTTCTCTTTCCTTTTTTTTTTTTTTTCTCTTTTTTTTTTCCTATCTTACTTCCTTTCGTCATTAAATGTAGGGCGAGAGCAACTTTGCTTCCCAATGTCAGGATTTATGAATTCCCATTCACGGTGTCCAAAGATTTGCAAGACAACCATCCTGACCTTGGGTAAAAAGAAAATCGCTCTGAATGAGTTTAATGAGGATTTGAAGAAATGGCCTTGGAGGTGTAATTTGAATGAAAATGTAATAGTGTCCACATTTTGCCTAGTACCTTATGAGAAGGCATGAAACAAATTATATTCGGTATTTTGCATTTGCTACTTTCAATCCCCACACTAGTTGCTTACATACAACAAAGGAGCTAATAAAAATTGCCCGAATGAGTCATTATTCCTTTCATCTGCAGTATTTCTTTCCATTTTTTTCTGCTGACTCCAGAAATAATATATTAAGACAACAGAACAGTAAGTCAGTATCACTATGGGCAAACTTAAAATTTACGTTATCAGACTTCAGAGGCAGCTGATGATTGTTGATGACTGAAACTCTTCTTTCCATTTTAGCTGGAAAGTTTTTTTATTGCTCTACTAACAAAATGAACAAATTCTGGTGGTTTTAAAAAATATTTTAGGGAGATTGTGTTTTCGTTTTAAAACATACATCACTGAAATTTAGATATCAACTCTGCCTTTAAAATAAACTAACAAAAGGTAGCTAGTGTATTTCAGTACTTTTCCCCCCTTTAAATACACTTCAGATGTGGTCTTATTTGTCATGTCCTCTTTTTGGATGTCATGGGCCATAAATTCCATCAGTCTAAATTTCTACTGATACTGCACAACCATATCAATGTTAATGACAGAAGAGATATTTAGTTCCCTGAAGAAACTTATGTAGCTAACTGCTAGACATAAAGCTAAGTAACTCATCGTGTAAGATGATACAGAACAACAAAGCCACATGGTTATCAGAGGACAATCAAATCAGATGACGTATAATGCAATTTGATGAGTAAGACTTCAGAGCTCAGAATGCTCTGCAGTATTGCTCAAGAAGACAGCAGGATTTTTCCACTGGCTTCAGTAAGAACTCTATAAACCCCTGTGTGATACTATTTCCTGCTCATATAAAGTCGTTCAAATTCAGCGTTGAGAGATTCATACTGCTGACACAAATGGTTAAATGTCATTTTTAACATGCCCTTCTATTCTACTAATTTACATTCCTCCACAATCAGAGTTTGAAAAATCACCAAAATGGTGCAATTTGAATGTAATCTTGTTCTCCAACTGTTTGGAGTGCTCTCAACTGCTTCAGCATCTGACCAGAAGAGGATGACTGAAAATAAAAGTAATACTTATACCTCTGTAAAACAAAACTGGGAAATAAAAATCTGTATCAGAAGAATGCTAACCTATATTCTGCAGGTACAAGTTTAAAAACTACATGCTAGGAGAAAAACTTTTGAGGAGAAGTCAGTGCCAAGCTTAGCTGGAATAACCTGTGTTCTTTAGACTTCACAGCTTGTCTCTTGAAAGTTCTCTGGCAACATGTGCTTCTTCACATTTGTCAGCTAAATCAGACATCCAAATGCAAAATATAACGTTAAGGAACAGTGAGTGCATTTGAGATGCTCCTTGGAGAACTCAGGTACACATACAGCAATGACTATATTACATGGAAGTATAAGCACATTCTAATGTAATTTTGTTAAGCTAATTTAATTAAGGAAGATCAGTATTCTTTCCTAACATCAGTGCATACTACTGATATTCTGCTTTTTAGAAAACTTAGCTACCCCTAGGTATCAGCGAAACAAGATACGTGACAATTTGGCACAGTATTTCAAACCACATACTATTACTCTAATTATTCACAATGCTATACAAGTATAGACACAGAAGTATGGAAACCTATCTTCTCAAATTGTGTGTTCCCCTGATTACAAAATGGAAAGCAAGCAACTTATCTACATGTCAACTGTGACACATTGAAACAGTTCTACTGAAGAACTTAAACCAGTAGTTTCCAGGCTCTTTGGACTAATTTCTCATTGCACCCTGCAAAATTCTCTGCAAACAATCAATACAGCTGCAGGGAGGTAAATAGTAAATTTTACTGTAGTGTGGTTGCACATACCTGCTGCAGATTGTGGACCAGTGACCATCTGCAGACAAAATTTGGGGATCATTGGCTTATGTGGCTTGCCACAATAATTCTTATTTAGAATGTAGATCAGGTTTTGTGGAATTTGCCATAATGCTAGGCAATCTCTTTGCCAATGAAATAAGAATCCAGTACATCATAATGCTGAGTTATTAAATCTGGTGTTCAGAGTTTCAGAAATTAGCTGATGTTGAAGAAAATTTGTGAGGCAAAGGACTGATGATGCGGCAACATTTATACATGCCTTATACAGAAAAAAAAAATATGCAAAATATATGGTATGATGCCTTAAGCAATCACTTTCCCATCATACTGAGATAGCCCATAAGATAATGATTAGTTTTGCACTTGCTAAATGCTTCCAAGGATCACTAAATCCTAGGCAGCAAAACCACTTTTTAGAAAAATCTGTGCTGTGGAGTGATAGCCTTTATGACAGTGAATATCATCAATGAAGAGTACTTTCATCAACAAAAAATACTGTCTATCCCAAATAGTAAAGTCAGAAACAACAAGCACTAAAATGAAGTAAAATTTTACAAAATGCTTGACTAGCACTGTATCTGCAAATCCAGCTACATGCTTGTCATTCAAATCACAAAGTACTGGTATGAACTCACTGAATACTCCTCTCCAAATCTCTTCAAAAGCCACATATAGAGTACGAATTTCATAAATACTTTGCTGTTTTATGAGACTTAAGGTATATAAAAATTTTACATAAATCACCTTTTTTTTTTTCCTTCTTTCCCCAAACAGCCATTTATTAACAGATATACATTAGCCATGCTTACAGAAAAGCTTATATTTCAAACCTAGACTAAATGGTCTAATCCCATCGCTATTATCCTTTAAAGCCTTTTCTAGAATGAAGCTTTAAATCACAGGCTTCAGAAGGAATCTTGATCTTTTCTTTATTATGCTATGACAAAATCAATTATTATTATCATGAAGAGCAAACCACATTTTTCATGAAAGCATTAACTGCATATATATTATATATGCCCTAAACACATAAATTAAGAAGATTCTCAACAGTAAGAAAGCCTTTTAGCAGCAAGTATACCACTAACCCTAGTCTTCTCTTCTGGGCAATACATTAGACAAGAATATTTTGAAAACTCTATCTTTCTCCATGCTACTTAAAGGTTTGGAGCAAATTTTGAAGATTACTATAGGAAATTGTGACAGATTCCATCTGGTGTCAGTGCCATTCCACTAAAATAAAATAAATTACAAAATAAAATATCTAATCCTGTGAGGGAAAGCTTTAAATCATCTGAAAATACATATATGTGCTTCAGTATGAATCCTACCTTTGTAAAGATATGGTTTGTATCTTCTTCAACTTTTTTAAATACTTGTCAAATTTACATGTCAATCATTTTTGACTAGCAAAAATAGTACTTTAACAATTCTGTTGAACTAAAAATAAAAATTTCTTTCCAACAGCATCGAGTGGTTATTTTCTTTTATAATGATTCTGTTTAAAAACTACATAATTAAAATCTTCGGATATAATGCAAATATCACTTTCGGCATTTTTTTTCCTACTTGTTATTTACTTTTCTCTGGTAAATCTAGCATATAGCTTCTGAAGGCCTCTAGTGCATTTATTTTTGAGCTCCTACTCTCTAATTTGTCTTGAACAAATTTTCTTTTCTTATTTTTCTATCACATAAGTGCATTCCCTAGGATGATTATGCTCAGATTCAATCTGTAGTTTTTTTGTCCCTCTCATTCATTCATCTTGAACATTTTTGAATGACGGAATCATATCTTCTTAAACACGTATCATTTCATTACATTTTAAATATTACTTTGGGCTTTAACTATTATTATATATAGCCTAGGCAAGCAAAAAAGTTAAAGGAAACATTTTGACTATGAATTTACAATGTTAATCACAAGTTTGAGAAGTAAGACAATCTGTGCATCTACACAGTTACATATATAGGATTGTACAGCAAGTAACTGAGGCAATGCTCAGGTAAAGATGTTGTGAACAACATCAACTAGAAAAATAAATAAATAGACATTAATTTATGCAAAAGTGTCTGAACTTTAACAGCTTTGATTTAAGAGCTTTGAACTTTAAGACTGTAGCTTATTTCAGTAGGAAACATGCCTTCAGGCCAGTAAGTGCTCTGAGGTCTCATTTGAATCTGTCCCTGTCTTAACGCAAGATAAAAATAAAGACGGGAAAAGAAAAAAGAAAAAAGAAAAAAAAAAAGAAAAGAAAAAAGAAAAGTAGCCTTTAGTCCAAGAATGTTATGAATCTCAGACTCCTCTCCCAGGCGCATCAGGTAACTCAATTAAGATCTACTCTACACTGTATTTTATACAATTCGGGGGGATGGGGGGGGTGGCGTGGGGGGTTTGTTACTCATACAAGAGAAAGTGCTATGATGAAACACAAACTTTTCTTCCTCAAACTAAAGATTAAATTATTGTATCTACACATAATTGTTTACAAAACAAACAGATAATGTTTGTAGATATTGTTATATGTATAGCAATAACATGATAAGTTACTTTACTTTAAGAAAAGATCCAAATGTATTCTGTTTGCTCTTTAATACAAAATTCAATACATGCTCTACATGTTATGGAAGCAATTAAAGGGATTTATGAGGAGGAGAACAATCTTGCCCTTGTCACTTGCCTTTAAATAGTCTATTTTGAAAGAAATAAATTATTTAGGACACAACATTAAACTGTGAACCAAAGCATAATTAATCTGGATCCTGATTTTGCTTAGCTGTAGGAAGGAACAGGAATTGTTTAAACACATATTCTGAACTGTGTCAGGGCCTACATGGCCTACAGAGAAACTCAGAGAGTGTATCTTTGAGATATCAAAGTATCTTATAACAGCATTATAAGAGCTCTACTGACAACCATGATTAGCTGGAGCGTATGCTGACCTCTTTCAGTTAACATCATTCCATTCTGCTAGTGCGCATCAGATGAGACAAACTAAAACAGCCCAGAGGATCTCTTCTAACTTTGGAAAAATATGCATATTCCCTTTCTTTCTCATTTATTATCCTGCAGCAAAGTAAAAGAAAGGTTATTCACTCTTTAATTCCTGCTTCAAAATATTTTGCCTATATGTGCATTCACAGTGCAGGGTCCATATGCCCATGTTGCTTCAGAAGTACACATGGCAAATGAGGACCAGTCCCCCACCTCTCCACAGTACTGGTAAGGAATCTGAATTCCACTCAGGTCTCAGGTTTAAAATGGGAAGGAGGAAAAGTTTTGAATTTACAGTCAGATAAATCACCTGAGGAAGAACTGCTAGAGACGTGATCTTTCTTTCTCTGATGATGTTCTGTTACACAGTGGTGGCTATATCCAAAGTTGAATAAGGACCGAAAAAGTCTCCTGCAAAAGCAGCATCACCTCAGCAGGTCTGTAAGATTTGGTGGATTTCAGAATGAAGCTCTAGGTGGCAGCTAGATGTGCAGCCTCCATATGCTAGGGATTCTGAAGAAAATAAGACAGCTATGTTAATCTAAGGTGGCTCCAGTTCAGCAGACAAACTGCTTCCCACACGGTTAGCTATCCAGTAAGACAATCTGTTGAAACAGCTGATTTCTAGCTCACTTTGTTGTCATACGGACAAACAAGGATTCTTCCTGAAAGGCCTCATCCTGGCAATGTAAAAAGAGACAGCTTGCCTGGGAAAAGTGTAAGAAGAACTAGCACATACACTGGGGCAAAGATAGGCAGCCTTGGCTTAAATAAAATCCAGAGTCTTAGTTAGAAAATAAAGGATGTTTTCTGAGGATAACATATCACAGGAAAATGTGGGGGAGGAGGGTGTAAATATGTATATACACCATATTCGTATATAAAGAATCAGCCACAAGGATCCAGATTTCTCCCCCTCTCTTGATTGGAAAGGAATATCCTTAAGGAAAGATGACAGAGCCTAAAGTTGTCTGAAGACTCACATGGCTGGCCCACCACTAATCTAACAATTAGGTTAAGGTATGGACTATGTTCACATACCAGAGGAAATACTATTAGTTTCTCTGACTGCAGATTCATGTATTTTTTGCAGGACCCCTGAAGCTGGTCTGGCTCTGTCATTTTCTTTTGATGTTTCAGTCAGAAACACTGACTTCATGATGCACCTCCTCCTTCTTCACCTCCATTTATGTTCCTGTTTGCAATGGCTCACACAGTTTACAATTACTTAACTGTCATTACAAGGGTAAACCCCTGATTAAGTTATTTGGTGACTGATGCAACATTCCTCAAAACTGCTAGTGGTTTGTAGTCAGTGACACAACCAGAAATAATTTCACGTGATTTTCCTTCCTCTAGCACAAGTTGCAAAATATGCATTTCGTGTATGTTATTTGTAGCTGAGGTCCTTTCTACACATGGACAGAAAGCCTGACACATCTCATTAGTGTAAGCTCCAAGACAGTGATGTATATACTGAACTTCAAGGTCAACTACAAACTCTGATCTCTGAGATCACTGAAGTGAAATACCCATCCAGGGAAAGAGGAATTCATCACTATTAACTTTAAAAAAGTAAGTGGAACAGATGACTGATCCCTTTATCCACTATGTGCTACCCACAGGGAGATCTTGCAGAGCTCTTCACTACCCCATCAGGGAAGGATGATTAAGCAAATAAACCATTAGCGGCTACAGAGACACACACTATATGAACAGGTAAAAGTCCACTGTTGTAGAAGACAAGCCTTATAAACAAAACCAGAAAAAAACCCCAACCAGTTATTTTGATAATAAGTTCAGCTGTTTCAGCATTCAAATAGTATATGCCACTAAAGAGAAAGGAGGCTCTGGCAAAAGAAAGCTGAGGAAAGACCATCTTTAGTCAAAATGTAGAGTCAAAACTAGAAGGACATTCAGTCTATTCACCTTGAACCCCAGGGAACTGAAAAGACAGAGTCCACTGTTCAGGAAAGAGCATCACTCCATTTTTACTGGTGGTGAAAGACTCTTTTTTTTTTTTTTTTTTTTTTAAGGTATATGGTGCCAGAGAGACTCCAGTGTTTGGATCTTGTACTGACATGGTGGTCTTCACAGAGGTATTTAATCTCTACAGAAACGAAGATGCTTTCACTCTAAAAATGTGATTGAGACCTTCAAGTAAGCATTTTGTCGGTCAAGATACACAGAGCAATGATCCCTTTTAAAGCTGCAGACTGTCAAGGTCAGTGTTCTGAACTTGAATTTCTGAGTTTCAGAATATGTCTTCAGCCTCTTCAATACCAGGAATACTTTACTGTAAAAAAACCCCAACTTAGACCAGTTCTATTATTCCCTAGTCCAATAGGTATTTGTACCTTGTCAGGGCAGGCCCTCATGGACAAGGTCTCCAAAACCAGGAAAAAGGGTCGGATGCAGAAAAGTTGAAAAATGAGTAAAATATCCATGGGATGAAATATGAAGTCTGTACATCCCCAGAGTTTAAGATTTCCATGACGGATAAGGTACACAGAGGGTGGAACTAAAGAAAAAAATGAGGTTAAGCACATCCATCGTTCTTTCAAAATCTGCATATATACTGGAAAGTGCAGCACTGAAGAACATCCATGACTAGATCACTGATACATCTCTAGGGTTCCTGGGTTTGAAATACTTTGAAGCAGGGTATGGAGTCAATCCTTAGCCTAGATTTCTAGATTTAATATCATAGGGGAAGGCATATCACAGCCTGCCAAAACTGGGGTACAAAAATGACAAATGCAGTTCACTGCATTCAGGATGACAATTCCCAGTGGAAGTGCTGAGGTGCCAACTATTTGAATGTGTTTCCACTTGAGCTGGAATAAGCCTAATGGCAGGATCCTAATAACACTCTCACAAAATTGTACCAGGAACCTGTGGGGAGCCAATCCATTTGACCAGTGATTTTGGGAGCATTTTCCCCTCATAGCATGTTCTTGGAGAGACTGTTTACCTGAAGGCTTCTTGTAAGATCTAGGAACTGAAGCAGAACTTCACTAATTACTAAAGTCCATCACATTTGTTTGCATGTTTTCTCAGTAATATTCTTGGTATCTGTACTGTCCAAAATTCAAATCCAGTCTAAATGGTGTGATTCATTCAAATATGATTTCCTCTAAGACAGAATAAGCAATTAATCTGAGTACAACATTCTGAGGAGCAGTGGAAGAAGTGGTAGATTAAGTCTGTATTACTAGTACTTTACATTCTGTTCAATCTTAATAATGCAGTTGAAAAGAACTGAGGATGTGGTATGCACCATTCATTTCCACTAATGGGTACAAAACACTGGTGTATAGGACTTAAAATGCAGGCTTTCTGGGAATTTCAGAGACAAAAAATTCTTGAATGATCACTAGAAAAAACTTTTAAGCTATGTTTTCCATGATGATTCCATCTACCATTGGAAACTGTTTATAGTACCTATCACCAATGACCAATTATCTAAATAAAATTGTAAAGTCTCATTGTCATCAAGCAACTATTTATTACTAATAAATATATTTCTGAAACATCATTCCTCCATATATCAGCCTAACAACCCCTGTTATTAAACAAATAACCCAAAACATTCTCATGATTACACTTCTGTTCAATTCTTGTCACCACAGATTGATGTCTTCTCACTGATAATCCTAAAAATGTCACTGAAACTGGCTTTTCTACAGCAATACAAAATGACGTTTTCTTTTAAAATTTCCTGCCACCATAATTTATTTTTCAGTTACAAGTCATTGAGAATTCAGGATATTTTCTGGCTAGGAATTAAGCACATTAAAGACTGGCAAACTATGTATACCGATGGTAGCTGAATAGCTTTTAGGCCATTTATACTACTATTTGCCATGGGATATCAATCTATAAAAATGTAATCTATAAAAAATGTACCCATCTTATCTTAAAACAAGATCTGAAAAATAACACAACTGTTTACTATATCTGTGCTCTTTTGTCTTATGGCAGCATACAGATTTGGGTACAATGGTCATTGCAATGGGACAAACTGAGAGCATCTAAGCCAAAGGTTGAAAGTATGAAGATCTACAGCAATGCAGAAAAACATTAATAATAATAGGATGTTTTAAAAACAGTATGATGCTATAAAAGTAGTATGATGCTATAAAAACTCATTGTTAAAGATCTCTAATATAGTTTATAGTATAATTTCATGACACAGGCAGTAGAGGCATCTTCCCTGGGGAGATTTAAAAGTAGAAAATATATGGTGGGAAGTGCACTGAAAAATCTAGTAACTTTCATCTTTAATTTCTACAGGGTGTGATCTACTTTCAGTTACCCTGGTGTAAATGCCAAAAAAAGAAACCAGAATTGCAAATTCAGATCTTTCTTTAGTTCTTCAATGTATCTCTTATAACAGTAAGGGCACATCAAGTGATGAAAGACTGGATATTCCTAATTTAGGATACCTTTTGCCCTGCTAGCTGCTCTGCAGAAAGCAGATCCTTTAAAGATCAGTAAATATATTTACCACACTGTAACCAAAACAGTATAAAGGCCTATGATTCAAATAGGAAGAGACTTCTAAAATGTGAACCAACGACAGAAAGATATGTTCAAATTTTATTTTCCTGCATTGTCTTCAATCTGAGGAGCATCACTCCCTAAAAGTGATTTGGAAACTCATTAAATTGGTGATTAAAAATAAATAGTTATTAAAATATGATCCAGAAGTGAGTAGGAGGCTGGAAACTTCTAACACAACAGAAAAGCCAAGAAGTAAAGGAACACACACACACACAGAAGTTTGGAGGAATCTGCATTTCACAAGTGGGAAAAAAAAATAAAATAAATCTACAATAGATTCTAAAAAAACTACCAAACCAAATCAAAACAACAAAAATAGAAAATTGATTGTGAAAACACATATGGAATCTTTAAGTCATACACTTGCAGTTTTGTTCCATTCCCCTGTTTCCATACACACTTCTTTACTCATAATAATATCTATCATGCATGTGCGCATGATAGCATTGTCGACAACATTTCATATCTTGTCCAGCATGATACCATCACTGGTAAGAGAAGAACTGCACCATCACTACCATCTTTTAAATGCTAAGAAAATACGGTATTTGAAGAGTCTTGGGCAACCCGAAAATCTCTGCAGCAGAGATCTAGAGGCACTACAGACAGAGAGTCTGATTTTGTGGGATTCTGTCTTCAAAATGAAACTCCTTACACTCTGAATGGTACTACACAATCACAGAAAAGGTAGCGATTCCATCTTGCCATCAAGATGAGCAGTAGGACCGATAGGCAAAGGGAAAAAAATGTAAAACTGACAGATAGGATAACTTGTGAACATTTACTTCAGCCCTTCATGTACTGTTAAGTACCTGCGTTTCAGCACTCCTCTCAAGAGGTTCTGTGTGTCTGTGCATGTAATTATGGTATAAAACTGGTAATATGAAGACCAGATAGAATTAATAACCTTTACTAATTTTACAGTACAAATAGCAATGTAAATATCATTCAGCTTCAAAATTTATGTCCGATGGTGTCCTGCAAGCCCATTCATTAATTCAAGGAGTGAGTTTATTAATTTTTCTAATAGCTTAGAAAGCACAGCCATGTGACTGCTAGGGCTGGCAGATGAATCCAATTCACTTTGCATCACTTTCCCTTCAACATGGCACAATACCGTTGCATCTCTGAAACATATCAAACTATATTTGAAATAATGCACTGAACTTAAATGGTTGAGAACTTAAGCCTTGTTATTAAAACCCTTGCAGTGAAACTGAGACTCCAAATAGCTTTACAATGCCTACCGAAGCATCACTAAGATCAAACTTCACAGTATTCTGCTCAGGGCACTCCCACTGCATGTCCAGGGACTGCAGACATGAGGCATCTACTAAATCACACACTTACACTTGGCAACAGGCTAATGCGATCTGGAATTTCCCAAGTGATCGTTAATACAATACCATCACCTGCTATTTAAATATGCTCATGCACTTAACAGACACTCCTTCAATGAATCTTCCAAGCAGTTAAAGACTCTTAAATTACACTGCAGCATTTAGGTTGAAGTACTGAAGAAAATCCAATGATAGCCAACTGAAATACACACAGAATCACAAAACGAGAGTTGAAAAGGGACTGCAGAATTTCTGCACTAATTCTTTCAATTATTTCTACATCACGTGCTCGCATATTGCAGTAAGATGCGTGCATGCCACTCATAGCAACCTAGCCTGCTCCCTAAGTTTAAAGGCATGTCCCTCCCATTTGACTCAGCATACTAGTATTAAATAAATTTTGCTGATACTCGGTGATTCTGCTCCAGTAAGACAGTATTTTATAATTTTGCACTGGAGTAAAGAACTGAGTTTAGCTCTACTGACAAAGTTATTGCGTTTTTCCAGTTGCTTCTCCTAGACTTAAGTAAAAAACAATAAATAAAAATAAATTAAAAGTTTGTCATTGAAATTGGACGCGACCAAGTAGAGAGATAAAAGAGAGTATCTCCTGCATAAGGTATAGCATGAATGGGAATATGCCATGAAGTAGTAATACTCTACCAACCTGAAATTGTACCATGTTGCAATGAAGTTCCTGATGTGATGATTCAACAAATGCAAGTTAGATAAAATATTCCTTCTGATTTTACATTATAAAACTAAAGAATTATTTGATCTGCTGTCCGAACCACCTGCTTTAAAATTTCATCCAGTTAACAATGTACTGAGACCAATAATTTGTTCTTGGCAAGAGCCAAATAATTTCCTGAGAGTTATTTAGTTCTAATTTGACAACCTCATGCGATGGAAAAATCACTTGTTTCTCTTGGCAATTTGTCCCAGCGGTTAATCACCTCCCTACTGAAAGTATTTGCCACATATTAATTTGAATTTCTGGCTTCAGCTTCTACTAACTTGCTTTGCTAAATTAAAAAGCCTTTTATTACTAAGTGTTTTAGACACAGTTAGCAAACCACCTCTCAATCACATCTGTGATAAGCTAAACCTATTCTGATGCATATGAAACTGTATGTCATTTTCTCCTACCAAAAGCTTGGGTTTAGTATTCTTTTCTTCACCCTTTTTATTTCCAATATTAAAAAGAACAGCCACAATCAAGTATTAGTTCTGCCATTGCTTTATACTGAGGTAAAATAACTGCACAATCATTATTTATTACTTTGCTTTACTCCTTCAAATAGCTCATTTACTCTGTTGTCACTGTTGATGTTCATGCTGAACTAATTTGAAGTTCAAAAGAAGCAGCCTCATTTAAAGACTTACTACCGATACCTTTTTCTCCTTTGTTTCAAATTTCCCTCCCAAAAATATTTAGTGTCTGATTCAGCAATTGATTCTGCAATTTAAAAAGTACATATGATCAACAATTGGGTATGGGCTGGCATGAAATGAAACATCCCACAAAAGCTAAAATATGCTATATTTGCATTGTCATTTATCAATCAAAATTGTCATCTCATCAAGAAAACCAAATTTATCTGTGAAATGTTAACTTCCTAGAAAAGTCTGCTACTCTCTCTTAACTACATCCTTTTCCCTTCATGCTCTATTAATTGAGTCTCATTACACATACTTGGCCTTAAAGTCAAATGGAACAGAGTTTTCTACCAATAGCTATGGATTTGGCTACCTCTTTCCAGAGCAAACTCACTGGGTTGCATTACCTAGTATTTGGGTCTGAGTTGCCTCTGGACCCACACGCTGCCCCTGCGACACTAAAACATAATTTGTATTTCCATTAGGGGTGCAGAGGGACAGTCAGTTCAAAACATACAAACGAAATGGTTTTTTCCTAGTGTCACACTGAAAGAAAATTGCATATTTCCTAGGTGTGATCTGCAAATCTCTCTTTCAGAGGACAAAGTTTGCCTGGTTAGATCTAAATGATGATGTGGGCAGAAATAACTGAAACTGGCACAATTTTGTTTCCGCTGCCTGTTTGGAGTAATCTCTGAAGTAAACTAGGTTATTTCCTTCCCCTCCTCCCCCCCATGGATAAAAAGACATAAGGAAGAGCTGGACAAGGGATTATGCACAGCTCTGAGATTCATTGTATAGAGAATATTACATATATCCTCCTAAATAACAAGTACAGACTCACCAAGGTGATTCGAGGAAAATTAACACTTGAGAAAACTAGGAAAACTAAGGATCTTTCTCTTCCTTCAGATAAACAACAGATGAAATGACCAATAAAGCACATGTAACTCCAAACACTTCAAAAATACTGCATATACATACAAACAATTTACTTCGGACTGTCTTATTTAAGTGTTTGAAGTCATACTAATGCAAACACCCTATATATAAAAACATATTTGGTGCATGTATAATATTCTACACTGAAACCTTGTTTCTACTGAAAAAGAATGAGAATCTGTGCAAAAAATTACCAACTGAATGCTTTTCTATTGAATTGAAATCTGATGTTGATTAAAATAAGCACAGCTAAGGGGTAAAAAGCTTTTATATGTGATGATTTTTGTTTATTATTTTTTAAAGTATTTTTAAAAGTATCTACAGTGAAAGATTAATTTATTTTCTTTTAAACTCAGATGAAGGAGGAACTGTTCAGACAAACATTAATGAGATGAACACTTCTGTTTATAATCTGAAGAGGGATTATGCAGGCTACATGGCAATTTTTATCATCATATCACAGAAGTGCTTCATGATTACAGTATTTCCTGGATGCAAAATTATATCATAAACCAACATTGCCTTCCTGTAAACTATATAATATTATGTATAGAAATCATGTTAAGAAAGAAAATAAAATGTTACTTTAATGTTCATGATTATATGCCAGACATCGTTAATCTGGCTGCTTGACCTAGATTTGTTATACACAGCAGCTGTGTTCATCTTCATGTGGAAAATCATGGAAAAGAAACTATACAATATGAAATCTGGGTCCAGCAATAATTGTTGACTGTTCACTGAGCTCATTCATAGATACTCCTTATGAAAAGAAGAAGAACATAGTTTCCTCTTATATATCTAGCTTTGCCAGAATTAAAACAAAATTCAGGCATAGATGAAATTAATTGTCCATGGAATGAAGAAAAAATAGTTTATTTTCCTCAAACAACAGTTTCTGTGAAAGAGTAGTCTACTAAGAATTCCATTCTATTGATTCTGGTTTGTTGATTTACTTATAATATAAATGATTTCGTAGTTGGCTATTAAGCATGGAAAGGTGATGAAAAATGTGCCCATGCTAGAAGTTTTATATTTTTAATAAACAATCATTAGATTTATTCAGTGCTGTGCATGGAACCATGTAAAAGTAATTGTAGTGATGGCGTAAGTACTTAAAATGTACCCAGAAACACAGGTTGAGAAGAGAATTCTCTATATAATCATATCATGTCTTAACACCATCCAGTGCTTATGTGTTTGCCTGTATTGTTTATTTTGGAAAGTTCTGTACTTTGCTTTATAATTCATATCAGAAAGATTCATAGCGTATGAACCAACTTGATAGAAAAATGCAAGAGTTTCTCAATAAATTGTGCCACAATTAACAAAAAAGGGTATTTTTTCCCAAGAGCTACTACCCTGTAGCTTTAGGCAAAACAACTTTTAATACAATCTTTATCTATATTGCCTGATAAATTTAGTAGCAAAAAGTACTACCTCCCACACTCCATTCCAACAGAATATAAGAATGTCATATTAAATCACTTATTAACAGAACACATTTTGCTGTCTAAACCCCATTTCAAGATACTAACATAAAACTATGCAAATATGTGTTCATATGAAACACATTATTAAAATATGTAAATGTAATACAAACACAAAAATACTGATAGACTACATTCACAAATTCTTAAAAAAGTGTTCCACAAATTATATAACAATAACAACAACAAAAGAGTTTCAGCATTTAAATTGCATTTATTTGATTTATTTGGGGATGAAATCACAAACTTGGAAAATAAGTCAGTAACACTTAAATTGTCAATTGACAGTTTGAAAAGTTGTCCTTTTCCATCTACCCCTTTATTTCTTCTTCTTGAAATGATGTTATTCTTTCCAGAACAAAAGCACAACTACCCTATTCCTCACAAGAAAAGAAGAAAACAAAATCCAAGAATAAGGATCCCAAAATTAAGCACTATCCGGAATCTCAGTAAAAACATACCAGGGAGCATTTACAAGAGACAGACAGTTATGCATACACAAATACAAACATCCTCACCCCACACTGTTGCAGAACAGACATTTTCTTAACCAGATTTTCTTCAGTATGAGCAATAAATACTCAGCAGTTTAAAAATTAGGTCATTCAGAATCAACTGTTTAAAGAGATTATCATAATATTGGTACAGTAAAAATATTATCAGAAAAACGAATAGTGAACAAACAGTATAAACACTGCGCAACTGACAGATACAAGACTGCAAGAGCATTGATGTCATGATATAAGCTATTTTTGGAAATTCCAGCCATTTTCTGGGGTGGGTGTTTTTTTGTGTTCTAGGTTTTTTATTCATTCATACAGATAGAAATTAAGTCTATCTGAAGAAAAGGCCAGTCTTTCAGGCACTGAAATAGGACAGCTACTCATGGGATGAGTAGGAGACAGCAGATGAAAAGCCCACTTTTTTCTTCATGGCACAGATAATAAGGGTTTGCTATTCAAACAAAGTGAGTAGAAATTAGATTGCTTCTTTAAAACAAACACTAATATTTAGGTTCTTTCTTTAGGACAATGTCATACAGTGTTTTTAAAGGTACCACTCTCACAAGAGCACAAAGAAATAACATATTATAAGGAGCTATTTGTCTGGGAGCTATGGAAAAGAAAATGCTAGGGTAACACCTACTACATTCTTTCTTTCTCAAATGCTGCAACTCCTTTTGATTTCCATGACTCAGCTTTCAGTGATGGTTTAGAGGGATACAACATGGCTTGAATAATCCTACCACAGAAGACAGTGCTGTCTGTGCTTCCTGTGAAGAGTCCTTGTGCTGAAAGAGTGATGGGACATGTATCATACCAGATCTTCATGGGGATGAAGTGATGAAAACAGAGGAAGAAGAGCTTTACATAATCCTTCCAAAGCTTTCTTGGGGATAGGAGATGTAAAAGGCTTCATAAGCCTTTCATTAGCTCCAGTGGAGCTCATCTGACTTCCATGTAAACAGTCAGGACTTCCAGCATAATAACTGACCAGAAATATAACTTTTTCCATTCCAACAAAGTTCTCTCAGGTAATTGCTGACTGGGAATGGTCTAATGCAAGCCAGGGAATGTTGTAACAGTAATATACAGCCAGGATAAAAAGTTACTACATTAAAAAAACTAGAAATTTGTTATGAAGAGAAAATTTTCTAAGAATTCAACACCTAAATGTCAGGACAACACATTTTAAAAAGCAAATATTTACATGACATAATATACGACAGTACAGAATCTAAGAGAGAGAGAGAGAGAGATTTACTCATTGTTTCTACATTTACTTGCACAGAAATGTGCCATGCACACCATATATTGTGATGTCTTCTTAATCCGTTCCACACATATTCAGCATGCAGATTAAGACAGCTACTTTGAACTCTTACAGACCTATTTATGTTGATGACATAATAACAGTAATAATATGCAGCCATATCACAACACATTTCTGAATGAGAGGAGAGCTGAGCATGAAGGTTCTCTCAAAATGTTGCTGCATATTTCAAAATAAGAAAGTCTGTTTGTAGTGATTATCAGCAAAAGGAGGAAAAAAAAACCAAACCCCACAATAAAAACCCCAAATCAGTATTTTGGGGTTTTACGCCACTAACTCACTAAGTGAACTGGGGCAAATCATCTACCTTTTTTCCTGCAAATAAAATAAATCAGAAAACATAAAGGGTTAAAGGAAAATATAACTTAAAAAAAAAAAAAAAGGAAAATACCCAACAGATGGTACATCTGAGCTGAAGCTTCAGAGCTGAAGGAATCACAAAAGCAGGAGGAAAACCAACACCTTTTGGCTTGTTTTCATACTATCTGTACTAAATAGAACTATTTATATCAAGCTGCATGAAATACCAGGGCAAATCTTTTTCAGGAGATTATTCTATTTATCTGTTCTCAAAAATCTAAATTAGAGGAAGTAACATGTCTTTTCTGAAGCCTTAGAACACCACTCAAAGAACAAAAAAATAAATTACCGATGACAGTTGGCTGCACCTGCAGGAATAAATTTTGCCCATCAAGTTTTAAAATACAACAAAGTCCAACAAAAGCCACTCAAAACTCACAGTGCAGAATTGATCTGTTCTGAAATCACTCTGGTGAAGTTCACTTGTTCTGTATTTAACACAGGAATATTACAGACCTGCGTGAAGCAAAGGCCTCAATGGATCCATGTAATGACAACTAGAGGGGCAATAACACCAAATACTTTAGGTGACTATGGCCATTCCTGTGCTCTAGTGTATTACACTGATAACACTTTATAATGAAAGTGCATAAGGGAGATTATGGTGGAAATTGGTGATAATAAACACAACACTATTACATTGTTTCTCATTTGTGCAACAGACTTTTTATGTGCAATTATGTAATTATGATTCCTAAAGAAAATTGAAATCTTCAGTCCTTCGCTGTTGAGAGGTTTAATTCTTACATAATCCAAAAAGCCAATAATCATAAATATGTTGCCTCTAGTCCATTATATTCTATAGATACAATGTGATGAAAAGTTCATACAAATTCAAATTTCAAAAATACATTATTCCGAAGATAACTCTGAAACAACTACTAGTAATATATTTTTAAGTATGTCACCAATAAAGGTAGATTCATTATTTGGTACAAAAAAATTAAACCAATTTGATGGGTAGATACCATCTCTGAAACATTAGTGTGAGATCACTTAGCTTTTTTTAAAAAAGACGCTGACCAAATAAAGCCTGTGTTCAGGCAATAGCACTTATTTCCTAAAAGGATGCACTGTTACTTGTAACAAATTGAAAATTGCTGTTGGAGTACAACTTTTAATGGAATAAAATCAGCTATTATTTTTGTTTGCTCTTAAAATTTTGATTATAAGTGAAACAGGCACAAGAGACCTTGGCTACAATGAACTCTTTGCTCTATTTCCTTCATAAATTTTCAGTCTTGGAATTAATAGCCCTAGCAAACTAGAGAAGCAGAAACTATGAAGCCCTCATGTGATCATATCATTTTGCTTGCTAATATGGCAGCATTTACTAAAGGGTATTAAAAGAAAATATGGACACTTTTATTGTTCTCCTTCAGGCAGAAAATACTGCAGTGAAGAGGTTCATTACTAAATATTTTACCACTGTCCAGCTGCCTTACAGTCAATTATGTCTAGTTAATGTGCATCTTAATGAAGATCTTGACATACAGTTATAATCACAAACTGTCCGCTCCAATGTCAGTCTTCAGTTCATGATTAGTACTTTGTTGGCATAATACAACAAACACTTTCTAATTATGTTTCAGTTCATTAAAATTAAAACAGAGTTAAATAAAAGCAACTTGTAACATGTTATTTATTTTAGCAAAGAGATAATTCTATTCAAGAGAAGAAGACTCAAGATGTCATTAAAAAAAAAGAAAAATGCACAGACTAAAACTATTAATATTGTGCCTGGTCAGTACTGAGGATCACTTTCAGTTGGTTATTAAAGTTATTATGCAAATATTCCCCACAGCAAATCAACACACTCCAGCAATGTTGTGTTTTGGAAGAGAAGATATATGAAAAAAGAATACACCCAAAACACAAAGGTACTTCTGCAGCAGATTTCTCTTTGATTCAAAGGCCATGGAGGCTGCTATGCATGAAAAACAGACAATCACAGATCTATGAAGATGAATCTACTTGGGAGATGAGAATACTGGGAAATGACAGAAAATGAGATATCTAGCAAAACATGCTCCATTGTTTCTTATGCAGATTTTCAACCAGAATATATCCTCTAAGTTACCACTCATGAAACCATGAGTACATCCTTGTTGCAGACTGTGGGCAGAGTATTAACTAATATCAATGTGTCTGTATCTCAAGTCACCAGGGATGAAGGGGATGGCAGCCCATGCCACAGGAGCAACGCTTCTCAGGAAGTATCACTGAATACCATGGCTTGAATACAGATTGTGCACCATGCAACTAGCTTGACTTTTATGCCCCTTTTTAGATGAAGGTAATTCCATTAGCTCCACACTGGCAAAGAAGGAAAGAATATATTTTTCAAGGTGTTAGGAATAATAGGTATGCTTTGGGGGCAGAAATGAGACAAGAGGGTGCTCCTAAGCTTCACTGCTTTATGAGGGTACAACTGAGACTTCAGCATATTGTTACTTCGCAATGTTACTGATAGCAGAAAAAAAAAACCCAAACAGCCTCTAATCAGGATATGACTGTGGCATGAGGAACTCATATTTCAAAGTATCCTTCCAATGAAAGACATGTCTAGTTACAGCACTAGGAATAAAAATATTGTTGCTCTGAGAAGAATATGTCAATTTTACATGAGCATTTTTACAGCTGAAAACTGCTATTTATCACATGCATTATGCAGTTCTCTAATTTTATCTATTACTGTGGTTCTCTTGTATTAAATCTTTCCTAGTTTCCTCATAAATATGTTTCTAATACAGTAGACTGTAATTTTCACAGAAGTGCAGGGCATAATACTCCGAGAGAAACAGTTCCAATTTTCATAGGAAGACATCGTCAAAGTGCCAGAATTAACAGATAACCTGTCTAATTTTAACTATTTAATATACAGGGAAAAAAAAAAAACCCACCAAAAACCCCAAACAAAAAACCAAACCAAAAAACCAACCAAACAAAAAAAACCCCAACAAAACCAAGACGCTATTAATTCTCTCAAAATGCTAAGTAAAACAAAGGTGAAATTCTTCCTACTCCATCCTTGCCTGAACCTAGGTGATGAGACGCAGTAAGAGCTTGCTTAGACTATTTGCAGCCTGGATATATGCATGACAATTGCATTATCACTGTAGACTTCCAGTCAGTTAAGATTGATCTGAGTAGGCAAAATATAAAAATGCACAAGAATTCAGGTCACTGGAGAATTTAGAAAAACTGGGGTTTGTACATTTAGCACCTTTCCTGCTTCGAAGAACAAAGTGATAGCATGCTGTGGTCACAGACTTGAAAATCCATTCTCTAATTGAGTGCGACTCAGGTTGTGAAAGAGTTAAAGTTTAATCATTTGAAATACACAGAAAGCATCAATAGGAAACATGCATTCTTTAAAACTATACAAAAGGTTGCAAATATTTGACTCTGATAGCATTTTCTGACTGTATATTTTTTTTATTGTATTCACTGAAAAAAATAGGTTGGTTTACACATGTATCCAAAAAATATCATTCTTGCTTTAGACATATCTCCTGAATGCCTATAAACATTTGCAAGGGTCTTAAATTAATGGGAAATTGATTTTTTTAAACCTTTGTATTACTTCTATGTTAATTTTCTCTCCCCTCTTTCTTCTAAAGGAAGACATCAGATAAATTCCCTTCACCTAATGACAGCAGTATTAAAATGGGTTTGATTCACCTTCCAATTCCAAGTCTCATCATGGTAAATGAAACAGAAGAAAGGAGATTTCTCCCTTCTGCTGATACTTCGGTTTATACTGTGTTCTCCAAATCTGGCCTACCCAAGCAAGCAGCAGATGCCACTTTCCCTTATCATTGCACGGCGAATAGTTATTTTTGTTTTCTCATTGCAAGTTCAGAATGTAGCCGGTGCTGTAGAATGAAACAAAAGTCTCAAACACATGCTAACATTTAAATGATTCAACATTTTGTATGCTTCATTCTTCTATTGTTCTGCAAGAAGGATAAGTAAAAAAATGTGCTAGTCCTCTCATCCAGAAACTAAAAATGGTTCACACAAAGCTTTCCTGGCATAAACAGAATACCAAGAAAGAAATACTGATAGTGGTTAGGCCCTCTCTGCAAAATAAAGCTGTCTTCACACTGAAATATCTCAATGTGAAGCTCTGCTAGGGACCAGCACACCAACTAACACAGAAAACCTGAAAGTTATGAGGCATGAGTTGAGTTGACCTCAATTAAGAGGAGAGTAAAAATTGCCTATGCTCTGCCTCTACTACATAATTCTCAAATCAAGATAGGAAATTCAGGAAGGAAACACTGATTTTAGTGGGAAGCTACAGCCTAAAGTATTGTAAGCATTTACCGAGAATCCCCACAAATGACTCTTAATTGCTTGAAACATTTTTTAATGTAATGTAAAGCAGTATCCAATTTCAGTTTGTAATAGACATCAGACATTTTTGCTCCTCAAAGACAAATTTGCAGGCACACACAGAGAAATACATACCTTCTTTCATTAGCAAAGAAAGGAAAAAAAAAAAATTTTAAACAATTCAAGAATAAGATAAAGGTTCACTCAGAAAACCTTGTGAAGAGAAGAAAAAAAATCAATGAATATTTTCAATAATAAAGATAAAAATTTTAAAAGGTTACAAGCTCATGAAAACAATAAGGGCACCTGCTTTAAAAGGTACTTCATAAAACCAATGAGATAACAGAAATCACCTAGTGACACAGAGTCTTTTGGCCTCTGTAAGCTACCTTCATGTATTGCACACACAGGTTGAGTGCCTGAAGCCTGCAGCACGAACCACTGAGCCTCAGGAACCTTCTGCAAACCAAGGCTCAGAAGGGCTATGAAATCATTCAATGACACTACTGAATAACCAAAGCCAAGCTTACACGAGTCCTGCAGTTAATAGCAGTGATGTAGTTTTTTTTGGTCCATAATTGTGAACAAGGCCAAAACCATGCAAAATTTGTCAACAAATAGCTAAATTGATGAAAATCCAAACCCATGCAGAGAAATAATTTGTTTCCTAATCATGCGATGCACCTCAAACACCTAAGGAGAGCCCATCTTTTTTCATGTTCTCCTGGCCTTCCGCAGGATACTGGGTGGCAAACAATTACCTCCTTATTTCCAGCCAGCCTTGCTGGCCAAGTATATCTGGAATTGTAGCACTGATTCCTATTGTACAAGGGCAGACCTATCTAAAAATGAAGTGAGTGACCTTAGAATATGCCATGCTGCAAGATTTACCAGCAGAGAAATTTTGTGAATCGGTTGGCCACTGAAAGCTCTTTTATAGTAGGATCGAAGGTGTACATTTTAAAAGCATTTAACCAGCACATTTTAAAACTGAAACTTGAATCATATAAAAAGCTCTTGTGAAGCAACTTTCATACTTAGCTGTATCTCTAGATTACCTCTTAAAGACGACTCTAAAGAGCAATGTAAATCCATGGCATCACTTTATCAACCTATATTGAAATATACTTCAATTCATACAGTTGCTGATGAAGCAGCATTATCTACTTTAGTAATTCCAAGATTTTAGAATTTAAGCCCTGATTTGAACACAGGAGTTCTAATAAAAAACATGCATATTACAAAAACATGTGTCAGGCATCTTCTGCACTGTTACATGGTAACCATGTTATTAGCAGCGGGCACTCAGAACACAGTATGTTAAAACCTGTCTTGAAGAAGGCAATTCTAGGCTTCTGAGGTTAATTAAGACAGGGGCTTCAACATCAAACGCAATTTGGTTTTCAATTGTTTCAGTTTACTAAATAACAGACAAAACCAAACCTCTGTCATATAAGTTAATAAACAGCCAAGATAAAATTATTTTTTATCACAGTTGATCTAAACTGTATTCCTTCAGAAAGCCTGTAGTCAAAAATGTCTATCCTCTTTGTAAGTCTAAGATAATAAAATGTTTTTCTCTTTTCTTTTCTTTTCAAACATAACTAGCAGTTAGGGAACACAGGTATCTGAAGACTATCCTAATTCTGTCGACCAAATGCTTGTAAAGTTTGCAAGTCATTTTGATTCCAAGGTTTTTTCTGAGCTCAAGAGCATTTCTTTCTCTGGAAAACTACTGACACTGAAAGCAGAAAACTATCACTGCAAACCTGTCCTCAAAATGAGACTCTGATAGGGCACTACTAATTTGCTAACTATAGAATATTGTGTGCATCCAGCAAGCTTTAATGAATGCAATAAACATAGAAGCACAAACAGGCAATTAACCTCATTTTCTTTGCAAACAATGTCCAGAACAGTCTTTGTGCTATCATTCACCATATAAAAAACAAGAAAGTGTTTCTGGGTTTTTAACACACAAACAATAGATTTATCTGTCAGCAACATTACTTTTAAACATCACATGCTGCTCTACAAGCTCAAGAAGTGGGCCCATGTGAACCTCATGAGGTTCAACAAGGCCAAGTACAAGGTCCTGCACCTGGGTTGAGGCAGCCCTCAGTATCAATACAGGCTGGGGGATGAAAGGGTTGAGAGCAGCCATATGGAGAAAGACATGGGGGTAGTGTTGGATAAAAAACTGGACATGAACCAGCAATGTCCGCTTGCAGCCCAGAAAGCCAACCATATCCTAGGCTGCATCAAAAGAGGTGTGACCAGCAGGTCGAGGGAGGTGATTCTGCCCCTCTACTCCACTCTCATGAGACCCCACCTGGAGTACTGCGTCCAGCCCTGGGGCCCCAGTACAGGAGAGACATCAAGCTGTTGGAGCAAGTCCAGAGGAGGGCCACGAAGATGATCAGAGGGCTGGAGCACCTCTCCTCTGAAGACAGGCTCAGAGAGTTGGGCTTGTTCAGCCTGGAGAAGAGAAGGCTCTGGGGAGACCTTATTGCAGCCTTTCAGTACTTAAATGGGGCTTTCAAGAAAGATGGGGACAGACTTTTTAGTAGGGCCTGTAGCAATAGGACAAGGAGTAATGGTTTTAAACTAAAAGAGGGTAGATTCAGACTAGAAATGAGTAAGAATTTTTTTACAATGAGGGTGGTGAAACACTGGAAGAGGTTGCCCAGAGAGGCTGAGGGTGCCCCATCCCTGGAACCATTCACAGTCAGGTTGGATGGAGCTCTGAGTAACCTGATCTAGTTGAAGATGTCCCTGCTTATTGCTGGGGGCTTGGACTAGATGATCTTCAAAGGTCCCTTCCAACCCAAACCATTCTATCATTCCATGATTCCTTGACAGATATAGACAAGTCCTAGGCAAATGTGCTTTACCTGGACAGAAATAACTCCATGTAATATTGCAGTTGAGGGGCTTATGGCCTAGAAAGCAACTCTGCTGAAAAAGATGTGGGGTTCCGGTGGACAACAAAATGAACACAAGTCAGAAGTGTGGTCTTGGATCAAAGAAGGCCAACAGCCTCCTGAGCTCTATTAGTAAGACTGTAGTCAACGGGTATAAGGAAATGATCCATCCACTCTATTTACCACTTGTGAGACTACGTCTTGAGTGCCAAGCCCAGTTTTTGTCTCCCCAGTACAACAAAGACATGGATGTACTAGAATATGTCCTCTGGAGGTCACCAAGCTGGTCAGGGAGCTTGAGCACAGGACCTTCGAGAGGAGACTGAGAGCTGCATCTGTTCAGCCAGGCAAAAAGAAGGCTTGAGAGCCCTTTTGACTGTCTACATCTACCAAGTTGCAGGATACAGAGAAGACAGAGCCGGACTCTTTTTGAAGTTGCACAGCAATGGGACAAGAGCCAATGGACATGGGAAATCCAATTAGATACAAGGGGGGAAAAATTATCCTGCAAGTGGTCAAATAGTGGAACAGGGACCCAGAGACGCTGTGGGATCTCCATGCTTCGAGATATTCAAATCCTGGATTCAAGCCCTGAGTAACCTGCTCTAACTGCACCGGCTGTGCACAAGTAGCTGGACTAGATAGCATATGGAGTTTCCTTCCAACCGACACAATTCTATGATTCTAAGACCATGTTTGGTTTTATAGTGCTCAACATTACCTCTCAGTAGTGAGGCATCAGTTTCTTTGCAGTATATTAACTAAACAAGTATTTTTGCACACAATTTTTCTTAATAAATCATGTCACAGACGATAACAGCAGTCCAAAAAAAGATGCAATGCTTTTAAAAAACCCCCAGGCATCTCTCATGACACGGTAATGAAAATGAATCTTAATTTTAAGCCAGAACAGATTTTTTTAATGCATAAAGTCAGCACTGTAAGTAGTTATCCAAAATATAATACTGCTTATAATCTCAAACAACTATAAAAAAGGCAATATATAACAAACTTGTAAGTCAGATAAAGAAGGAAATTTGCCTACTTTCCAAATAAATGTTATATTTGTAGATGTTACAACCACCTTATGAACTCCCAGATACTACTGCTGTTTCATAGCTGAGTTGTGCAACTGTATAAACTCATTCTTTATAACAGATTTTTTCTTTCTTTCTTGTTGCTAATTGTGTTTTTAAAAGTATTCTTTTTTCTATTAAAATTAATGTCAGTCTCCATGTAATTTATCAGATTGGTTGCCATAAACTCAAAAGAACAAAGCCTTTGTCTTTGATATAATGATATATTATATAGAAGAAGTGAAAACTTCCTCACAGAAATCTCTTACAGTGACTCAGCAGAGAGCTTAAGGAACAATAGGTGGATTTGTTTTCATTTATTTGCAATATCTGGCCCTTCTGATAAAAACTTGGAAGACAGACAAGAATTTGTAACAAAAGCCCAGAACATTCAGAAGCATTACCAAATCCAATAATCCTGACTGACCAAGGAAAGGTTTTAGATGAATCTGACAGAACTAACTAGTCATTAAGCAAAGTTTTGATATATATTTATATAATTAAAAAAAAAGAAATAGAAGAAAAAAAAGTTTGATACAAGGATACATTTGAACTAAGTACATTTTAGTCAGGAATTTGGTGCCCAAATGTACATGGCAAAAGGCTCTATATGCCTCAGTGTCGTATTTTTCAGTGTAATGATCTCTGGGCACCTAGGGTTTTACCTCTATCATGCCTAGCATTACCTCATGATCTGTGGACACCTAGAGTATTCTCTCCCTTGTTTCTGCTGCTGCTTCAGTCAGAATATTTCTATCCTTATATTAATTCCTCCAGAGACTATACCTAAGCTGTCGCTGCTGGAACAGGAATTGAAGCCAGATCTCCCACAGCCCAGGTAAAAACCTTTATCAGCAGACACTGACTCATGCTGCTTCACAACCCTCTTTGCTCCACAAATTGGCCGTTCTTGGCTGCATAAAGGAACAACTGACTTCACATAGCTGCACAGGTGCCGGAACTTCCCACCACATTATACACAACAACTAGGTGCCAGTCTCTGTCCTGAGAGCCGCAACTGAACCTCCTCAAGGTGAAAAAGAAGCTGAGCCCAGTAAAAGCCATAACGTCTAAGATATAGAAAAGGTAGGTATTACCCCCATCTCACATTAACAGTTCAAGAGCAACAATAAGAATTGATCAGTACTTCAGAAGTGCCGTGGTACCTATCAGGTTGCAGATGGCAAATGGAGGAAAGTGCCATGCTGAACATCCTGTGACAATCTGAACAAGGAGTTTGATCTCCAGGGAGAAGAGGGGTTTCAGATAAACCAGCTGTGCTTATTGTTTCCTACAGGCCACTCGCAGGCAGTCCCAGGCAGGGTAGGCAGCAGGTATGCCGTTTCCTTTAGACCTCATTCCGAGGCACCTATTTTTCCCAGGAACATACAAAGAGTCAAGAAATCGTAACGTAGGTTTCTGGATTTAGCTGCCAAAACCTTTTCCTGTACCTCATCAACAGTCAACTATGAAATTTTACTTCACCTTTTTTCTTTTTTTTTCTTTCCTTTTTTAATTTACCTGGCAACTGCCATGTCCAAAATCTGTAGAAAGATATTCTACATGCACTAGCTACAGATTTCACAAGTATATTTTTTCTTCTAAAATCTACATCATCTGTTGAGTCCTGAACTGCCACAAAATAGGATTGTTACCCAGCTTTCAAAAAGGAAATGTGCAAGTATTTCAATTTTACTCCAAATGATAATAAAGATACTAGAAAAAAGAAAGTATTCTTTGCCTATGTCACACAATGAAAATACAGGGCATGTATTACTATAAGCACAACACAAGAGTAGGTGAGTAATTTATTTTTCAGAAACTGCAACTTATTCACTCAGTAGATGTCTCAGTAGGATACTATGAAATCATAACAACAGATATCCCATAATCTTTAACATCACAGCGCAAATGTAGAAAACATCACCACGTAATTCCACAAGAAGAGGCTTTTAGTGGAGAGAACTGGCTACGAAAGCAGGAGTCAGATGACCCAGATTCAACCCAGCTCCTCTACTGACTCAGGGCTTATCTACCCAGGGAAAACAACCTGTAATAGCTTCTCCTACAGACACTCTTATTCCATTAGTCCTAAAATTTCTTTGTTCAGGTAATTTAGTTCGCTTTAGAATTTAACTGAAGACAGCACAGAATACTGACCATGTTTAAATTTCATATGCCAGCTTATTTTGCAACAGGTTCAGTGCATAAACAAGATTTGATGATAAGGCTCAAAATAATCAGTATATTACTTGATGCTTTGATTTATTCAAAGGATAAATGGCAATAATTTACGTTACATAAATCAGAATAGTATTTTGAATCTGCAAATATTCAAAAACTACGTCTAGATCCTCAAATAATGCCGTACATATCTAATATAGACATGTAAAACACTATTTTCTGACTTCTATTCCTCAGTAACTCAAAGAAACATTAGCTAGTTCCAAATACAGAAGAATTTAAAGATATATTTCTTGAACAAGAAGGCAGAAAATTGGCTTCCCTTCTGGGAAAATAAAAGAGGCTTCCATTATCTATGCAGAAAATTATTTGTTAAATTGCATGTTAGGGTGCAGTCAATTAATACACTGCATTTATAAATTCTTTTAGTTCAGATCGCACTTGTCTATTTTTATGAAGCTTCTTTGAATGGTAATTTAAATTGAAAACAATTCCTAAGTGAATATAAAAAAGTTTGTGCTATGTCCATTTAATATAGGGAAACAAAAATAGGCAATTACATCTTATTCTTGATCAAAACGTAATTTTAACTTACAAAGGTGCTTAATTTCCATCTGAATGAAATGTCTTAAATCTACAGGTAGTGTTACTACTTATTTATGTATTTACTATTTATGTTTGTTATGGAACTGACATGGTGCTGGAGCGTGTCCAAAGAAGGGCAACGAAGCTGGTGAAGGGTCTAGAGTACAAGTCCTGTGAGGAGCGGCTGAGAGAACTGCGGTTTTCTACCCTGGAGAAGAGGAAGCTGAGGGGAGACCTGATCACTCTCTACAACTACCTGAAAGGAGGTTGTAACCAGGTAGGTGTTGGTCTCCCAAGTAACGAGCAATAGGACAAGAAGAAATGGCCTCAAGTTGCACTAGGGAAGGTTTAAATGGGATATTAGGAAAAATTTCTTCACCGAAAGGGTTGTCAATCGTTGGAACAGGCTGCCCAGGGAAGTGGTTGAGTCACCATCCCTGGAAGTATTTAAAACAGATGTAGATGTGGTGCTTAGGGATATGGTTTAGTGGTGGACTTGGCAGTGCTAGGTTTACGGTTGGACTTGATGATCTCAGATGTCTTTTCCAACCTAAATAATTCTATGATTTTATGATTCTATGACATACAATAACTATATGTTTGCTGGCATCCCTGGCATTTCAGTAATCAAAATGCATACTTGCTTGTTTGTGCAGGCTAAAGCTAAGACTACTTAGTCTGAAGAGTTTGTTTTCAATAGAAACTACACCAGGAAAAGACAAGGTAGCATTGTCCGATAGTATTAAAATAAAATTTATCTACAACTGAATATCATGAATAAAATAGCACTAATGGAATTATTAAAGATACATATTCCTGTTGAAGACTTGTGATATTCCTGCACAGAAGTTTGAATCTGTAAATATTACACATTAAATAAACGCCCTACTGGTTTTGGCTGGGATGGAGTTAAATTTCTTCATAGAAGCTGGTATGGGGCTGTGTTTTAGATTTATGATGAAAAGTGCTGATAACACAGAGATGATTTAGTTATATCTGAGCAGTGCTTAGACAGCATCAAAGTCTTTTCTGCTTCTCGGACTCACCTGCCTGCAAGTAGTCTGGGGGTGCACAAGAAGATGGGAGAGGACACAGCCAGGACAGCTGATCCCAACTGATCAAATGGATGCTCCATACCATATGATGTCATGCTCCGCAATAAAAGGTGGGGGAAGAAGAAGGAAGGAGGAGACGTTCAGAGTTATGGCAATTGTCTTCCCAAGTAAATGTTACACATGATGAAGCCCTGCCTGTTTGTCAGATCCCTCTGACAAAAAATGTTATGGTAAAGCATTGCAATTTGCTAGTTACATTATTTTAAAAATTCTTCATATATTGTCTTGTAACAGTGAAAATTTCTCATACTTTTTCCTCTTTTCAATAAAAGTTATTTTTTATATAAAATAAAAAGTCTAGGTCTGCCTCACAGAATGGTAAATGTGTTTTGCTGTTACATCATGTAAAGTTTCAATGTGGGATACCAGAAGGAAAAGGAATCAGGATAGTTTTAGGAAACGGACTTGGTCTCCTGTAAGGATTTCAAACATTTGACAATAAATACCTACCCAATTTCCATTTTACCTAAAATTCATTTAAAATATGGTCTTGCAAGTGAGTGAAAATCTTTATATTTGTGGACTGCTTCCAGGAAGCTGCCTTCTCCCTCTTTCCTTAACACTGTTCTACAGACATTTTAAAAATTGTCACAACAGTCTTTCCCTTCCCCACCAAAATTAGACTGATAACTGTTACCCCTTACTGGGAAAAAAACACATCTGATTTAGCAATAGTAATGTTCACATGTTCAAGTCTGCTCTCACTGAAATAAAATTTGTGGCCATTCCCTCTTGTATTCAAAGTTTGTTTTTTTAAAATCCCAAACGTATATGCAGATTCAATGTCTGTTTATTGCTAGAGTAAGGCTAATAGCATCTGTATGGCTTTTCTTGACCACAATTTAGTTCTTCCTTCAAAAAAGCAGGAGGATAAGCAGGAGGAAGAAGAAGCTGTAATTCTGTAGCAGCCTAATGCTCTTGGTTCCAACATTATTTCTCTTTTTTTCATGCTACCAGATCTTCATTTCATTCACTACTTTACTGGCACTGTCGTTAGACCAGGCTATCAAGGCTTTAGACAGTCCCTTCAAACAGTGATGAATCTTCCTGGTATTCCATATGTTTTGTGACATTTGAGACTCCCATGTACTACATTTAATCAATGCAATATGCTTCAGTGGTTCTCATCGTCACACAATCTCAAAGTCAAAATGCAACAAAACAACCTCTCCCCAAGCCCTTTTAAATGTGAAACTTTATCACACTTGCCAGCATAAATTTTCTGTTAGTGACAGCTCAAGTTTTTTTTCCAAATCCACATATGTGCCACTTTAAAATATTCATTCTATTTATGGAACACATAGAATTATTCAGTGAGTTATAGTATGTGAACACTCATAGTCAGATTTAAAACATGTGAATGGATTTCATTGAGATGTGTGGAACACTCCTAACAGATTTCTTTTTTTTTCATGATCCAAAGACGGTATCTCTTGTGTAGTTTAATAAAATTTCATTTAATTAATTGAAGTTATATTTGAGTCTTACTGACTAAGTATATTTTACTTTTCATGTCAAAACACTACTTGCTTAACTCTCTCCATTAACAACTCATATAAATTTCAACTCCAAAGATTAGTTAGGTACATTTGTTTTCAAATCACTTACTGCTGATTATTCATTGCCTCTTCAATATTATAGGTTTTCCTATCTTATTTCTATTATGTATATATATACATTTTATATAAACATTTCAGAAAGTAATAGTCCTGCTAATATGAAGTCTTATTTACAAATCACCATGTCAGATAAAATTAGGTGTTGCTGTTCAGAAAATATTTATTGCTGAGGTTTTTTAACTTTCAAAAGATCAACATAAAAGCTGCAAATCTCTCAGAAATTATTTAAAAAAAAATCATAATACTTCAACATTCTTATAGTTTTGGAATTTCTACAAAACACTGGAACCCACATAGATCCTAGAGCACTGTATGACGTAAAACTTGTTTCCCTACCTACAGTCACATTTGGAAGTCTCAATCCATTAAATCAGGCATTTTCTGAAACTCAAGGCAAGAATAAGACCATAGGGAACTGAAACAACACCACTCAATCCCTTTGTAACTAGAGTTCCTTGAGCTCTGTATCCGTAAAAAAGAAAAAGAAAAAAAAGAGAAGAAAATGAGGAATTGGTAGTCTATCTTACTGTATATGCATACTCACAGAGGTGCTCTAGTGACTGCTAAAATGAAAATAAGGTAAAATAAGGATCCGTTCTTTCATTCTTAGCATAAAAATGTAGCTCTACCAGCCATGCAAGTAGAAGCACAAGAAAAATAATAAAGTAATTTAGTGTGAACATTAAATAATGAGAAATGGTTGCACAAAAAAATATAAATGTCAAATCCTTATTAATTTCCTCTCAAAATGCATGTTTGGACCATTGGAAGTTCTCCATATTCTAAAGAGAGAAGGGAATTACTGTGATTCCTTATTCTAACTGGAAATATCCATTAATCTTATTTGGTCCAAAATAAACAAAATTTTATAAACAAATCTATTTATATCTCAAAGCTTAAGGCCAATATCAGGACTATTTCCATCAGCACTGCATTTCCATCAGCTGGTCTGTCTGTCCAGGGTTTCCCTTCCCTTCTCTGCACAAGGCTGCCAAGAGTATTCACGTGGAGCAGAGCTCCTAAGGTTTCTGGGCTACTAAGGAAGAAGGGCAGCCAGACCCCCAACAAGCCTGTTTGCCTGCTCAGCAAATATGTGTTGAACTAAGTCATAGGTGACTCTTTTCCTGAATCACCTAGCTGTTTATCTGGGCATCTCTTCATTTAAGCAACCAGCCCTTGCCCAACAATACAGACACTTACACTACTTCTCCAAGGCACCAAAACTCCTAGGCAGCCTAGGAAGCAGCTCTGGCAGCCATTCAGCTTAGTGAAAAGATTTGTCTTTTTTATTTCTGTCATACTTTGAGGTGGTAAAACACAGAGGTTAAAAAGTTAACATGGCCATGAAACAATATCCAGTATTCCAGCAACACTCGACAGAATAATTTACTAAAATAAACAAAAAACCCCAAACAAACAAATAAACAAACAAACAAAACAAACAAGAAAACAAACAAAAAAGGTCCCAAACCCAAAGAGAAAATAGACAATAGAAATCAGAAATTAAGACACAGAAAATTATATATCATAATCAAACCATATAATTTTCTGTGCAACTTGTTCCCTTGTATCTATGTAACCCAACCTCAATCTATACAGGCAGAAACAGAATTCTACTGGCTTCAGGAAGCACAGAGGAGGCTACATGCCATCTCCTTTGCAACAAAAGATCTCTTAGATATCCCATAAAAGACCTCCTAAACATTGCAGAATACTTACTGTAAATGTTCACATACTATTTTGTAAATATCAGACACTCCCAAACTGAAGACAAGACTGAATTTTCAACCTAAAATAGAAACCATGGCTGTTTTATGTGTCTCGGACAAGCCCAAAAATTCAAACACACACCTTTGTGTCTGTCACACCAACTGGCAGGAACTCTCCTTCCAAAACTTCATTATACTTTTTGCATTGCAGGCTTAAAACTTTCTTGTTAGGATGCCCCTCTCTCTCTTTTCCTAACATAAAACTCTGCTCAACAGAAACAGCTACTGTTGCCTCTCCAATCATCTGACTAATTATTCAATTTCAGAGAAAATTATTTCAGCATATACTTAGTTTCTGTTTCAGATCTGCCATTCATCTGAAATTTGGGGGGGGGGGGGCGGGGAGGACGGGGGTTCCAAGTGTATCAGTTACTTTGGTAAAAGATACTCTTTCCAAAGAGCACCCAACAAGAGTCAATAGGCTGCCAATGTGCTGTAACCGCAGCACATTGTGCACAGTAACACTATCCTGTCTCCTTCAACTCTTCTTATCTCTTCTTCTCCTACCTTAGCCTGTAAACTCTTTGGGGTGGGAATTATTTCTTTTTTTTTCTGTTTTTGTACAGCACAAAGAGATTTAGGTCCAAGGCTGGGCACTGTGGTATTACAAATACCCAGGAATAACATATAATATGTGAGTTTGAGCTGAAGTAAAATTTTATAGAAATATTTATTAATATACATACATTCCCTACTATGGATGCAAGCATTTTACCATTCAGAAGAAAACATCCAGTAAAGTTTCCTTCATTATGTTTCTTATATTAGATTTATTAGGATTTATTAGCTTACCATTATATTATCTTTGCAATAAACATGTCCATGTAAGTAGCAATGCAATCTATACTTGGCAGACTTGAAAATAGTAACCATTTGTCTTTAAATACAACTTTTAAAGGACTTGTTCCAGGAGAAATAGACTATCTGAATGAGTAAAAACAAAAGAATAAAAACTATGATTATTTTTGGATGATACTGTAAAAATAATTGAAGAACATTGTATTGAGCAGTAAACAAACCTGGGCAACATAAGGAAATTAAAACTAGAAAAAGTAAAATTGAGTACAGCTGGAAGGTTAATTTACAAGTGATTTTGTCTTACAAAGTAAGCGCAATACTGCAATAAAAAGCTAGAGGTGCTAGTAAACAGTGAGTCCAATACAACTGTGTAAATATAGCGATCAGAGCTAAACACTCCTAAGGGTATCCCATCATATGCCTCCAATGTGATAGCCTGTCTGTGGTATAATAACCAGTGTAATTTAATCTAAACTATAGCACTCGGTTTGGGTACCTGAACTCCATAAAAAAAAGATGGAGAGAAAATGGAAGCAATTCAGAGAACAGCTACTAAAATAATGAAAGAGTTGAAGGGACTGAGTTTTGCGTAAAGGTCAGGAGAGTTAAAAGGCAGTAGAAGGCAATGTGGCATCACTGAGAAAGGACTAAACTAACACAATAGCTTCACCAGTAATGCAGCGTGTAACCTTAGGCATATTTTCCTCCTCTTTCTTCTCCACCTCTCTTTTCTTTTACTTTTTTTGGCAATTTGAATATCTGCACAGATGTGGAGAGACACTGAACTCATTCTGACTGTGTTGCACGATGGCTGAATGGGAATCATCTCCAACCAGAAAGAGAGTTAATGACACTGCGGTGGGGTGTCCAAGATAACAAAGCATGCTGACATCTCTATATTTACAGTCTCTCTGTCCCAACTGGATCATAATGTTTGGTTTTGTAATGTAAATAAAAATATTTCAGACATCAGCAAAATGACAGCAAAAATAAATTTATCAAAATACCCATATACAGTGATCTTCATCTGTCTATATAGAGGGAGTGTAGCCAAAGAAGCATAACATGTGAAAATGTTATCATATCAGTAGACATCTTTGGGACAGGCCTAAAACACAGCCCCAATTTGCACTATAGAAAATGACCCATTGGGGAGTATATTTTCAGATTAGTACCGTCTGTGCCTTCATTTATTTTGGACACTCCAGCATCCAGCTATAATAGTCCCTGAGACATTCGAGGTCCTGCAGACAGGACCAGGCAGTGTTGGTATTACCTGACTCAAAACCATAGTGTGACTGCTAAGGAGAGTTCAGTTCAGGCTTCAAAGCTTTTAGGTTCAGGTAAATATTTTTGTGACTAGTGAATGCCAAGCTCCCTGCTGCTGTGGCTATACTTTTACCAGTACTCATACCGGCTGGTTTAAATTAGTTTGAGAACAAGATTTGAGAGGCCTTAGTATCTTGTCTGTATCAGGACCATCATCTTTCCAGTTGTCTCTTTCTGTATCTCTCAAATCAATTTGTTATCCTTCATTAATGACTACTTTCACTCACATCCTCAAATTACAGAAAATTCAGGGAGTTTCTATTTCCTTTCATGAGCTAGAGAACCTCTGGCCTTATTTCTGCAAATATGGGTTTTGAAATGCAGTGCTTATCTAATAAATCATGTAGAAATTGCTCCTTTGCTAATTAACACAAGTTGGACGGCTAGGAAAATACTAATAGACTGCATGCAAAGTCTTTGCATTACGACAATTATGCTAATGTTCTATGATGCATTTTTCTTATTTTCTTTCTAATTGTAGAGACGCAGAACACAATCCTGTGAACACTGAAAATTGATGGCACTTATTATCAAACTGAACACTAGGCAATCTCCTTTCTGACTTCTAACATTTTATGCTGCCAGTATTTTTTGTTTTGTTTTGTTTTTTAAACAGCTGTCTCTAGAGACTCACAGGCATGAGCAGCTCTAGAAAAGATCCCCTCTTCCAATACTTGGCTCTGTAATTTAAAAGATGCAGCCAGCGTCCTCTCCCTACAGACATTCACTGAGGCAAATGGGAAGACTCCTATGAGTCATGGTACAGTGCAGGCTAAGCCAGCCAGTCTTCCTCCGCTTATTTCATAAATTTTGCAATCAGAAATGTAGTTGCCATCTGCACAGCATGAGGATTACATACAGGTTTGCATCATGCATACATACAAAGGGCAGAAGCACAAACTCACCACAACTGTCTATATATGAAATTTGTAAAATTTTGTAGTGGTTATGCGCAATGTTACATATAAACACAATGCCTAAAAGTCAGTTCTCAGAAATGGAAACTTGCAGAAGAGTGATGATCATGTAACTGCAGAATAATCTACCACTTAAACTGTTAATTGTTAAACAATGCATTCCTATTTTCACACTCTGTGTCAGCATTTCAAGGCTGTCTGTTCCCCTGTTTCTCTACTTGTATATTTTTTCAAATCTGTAGTTTTTGCAGTTTATTTCCGTTGCAGACGTAAATCTGTGTATTGGGTCTGGCTGAGATGGAGTTAATTCTCCCCACAGCAGCCCTCATGGTACTGTGCTGTGTACTGGTAGCTAGCAAAGTGTTGATAACACAGCAATGTTATCAACACTGTGTTTTGGCTACTACTAAGCAGTGCCAGCGCACATCAAGGCTGTCTTTCCAACATTTCTTCCCCGCCCCCAGCAGCAGGCTGGGGGAGGGCAAGATCTTGGGAGGGGACACAGCCAGGACAGCTGACCCAAACTGACCAAAGGGATATTCCATACCATATGACGTCCGCTCAGCAATAAGAACCTGAGAGATAGGGGGAGGAACAGGGCAGGGACATTTGCTGATTTTTTTACAATGTTTGTCTTCTGGACTGAGGGGTACACTTACTGAAGCCCTACTTCCCAGGAAGTGGCTGGACATTGCCCACTGATGGGAAGTAGAGAATAATCTTTTGCTTTTTGCTTTGCTTCCGCGTGCGGCTTTTTTGCTTTAGCTACATTAAACTGCCTTTATCTCGACCCACGAGTTTGGGGTTGTTTTTCCATCTTCCTTTCTCCCCTCCCTGCCTTACTGAGGAGGGGAGTGATAGAGCGGTTCCGGTGGGCACCTGGCCCCCAGCCAGGGTCAACCCACCACAATCTGGATGCTGCTGAGCTGCATTGCCAGTGTTGTTTATACTCATCCAACAGTACCTGGGCCAAAGATAGTAAAATACACAGTCCCAGTGGCCTGTTCTGGGGTACAGCTAAGCTTCTGCAGAAGGTTGGTTAACAACATATTAGTCCTTATTTTTTCCCTGTAATTCCCTACCCATGACCAGAGAGGCTGCCTAATTCCAACAAGATTTTTGGAGGTAAGAACTAGTGGTTACAATTCCCAAAATGCTACAGCCTAACGTGAGTGCAGCACTAGTCTGGATGTCATATTTAAGCTTGTCTTTAAAATGTGCTTAGTTAGCCTCGATATTTAAATTGCATGCAGCAGTGCAGACAGGTAACTGCCTCACTTGCCCTTAAACCAGTTTTAACAGTTTTCACGTTAAAACACTTGGAAATTTTGCTGTGCTAGTACAGGATTGCACCCAGGCTGCTCTGCCAGCAGGTGCGTCGACAATGGAAGACTCAACAGGACAGAACATGTTGGGACATGCCCACCCTTCCCAGATCACAACATGTGTTAATACAAGCCTGCCTTCAGTTTGACATTTTAAGCTAAAATGCTGGGGAAATTGCTGGCATAGTTGAAATACAGCACTGGCGTGATTGGTGTATGTTCTGCGCTGCCAGTTCTGCTGCAATGAACAGTAACTTCCAAAAGAAGCCTGTTAATACCTGAGAGCTATAACATTTTACAAGGCTGCAGCCGCATCTACTTTAGCTTGTCTATCAAAGCACGTATTACCATGAAGTCTTAAGTGCAAACCCTTCCCTCCTTCAGGTGGCCATGACATAGACAAATAGCCTTTTTAAAATCAGTCAGCAAGTGAATCCAGAAGCCTTTTTTTGGCAAATCAAACAAAGCATTATAGAAAATTAGTTTAAAATAACAAAAAGCCTACACGCTTGTCTAAGCTTATTAATCTTATACTTCAATACAGTCTATGTTTCCTTTGAGTTATGGTAATATAAATGATTCAGTCTGAATTTCTGTAGATAATCTCTGTCACTGGAGATTGATTGCTCACGTGAAGGGACACCCCCTTTTCAGAAAGACCGGTCCTGCCCAGGTAAGGTAGCTCACTTTTTATATGTGGCAATGGCTACTATTACCAGGCTTAGACATGAAGTCCTTGCTCATGACAGGGGGGTTGGAACTAGATGATTTTTGAGGTCCCTTCCAACTCAAACCATTCTATTCTATGATTCCTTCTTTTGTCTCAAAGTGGTTTTCCAGCAGGAAGTCCAACAAGGCCCAAGTGGGTCGTTCCCTTGGACTGACAGCTGAATCGCTGTAGCATTTACAGCTCGCAATGGTGGCCCTTGTCCTTGCAGCAGAGCATGCAGTAACTACCTTTTCTTTCTCTTTCCATCCTCCGTTTCCAGACATGCTGCCAGCACAGAGCTACACACCTACTCTTAGAACTGATAACCATTTTCAAATGTTCATACAGAAAGCTATTATAGGACCAACCATATTTGTATATTGTTCTACTATTAACATTATAGTGACTTCTACTGTTTTAAAACCAACATCCTTCTGCCATTTAGGCAGAATGTCCTTTGCATTTATTATGACTAGAAGGGCAAATAATCATAATTTCTGTGTTCCTCAGACTGAAGGTTCCTAATCCATGACTAAAAGACCTTCTGCAACAGATTATAGCTATGCCTTGAAATCATTAATTAGAAAATTTATTTTTTATATATATCTTTAGCCTGGAATTGCTTTTATATTTGTTGTATTGCAATGTGTGCAAAAACTAATGTTTACTAATGTCAAAAAACATTATGTTCTTTCAGAAGATGAGAAGGCTTAAAGCACTCAAACCACTCCTGTTACTAAACTCCTGGGATAATCACTATGCATTAGTATTTTCAATAACAACTAAAGTTGATTTAAAGACTTCATACCTATGAATCTAAGGTCTAATTTTCAAAATGCAAAGAATGACCTCAGTACGCAAGTCTCACTGAAACTGAAGAGCTAATCAGGAACCCAAATCTCCTCCTCACATGTGCCTAACATTAAAACAACCCTCCACCTTAGCAGACTCATCATCAAAATTGCCATCAACACACACTGCAGCAAACAAATCTTCACCAGAATGAAAAATGTAAAATGTGCCTCTTCACAACTGGGATAAACACCTGATGTAACAGAGCCATCAAACACATGGATCCTATGCGTGCACACACACGCAGGGCACCAAAAACTGTTATAAAACTATGTAGGTCAAAGTGAACAGACCTTCCAATGCCAGAATGAACTCATATGAAAACAGTAAAAGGCAGGGCATGCAGTTAATGGAAGAACTGTTTCCACAAAACCTGTATTACATTTATGATCACTCAACCTCTTTCTCAGCAGAGACTTACCAAATACCTCCAAAAGATAAGCTTGGGAACTAAAGCTTCTAGCTTTGCCAGATACTAAGAATCACGGACCTAAAAGCGACGCATTATTATTTCTCTCACATTCTCTCCCCAGATAACTCCTCCATGTTCCACAGGTAATAATTATCTGTCTCTTTTCATCCCACAGAGCTAACAACTTGAATACCTCTAGCCTTGCTAGCAGCTTCTACTGTCCCACAGGTAAAAAAACCCCTACCATTGTTTCTCAAACTGTATATTAAATGAACATAATTAAATTAAACAGAGCAACTATTTTCAACATGTAGTGCTTTATTTCAGTTTTGAAGAAATGTATCCAAGAACTGGTTTATTTTTCCAACTTCACTCGCTTATAAAAACTCTCTCACACACACATATCTATCAAACCATATATCATGAAGACTTACAAATATATATTTGCACATTATAATGTATGTATGTAAATGCATATTTATATATTTTACATACATACATATGTAAAACCTCTTAATACAACTTCATAAAAACCTTGCCTTACAGAATCATTAAAATATTTTCAAAGCTTACATTATCACACCTCGCACACACGTACTGGTTTAATTAGGCAAGAAGAGATAAAAATCATAAAAAATTAGGACTGTGAAAAATAAAGGCCTCATCTCATCCATCCCCCTTACTCTGGGGGAGGACACCATACCCTTAGGCTATTCTTGATACAGATTTGCCTCACGTATTTTGAGCCTCCAGAGACCCAGATACCCAAAAGTTTTTTCAAGTATTTTGCTATGTCACATATAAAGAGTTTTCTTGTCCCAAATCCTCAGTGTTATAAAGTATGCTGATTATTATCGTTCTATTTGTTATGATTTGGGAAACTGAACCATAATTGCTCGTAGTAGTCTTTCATACATTAGAAGGCAATTTTTTTTTCAATATTATTGACATATATACTTCTCAACCTTTCTATTCAGTACTAACAAACCTTCTTTTGTTCTTATAATATCTGGTGCTGGTTATTGTTTTTCTCCTCTGGACACTGTCCAATTCATCTATTTCTTTCTCTAAGCCGAATGCCCAAGACCAGGCAAACTACTTCTGTGACATCCCACCCACTGAAGGAAGCTTGGTAGCAACTCCCATGGTTACAGATGACATTCCTGTCTGCATGTCCCAGGGCTATTTGCCCTTTTTTATGCAAAAGAATCACATCATTAATTAATTTTAATTTGTGGTCTTTTCTAACACCAAGATATATTTACACACTACTGCTGCCTACCCATTGATTTCTCATTTTGTACATAAGCATTTGATTCCTCATTTCTAAGTTGTAATAGTTAGCATTTGTCTTTATTGAACCTCATCTTACTGATTTCAAAGCACTCCTCCAATTTATCAATCTTATTTTGAATCTGACACTAAGAAGTGCTTAGTACTCTTCCCATCTCCATGCTATCCACAAAACTATAAAAATGCTTTCTACTCCAAACAAAGGATCTTTTTACCATTCTCTAGTTGCATCTAATTATACTAGTGGATCAAATGTATTATACAATCCTCTAAATTTAATGAATTTTGTGATCATAGTTGAGTTCATGGAACACATATTGTCTAAATATGGTACATATGTTGTAATGCACATATTCAATCTCTTATCGAAAGTGCTTATGTTGTACTGGAAAGAGAAATTATATTAAAAAAAAAGAAAACAACAGCTAATTCAAAAAACACAAAATGTTTTCTTTGCTGCATAGTTCCTTGAACATGAAAGAATACATACTGTCTACAGAAAATTCTACAAATCTATCACCAAATTCAAAATTAGATGTCAAAACAGCCTCCAAAGTAGATTTTCAAATAACTTTGTATTACCTTCAGATTTTCAAATAAGTAATTAAAAATAAATAGATGTGAACTGGTCAGCACAAAATTTCTGAAAAAAAAATAGCTACTGAGCTAGATAAGCTTTTCCTATTAAGGAAAAACAAATTTTAAGAAGAAAAAAAAAAGTACGTGATAATTTTGGAGAGTCTTGAGTTTCTTTTGTACCTGTAGAGGTCCAGGCAGTGGAGGAATAGAAGAGGAGATGCAGACAGAAGGAGATAATTCATGAGGGACAACTGTCAACCACGTCATCTCTAAGAAAGGTCATGTTGATCCAGGAAGGTGAGCCGGAAAAAGTGGAAAGGTAACAATTGGAGGAAGAAATTTAGCTGAATAAAAGAGTATGGTAAAAGATTTTTGAACTGCACAGGGTAAGGATGGAGAACAGATAAGTAGATCAAATACCAAAAGAATGCATATAAATACCCCAAAAATGCTGTCTTCCCAGTATATCGCAATAAACATTCCTCCACCCTAAATCCTATTCAACACTTACAGTAAATGATAGTATCTTTGGTTCAAATCTCCCAAAACACCATTCAAAGATGATTCATTTATCTTTACTAAGTCTCTTCAAGGTAACTATAGTTTGTACCACTTTACAAATGCATTGACAGAGACAGTGTGAATTGTTCACAGTCTCACACAATGAATGCAGCAGGATGAAACTATTTCAAATCCCCACTCTCTTCATCATCTGTAATATCATCCTTCTTCTCCACTTTTCCAAGTATTTTTTGAAGATTGGCACTAACAACAACACCTACAGCAGAAAATTCTGTTTTCACTATGTGCCCTCAACTGTGCCACTAGATATGCAAACACAGTAATACAATCCACCTCTTTTGGAATAAAAGACCTGCTGAGAAAATTCATTTATAGGTGCACAACTGAAGCTTGGCAGTATTGAAAATAGATGCATATATGTTCTGCCAGTTTTACTATGCATAAGCTAAAAGGATTCCAAACACCCCAGCTCATACTCACAGCAAAACATAAGTTAAGTCGATCAACAGTAGAATTAATTGCTTAAGAACAGTTCATTGACACTGATCTTTGGCAGTCATCTTCAAACCCTTCCTCCAACAGCAAATTTGTTTACTTGCTAAATTGAAGAAGAGGAGGGTTCAAAGGTTTCTATATGTTAAACATTTCGAAATTACTAGAAATGATGCATTCTGTAACCACTGAATAAAACAGTTCTAGAATTAACAGTTCAAGCATTTCACAAGTTAAGAAGCGAAAAATTTGTTCCACCATGGGGAGCCATAAAGCAGTTAATACACAGAAATATATCAATACAGAAATACCTATCAGTATGAAGAAGCAGTAAGCAAACTAACAAGCAGTATTCTAGGAAACTCAGGTCCTACATTTGATGGATCATTGATTCTTAATACTTCTCCATAAATCAGGACTTACTAATAAACAGGCAGTAAAGCCCCATCTATTGCCTTTACAACTGGAAGCTGGCACAATAGGCTGACACATGTTTACACCTACACATACACACAGATTCTTCCACTGCCACCACACACCAAGCAGGGTGCAGTGATCAGCTGTTGCTTGGAAAGGAGCTGGTACTGCAGTGCAGTGCAGCAAACAAAAACTGCCACTTTCATGTTTTGAAGCTGTTGCTTCTGAGGGTAAGGATGGATTGAGATATGCTACACCACTCTCTGAAACCCAGTCTGGGATTCTGCTAAGTTTTACTAGCTCTCTTGATTGGAAAGAGGAAGAAAGAAAAAAAAAAAAGTTTACAGAGTCTAACTGGTAAAATACCATTTCTGTGTGTCTGCAGAGAGCATGACAGAGTACTTCCAGAAGAATGTTTCTCTGTACTAATTTACCCTTGGAAACTCAGACTGAGAGAAGCACTGCTATTGCCCAGTGCAGAACTAAAGCTAACTTAGGGAGACATTCCCCAGTTTTGAAAATTTCTGAGATTTTAATATTAATTCCATTTTGAAACAAAACTTCAAACTAAAGCTACCTCTTTACAAACAAGATGTAGGAGCTACATAAGCATTAGAAAACTGGGGAAAACAGCATGATCCAAAGAAGATATGTACTTTGGCTTGAAAATCAGTTTCAAGCCATCAGTTAAAGATATAGTTATTACATACCAGTTTCTTCTTTGCACAATGCTACAATTTTATTTTAAGATAGTATATCCTGTCCTACCTGTCTCTTGAGAGACAATAATAATACAAATCCCACCAAGAGTCTTAAGGGTTAATGAGAATAATTTTTACTGAACCTGGAAAAGTATTTCAGAATACCATACTTAAGGAAAATAATATTACTATTTCAAGAACCCCCAGAAAATCATATATTGTCCCCTATACCTCCAAAAGACTGACCTCCAACTCATCACGCATTTCCTTTACAGAAGATGAAACTGTTTTAAGAGAAGGGTTAGTCTATCTCCTGACTTTTTACTTCTCCTTATCTTCTCTACCACTGTGTATGTACAATAACTTAAGGTTGAACAATCAAATTTTAATGCACTCTAATATGCACATATCTCTATCTGCTCCACAGGAGACTCCACTGACCCACTGTTCATCTTTAAGTTCAGAGAAATGCCATTCATCTCCTATTGCTGTCCTGACTCTTTGCCATCCTGTATTAGGGCTATTAAACAGAGCTATCATATGATTAAACAATAAGAAAAAAAATGTGGATCTTACATAGAGAAGGAAGCTCATGGGGCATCAAGAAGCAGGCAAGCTGTGCTGCTGAATCTGAAGCTACAGCTTTTACCAGCACTCTTTCCATTTCCACACATCTGGAAACAGCACGAGAACTTCTGCTAGTCAGCTCTATTGCAGATTCCCTACACACACGCACGCGTGCACATGTGTGCACCAAATCCTGATTCAGTAACAACAGCCTGCACCTCACCCATCCCCAAATAGTCATTCCCTTCATTGCTTGAGCAGCGCTGAATTGCTGTCCACCCTCTTTCATCCTATACCTGTATCACTGACCTTGGTTCCTCCTTTTTGCTTACCTAAATCCACGTCCTGTCAGCCACTCACGCATCGCTGTTCTGACTTACCATGCAACTTTCAGAAGGATTTCAGTATTCCTTGCAGTTCCCATCTTCTATTTCATGTTTCTTATGCTGTAGGTAGTGCTTATAGACAGCTTTACACCCGGGTGCTGCAGGAAATAAGCTGCTGCCATAAATAAAAACTACTCAGCTAATTCCATGGTAAAGAGCTTGTATTTGGAGGGAATGGGGAGACAGACCATGACACAAACTGGAACAAAAAATCCAAAATGTCTCGGAAATATAAACCTGGCTCTCTGAATCAGTGGGGCAGATGTTTTGCTTGAATCAAAATCAATGTGGCTGACTCTATCCAAAACTGCTTTTAAAAATAAATTGTAGCCCAGTAATGTCAACTTCTGCCACTCCTAGTAAGGGCCGCAAGCTGTGCCCTGAGCTGAGAGCAGCCAGAAGGCAGCAGCCCAGGGCAAGGAAACACATAAAAATAAATCCAAGGAGGTCCCAGGACTGAGGAGGTGAGGACCTCCACCATGAACATCATACCCCACCCAGCAAAGGCCTCAGGATGGTGATTGTGCAACTGTACCCACTGCAGGCTGGGAGAAGCCATCAACCATCCACCTGAGGACCCAAAAGGAGCCTGGAAAGGTGAGCACAACACCAGAATAAAGACACGAGGGTGGAGTTTTTCTAAAACCATTCCTATAACCATTTTAAGGGTGTTATTAATGACAGAATGTGTTTGCATTTTTGTAACTGGACTAATAACTACTTCTTGCATTTTGTTTACATACAAACATGCTTGTGAAAATATTAATTAGACTAAGTTCTTGTATCTCTATATGTGGTATGCTGTCTTTTGACCATAACAGGATTCTATTTTGAACAAACTCCATTACAACAGGAAGCTAGAATGGTTTTCACCTCATTGACTTTAGCAGGTAATGTGAAGTAGTGGTTATAAGAATCACTGTGTGATGACATCTTTTCATTACATTTCCAGGAGACACATTTTAAAAAGAGGGAAAATGAAAAAGACACAACAGCATATATTTTCCCAAACTATGAGTCACAGTAGTTTTAAGATGGTAATATAGAAAAAAACAAACAAACAAAACCAAACTTAAAATGTAAGTAACAGAGGTTTCAAAAAAGGAATACAAATAATTAAAATTTAGAAAATGTTAATGTTTACAAAGCTGCAGAAATTAACAGAGATTCAATTCTTGGGTGTTTCTGTCTTGACAACTGCTTGGAAGGAAGAACACATTTGGGCAAATTAGTCTGGCTGAAGAAAAAAAAAAAACAGAAAAATTCCTAGATACGGCTAAGAAAAATCTTGAAGATATCTAAATTAGTGTCGTCTTTAATATATCCCAATCTAAGTTCAACCTCCATATAGCTAAGGTGTCTTAAAGATGTCTTATTTCTAGAGTTGTAATGATGTAGCGATTTATTCCTTGGTGTAATGATTCCACTAGAAAGTGTCCTGACGCCCTCATGAGACAAAATGATCCTCCAGATTAAACCTCTATTTCAGGATAGTATGAGTGCTTTTTGGTCCTCACCTCTGCGAGCTCATTAGAAGATAGCTAGCTCCTTCTAAGGTTTGACACTCATCAATTTTAAATTTAGATTTCCTGCAACACCGAAGGTCTGATATCACAAATATCAATTGCTTGATACTCCATTGCCTCATATTTTTGTAGTCTTTGTCATATAAGCATACCAAGGACGAAGTGACTTTAAATCATTGTAGTATTACATACTTTCTCACATAGCTATAAATGGCCATGAGAGGTGGCAGACAAGGGATAATTGGGTCCATAGTGACTAGCAAGTCCAAACGAGGAGGTCACTTACTTGTTTTAAGCCAACAGGCAGGTCAGATCTAGAGTTCATCAGCATATATGCCTCCTCTGTATACTATAAAGCACATGAGCCAGCTTATAAGTGATAGGCAAAGAGCTACAGAGTCTGTTGACCCTGGTTTGCAGAACTTCAGAATACTGCCAAGATACAAGACATCTGATGGACTTAAATTCACCCTTCAGTGAGATGAAAGGCAGTAGCAAGTATAAGTGTATAAACCCTTACTAGGAAAATTATGGGAAAATAAGACAGTATTGTGCTTTTGTATTGCCATACCACAGACTGTTCGACTGAAAATGAGGTGTCACCACTACCAAACAAACTTCAGGGAAGGAAGAAGTGACTTCACCTTCTACAGTGCAAATGATTTGCATGTCTACTTGACTCTTTTTTTCTTTTCTTTTCTTTTTTTCTTAGTTAAAGTTCCAAATATATTCTTTGGAAAGCCCTGTCACCAACATTCATTCAGAATACAGAGAAAATTACTTACGGAGCCAGACGGGATAAAGTGTTCCTTTAGGTAAATCTCAAAAATAAAGGAGGCCCCTTCATAAGACCATTTTATGGAGGCACAAAAACTGTCAAAGTTCACAGTTTTTCACACATGGAATTCTGGCTTGAACTCTTCTTTGATATTAAAATGAAAGTTAACCAGCAGAAATTACTTCCCCATAGTGAGTGGGGTTTTCCTGGCAGTTGTAGACTATTGTTGAAGGCAGCAGTTGCTGCCAGGGACAGCAGCTGTACTGTGCCAGCGCTGTGCTCAATTTTATCATTTTTACTTCATTGTGTTGCTTGTTTTCACACTTCTAAAGGTGGCTTTCTATGCCAGCTACTTTTATAATAAAAGCCTGACTGTGATCAAAATGTTGAGGCAATTTCTTCATGAGTTGCTCACAGTGGGCATAGCTTGACATTTGATGCATTTTAGAGGTTGCACCAGAACCAAGAGAATACATTTTGGGACTTAGCTTCCTATTTCATTTCCTATACGTAACAGGAGAAGACAAGTGCGGAAAATGTGGGCAAAAGAAAAGATTCAGGAAGAAAGACCTCCTTCACAACAAACGCTGAATGTAGACAGAAAGACAAACACCCTTATCCCAAAGAAAGTCACAAACTACAAATTTCAAAAGTTTAAAGTAGAGAAGCTCAAAATCTTCTCTTTGCCCTTATTGCTTAGCATATTTAATCTTATGGGGTTTAGATAGTGAGAGAAAGCAAGAATAATTTTAAAAATTGCTGCTATTAACCCCACAGAACTCAAGACATTTTCAGTCATACAAGGAGGTATATCCTCATGTGGATTAAAAATGTTAAGAAAAGATAGCAGGTTGAGGTTCACAGTGACATACGGAAGAGAAAACATTACCCAGCAGGTCATTATATGAATAGCATAGTCCAGAAATACCTGGGGCATACTCTTCTAAAAAAGCAAATACATATTTTCAGTCCACAATCACAAGCAATATAAAAGACAGACACTGGAATGTGTGCCAAGTACTGCGCAAAACCCTATGAGTTCTGCAATTTATCACATTAAAAACAACATATGCTTTATACAGTAACAAGAAACTGACTTTACCTTACATTTGTAACATTTTTATTACACTTTTGTCCAATAATCCATCTGTGATCCTCCTAATGCTCTGACTACTAGACTACTCTATCACATAATGCTTTACAAATTCGGCTTTTAAAATTAATTTAGAAGTCAGGAAGAGTTCTCAAATTCTCATTTACAAAAAAAAAAAGTTCTATGAAACAAAAATGAAGGGGGAAAAGCTGATAAGTTTTCTGGCTAGAATTTGCTGAATTAAAAGAAATCAGAAAAAAGGCTGTAACAAAAGTAAATAAAAAATTATTTCAACTATGTTTCATATATATGCATTATATCTGTATGCATATATATATATAAAAAATAGAAAAACTGGTAAGAGATTAGTTAAAAAACTGTGCTCAATTATACTGTAAAAACAGAATAAAAACATAATAATTTTTGATTAAAAGACTAACTGTAAATTTACCCCTGTACTTTCTTCCTTATGTTACCCAGTTGTGTTTCCATGGTTACTCAATTTTAGAAATCACTGAGTCTTACTGGAACATGAATAATGAACATACTTCTTTATCAATACATTTTATGCAAAGATCAACCGGGCTAGATTTCTGAGTAGTACAAAGTAATTTTCACCCCCTTTTTTTTTTCATTATTATTTAAATACTGCATTAAGCATAGATATAAACAAAATGAACAAGTGGAATAAAACATCAAAGAAATATTATAATTAAAATTGAGTTTGAATTTTAATACCAAATTTGAGTAATAACTGTCTCAATTTCTTTTTACTGCATGTGTATATTTATTAAAGTAAATATGTTTTTGTTGGGTTTTAGTGCTGACATTAGAAAGGGAGAGGGAGAGAGCGTGTTTTTATGTTTGTTAGAAGCATGGCTTTGCAGTTTACAGAAAGTAATCCAAGCAACTATTCTTGATTGAAACTTCATTCTAGAGGCAAGTTATTATTTTCATTCCGTTGCTAAACAGATCACAATAAAAGTAGATTTGCTCAAGTTCTTAGCTGAAATTTATATGTTGTAGGATGTGCACAGATACCAAGCTACCTGTAAATTTCAGTTGTCATGATACAGATGCATGGAGAGAATCCTTTTTTTCTCAGCCACCATTTTTAAAGCATTACTCATTTAAAAAAATTTCTTCCATGCTGAAGGGTAGGGATAAAGAAAGAGGGAGACATTACAGAATCACTACTTTAAGTAGCTAAAAGACCGGGGTTAATTGCTTCCTCCTTTTCTATCCCAATGGTATCACCTATATGAATGCATTTATTTATACGTTACTTTTCAGCCACAAAAAATACCTTTTAAGTAAGTGTAGTCTTTCAATGTAAGCTATCTACATTTTCCTTTTAAAGAGAAAGGCTTGTTTACAACTCCAGTAATTGCAATTCATGTATTATTCCCTCACTGTGGTTACCAAAATAGATAAATAAAAAGTAAATTATTGATAACTGACTTCAGAAAAATAAATGAAGAATTTATTTTTTTTTTCAGTATTATGCCAGCAACTGAAATACTGGAAAAAATAGGCCAAAAGGCATACCACTATTAAAAAATTATATGTATATATAGAGACAGAGAGAGAATTTACTGAGTCTTCTAATTTACCTTCTCTCTCAAAGTTACTGTATTACCATATCTTTCATATCTACCACAGTAACATTTAAGTACTAAAATAACATGACTTATCAGTAGTTCAGCTATTGTTATAAAAATGTTGTGGTTTACTCACAGAATCATGGAATCATAGAATGGTTTGGGTTGGAAGAGACCTTTGAAGATCACCTAGTCCAACTCCCCACTGCCATGGGCAAGGACATCTTCAGCTAGATCTATCAAACCTGACCTTGGACATTTCCAGGCAGGGGGCATCCAGAAATTCTCTGAGCGATCTATTCCAGCGCTTCACCACCCTCATAATAAAGAATTTCTTCCTTATGTCCAATTTAAACCTACCCTCGTTCAGTTTAAAACTATTGACCCTTGTCCTGTGACTACAGGCCCTGGTAAAAAGTCTCTCTCCATCTTTCTTATAAGCCCCTTTTAAGTACTGAAAAGCCACAATAAGGTCTCCCCAGAGCCTTCTTTTCTCCAGTCTGAACAGCCCCAACTCTCTCAGCCTGTCCTCATAGGAGAGGTGCTCCAGCCCTCTGATCATCTTCATGGCCTCCTCTGGACTTGCTCCAGCAGCTCCATGTCTTTCTTGTACTGGGCACTGCAAAGTTGGATGCAGTACTCCAGGTGGGGTCTCACCAGAGCAGAGTAGAGGGGGAGAATCACCTCCCTCGACCTGCTGGTCATGCTTCTTTTGATGCGGCTGAGGATACAGTTGGCTTTCTGAGCTGCAAGCGAGCACTGCTGGTTCATGTCCAATTTTGCATCCACCCATATCCCCAAGTCCTCCTCCACATGGTTGCTCTCAATCCATTAATCCCCCAGACTGTATAGATATTGGAAATTGCCCCAACCCAGGTGCAGAACCTTACACTTGGCCTTGTTGAACTTCATGAGGTTCACCTGGGCCCCCTTCTCAAGCCTGTCAAGGTCCCTCTGGACAGTGTCCTTTCCCTCAAGCAAATCAACTGCATCACTCAGCTTGTGTCATCTGCAAACTTCCTGTGGGTGCACTACAGTGCCTATGTCATTGATAAAGATATTAAATAGTATTGGTCCCAGTCTGGACTCTCCAGGGACACCATTCTTTACTGGTTTCCACTTGGACATTGAGCCATTGACTCTCTTGATGTCTCATTGAGCTCTTTGGATGCGACCTTTCAGCCAGTTTCTTAGCCATCTAACAGTACAGCCGTCAACCCCAAATCTATTCAATTTAGCAGCAAGAATGTTGTGGAGGACCATATCAAAAGCCTCACAGAAGTCTAGGTAGATGACGTCCATCGCTCTTGTCCACTGATGCAGTCACCACATTGTAGAACACTAGGTTAGTCAGGCATGATTTGCCCTTGGTAAAGCCACATTGGCTGTCTCTGATCACGTCCCCTGTCTTCCATAGGTTTCAACATGTCTTCCAGGAGGATCTGCACCATGATCTTACCAGGCATGGAGAGTGAGGCTGGCTGGTTGGTAGTTCCCAGAGTCCTTCTTTTTAAAAATGGGCAGGATGTTTCCCTTTTTCCAGTTACTGGGGACTTTGTCTGACTACCACTACTTTTGAAATATGATTAAGAGGAGCTTGGCAACTACATCAGCCATTTCCCTCAGGATCCTGGGATGCATCTCGCTGGTGCCATGGACTTATGTATATTCAACTTGGTCTCAAACCAACCGGTTGTTCAAGGTGGTCTCAAACGTGATACTCTTCTACAACAGGAGGGACTTCATTCCCGCAGTCCCTGCCCTGAAATTCAGGGGCTTGAGACATGTGGAAAAAGATTATCATTGAAAAATAACACAAATTTTTATTGCTCCTCCATTCCATCTGCTGTCTACAAAATAACAGTAGATATTACTCACTCTGTTAAGAAAATCAGAATTAGTATCTTTTCAGCCACATGAGACTTAGATACCAAATTCTGAATAAAATTACCGATAATGTACACAAAATCTCAGCCCCAAGCATCTCAAATAGCCCAATGAATAAAGGTCCACGCTGCTAATTCAATTCCAGATAAACTTTTATCACCTCCCTATCACCAGATTCAATTTGTAGTGCTTACTCTCTCTCATTCCAGTCCCCAAAACTTTTAATATATTTGCATAAAAATGTAACACACTCAACACGTAACACAAAAATGTAACACAGGCTCAAGATAACACTGAATGAAATATGTTAGGATTTTATCAACCTGAATCTGCCTCAAGGATCAAGCTTACGTCCTTCTACATAAGACAAAAATCAGTTCTTGCAGAAAGCAGAAATAGCTGACTGGATCAAAAGTCAATTGATACTTCAAGGACTGAGAAGGTTTTTTTGTTGTATTGTGTTGGATTTTCTTCTGGATTTTTTCCCCTCTCCTGCCAACACTTGGTTTGCATTTCAATAAAAAAGCAACTTGAAATTTTATTTCATTAGTTCTCTTCAGAGATGTCAGGGCTGGAAACTGTTTATCACTCAGGATACTCAGTCTTCGGCAGTGTTACTTCAGTGTGACAAACAACAGAGACTCAGAAGCTTCTAAGGCAGCACTACACTTTAGAAGGATGTATCTCCGAGGCCTTTCCAGACAACTTCTTTCAGCACTATCAGCTGACAAATTGTAGAATGAAATTAAGACCCTACTGTACTCTATGTAGGTTCACATGTAGCATGAGGGTCCCATCACTGTGGTGGTCGATCCACAGTGCCACTGTCAGTTCCAATGGCACAGGCCCTAACATCAATCACATGCAATGCACTGTCCCACCTTTCACTTAGACACCTGCCTACAAACATGCATCAGGAACAAAGGAAAGAAGAGAAGGAAAGATGACAAATCACTTACTAAGCTGTTGGACAAAATCAGTTCTGGTCCACTGAACAGGCTGTCGGTGCCCGGGCGCTGGCAGCGGGGCCACGGAGCGGCCTCTGTGAGGCGAGGCTGGGACTGCCCCATGCTGGACACAGCCGGTTCCAGCTGGCTCCAACTGACAGTGCCTGGCTCAGCCCCGCAACCAAGATGGTGGCGCCTCTGGGAAATTGTATTTAAGAAAGGGCAAAACCACCAAAGACCAGTGAAGAGGGAAGAGAAAAAAAGTGTGAGAAACACTCCTGCAGACACCCATGTCAGTGAAGAAGGAGGGGGAGGAGGAGCTCCAGGCACTGGAGCAGAGATTCCCCTGCAGCCCCTGGAAAGGACCACAGTGAAGCAGGCCGCCCCTCCACAGCCCAGGGAGAGGACCATGGTGGAGCAGATATCCACACTGCAGCCCGTGGAGGACCCCCATGCCAGAGCAGGTGGGTATTTCCCGAAGGAACTGTGGCCCACGGAGACTGCAGACTCTGGGAAGGACCCATGCTGGAGCAGGGGAAAAGTGTGAGGAGGAAGGAAATTGAATTTTAGCTTTCAGCTTCTGATTCAAAAAAGTTACATATTTTTCCTTAAAAAATACCATACTGCATATGACTTCAAAACTTTTAGGAAAAATACGTTAAACAATGAAAAAAACAGTATACAAAGAAAACCACATGAGATGTCTAAGTAACTTATTGGACCAGTTGCCCTGTATTCGTTTTTACACGAAGGGAAAGCAGTAAGGAATTAGAGGCTTTTGTAAAATGAACTTGGTGGAAGGAACAGGAAAGCACAGGAAAAGAACAAAGTAAAAGCCATCAACAAGTTCAACATACTGGGAAGGGAAAAAGAATTTTACTTCCACACTTACGACCGACTAGACAAGGGAAAGTACATTAAAACTAGTTAATGGAAGATGTAATAAGTTCAGCTACAATTCCAACAGGATACAAAAAGGAGTAAATTCCAAGAAACCAATAGCTTACCACAAACTTCAAGTGGTCCCTCTAGGAAAATCACATCAAGTATTTCATGTTAACCAAAAAAAAAAGAAATTCAGTTCTATGTAATAAATAATCTTATGGGAAGGATAAGGCTAAAATCAAGAGGCTGGGCTTCAGGGCTTTTTTCAAAGTGGTCTTGATATTTTAGAAGGTCTGAGGGCCAAGGTATGCTGGCAACAGCTTCATTTTGCCATTAACTCATTCTATGGTTTACTTTGTTTAAAATAATTTCTATTTTAAATCACATAAAGAGAGCTAATGACACATTGTATTCATCAGAAGGAGGGGGTTTTTGAGGGGAGATATTTTTACAGCATAGTCGTTGATACAGTAAGCCAGGATGACTATTAAACCAAACAACTAAGTGTACAAATTCAGAAGAAAAATACTTTGGTTTCTGCACACGGACACATATTTACATGTCAGCGACATCATGACTTTCCAGGTCCCATTATAAGTCTATTCTTCAAAATGCTTTGCAAGCCTCACTCTTCTGCATCTGGACCTCTGTTCTGGTCTTCTTCCCATGTGCCTAAGATATCTACAAGTACCAGTTTGGACGTTTTGCTTCTTCCATGATGTCCAGAGAGTAAGTCTATCAATGACAAGCCTTGACTACAAAACAGTGGGCAACAAAAATAACCATCCTTTTGGGAAAGCAGTTTGGTTTGGGTTGGGTTTTTTTAAAGTAAAAATGAGAAAAAAAGAGCATATAATAATTAGATAGGAAAAGACGGGAAAAGTTCCAAAACTATGCATTTAAAAAATATCTCACTATCATTCAATAATGAGCAGAAAATTACATACGCTAAATATGAGAAAGCATTGGCTTAAACATTGTTCATTTCAGAGTAGAAGCCTTTTAAAGGTTATTTTAGTATTAATACAGCCTCATCTACAAGAAACTAAACAGTATCTCAGCAGGGACACTTGGTACAGTTGCAGTCCTTAGTGCTTATCCTCCTGGTCTGTAACTCAGCTGGAGGCTAGTAGAAATAAACGATGCTTTAAAGAGAAATAGTAAATTGAAGATCACTCATTTTTAAAAGATAAGTTTCTCTCCATGTTATTACTCTTCTGAATTATTGAAACCATCATAATACTCACTTTTGTCACATTATTGATTACTATTGTTTTTTGCGTTATACATTAATCTTGAATAGTAAGACCTATATAGCCATTTTCTTTTTATTTTATATCAGTTTTTATTTTGTCTATCAGATACTAGCCAATTTTTGCAGGTGAAATTTTAAGACAAACTAAAAGATTTTCCTCAATTATAACTGGCATTTTCTAATCCTTTGGTACACAAAAACTCCTTGCTGACGTCTGACTCAGGGTAACAGTGTTCCTTCACAGCTTCATTAACCATCGTGACTCCAAACTCCTCTTGGTCCGCTCTACAAGAAAACAGACCTAGGCATGACCATAGACAAAAAGTTTTTGTATTCTCACTGGTATTTGCTGTACTTATTAACAAGATACAGGACAGGTTACTCATTGTGTGTCGACTGGTGGAACTTAGTTAATAAAAACAATGTGTAAGAGAGCCAAGAAAAGCCCTGTTTTCAGTAATAATTAAAGTTATTGATATTTTACCCTGAGATCATTTTATCCAAAGATGACATCTTTTCTTGCAGAGAAATCCCAGTATTTCATGACAAGTATGACAGGTACATACAAAATCCATCTAAAAGCAAAGCATGTTTGTAATAGTCTATTTTAAACATCAGCTTGTGCTTGCGCTTTGTTTATTATAACATGCATGTTTGCAACATGAAGTGTTACCAGAAGGAAGTAACTCCTAACTCCAGGAAACAAGGTTACTGACACAAAATGGTTTTGAAACATATGAAATTGGTTTGTTTACCCAAAATGAGCAGCATTAGTATTTACAAATTAATATAAAAATCTTATTATTTTCACTTGCTTCAACATCTGCTTGGGCCCCAAGAAAAATACTCAACTGTGTTAAATAGCTCTCTAATAGTAGCAAGTTTTCTTATTAACAGTCATTTTCTTCTCACTGACTTTGAGACAGAACAAAGTTCTAAGTAAAATGTCCTAATTATTAGAATTATGCAAAGATAACTTGCATTTATGAAAATGAACTCATTTAGCAACTTGTATATAGTTAATGAAGCATAATAAATATTAAACTAGTGACATTGTAAGTCCACAGAATATAATATGCCAAAGCAATTCAAAGCCATCATTTGCTATAAAGACGAGTCTAAATTTTCACAAGCATAGTCAACTTCCCAACCAGATACAAGAGATTTATTCTTCTTGTTATTGCTAGTAGGGGTTGTTTTTTTCACAAAGTTTTAATTTTATTACACAGCAATGTTTTAGACACTCTATGAATAGCTAGCAGTATGAAAGGAAAACTGGAAGACTAATAAAATTTATGATAAAAATTTGTGATAAAATCACATCAAAAGATCTGTTTACTGAAGATAAGGAACAAAATGAGCATTATGCAGAAAACATATATTAGACAGCCCTTAATTTTCTTTTCAGTCTTATGGAGAAGCTAAGCCATTTTCAACTGAAATTAATAATGTGTTTTATCAGTGTTGGGCATTATTTTATACACAGCAGGAACCATCACCTGTCTACTTACAAATTAAGTACTTCAGTGCAAAATCAAACACTAAAAGCTTTCCTTCCCCTTCTCCCCCTTCCTCAAAGCCGGTGAGAATCGAGTCTTGACTGTCAGCCAGGAGATGCAGTGATGTTCTGCCACTTAGGGAAGCAGGTCCCTCATCTTTGCTATCTGCCAAAGGACACAGAAATGCTGCACCAGGTAGGAAACCAAATACCCATCTCGCCTACAAGACATTGTGTTCCTGCCAGTGCAGAAACTGGATCTTAATTCCACGTGAGCAGACAGAAGCCTTTTCTTCCAAGATCCTACACCCTTCCTACCGACAAGAGGACACCATGCAGCTCTGGCAGCATCACAGCAGGCCTCGCTGCCTCCAAAAGGACCAGCTGCAGCCCGGTCCCAGCAGCTGAGGAGACGCAGCTGCCAGCCTGCAAGCGACAGGGCTGCGGTGGCCCAAGAGCAGGAGCCTTTGTGGCTCAGAGGAAACAGCCTCCAGCAGTGCTCGGAGCAATCAAATCAGGCAACTCCTCAGCAGTGAAACTTTAGTGTTCATGGGGCTGAATTCGTGAAAGCCTCACAATTTTAATAGAGTTGGCACATGCCTAAAGTCCTGATCTGGGAAATGTCACTTCTGACTCAGGTTATGAGTCCAATAACGTAGCTCACATTAGTATACTAACGTTCCTCCATGTGCACGGTATCCATTTACTCATATAATGATAGAAAGAATTGTATTATCTTGAATTCTCTTTTGACATAGGTCATTACACATCAAGCAAAATTAATATTTAAGAGGTATCCTTACATAGAAAGGTTTTCAGACTGTCTCAAACATAGAAAAGAAAATGCAAAAAACCTTTTTAATAAGAAGACGACGACTAAAGAAAGACTTAGGAATATGCCTAAAGTTTATATATGTATAAAAATATAATATTTTATACATGATTGTATGTATATAATTGTTATAAATTATATATTATAATTATCTTGTTAATTTATGGTTATATAATTTAACCATAATTATAATTTGTAGGTTTGGTTGTTGGTTTTGGTTTTTTTTTTTTTCCAACAAAAGCATCCCCTTTCTGGATTTCTAACATCTTACTAAAAGTTTCTGTTGCATAGGGGTTTTTTTTTTAAGAGTTAATGAAATTTCCTTGTCTTCCCAAATATTCTGTTTTTATAATATTATACTAGAAGATATCTTGTCAGGAATTATTATGCAAAATCTTCCTTTGAATCACCCAGTGAGCATCACTCTTTTGGTAATCACTTCCACCAATCTAGAAAGGAACCTTACCACAGCATCCAGATATTAAAATAACAAAATTCATGCCAAATTAGTTATGCTCAGATCCTGAAAGATACAGAACTACATGCACACATACACATATATTCATACAGACTATATTACATGCACTCCCTTCTAAGACACAGAGTTAGTCAGGACTACAACTCTAAATACTTAGAGAGAGCTTTCCCTTAGATTGTACTCACTGTTTTTCAAACCAGCCAGAAATAGCAGAAAATTGAGGAAGTTTCTTGATGTTCCTTGATGAAATTTGTGTACAAGCGCTAGAATCCTCCCGATAAATCCAATGGGACTTTGGTTCAACAAGTGCATTCTACTGTTGCCTATGAGTACCAAAAATGTGCTTTAAATATATTCCACTAATGTCTGTCAAAAAGCCACTGCTGTGTCTGAGGGACAAGTTTTGTAGTGACAACCTAAAGAATCCACTGAATTCAAGGAAGATTTTGAGATGAATACTCGTGTTCTTTTTTGTTCATTTCCTTCTCTTTTCTTGGGGGGCGGGGGGGGGAAGGGGAATAAAACAGCTGAAAGTGTTAAAATAAGTAATTCCTGGACAAATGGTTTCCTCAATAATATGGCTTCTTCACGCATGGTAGTCTTTGGCTCTTAAGTGCAGATGATTGTGAAATCTGTGAATCTACACAGACTGTCAGATTTTCTGCAGCATCAAAAATCTGCTGGATGCAGCAGATCCATGACGGGATGCAGCCAGGAAGTGTTTTCTGTCCCAAGCTCAGAGAATATAAGGCCTACACAAGGAAATGCTTTTACTTGTCACATTCAGGAACGACATCCAGTCGTAACACAACTAAGGAAACAGCCAGAGTATGCTGTGCTCCAGCTATTTTCCTGGTGTCTCCTTTAGAGGAGTAGTAGTGGAGAAGGAGGACTAGCATTGACCTACTGTATCTCTGCAGCCACTAGAGAAGTTGAAATAGGGGACTATCCTGCGCTTATCATCCCTGCGTGGGAGATGCTCAAATGGGGACTTTCATTCTCACTGCTAATCTTGGGATGAAATCACTGAAACAGCTTCCCCAAATGTCTTATACGATAGGCTCCAGTTTTCTTTAGCAGTGCAAATACGAGCACTTCAAAACGGAAAATGAGAACCGTCTTATGCAGATTTGCAGTGGCAACCTCCCGAGCTAAAAAAAATGAATGCCACATTCCTGGCATCAGACATATAAAGTCAGGCTGACTCTGCCAGAAAGGAAGAAAGGAAGTCAAGTAGCTAAAAAAAATGTCCGGTTTCAAAATCATATGAGCCTGAAAATGACTTGTTTAGTTCCAGCAGTCACTGGACCATGTCCAGAAGAAAATAGATAGCTGTTTACAGTAATGCAACAACTCTTGAAAGCCTTTCTAAGACTGTCTTCTCTCCATTTGATCAAAACTCTCGTTATGCTCTGCCCCCTTTCCATGAGGATACTTATTCTTTTAGTACTGCTGCCAACAGTTACAAGATGTTCCATTCTTGGCTCTACAGCAAATATATTCACTTATTAATCAAAAGGAACAGTCTCCTTAGCAGTCTGCTTTTCAGATCTGCTGATTCTTGAAACAAAAAGAAAAGGAGGGGAAAAAAACTTCCTAGGAAGCTATCAGAAGCCAGAAAGTAAGGGGCCACAAAAATGATCAGTAGGTTGCACTAATATTCTGAAAGTTTCCTGTTTGATGCGTGTGGATATGGTTTCCTCAGACTGAATTCCCTTTGATCTCTTAAAAAAAAAAAAAAGTCAGAGAATATTACTCCTTCTGATGCAGAAATGTCAGGAGGAGTAGGAGGGGGAGGAGGAGTAAAACTGACTCATCTTGAGAGTCAGATTCAACAAACTCTAGATATATTATCCATCAAGAAGACTCTAATAAAAAATATGAACAATAGATTGTGCCACATGGATGATGAACAAGGAATCTGAACTAGGCTGGATGCAAGGTCACTAAAAGCACCAGTCTATTGTACTAACAGAGGTCATTTTGATATGATTAGAGATGATACGGTTAATATATCTTTCCATCTCCTATAGTTAGATGAGATAGTAGGATTACAGTACAGTTTCAATACAAGGAAAGCAAAAAGGGAAGTTATTGGAAATGGTGATTTATATTCCTAAAGAAAAGAGGGAAAGAAGTGGTGGGAGGAATCCAGAAAGTTCATTATTCAGGAAAAAAACCACCAAAACCAAAACCAATCTATTCTGCCAACCTGCTGCTTAGACTGAGACAAAACATCACTCAACAGCAATACCCAAGAAAATTTTAATGTCTGTTGGCCATACCACACCACAACAGGACTTTGTTTCCTGTAACAGTGCTACAGAGAGAATCAGAAGGATAATGATCACATTTAAAGTAATTAAAAAACTCTGAAGGTCTTGGAGATCCCTAATGACCAAACATTTGCTCAAGATCAGGCCACAGTCTTTTTGCAAACTATATGATAACCCACTAGGTTTATATTCCATCAGAGCAGACTACCATAACAGAAACACAAAAGAGCTTTGAATATCCACTGGGTCTTCTGACCAAGAACATCTTCCAAGAATACAATGCTTGTCTGGACTCAGGAGGTATTTGCATGTAAAGTGAGTGTAAAAGCAGCTAAACCAGGAAGATGTGTTATTCCCTACGTGTCTCTGACTCCAAATCCTTTACGCCTGTCGTCATAAAGAAATAAAGCAAAGACAGTACATATATAAAAACAGAAATAGAACAGGAAAAAACATTTAATGAGTAACAAACAAAAGCTTCTAATAGCAGCAGAAAAAAATGAGTTTGCCTCTGAATGTTTGAAACACATCTGTATTACAGCTCACAAACAACTATCTTTTTCTTTTAATCTTCACACTGTTTGCCTCCTAAAACTAGGTATGCTTGTCACTAAATTCAAATAAAGTAGTTTAATGACTTCTGCTGGTACTAATTTGTAGCCTGTAGATTCTTGCTAATTAAGAACCCTAATCACTGTTTCAGTCTCCATCATACCTCTATCACCTGGTGTGATTCATACCTGCTGATTCCCTTCAGGCACTAAAGCCATATATCAGAAAGACATTTCCTAGGATAAAAGTAAACTTCTCAACTATGTAAGAGTTAAATGGAGGAGATTTATATGCCAAAATTTTATCCTTGCAAGTTTTAAACAAAACATCACAATTCCTATATGCTATATAAAGTCATTGCTCTGAAAAAGTCTGCTATTCAACTTGGACAGATTTTTGACTTCTAAAACAAGATAATTAAAACAACTGGTTTTAATTGATTTGCTAGTTCTTCATTGAAATCAAGAAGTCAAGAATAGCAAAAATCAAGAATACCAACTCTTAACTTGCCAATGAAGCGAAGGAAATGTTTAGCAATTAAAAAACCAAACAAATATCAAAACAGAAGCTTTTGTTCTCTATTTATTCATTCAATTTATTAGTTTCTAGAAATTTCCAAACTTCCATAGTTCTGTTCAGCAAATTTATGTTTTTTTTTTTTAAATATTGCCATGACAAGACTTTGATAGTTTCTGCAGTAGTTCCCCAAAGTTTTGCCTGTATTGAAGCTTAAATGCACATTCATTTAAGCTTTGTATGTTTGTTACTGTACTCCTGGAATAGCATGTACTGTAATTCATCCTTTGTAGCTAAGTTTCAATTTTGTCACAAGCAAATCTGCTATTAAAAAAATCAGTAATAATAAAAAGACTGTATAATCAATATAGATTTTACAACAAAAATAAAGGATGTACTAAAAGAGACCAACACCATCTTCTTTTGCCGAAATCCTTACAATGTTACTCTTTTGTGTGTGTGTGTGTGCAATGAAGCATTTTTAACTCTTTTGTGCCTTTTTTGATAAAGTAATACTTTAAATTCAATGTAATACACAGTCCTTCTAATTGATAAAGAGTTTGAAACAAATGGACAGGTGATTTAAAACAGCTGCAATATGTTTAACGTACCTAGTGTGAACTGCTATTCTTATCAAGCAAAAAGCATAGAAACTTCACCTGAACAAAGTATGCTGGAATAGGCCAAAATTAACACAAAATCCTTCTTACTTTTGCCAGTCTTGATTTGAGAGAAATATAAATTTTGTAAGTCCAGGTATTTTATAAAAGCACATAAATTAAAATGTAAAATGAAAAGCTTTAAATGTTAATAAACAAAATAAATCTGAATTGGATAAAAGGAAGTAAGACTGAGCTTGTTTAATTAGAACCAAAAGGTGTCCTACTGGCGATATTCTGATATGTTACAATTTATTACAGGACAATATTTTTAAGAATCAAATATAAAAAGCTAAATCTTCACACATGCTGCATGACTTCCATAACAGTCATTCAAAACAAGCTGAAATAAGAGATACGCACATTTAAATAAACATTATTACACTTGGTAGAACTTTACTTTTCTCATTTACAAAATTTACATAATTCTACACTACTATATGTGGGTGGAGTAGGAGTTCAAAACAAATGAGTCAATATTTTTCTTCAGGAAAAATACCATTAGCAGAGCATTCATGAGCAATCATATAATCACAGGCAACTGTCCCAGACCCATAATATATGATGGCAAACATGCTTTAAAGAAATACCTCAGAGAGAGAGAAAGCTCTCAGTATGGAAAAGCCAAGATATTATTCCAAAAACAATGAATTAAAGTAAAGCTTGACAACTTTCCTGCAACCAATTATAACACAGTCTCCTCAGCTGTAAAATGAGACTATTAACATTCCTGTTCGTCAATCTTTAAATCTTTTGCCTAGTCATACTTGAAGCTGTTCAGTGCAAGAACTTTCTCTTGTCCTTTCAACTAAAATCTACCTCAGTAGGTTTTGTCATAATCTGCTGAAGAATAGAAAAGGCACACTAAAATCACAAATTCCCACTGTAATATGTTGTAAGCGTTAATAACTGATTAAGTCAAATGAACAGAACTACTATTTATTTTTTACCATCTCTTGTACGGAGGCATTTATGCATAACACCCATAAAAAGGATAGAAAAGACTAGTTTAAATAGATTATTTTATTCTATAAAATGTTACAGAAATACAATTCACTATAAAATTTCTAGCTCACTTTTTGCATGATAAATTTGGAGAACATCTTTCTGTGAAAATTATTTGGAACATTTTGAGTAAACTACCCCACTGTTTGACAGAAAGCAGGCATAACTGCAGCCAGAACGATCATTGAACCGAGTTCGATACAGATTCAGAAGTGACTGTATTTGTTTCAGTGAAGATACTTTACTACCACCTTTTAAGCAATAAAGTCTTTGTGCCATGGTGTGGCAAACAGGAAACCTTCTAAAAAAAATTTGCCCAAATGGTAAAACAGTCTGGATATGAGCAGTCAAGTAACAGCTTATTCCTAGAATAAAAACAGTGGATGCTTCTCAAGTCTTACTTCTCTTTGTCATCCTTTCCTTTACAGACTTACCCCTCCCTTTAGACCTCTGCAGCTCTGTAGCCCAGCAAACACCATATTGCTGCTGCTGGTAACAAGCCACACTGTTTTTGCAAGTACCTTTGCACGTCCTTGGGACTGACGCCTGCCAGACTTGCTTTGTTTGGTCTTGTCCTGGTCTGCCTGGAGCTTTGCTTTAACTTTTTTTCATGGAAACATAAAGTTTCTAAGTCTCAGGTGACTACTGTCTAATTATGAAGATTTTTTCCTTCACTAGTATTCTTTACCTTATTTTCTTTTCTCTTTTTTCTGTAATAATTAGATCTGGACTAAAAAGAATTCTTTGATTAGACTGTTAAGATTTAAAATACACTAAGTTCTTTATTATTCTCATAACGTGTGCCCTTTTGGGCAATAACAAGACTAGGAGTAAAACACCTTCCCAAACTTATTTTCTGACTCGGTTCACATGACCGCAAGTCTTCCCTTTCTTTCCTACGCCTTCTCTTGTGCTTCTCAGTGTTCAAGTTCCTTCAAATTACTCCAAAAATAACTTAACACAGATTTGCCACCAAACAACTGACCACAGTATCCAACTAGTTAAATTCAGGTTGCTCTGGCTTTATTCCTGCTACAGTGCAGTACTAGCCCTACTGAACTCACAACAAATTTTTCACTGACCTTTCAGTGTAGCCTCAGTTCTACCCTGTCAAACCCAATGTTGAGGAACATATAATTGCTGTAATTTTTTAGACAACAGATAATCTCTCTCTCTCAAAACAACCCAGTTCCTTGCTCTGCACATTGGTCTCATCACTAATTGGGAGCCAAAAAATTTGACATGGAACTTGTCACTCAGAGTTCCCCGGGAACAGACATGTGCCATGGAACAGACATGCCACTTTGCCACCCACCGTTGTGAATCATAACATGTCATGATTACGAAGAAGCGCTGAAAACACGTGGGATGCCTCATAACAGTAGAGAAGGTAGAATCTTTTCAATAGCCTCTCTGATTACTTTTATTAGAAATTAGTTCTGAGAAATTTCCACACAAAATTATGTCACGTGTTCCTATAAATTACAATTTTAACTTGTGACACCTTTGCCGAAATTTCACCCTCTGGCCTACCCTTCACATCGCTGTCCTTTTTGCTAGACTCATGTCAAAAGAGCTAACTAATCTGAGAGGACAGCATACGCTATTAAAGGAGAAAAAGGAGACTTGTTAAAAAGTAAAAACTGAACATGATCACAGGACAGGACCGTCAGGGAGAGGTAAGATTAACTATGATGAAGCAAATTACCTATGAACTTTGGCCTATATTTGTATATTGCTTTAAAGAAAGATGCTGAAATATAGTAGCTTGATTTTCAGGGATACTATCATAATTCAAAGAGAAACCACTCAAAATTTTGAGTCTCCACGACCTTCAAAGAGTTGACCATTGAGTTCAATGTCTCTTTCTGGATATAAGTAATCAGATATAAGTACTTACTTGCAGCTTTTGCCTACTGCAGCCCAGTCAATATGATTTTTGCTGTTCCTAGTAGTGTCACAGGCTCTGCCCTGAGCTGAGAGGACAGGTCTCAGGGCTGGCCTGGGCTCACCTTGGCCGGAGCTGGGCTGAGCTGGTTTCAGCTCCTGCCTCGGGGCCAAGTGCCTGTTGCCTCCCCTGCCTGAGCTTGAGCTCTGCCAGTGCCTCCGTGGGAAGGGTCTGGCAAACCCAGGGGGTCGCTGCCCAACAAACAAGAGACCCTGGGGGGGCTGTGCCTGGGGAGGCTGTGGAGCCATGCTCACACTCAGCTGGGAGCAGCCAGAAGGCAGCAGCCTGGGCATCACACTGCAATAGCCAGGAGCAGGCCCCACTGCTGAGGAAGGAGTTCAACCAACATTGAAATGCCCCCAGCGACAACGAGCATCCTGCCATCTCCCTGTGATCCCTCCTAGCACCCCTCTGCCTGGGGAAAACTGACACCATTGACCCAGAGGGATGCTGGAAAGGTGAGCATAGCACCTGAGAAAAAGGCAGAAATTAGCAACTTCTCCTGTATAACAATTTTAAGAGTATTTTTATTAAAAATACTTTTCTATATTAACTTATACTCATGTTTTTAAACCTGCTTGTTGTCTTTTGATTAGATTGCTAAGATTTCAAACAGACCAGTAGTAAATTCTTGGGTCCATGTATAGTATGTTCCCTTTTGCCCATAATAATATCTCGAGTGTAATATGTCATGTATTTACCTTTGGTACAACAGAAAAAAATCTCAGATGAAATAATTAACATTTATAATTAACATAGGAAATCTTATTAAAAAAGAAACCTCTGGGTTAAGTTTTATCACAAGACACTGCCCAGATGAAAAGAAAAAGGAAACCCTAAGTTAGAATTACATCAGCCATAGTAATAAACTTTTACAAGACTATGCAAACACTACAAAATGTAACAAAATGAGTTTGGGAAAGCTTTTAATGAATCTGTGCTCTCAGCAAAGCATTAGCTTACCATAAGCACAGAAGTACTTTTCATTTAACCTTCAGGGAGTAATGTTCTGTATTTGATAGTCAGAGAGAAGGAATGGCCCAAAATCCTCAGATTTCTGGTGAAATTACCAAGAGCTTACATCCATAAGAAAATATTAGATAAAGCCATGTCCCTAACACCAGGATCTATTGGGCAGAATTTACTGTAATTGACCACATCTGTACGGAACTGTCCTATGTAACTAATTCTAAGTTAGAATGTGTAAATGGAAAGTGACAGAAAAGCCTGTGTACATTTTATTGGCCTGTATATGCTAAAGATATGAGTATGCATAAATAATGAAAAACTAGCTTTGCTGTTAGACACTTGGTTCTTGAAGCATATTAAAAATTAAAGGAATACTATGGATGAAAGAGGGAAATTACATGTTTGCATATGAGCAATGTGCAGTATGACACTAACAGGAAAACAATTGAGTTGTCAATTCCAGTAGGTTGTACTTAGTTTAGCCAAAAGGTGTTTTTGTAATTCAGTGGAGTATGCTAACTTTTTCCCTGTGCTGCTTTTTAATAACTTTAAATATTAATTTTCTGGACTAGCTAATTCAACTGCTTGTCTCTCACTGAAGTAGTTATAAAAGTTTGTATCATAATAGTTTTATTTTCATGCTATCTATGTACAGTGTTTGTTTTAATGAAGAAAGATATTACTATTTAATATGTATAAACTTTGGAATGTAAATATTAATAATTCTATTAATTTAAACTGTTAACTGAAAGCACTAACCAATAGAAGATTACACAATGATGCATAGTCTGTATGTGTCCCATCTACCCATAGATATGAATTCTCTCATCAAAACTAATCCCTGGACAACCTCTGTATTTTATACAATGATAGATGTTGTTGCACTTGAACACTGAGGGATCAGGGACCAAAACGGATTTCAGTATCTGCAAAGACTGCTTGACTCATTAGGCTGAGACCTAGTGACCCTTATACAGGCTCTTTCTGTTTCAAAAATGCCTGAATCCCTGGTTCCACTGGGGTTCAGCTTTGACAGGCACCAGGGGTGCCTTTAGTTTAGTCACTCCTCAGGGTGAGAAGTGTGAACAGCAAGTTGCTCTAAGATAGTGTGCAGAGAGACAGAAACCCTTCCTCCAGAAGCTACCTGAAGGTCTGCTCATGTAACTCAGATAAGTACTCCAGTGCAGGCATTCAAAAAAAAGAGAGGTGCCTGACATTGAGCTTATGCCTAGCTTTCTCTTCTGGTCACCTCTGCTGAGGCTTGATGAATTTACACATCCATTTAGTCACTTTTACCACTGACTCTATAGAAATCCTAGTAAATCTCGCTTGCATAAACTAGCTGACACCTGCTCTGAACATGATAAAGTGCCTAAAAGGGGTCTTGTTCTTTCTCTTTCTGATTCACCTTCTTGCTATTCCCAGATTTTCTTCAGTTTGCCAGCACTGAAAACATACCTGATATTCAGAGTAGGATTGAATTTATGGATTAAGCTGAACAAATTCAATTTTCTATTTTAAAATAGTTCCATAGACATAAAGACAGCTACATGTCAACACTTAAGATCTTGTGAGCAGAACGGCAACCTCTACAGAAGAATAGTAAAAGAGTAAAACTAAGAGAAAAGTTTCCACAAATAAAAGGCAGATATCACGGTAGGAGTCTGTTATAGACCACCCAACCAGGATAAGAGGCAGACGAAATATTCTAGAAGCAGCTGGGAGAAGTCTCACAATCACTAGCCCTTGTTCTTCTGGGGAAATTCAACTTACCAGACATCTGTTGGAAATAATACAATACAGCAGAGAGGGAACAGTCCAGGAGGTTCCTGGCGTGTGTGGAAGGTATCTTCCTGACACAGCTGGTGAGTGAGCCAACTAGGGAAGGTGCCCCGCTGGACCTGTTGCTTGTGAACAAAGAAGGACTTGTGAATGATGTGACGGTTGGAGGCCATCTTGGGCATAGCAATCATGAAATGATAGACATTTTGGAGAAATAAGGAGGAGGTCAGCAGAACTGCCACCTTGGACTTTGGGAGGGCAGACTTTGGCCCGTTTAGGAGCCTGGTGACAGAGGCCCTTGGGAGGCAGTCCTGAAGGTCACTGGAGTCCAGGAAGGCTGAACACTCTTCAAGAAGGAAATCTTAAAGGCGCAGGAGCAGGCCATCCCATGTGCTGAAAGATGAGCCGGTGGGGAAGAGGACCAGCCTGGCTAAACAGAGAGCTTTGGCTGGAACCCAGGAAAAAAAGGAGAGTTTATGGCCTTTGGAAGAAGGGGCAGGCAACTCTGGGGGACTACAAGGATGTTGTGAGGCTATGTAGGGAGAAAATGAGAAGGCCCAACTAGAACTTAATCTGCCTACTGCCATAAAAGACAATACAAAATGTTTCTATAAATGCATTGACAACAAAAGGAGAGCTAAGGAGAATCTCCATCCTTTATTGGATGCGGGGGGAAACATAGTGACAAAGGATGAGGAAAAGGCTGAGGTACTTCATGCCTTCTTTGCCTCAGTCTTGAATAGTAAGACCAGTTGTCCTCTGGGTACCCAGCCCCCTGAGCTGGAAGACAGGGATGGGGAGCAGAGTGAAGCCCCCATAACCCAAGGGGAAATGGTTAGCAACCTGCTACACCAGTTAGGGCAACAAAAGTCTATGGGGCTGGATGGGATCCACCCAAGGGTGCTGGGGAAGCTGGCGGAAGTGCTCACCAAGGCATTTTCCATCATTTACCAGCCATCCTGGCTAACCAGGGAGGTCCCAGTTGACTCAAGGTTAGCCAATGTGACATCCGTCCACAAGAAGGGCCTGAAGGAGGATTCGGGGAGCTACAGACCTGTCAGTCTGACCTTGGTGCTGGGGAAGGTTATGGAGCAGATCATCCTGAGTGCCATTACATGGCATATGCAGGACAACCAGGTGATCCAGCCTAGTCAGCATGGGTTTATGAAAGGCAGGTCCTACTTGACTAACCTGATCTCCTTCTATGACAACGTGATCTGCTTAGTGGATGAGGGAAAGGCTGTGGCTGTTGTCTACTTGGACTTCGGTAAAGCCTTTGACACCATTTCCCACAGCATTCTCCTGGAGAAACTGGCTGCTCATGCCCTGGACAGGCATATGATTTGCTGGGTAAAAAAATGGCTGGATAGCTGGACCTAAACAGTTGTGGTGAATGGAGTTAAATCCAGTTGGTGGCCGGTCACAAGTGGTGTTCCCCAGGGATTAGGACTGGGGCCAGTTCTCTTTAGTATCTTTATCAAGGATCTGGACAAGGGGATCGAGTGCACCCTCAGTAAGTCTGCAGACAACACCAAGCTGAGCGGGAGTGTTGATCTGCTGGAGGGTAGGAAGGCTCTACAGAGGGATCTGGACAGGCTGGATCCATGGGCTGAGGACAATTGTAGGAGGTTCAACAAGGCCAAGTGCCAGGTCCTGCACTTGGGTCACAACAACCCCAGGCAATGCTACAGGCTTAGGGAAGAGTGGCTGGAAAGCTGCCTGATGGAAAGGGACCTGGGAATAGTGGTCAACAGCCAGCTGAATATGAGCCAGCAGTGTGCCCAGGTGGCCCAGGAGGCCAACAGCATCCTGGCTCGTATCAGCCATAGTGTGGCCAGCAGGACTAGGGCAGCGATCGTCCCCCTGTACTCGGCCCTGGTGAGGCTGCACCTCGAGTACTGTGTTCAGTTTTGGGCCCCTCACTACAAGAAAGACATTGAGGTGCTGGAGCATGTCCAAAGAAGGGCAACAAAGCTGGTGAAGGGTCTGGAGCACAAGTCTTATGAGGAGTGGCTGAGGGAACTGGGGTGTTTATCCTGGAGAAAAGGAGGCCGAGGGGAGACCTGATAGCTCTCTACAACTACATGAAAGGAGGTTGTAGCCAGGTGGCTGTTGGTCTCTTCTCCCAAGTAACAAGTGATCGATCAAGAAGAAATGGCCTCAAGTTGCTCCAGGGGAGGTTTGGATTGGATATTAGGAAAAATTTCTTCACCAAAATGGTTGTCAAGCACAGGAACAGGCTGCCCAGGGGAGTGGTTGAGTCACCATCCCTGAAGGAATTTACAAGACGTGTAGATGTGGTGCTAAGGGACACGGTTTAGTAGTGGACTTGGCAGTGTTAGGTTTACGGTTGGACTTCATGAGCTTAAAGGTCCTTTCCAACCTAAATGATTCCATGATTATATGATTCTATGAAATGAGAACCCTAAACATTATGCCTGAAATCTTTATTCCCTTTCCAGCTGTGAATGAGGAGGAGTACCAGGAGTTCAGCTGAGGTACTATTCCCCAGATCCTGACTTGCTATCAGACTCCCCCTTATATGTAGTGCACCTAACTCTGCACATCTCACCTAAATCTTTTCATTTCCACAGAAGGGAACATTTCACTTCTTCTACAGACATTAAACACTGCTAGAAGAGAAGGATGGAAGAGTTCCCCAAACACTTTGTTTCAACATAACTTTTACCAGTTTTTTCCCTCTTAAATCTTCTCGGTCTATAAATAACTCCAGTTACTACACAGAAATGCCAGTAGCAAATGTCCAAAACTTGCAGGTTTCAGTTTCAGATAGAGATTTCAAAATAGCAAAGAGAAACCAAGTATGAAACAGAGGCAATAATTCAACTCCTGTGCACACTGGCAAAGATAGGAGGTGTAGCATCGGCACTGGATCTGCATGTCTTCAAACTTGAGAATATACACTGGTAAAGGTTCATATACATTTCCTATCTGATAACTATAATAGAAGCTCTAGGATATTTCTTTATTGAACCTAAATGTTCAAGTCCCTAGAAACTGCAATTCTCATTAAAACACAGGACCTAATACCAGTCTCAAATGAAGTCTTTGTTAGAGGTTTTTAAATGAAGTAAACAGTTGTCGAATTTCTAAAAAAAAATAAATCTGCTACTTCTTGTGTCCATTGTGAAATGTATTTTGGAAAAAAAAGAAGCAAAAGCAGTAGAAAAACATCCCTGGGAAATCCTTCTAGACTGTTTTAGATCCTTGGCATAAGCAGCAGACAAAGTTTTCAGTCAGGAAGCTTCAGTGGTATCGGATAATTGCCTCCCACTGCCACCTGTATTGTTACTTGTCTGTTTTCTCTGAGCAAGGTGGGAAATGTAAACATTTCTTTTCATGTGGAAAAAAAAAAAAAACCAAACATGATATGCATTTTTTCTTTTTATTTCCATACAATGAACTAATGACTTCTAAAAGTGAAATTTAATACTGAGAGAATGCCTTCTAAAAGAAGAAATATTGCAAGCTTTGTTTTAAAACACCAAAGACAACCTCCAAGAAGTTTTCCATGATGGCCCAGTAAATTTCTCTATTTCTTTACTAAGCAAACAAAGACATTAATGTAAAGGGGTTTCTATTTTTTGTAGCATCTTTTCAACCAGTCTTGTTTGCTTTATTAAATTCCATTTATTTCAATAAAATTTTGAGAAATAACAAATTTTCCAGTCTCAAATTGGGAACAGAATCTTCTAGCTATATCAGCTTCTTCTGAAATAGATATTATGCTGCATAAAAAGATCAGTGAAAACTAAAAATCAAATCATACCTTTAGAGGGGTGTTTAGAGAGGGAACCCTGAACTACTTACGGAGAACTTCGTAAAACTTTCAGTATTGTCTCTATTTTCTATGATTTCCTTTCATAATATGAACTGCCCTCATACCAGCAATATAATAAATAATAATTTATGTGCATGTCATAAACTCTTTGTTAGCAAATTAGAGATATAACAAGTTATTGAATATTCTGACAAGCCCTCAGGAATGTATTCTAACTTTATAAATGCATGTTTTATTTTGGCAATGTAATGCCTATGCAATTAAGATAAATGAGATAATCATGCGCTTATAACATATCACACTGAAACTTTAATTGTAGATATCACACAGCCCAATAACAAGTTCCTACTCCAAATGGAGCATACTAATAGGTATATAAAAATGTTCTCAAAAACTCAGTAGTAGTGCAGTCATGTGAACAGAAATATTGCAGCTCTTTATTGGTTTCACACTGTGAAAACCTCTAACTTTCAATTTGGTGATGTTATTCAACACAATTTGATCAGCTAATTTATGCCACTGTGCATAACAACAACAAAACATATAAGACAAGTAATGAAATAAGAATTTGTTAAAGCCAACTGCCTTGTCCCATTATAGAGATGATAGGCTGAGAAAGAGAGGCAGTAAGTTAGATCCAGAATTGTCAGGCTCTATTAAGAGAAAGTCATTTTGCTCTGATTATGCCAATGAGAGCAAAAGAAAGAAAGAATTAAACAAAAGAGCATGTTTTTCAGTAGTTTAAAAAATACATAGTTACATAAAGAAAAAGAGACAAAGAATAAATGTTACATCTAAATGGTAGTCTCTGCAGAAACCTTATTCTTTTATCAAGCAAAAATTCGCTTTCTGAATTCATTCACTTTTAGCTCCTTGGGTGTGATTCTGAGGATGTGTTCCATGCTGCTGACACACACTTTGCGTCCTTTTTACTAATATATGTTGGTATCTGGTATCTCAAATACCAATTTATGTCTTCCTAGCAAAAAAAAAAAAAAAAGAAAAAAAAAAGAAATTAGAATAAACCCATAGCATAACCTATAGGTGTTTTTTCCATGTTTTGTAGTTTCTGCTATTGATTAATATTTTTGGTATATTTTAAATATAACTAAAAAATTGCAATTCTGTATTGGCTTTAGATATGAACTAAAATCAAATATATATGAAATATAATTTCCAACTCTTTTGACTGTATTTTTGCAAATCTTTAAAACATCTGGACAACACATAGGGTAATGCATTTTGACTTTGTTTTTTGGCAAGTTAAAAAAAAAGAAGGCAATCCAAGATCAGTAAAATGCTGAAATGTCTCAGTATATAGATATTACTGTTAAAACTACAATATTTAATTCCTGCTGTAGTGGTCTAACATTATTCACTAACCAGTCTATGAATGAAAAATATCAGAGAAGCAACTCTCTTTCCATAAAGTACCCTAATATTCAACTGGCAAAAATAGATTAGCAAGAGTCTGGCATTTTATTTAAAACATTTTAATACCAGTCTTCACCACCAAAACTCTCTAGAGATATATTAAGTACCTCATGCTTTAAAATACCTCTGAGAGTCCCCTCAGACATTTACAGAAAGTAGCTCTCATAAAACAGCTTTACAGCTGAAGAGTTCATTTTTTCACAAAGAAAGAAAAACATTCATTATAACATCATATGACACATATAACCAAAAGAAAATTTCAAATACCTTAGCTAAACTAGAATTACTGATGTTACACTACTAGTCACCTCAGAGTTAATGTCAGAAAATTTGTATTAAAAACATGTAACCTTACAAAAACTAACTTATATCCATCAACTCCACCCACAAATGCATTCAAACTAGCAAAATAATATCAAAAAGAACTTCCTGTATTTGGATTTCATGTGAAAGTATGTTACATATTAATACAGGTAATGTTTTACTGAGCATTTTTTAAAAAACCCACACACTTAATTCTTATTGTAGGCAAATTACCCAAAAAATTTCAAAAGTAAGCCGAAAAAAACCCAACCCCAAACAATCTTGTCAAACCTAAAACAGACCACAGAAATCATAGATCAGATACAAAATCCTTATGAAGAATCCAAGTCGATTTCCCTGTCATCCACAGTTCAAATCAAAACAATGTATTATTTCTTCAGGTTTTTAAGGAGCTTATTTAATAACAACTCAGCATCCTGTTCATTGTTTTAATGTTAGACGTATTTTTGTAGGACTGCAACTTCTTTCAATTTGTCCAGGCACATATGATACTCGAGATTAGTTCAAATTTCTGTAACAGTAGTCATACATCTCATTCAATATTATCCATTGATTGCTGTGTGTTCATAAGCCATGCCATATTTTTGTCGCAGTAGAATCTAATAATTTTCAGTAATGCATTATCAGCAAAAAAAAATTGGGTATGTCCCCAGGTGCCTTACAAGGAAAATTATGAAAAATGAGCCTCTAAAAAAAATTCAATATTTCTAAACTGATAGAAGCTAAGTTTGTCAATGTTAATTTGACCTTCTGATTCCCTTAGGAATTTAATACTCCTCTCAGAGAGAAGCAAACATAGCCACTTGGGCTACTCAAAAGGGTCATGTATTTATGTTATGACAGGCATTGATTACACTATTTTGATAAGTCAGCTAATGAATAGCAGTAAAAACTAGCTTGCAGTGGACATTTGCCAAGATTCTATTTAGAAAACCACATCCAGATATATCAAAAACTCTTTACAGATTAATGAAAACAAACAAAAAAAATATTGGCAATATATTAATTATGCTTCAAAATTAATTTTTCCAATTAAGTGGAAACAAATGCACTTTACTTCACCACATATTCTCATTTTAGTTTTAAAAATAACTCCCTGTTTGAAAGGGAAATGGGAGCTAGTAAAATGCCCTTAAGGAAAAAAAAAAAAAAGCATTTTTTAATCTTGTATTCGGAAGCTTGACTGATTATTCAAAACTTCTATGTGCTACTACAACAGTGCAAACATACCAAGTACATGCCATCTAACAAAGGGGTGTTCCTGTGTTTATGATCCAGATTACCCCAGTGATACCATGTCATCCCAAAATAAATGGAAATAAACTGTGAGAAGACAATTACGTATTAACACAAATCCAAGAAGAAATAAAGGCGGTGTTCACTGGGGCTAAAGTCTAATCCTAAATTTGGTGTCAAGAAAAATTATTTCTCTGATTTGCTTCTGGAAACAAAGGTTCCATGCACAATACGTCATTTAAAACTCTGGAACCTTACATGCCCTTTTCCAGTATAGACTCTACTTCCAGTACAGACTAGATACATCTCTGAACCACCAGAAAACCAAAATCCTACATGGATGCAGTTTCTTGGCAAATACACAGTATACCAACTAAATTTACATCATACTCTAGAAACCAAGGTACTTCCTAGGACAGATTCAAAACTGTGAAAATCTACAAATATAGGCATCACATGCATCCAGATACACACTTACTAATTTAATAAAGGAATTTTAGTGACTCCTATGTAATCCCACGTAACTATATCAAAATGTAACACAGTTTGAAAGTACTGTCTGCCTCTAAAAATAGTAAGTATTTAGTTGTAAAGCAGACTGTATTCTACATGAATTATGGTATCCTTTAACTCTCGAGGGCCACAGAAATAAAAGACTCATCTGGCAGAGCTTTTTATATTAATCTCAAACAATGGCATAATCGTCCTCTTGTTCTTCTTTACCTCCATCCTTACGCATTAATATCCACTTCACTTCTTTCTTTGTTCAGCCTTCCACTTCATACATACTTAGCTCTATGGCCTGCATCTACACTACTTTCTAGGAGCATCTTAAGAGACAACCACAAGAGCAAATCTCCAGCTGTGCATACTGCCTAGCTGCAAAGCATCTGCAGGAGATTGCCCACCTCCAAGATTTAGTCTTGTCTCCAGCTAAGGCATCCTTAAAGCCCTGGAGAGAACACCATCCGTTCACCCAATATGCTCTCCAACGCAACTAACGTAGTCTTTGGTCTGTACAGGCAAACTGCATTTATCCAGCAAAAACCTGAGTGCAAGCATGGCAGAACCTCCTAGTCAATCAAAGCACACAGCAAAGAAAGCCAACCCTGCAACAGGTTTCCTACAGGCAATTTTTTTCAGATGGAGGACCAGGATTAGCACAGACCACGCTGTCCCTGCTGCCTCTGCACTGGAAGACCACCCAGGACATGCTGCCACCAAAACATGCAGAACTTGCCTGATAAGAAGAGGACTAGGAGTACTTCCACCAGGCCACAGAAAACATTACTATAGGGAGAACACTGAGGCAGGTCACAATTAGCCTAATGGAAGTGTCCATCTAATGAGCAGCTGGGAATACCCCAGCACTTGCAGTGATCCAACACAGCACTGAAGGGAGTTTCACAATCTCCATGTCCACATCCTGCCTGGGCCACGGGGATTTGTATTTCTCCTCTTATTGCTGACAGTACGCCTTCACAAGCTGGCCTATCCACAGCCTATGGGACAGGGAAAGCACCAAACAGGGATCGAGGAAGGTCCTTATATTGGCAGTAGCTGAAATAGTCAAAGCAGCACCAGGGGGAAAGGAGTGGAAGCATTTGCTTGTAAGGCCATTGGGAAAAGTCACTTTTGTTAACTATACTAAAAGGGTAGGTATCTTCTCAGGGCAAGATGGGCTGAACAGTTTCTCTACAAAGCAAACCTTCAACTATCAGACGCTCCATCTCTGGGCACCCAGTAAGAGCTGAGGATGTGGCTCGAGGCCCTGTGAACACAGTAATTCATCACAATTTTGTCAGGTAAACAACAGCAGCAAAGCAGGTAGGTGTCCTCACGTGATATATGTTCATTTCATCTATGTCCCTGGAGAAAAAAATACCAGAATTCTGGGACACATAAACCTCAGACAGAGAGAAGACAGAGTCAGTGATCAATAAGGTCATGGAGTGGACATGGGATTTTCAAGGCTGTCTCTGCAATGCCTCCAGCAAGGCTGCCATGATTCCTGAGACACTAACCAAGGAAAAGTATTATGTAGATGAGCTGTAATGACAACGATAACCATGCAGACTCACTGCAGAACTGCTGTGCTACAGACTGGCATGAGCCTGGTTATGGCTAGTTTCCAGGGCACAATTCCTTTCTGCTTCTGGGCTCTGATTCAGAACTCGAAACAAATGTGCAACCTCTCTCATGTCAAGGGCAATTCATCACAGAGAGCCACAAAGGTTATCTTGCACATTTGAAAATTATCAGTCAATGGGTGGTTATCTCAAGTCTGATTCCACAGGGTTTACTGGCAATATGGACAGCCCTTAATACAAAGTTTTACAATTCTGTGCCAGCCTCTTGAGAGATCAGCATGACCCATGAGATAAATTGGGCAGATAGCAGCACAGACAGCTAGCTGGTGGGCCTGATCCCTGCTCCACCTCTTGCCCTTTTCTTTCAATGTTAATAACAGTTTGGTTTACTAAGGTTGTAATAATGAAGAGGATGCTGAGTTGCAGTAGTAATCAGATCTCCTGAGAGCTGTATGAGGTCTCAAGGCTTGTACAGGTGGATCAAGAACAGCACACCTGAGAAAGTCATATACTAAGTCTTGTAGGACTGGTGGCATCTCTGAAAGCATCGGTCTGACTTCCCGTGAAGACATATCTGAACCATTCTACAGAACCTATAAATCTGAATGATGAACAAACTCTCCAGCATGAGACACTATCACTACCATCATAGACTTTTAGGCTATACTTCTAAGGAAGCAAAACAAGCACAGCCACAAATTCTAGGTGAACCTCTAACTGCACATGCATTCCCCACGCTCCAGTGCTCCTTACGCTTTCTTCGCTAGAAGTGCATCCATCTGATACTATGAATTTCTCTCCTCACAAGTCAAAGCAAAAGAGTAAAATCAGAGGGCGACAATTTCAACAGGCCTGTGTTCTATTATTAGCTCTGCAAAGGCCTCTCATGGACAACTCACTAGCATATATTGTAGTTTAAGCTCTCAAAGTGTTATATTAAAAAAAAAAAAACCTCCATCAACCTCAAAAGGTATTGTGAAAATTAGTTCATTCATTATATTCTGAATTCTTCACAAGAGAAATGCTGCAGAAAGATATTATATTGCTATGAAACCATAACAGTCTACACAGGACAAATGTTGACAAAGGACAGAGAGGATTACGGCCTTCATGTAAATCATTTTCATTTTATATCTTGGCATTTTTTATGGACCTTATCACTGTAAGGTCTGAACAACTCACAAATACTAATTAACTGAGCCTGTTTAATTATTCTCCCTGCTTACACAAGGGAAACCCTAGACCCAGTCCAATCTAAGTTCTCCTTTAACAATAGATGAGTCAGAAGGAAGGAAGGACAAAGAACAGTATGTAATGTTGATACTCACTGACCTAATCTATTCTTCCAAGAAGGCTGTGTGAAACAGAGCAACCTCTAAGTTATCTGAACTCACACACAAGGTCTCATGGTGCCATACGTGAGACATTTATAAGTCTCTCAGCGGTGGGTCCAAATGCTCTATAATGTGTGCATAACCCATAAGGCTTAAACTTGTAAAACAAGCAACGTTAATATATTCAAGGCCCATTCCCTTAAACCCAAGACTGTTTCTTGAAACATTTGTAATAAAGAATCATGGATTTACAAAAACCCTACCACCACAGTATTATGGTTAAAAATTCGTCTACCAGATAAAGTTACTTCTTGCTAATAGCATGACTGTACCAATCTGCCTGATTCTTCTTGTACATGCTTCAATTGACACTACGAAGTAAGCTCTGGTGCAATCATTCTGTTTCATTAAGCTGCTGAAAAAAACCTGTAAGTGCATATAATGTGAAAAATATCAGGTGGACTACAACAATGCTTAAAGTCCTCAACCCTTTTGTTCTAGTCTTTGGAAAAACAAAAACAAAACCAAAAAACCCCAACACAACAGAGAGATTTAGCTGTCTGAAAAATGGAGATTTTCTATCTATAGAGGGAGCTGTATTACTTAGGAAAAAAACTATATGGTATTTACTCAGCCAGTCAACATGCATCTTCAGTGAAAGAGATCTCAGATTATTTAAAGAACATATCAGGTCTCATCTATTTTTGGTTCTGGTTCGGTTTTGTTTTGCAACATTTGAAAGCCTAAGTCTCTTTCCCCTTTTCAACAGTGATGAACTTATCCTACAAACAAATAACTTCAGTGTAGTGCCAAACTGCAACCAACATTTCAACTAGGAGTAGGAATCGGTGATGAAATACCAGATACGCTCTTTTTCTTTTTAAACACAGACTACATGGGCTGGTCTCACCTGTCTCTTTGAGCAGAGATGCTTCCTTTTCTCTGCTCTTTCTGACCTCCTTATTCAGATATCCAAGGCAATAACAGTTTAACTGATCTGCCCATGCTTTGCCTTTGTCTTCCTTTTAGCATATGTCTGCCTATTTTTAGGGCAGAGCCTTTGGTGACAGTAACATTGTCCCCATCAATCCACAGATCATAACTAATGTAAAACATCATAACCATATGAAATAATGTCAGGGAAAGATAGCTATGACAAACTTTGAATTCAGTACTTACTAAGCCAAAAAATGAAATATAAGGTTACTGATTGGATTTTCCTAGATATATTTCCAATTTCAATACAACAGAAAAATGTTAAACACAAGCAGAGTTTCTAGGCGCCAGATACAGCTCAACTAAGGACAGAAGCAGGAACTGAGGGGTTGATGCACGTCCTTGCAATACAGGAAGAGTTTTGAAGTTATTTTTGTACGAGATGACACAACAGTGAGAATTCAATACTACCTTTGCTAAAGCTCTGAGAAGCAGAGGACCTCTTCTTCCTCATCTTCCTCACAAGCCTATGTCCATACATAAAAAATGGTACTTCTTCATGAAACACAAATTGCAGCATGCTGGACGCTACTGTGCAGCATACAAATCCCTACTTTGAGCAACATAAATTCGCATCCATCTCTCAACAAAATTAAGAGCAGTGTTTTTACCAAATTGGATACTCTGGCTTTGGGGTGGGACTCTGTGCGGTCCTGAAGATACGCTCTCAAAGCAGAGCTACCCCTGAAGTGGAGTGCTGCAGGGCAGGATATGCAGCCCAAACAAGAAGCTTCCCCGTACAGACATATAACCATGGCAAATGGTAAACTGATCATTTTGCTGCATTATTTTGGCTATTTTGAGCTGAAAGCTGGACAGGATGCTGTCCCTACACTAAACCGTAGTGCAGAAAGGTGGCCGTTGTCCCCATATGTCCACCAGAGACTGTTTCCTGCAATGGATATTGGATGAGCAATTACTAAGTTTTGGAATAAAGACTGTTTCTACTGCTTGGTAACGACAATATTGCAGTTGTTTGTGATACTTCTCCCCCCCTATTTTTTCCAGTTCAGAAAATATTCCATTCTGAATTACAAAACCTTTTCTCCAAATGGGCCATTTACCTAAAAAACTACATCCTTACCTTTCATTAAAATCAAACAGGTGCAAACCAAGTTATCTGCTGGTTTAATTTAGTTAGTAAGCATTTTCATCTGGAATTTTTCACTGGAAATTAGTTTTTTAAACAATTTAAAAACAACAGGGCTCCCTCAGTTCTTAGATTGAATACCAATGGTAAAATAAGGAGGTGAAAACTTTGGCAACGGTCCATTCCAACAACTTCTAATCTTATTTCCATCTAATGAAAAGGTAACTACCATTTCATGGGTATACAATGAAGTTGTCTGTGAGGTCTTGTTTAAAAAGATGATGACAAATTCTGCCTCACTCTCTCCGATTGGTTGCATTATATGCAATTAGTATTCCGATCCAACATGAACCAATTAGATCTTGCTGACGGATAGTATCAGTATCTTCTGTATACTTTGTGACATTGAATATCCTTGTTTACAGTATCTGATAAGGCAAAGGTAACGAAGAGAAGGCTGACAAGCTTCGTATTTTCATGACAGCACACAAGGACGGATCCCGTTATACTTCATGTGCGTGTTCACAGCTGGCACACTGTCAAGGGGCACTGTAATATGAATTAAGGTCAGCATATGAATCACAGTGTCAGTGTGCGCACAGCTGGACTCTTAAAAGCAGATGCAAAGGCTCATGTCTTCCTACCACTATAATCACAGATAACTGAATCTACTAGTTCCTACTTTCCAAAAATAACCATCAAAATAGCAAAAATAACAACAAAGTGCCTTTCTTTGCCTGATACTGACCTTTGTGAATACATTTTTTTTTTTTAAACAAAGAGTAAATAGGTACCATTCTCAGATTCTTCGATTTCAGATCTATATATAGAAAGACCCTTCTCAATGTGCATCATCCTTCCCATATAGTATGGAAGAGCCTGGGCTGCCAGCAATTCTTTCAGATTTTCCAGGCAATTGATGGCTTCTTTGCTTACATATTAACAGCTGCCCTGCCAGCCTGAGTCCCAGGCAGGAGGAGCACAGAAGCCATAGGAAGTGGACTTCTGTGGTCTAGAGCAATAATCCAGGTCCTCGTCCCCTGCATGGAAGACCCTGGATACTTGGGGTTCACTGCGACTGAAGTCAGCTTTTCTATGACAGTTAAATGAAGGAGGATAATCTCAGTTTAATATCCTGGAATCAGTTTTTACTGTTTACCATCAAGTAAAAGGTACTCTCCAGGGGAGGCGAATCTATAACCCTATTGATTTTATAGCAATGAAGCAGATTTACATGGGGTTTTTCCCACCTGCTGATGTTTTGCTGCAGACCATTGGCACGGCAGCACAGGTGCTGCAGAGACTCTCAGCAGCCCTTTGCTCTGGCTGCCCGCTTCACCCGGAGCGGCGTGAGCCAGCCTACCCCGGGCCCATCTGTGCTGGGGCAGGGACGGGCAGGGGACAGGGTGATGATGGCTCACCTCTGCTCTTCCATCAGGCAAAACGGAGCTGCCGAACTGAAGACCATCAGGCAGTTTAGATTAAATTAACCCCCGTCTCTGAAGGGCAGCCTTTCCGTCTTTCTGCTCAATGAGCAGTGTTAATATGCCAGCTATATTCCAGATTTATTCAAAGCCTAGTCCTGTACAGACTAAATACATTGAGTATTTGGTAGTATTTCTTATTTTAAAATGTGTCATTTGTGTTAATATCACTTTCTTCCAACTGGAATTAGTTTACACTACATAGAAAACCCTATTCTGTTGACCCAGAAGCAGAATAAGTTGAGAAAATTAATGACATGTTGAAATAAATGACTTTTTTCCCTCCATTAAGCACGTTGAATTTAGAAAAAAAAAAAATCCAGATGCAGGACGCAAACTGCGCAGCATGCTCTTCTTAACAGTAATAGATGAAATAATTGAACGAAAACATGCTAATTCTAAGTGGAAATGGACTTAAATGTTCAAAAAAAAAGGAAGATAACAGCACAGTAATGATTATATGGAAACATTTATTTTCATACTTTTCTATTTTTGCATAATCACACCACTTAATAAAGCTCCAGAAAGATACTGTGCACTGCGAATTTTAATTTATGCAGCATGTAATTCAGCTGTAGTTCGAGACAGCCTTACTTCTTAGAGGATTAGAGCACAGTATTATTTTAATGTTGCTCCACAAAGGCATTAATTAAACAGTATATAGATAAGTTCAAAGCTGGTTGAATTTCAGGCCAAGAAAGCTTTCTAGCTATCTTTTAAAATATCTTTTGTAGACATTTATCAAATTCTGCAGGTTTGCTTGCTGAAACTGATAAATCTTATTTACATTTGAGGAATTTTAACCCAGCCTGTTCGGTGACTCAGATGAGCAGTGTTTAGATCAGTTGCACAGCTCTCCAACCTGCGCAGAACTTCTTCCTTTGCAAGCTCTTGCTGCTCCTGCCAGAATTAGTCTATGTATCCATTTTCTATGAGCCATGTTTGTGTTAGAGAAACACAAGCCAGAATCTTGTCAGCTGAACTCGCTACTTGCTGTCTAAGCGCTGCTACTGCTGCAGCCACTGAGCAGAATATTTTGATTCCAAGGATAAGATTTATAGCATCTAAAGTTAGTAAATAATGAAAAAGTCATAGCATATACAAATCACACTTGCAGGGTTTAAATTCTATAACAGTTTTACTTTTTTTTTTTTCCCTTCAAAGGTTTCAACAGAAAAAAACTCTATTTGAAAGGCATAAAGATATCTCCAGCTTTTGCTGCAGTATTTGAGAAACATACATTACAGTAAAAAAGTCACAGCCTAAAATAGAAATCCTTAATCAGCGATTATTGTGAAGCAATGTAAATACTGATGTATTTACAGATGAAAGGAGGTCACACAACTCAGCCAAAATACTCCATTTTCAGAAATTCACAATTCTAGTTTAGTTTGTAGTATTAAACCCCTCCCCCCCTAAATTTACAGTCAGATTATAGGCAGCAAGGGTACACTGCCTTCTCCAGTAAAATATGTACTTCCGTATAAATCAAGTTTATAGTTTGCACTGTGCTGTAAATGTGTTAAGACTGTTCCTGTTAAAAGTGTATTAACAATTTTCAAAAGAAGATAGAAGGTGCCATTTATAAAGCACATGCCTCGAAAATCCTCCTGAGGGCAAATGATAGAACGGAAGGGCCAGCAGGAGGTAACACTCCATCACTCTTTCTGACACAGGGGGTCAGGACAGGATTTTGAGATCGGTCCATAAGATAAAGGACGTACTGCATGAGAGAATTAGAGATGGAAAACAGCTTACAGGAAAACAATGTGGGGTTTTTTGCTCAGTGTAGTTCATATGAGCTCCTAGCCCTAAATTCTGCAGTGAATTTCGTGATTAGACATCTCAGGATCTCAAACCATCCAAATTATGCTGGCGTTGAATAAAATCAGAAATCTCTCCTTGATACATGGTTTGGTTCAAAGCTGAGCCATGGTTCATCTAAAAGCATCATGAACTGCTGTCAACCTTTCAGTGAAGTTAAGTCAAGCAAGTGGTTCCTACAAAAAAATGGAAACTAGAGTTTCATACCATACAACTGTACTAATCTTCCACTCCAAAGACAGTAAAATGTTACTATTTGCAGCCACTTACGCAGGTCTGAAAGAGAAAGTTGAGATGTTCTTTCACAAATGAAAGAGGTGAGCAATGTGGAACAATCCTCCCTAGGAAACAACATGTATTTGGGAAATCTAATTTCACCTACTCAGTTGCTAAAAATATATTTTTTTTTTTAAATCAAGACAGATATTTCATTACCAAACCCCAAAGCTTTTCTGTTGCAATTTATGTTTAATAATTTCCACTTATTCAGTAAGGTCTTTTGGGGCTCCTAAATTTAAAGGGGTTCTTAAATTTAAAAAAAAGGAACATGAGAAACTCTGAAATATTTCCTCCTCTACACCCTGATCCACCCTGATCATCTGTTTACAGTAAAAATATTTATAAATACAAAACCAACTTGAAAAGCCCACATCCCTAGTACACTGGAAAATATGCATTCAAAATTGCAAGACACTAAGCTTTTCTTTGTAGACGTAAAAGCCCTAGCAATCCCAAAATATATTTCTCAAACAGCAGGTATCAAAAAAAAGAAAAAAAAAATTGTTGTGCAGCTGACAGAGAACAAATAACCCCAGTGATTCTTATGCTGATACTTTTCCTAAACCAAGTGGAAACCATCGCACATTTTGAGTGGTTTTATAGCTACAAACAGAAAGATGAAATACAGAGTATAAAATTAGAGGCAATTCATTAATTATTAATTGCAATAGCTAAACCAACCACTATGTGGTTCTGTTGAAAAAAAGAAAAAGAACGAACATGTTTTTTCTAATTTAATTATGAAGACTTGGAATATTATTGTATAAGATACAAGTCCTAAAAAAATGAGCTAACTATACAAGCTTGTATTACTTTTGATCAAGTCTTTAGAGACTTGACGTAGGCACCAGTTTTAATTTGGAAATCTAACCTTCAAATGCCAGCTTAAACTCATATCAGATCTTAAATCTTGCTTTTTGGCCCAGCGCTTTTTTATGTGCAAAATAAAATGTTATTGCAAATGTGGTTACTGAATTCTTTTTATTGTACATCTAAATTAGAAGCTCAAAAGAATTCTGAGACACAAATTTCAGAGGCATTGTTAATACAGAAAAGGCTCAAAATACAACATAGGAAGAAACTGAATGCCTTTCTGATGATGGGTTTAACAGAAGTGGGATGAGAACAATGAAGTGGAAAGCCAAGTAGGCAGGAACTTAAAATAAATTACATGAAAAATTTGGGAATTTACTGGTTGGAAATGACAGAGGAGAAAAAAGGGCTGAAAGGATGAACTGATGACAGATTCACTGTACACTATCACCATTGTGAGGCTGTGAAAGGACAACTACTATCCTAACAAACGAGAACAGGAGAGGTACTGCTAAAAAGAGGGAGGCAAGTATAAACATTAGTGCTCAACGCCACTGCAAGACAGTTAAAATTCACGTTATACCTGTTCAAGACACTGTATGTGCAGGAAAGAAGGCATGAGATGGTTAAGAAAACCGCAAGTACAGGTTCTGAAGTAATGCTGGAAAAATAACTTTTTTTGTTTAGTGTGGCAAAACAAAGGATAAGAAGGAATATGATCATATTCATAATTTCAGCAGGGATAAACACTGGAAGGAGGGAAAATGCAAAATAACAAATGGATACATGCTACAAAGAAATTAAGGCTGAAAAAAACCAGATTTCCAGTACCAAAAGCCCATGATAGGAGTAATGGGGGGAAAACCCCCCACAAACTCAGTTTATAGACAGAGTATAATGTAGTTGACTGTTATGATCTATGACTTATTCAGGTGCTTAACTTGAAAAATTTAATTAGATGAATAAAAGTTTGGAAGGGGAAAAAGAGAGAGCAAAAGGACTTGAGCAACAGAACAGCTGCGGAGCTGATCAAAAGACAGATGGGACCTGCAGTGTTTAAGACTATTAACTTTTCATTTATAAGGAAACATGCAATACATATAGTTAGGGCTGAAGCAACTTTATGCCAACAAATGCTTCAGTCTGCAAGCTCAGAATTTACTGATAGGCAGCAATTGTCTTTGACTAGCTGACAGGGGTATAATTATTCTCCATCTTCCACCTCGTTACAAACCTTTGAAAAACAAAGTTCCTTAAAACTAATGACATATACTAATAAGCATTTAGTCAGAATATGCAAGTCCCTTGCATACTGTATTTATGAAATGTTCCTCATCTTCATATTCACGGTATATGTACACCTAATACCACAGAACACAAATATGCCCTTTAAACATGTTTACTCAATTTTCACGATGCTGAACATTAAGAATATATAACTAAGAATGTTTTTGCCTGTACAGAATATAAAAAGCATGGATTCCAAAATACAAGTAAACCTTTCGCACTTGTTTGAACTAAAGATTCACTAGGTATAGCATTTATGTGGTCACATCTACTATTTCCATCCAAAATCCAAATTACAGTCATTATATACAACTGAAAATCAAAAGCACGTTCCATATACTGAGATGCAAATGAACGTGTATGCAAGCTCTCTTACAAGTACAGCACATCCACACTGCTGCAAGCAGTTACTGTTACAGCTGAAACAAAATTTGGTCAGACTACCATCCACAAATGTGCATTTAAGCCTGTCAAGCCTCAGAACTGTACATAAGCTTCACAAAGCTCCAGGACAGCTGAGATTGTGATCCATCCAAAATGCAAAGTAAAGCCTTCGTAGCAGAGGGGTGAGGGAAAGACAACTACTGTTTCACCAGAAAGATTCATTGCACATATCTGTACACAGAGACCTTGCAGAATCTAAAAAGAGTACACATTGTTCTAGCTGGATGGGTTAGAAAAGACTTCTGGTTACTGATTTACCAGCAGCACATCACGGTGCTATCAAATGTCATTTCAGAAGAGAAATCATAATTGCAAACTACAGAAATTATCCCACAGAAGGACAATGTGGGTTTCATTTACATAGGAGCTGTCTTTTGCATGCAGGAATACAAAGGGCACTTTGGTTTACTGCAGTTTAAATGAATCAATATATTTATATATGATTCAAGCTATCACATTCATAAATACAGTAAAATATTACTTTACTCATGGAGGTGCAAGTCATATTGTTGTATCATAATAAGCAAGAGAGAGAGAGGAAAGAGCCATTTAAGCATACAGAGTTTGCTCCTGACTTCTACAATTTGTTTTAAGATTACTGCATACAACTACATCTTTTCACTACTACTGAGCATCTCCTTCTGCGTGATACTACAATGATTCCTAAACTCTATGTCAGGGCAACACAGTTCATTGCTGTAGATTGACTATGATGTCCTATATTCAATGTTATTCAATGGCTGAAGCATCAGGTGGAAGAAAGGAAATCAGAAAGGACATGAAACTATCAGTTTAGAAGTTCCCTGCAGTGGTATAACATTGCCTTTTCAGAAGCATCCCAAGGCACTTTGCAAACTCACATCTGCAGAAGACAACTTTGTGCCTGTCTAATACATTTAGATACTACTAAACCACAACAGGCTTCTTATTGTACACAGCTTAGAGAAGGACCTAACTGATACGTTAGTCATGACTTGCAGAAAGTCCAATACAGTACCATTCAGTATTACCTCTCCTCTTTTGGATTCCTGTTCTATCTCTCTGAAGAACTGGCGCTTTCAGCAGCACCGTTCCTATGTCCCCGAAGTACTGACATCAAGCAGCCACGTATCAACCATCCTAAGTGCAGGACTCAAGTTCTCTTCAACTGCCAGTCCAGATCAAGCTTGTTCGGGACATTTTACCGCATCCATAAAGTAATGTGTATGGTCTTTAAAACACAAGAATATGTCTGCCACATAATATGCAAAGTAAATCAGTGTGTTGATGCATGCTGGTATTCTCATGCTGCACTTCTAATACTTTCAAAGCAGCTCTCTTACTACCGGACCAGCTACAGAAGCAGATACAAGGTCAGGGCCCCACAGGCATGCATGTCCCTGCCTGGCACACCCTGCCCACGGCCCAGGACACCATTCCACCCCCAAGGGCCGTCAGCCCCCGCCCCAGCAATTCCACCTCAGGGCCGGTCTCCATCTCCCCACAGCCCTGCCCGGCCATGGGCCCCACCGAGCCGGGCTGACCTGTGGGCCCAGGGCCCGGCCTCGCCCTGTCCCTGTCCCCAAGGAGGTGCCCGGTGCCCGGGGCTGCCCGGTGCCCCCCCCGGCTGCACCGCTCCCAGCTGGGGTGGGACGGACCCTGGCTGCCAGCTCTCCTGGGAGCCCCAACATCACCAGCACCCCAACCCTGGGGAGCCACCGACCCTTATGGTGCCCTGACATACAAAAATTCAGAAGATGGACATTAGTTTAGTGCATGCAAGGAATAGTTCCTAATGGATTTTGCACTCTAACATGCAATTTAATTACCATCTCTAACATAAAGAAATAAGCTATGTATTTGCCAAGACTTTTGAAAACAAACACAGTTAGACTTTACAGAGTAGCAATTAGAGATGGATGATTTTCAGAAACATTCAAGATTGACAACAGCAGCAACTGTGTGTCCTAAATGCTTCCAAGAACCAAATGTTTACATAAAAATGAATTTAAACCCTCACTTTTTATCCTATTATTTCCCAGTTTTTAGACAGAGGTTTGCCAGTGATCTCCTTCAAAACTGTCAGAAATCATACTGCTGAAGAGCAAGGCATGCTTCTTTGAATGCCTTCTCTACCTCAAATGAAGAGGAACTTGTGTATTTTTAAAACAGGAAAAAAAATCAATAAAAAATTCTCCCTTACACATTTACCTTTCAGTACCAAGCAAAGCAACACAAGAAAGACATTAGTCACAATATCGAACGCATTGTTATGAACTGTGCTCCCAAGACATACAGCAAGTCTTGGGCAACCATAGTAGGTGGTCAAGAGCTTCATGGATGCTACTTCTAAACAGCGTCATGCATGGACTCTACAGTTAAAAACTCTGAAATATCATTAGATAGCAACCTTGGGCAAAGTCTAAAACCACCAGTGGTCTTGGACCTGGGATATGTTGGAAAAGCAGAGAAAGAGCACTGAGGGCAGTACCAGAAGCCATTTTGACACTGCAGTGATGTGGAGTAGGGGCCCCCCGGGGTGTAATCACAGGGTGATGGCAGAGGCGGGGGTATAAACACAAATCACAGCCAGTTGCTGGTTACTGAAGGAATGTAGCCTCAGGAGTTCGGCAGAATCAGCACAACAAGGAAAATAAGGACCATGTATCTCACATATGTGAAACGCCCTTGTATGAGGTGCAAACACAAAGGTGGACACAAGTAGGCATAAAAAAATGGCTGCAGCCCCCTCAAGGGCAGGAGCCAAGGAAGAATACTGCAGGAGAAGAATTATCCCAGCACTGTCTCCCCAGTTAGGGATGCCACACCTCACAGCTGATCCTCGGTGTTCCCAGCAGGTCCTCCTTCGTCTCTGGCAGGGAGCAAACACTGCTTTTTGATTTGCCGTTCACCACATTCTGCAACTGCAACCCAGCAATCATACATAAAGCACTATCTTTACAATTTAGTTGTGTTAAGTATGTCAGGATTTCAGAGAGCTCTGTGTGTGTGTGTGCTTTTTGCTCCAGCCTTCCCACATGACAAAATGACTGATACCACAGCAGCCACCCAGAGTAAATGCAGACATAATAGATGAGTGCAGCATGAAAATCCAGAAAAGCTGTAGCATCTCCATCATCAGAGGTCTTAAAGCAGAGCAATGGTTTAGGTATCCTCAGTTCTGCTCTGGGCTTTCAACTTATTTTTTATGATTCTTTAGAAAAGAACTTAAATGTTACTTAAAAAAAGGATACTAATAATTTGTAATGGCAAAGGAGACTTTGGAATAGAACTGCAGCTGGAAAACGGTGGAATACCCTAGTGCTGTCTAGTGATAAATAGTTTCTGTTATTACATTTAATATATTCAAAAATGAGACCTATTTTTAAATTTAACATACCAGTATGGAAGAATTATTCAAGCTGTAACACTCAACTGGATCATGCATCAGCAAAAACTTCACCTTAAGAAGTTAAAATAGGTTAGACATCCCATGAGTCAAAAGGTCACTGGCCATCGTCAGTAGAGCTAGATCCAACACAATGATATCTAGAAAGCATTAGATGAGGATTGGGTACAAACATTATTATTTCTTATGTATTTCTTAAGCAGTATAAAACATACAAATAGCATTGAAAATAAAAACTAGCTGTCTGCTGAGACTTGAGATACGCAGTAAATTAACTAGTTTGAACAACTGACCCTGCAAACTGCTCCATAAAAGCAATTTGCTCAGTTTGGATGCACATGGAGTTAGAAAGCCAACAGTGCAGTCCGTGGCATTCAGAACTAGAGTTTACAATACTCATAGTGCACAATACTAAAACTGGCCTTTTAAAATAGCAAAAATGGATCTCACTATTAATTCTATCTTTTGGTCTGTTTACCAAAGCTCTGTTTCATAAAGAAAACATTATTGGTAAGTTTGTTCTAAAAAAAAAAAAAAAAAAAAGAATTAGTGAATTAAATAGAATTAAAAAGAAATTTATGAGAAAAGACAGAATATACTGCCCCGCATATTTAAAAATCATCAATATTAAATGCACAATTGCTGAAAAACAGCAGAGCCGTAACAAATTCTTATACTGAAAAACATCTACATATTTTACTATTTTTGGGGGGGAAAAACCCAAACAACAATTATCTTAGGAACAACATAATCAGAAAGCTGATTGGAAAAGGCTCAGTTTGCATAACTTACCAATGCCTTCATATTTTATTATTATGTTTTGCACGAAAGTAAATTATTTGAGACCAACCCCACAAATGCACAGAATTATGTTCCTTCTTATTCACAAAACTTGAGAAGCATGTCATGCAAGTTAAGAGTTTCCTCAGTCTAATACATCAGATTTAGAAAATTTTTGCAACTTACATGTTACTATGGCAACTTTTTGTTTTTTCAAAATGTAAATTAACAGTGAGGCTTCATTACAAACTCTTTATTTCCTTTGTGTTGTTACATAATCTTTTCTCATGTATAGATTCAGACTAGCTCTTTTTTACTTTAAATGGCTACAGTTTATATTGAAAGGTGAAGCTACATTGAGAAGAAGTTATGATTAAATCACAGCTAGTAAGCACATCTCTGCTTAACCTTGACCACTTTTAAACCATAAACAAATGCAGGAGAAAGCAATCAAACAAATGAGTACTTCTATGGCAAAGGTTTCTCTGCATGGCTTTTATATTTATAAACTATTATAAAATTAAAATATGCTGAAAATTCCAGTCCTTTTCTTGCTATTTTTACTACTAATTCCATTGAAATTTTACTGTTCTTTTTTTTTTTTTTTTTTTTTTAAAATCTGGAGAAGAAAATATGATTGCTGTGTTTTCTTAGGAAGAAAATTGTGTTTTGACATGCCACTCTAGTACTGGACAGCTCTACTGAATTCAAGAACCTGCCTGCCTAAAGATGCACAGGTGTCTGCAGTTCCCGTAAGAGTGAACAGGAATTATATAAGCCTAGAGACAGATCTGACATCTTCAACATCATGTCAGAAAGTCACAGCATTAGAATGAATCTGAGAGACAAGCTACTCCTTTTAACTTGACTTCGATCATTTGTCTGCTGAAAAAGGGAGGTTTGCAAATCTCATCTTGTGAACTGAAAATAATTTTCAAACTACTCATTAAAATACCTGCAACAAATAGAGACTTTACATTCATTTTACACCATAATACAAATTACTCATTATACATAATTTCTGTGAACTGGGTTTAATATTAAGAATTATTATAAATCTAATGCATTTTCACTCTCACCACAATAAATGTCACAAAACTGAAGAAGAAAACTTAAAAGGGTAACACTACAATAAAATGCATGTGAAAATATACGAGCTTAGCTACATATAGACTTGATTTCCCCAGTGTGGGCATCTAAGTAACCTGGTCTAGTGGAGGGTGTCCCTGCCCATGGCAGGGGGGTTGGAACTAGGTGATCTTTAAGGTCCCTTCCAACCCAAACCATTCTATGATTCTATGATCTGCACCGGCTTCCTAAGGGACCAGATGCCTGGAAGTTTGCAACTGAGTCATCTAGCGGAAAATTCCCATATAACAAAGAGTAAGTAATTATAAAAAGGGCACAAATTCTTTGTTCATCTTAGTTCTCTGTCAGTACTAGAAAAGAAAAATTTCAAACTGTATTCTAACAAAACTAAATCAGAATACTGGTAATTCATTAGCTAATACACAACACTCTAATGCCCATTGAACTAGATTATATGGCCAGCCGTATTCTAACCTAAAAATCAGACTGGAAGAATTTTATAATGGGTAGAGGGAGTCTATGCTATACATATAGCATATACATAAGCATACAGGCAGAGCTAATATAGAAGTTATTTCTAAGAGACCCTAGAAACTAGGGAAGAAAAGCAAAATGTTCATAATCATAACAGATTCCTTGACCATCTCCTTTTTGGCCCATGTTCCCACACGTGTGTGCAGAATGCAGCTGCATTCCCCTAGGAGAGCATGCAGGACAGAAGGCAGAAGGAGCGTGCTAGAAGTAGACAAGGGCCACTGAAGAAATTAGGCAATTCTAGCTGGAGAGAAGCATTAAGCCTGTGAAGAGACACTGAGGAGAAATGATAGTTCATAACTTCTGTTATTTTTACTACTCGCTCATGTATAATTTAACAATCTTTTTCCTGCACTTCTTCTGTGAACTGCGAGCATCTCTGGATTTGTTAAGTGACTGCAAGGGTACGGTTCTGGCTCTAGGTAAGGCCTCAGTACATAATTAAACAGAAGCACGTACTACTAACACTAATTCACTGCATTGGAGTATGCAGTTACACAACAGCCATAGTTTTTAGCATCTATGGAACAAGGAAAATAACCTCATTTTACCAGCAGCAAGACAGTGTCACCAGGAGCTGGAGTGGCCGAGTATGGGACAAGGAACTGTAGTACGAAGCAGAACCTGCTTTTATTAGTTGATTTAAAAAGAGCTTCAGTAGGAGTTATCTTTCAAAGTCATTTACCTCACACATCTTACAGATAGGAAAGGACACTTTCACAAGTCAATAAACCAAGGCAAAAGTATACCAAAGTACAACCTCAGGCTGCCCAACACGGCTAAAACTGGGGGCTCAGTGGAAACAGCAAGAAGTTCACCACCAACTCGAATGGAGACAAAATTTCATTCCGAACATCAAATAGTGTACTCATTTTCTCTAATCGCATTGCTTCCTTCAACTTTCATACCTTACAGATTACTTTCTAAAGGCTGTTACCAGAGACAATTTACTTAAAAGTGAAAAGCCATGTGTGGCTTGCAAAATGCTTCTGGGGTCAGGAAAGTGCAACAAAAAGGAAAAACTGCTGTTAATTTATATACTGATCTTACAACGCATTTTTTATAAATAATTAACACAAGTGATGTGTGTGTGTGTATATATATATCTCACAACAAATGGATGTTTGTCTAGTTACAAATTAACCAGTAATAATAATAATAAACCTGTCAAGCCTTGGCATAAAATTGGTAGGTGGACATGGCCAAGAAAATGCTCAACCCATATGTTTTATCCCACAATCTCTAATTGCAGGCAATGGGAGTTCTCGGGTCTTCAGCCCACTGGAAAATCATGCCACTTATTACCTAAATAACAGGTAAAGTACATTTTGGATGTTGTTATAGTCTTTAGGGAAGACATAAAATTTATAATATTAAAATATAAAGTTTTATGAAAATGTTAATCAAAATAACAGAAAGGTGGAAAGATTCAATAAAAAGAAGCTATTACTATATGCTACCAAAAAAAAAAAAAAAGGACCAGAAAGCAAAAGGATTTTTGTCTTTAAAGGCTTGACTCTAAGACTCATCAGCTTCCATTATAATTCTATAAAATAAGTTAAGGCAGCATCTGGTACAATCTATATAGTTTTATAGCCAAACATACAAAAATGCTTACAACAGTTATGAGATCTTCTCACAATAAATGAAGCCAAAGACTCTTTACTTCATCTACCAGTATGTATTTAGAAAAGCAAAGGCAAAAGGTAGAACAAAAGAGGAACCCAGAAGCACATTCATTTTTTTTAATGACTAAATAATACTTTTAAAGCATTAACAGATAGTGGGAACTGCCGATGCACAGGAAAAGGAAGCATCTCACAATCATTTTAGTTTAATCTCAATTAGTTCATAGCCGTAAGCAAGGTGATACTCAAGCAGTGACCATTTCAAACAACCGTTTGGTTCTCTTGAGGCTAAATCTATTCCCAGATCCACATCTCCAAAACACGTACAACTCTGAATAAATGGAGCGATGGTTTGTCTTTTCTTCCTTAAAGCTATAAATTTGTATTGAAAGAATTTATGCAGAAAACCATGTAATTTAATACAATAAAAACTGGAGCAAAGTACAAAAGATATATAACATCGTTGTTGTGATTAATTAGCAGTTAGTCACTGCAGAAACACGTAAAATGTGAGTGCTTTTTGACAAACTAGTGTACAGGGGTAAAGAAATTTTAACTTGCAATATAGTAACTTCTAAAAACTTTCCTATTTCCTGTCTTGAAAGAAATGTTGCTGCTCAAGGAAACAATAGCTTGCATCCAGTTCTTCTACACCTTTAAGCAGAACAACTTTGTAGTAGGTAACTGTTCCAGAGACACAAACAAATTCCAGACAGGACTTGCTCCAAGTACGAGTTGGGGAGTATGACACTTCACCGCTCCACAGAGTACAGCTAGGTTTGCCCATCTGTATTTCACAAGAGTGACCACTGCTTTCCTGCTTATCGTCTGTCAGCATGATTTGCTAATTTTCCTTTTGCTATCGGATTTTAAACCATGCAGATATAAAAATTGGACAGTATTGCATCAAGGTGCCACTGTTACAGGCAGAAAAGAGCACAAAGCTCTTAATGACCCGTAGCACCAAACGGGCGCAGGTTGACAGAGAACCTCTCTGAAGCCATTTCCAGCTCACCCTGTTGTGGGGCTGGTTCTGTGCTTCCCGTACCAGAGGTCACAGCAGCCACAGGACCTGGAGATAAGCCCTCCAGGTGCTGGGATAACAAGAACAGACTGGGAGAGCTCAACAATCATTAACCCAAATCCTTATCCCATAAGAAATACCAGAAAGTGAATGATACTAAGATTCTCATTCCACTGCACTTTGTATATAAACAAGAGTGAGCAGAGCAAAGCCCTGCTTCAGGATGCTTTCAAGTCCTAAAGAGCTTACAACATAAACAGCACTTAAAAGAGTGATCTTTTAACTACATAAATCATGAGATTTTCTGTTCCTTTTTTCTTTTTTCTTAAAAAAAAATAATAAAACTGCAACTGAAAAAGTGGCATGATGTAGCTAATAAAATACTTAAAATACTGGTTGTCTTTTCGAGGTTTTATTTGTCCCTTGAGTACTTTCAGGATACACTTTCAGTGTATCTTCTCATAAGCCTATTCACTTCAGCAGTCAACAGAAAACTGTCCTAAAGTCAGATGTTTAAATACCTTTCGCCTTTCTAAGTAAGTTTCAGGTTAGCCTACGTTTTGGAGGATAAGACTTGAAAGGATTTCAAGAGGTCACCTAGTCTACCTGTCTGCTTCAACATGACGATACTATTCCCAACAGATAATATTTTAACCTCAAAGTAAAACTCTCCTGTTTCACAACTTCACAAGAAAATCTATTCCAATGCTTAACTGTCTCTGCCGTTGGCAAGTGTTCCCTGATGCACAGCACAAATTTGCCTTGCTGCAATCTTTCCTAAGTCTAACCTAAATCTCCCTCAAATCACTTTGCACCCACTGCTTCTTGTAATCTTCTCACTTTACAGAAAGATCAGTTTCTTACTCCTAAGGCAGAATCTTACCCACTGAAAACTCTTAGCATGCTAGTAATGTCTTCTCTAAACTCAGTAACTCTTTAGTACTTCTTTCTAGGGCTTACCTTCTTAAGTTGCAGTTATTCCCTTTGTTCTTGTGTGGATCCACTTAATTTGGCCTACATCTTTCCCCATGTGTGACTGCAATTAAACATCTAGACTTTAGAATACCATATAGTCTTGTGGCATGTTAGAAAGAAACTGAGATCCAGAATGTACTGGTTTATTATAAATACAATTTTTCACCTTATATATTAACACAATCGTCTACTTTCCTCCTTACAGTCAAAAATAATAAATCACTCACATGAAAACACACATTAGTACAGCATCTGCTTTTAGAAAATATTTCAATAGGTATTGATCCATTACATTTATTTTTTTTTCTTTTCTGGTTATTTATATGTTAATTTGCTGTTTGGATATATTTCAAACACGTTACTTATTGCTTTTCGCAAGACTAACAACAATTAGTAGGAAGATCTATTGTTCTGACTAGCATTTACTTGTGAACTGATGTAGTGCCAAAGGTACAATATAATGAATAGCCAGATTCATTATATTGTGTTGGATTTCTAGAACAGGCATAAAAAGCACATTTAGGCAAATAATCGGATTTTGTTATTAAACAGAACCTTCTATCACTACAGGTTGTAAGTGAGAAGAGGATATAATTTCAGAACAAAATAAATCTTTGCTAAAATCCAGATACTGGATGGAATAGATCCCTGGCTTGGACTTGTATGTACACTACAGTTGGCCAGTCATACTCGGCTGAGCCACCGATTCCAACTGGGATATCTAAATACTACCAGAAAACAAATACTGTTGTTATCATTAGTACAAAAACTCGCGTTGCCCTCTTCTTCATATGATTATAAAAAGACATTCTTAAATATATATGAGAATAATTTTATCTGTATTTTGATTAGTGAATTAAAGACATATGTGGCTTTTCTTACCAACACTGTTTTGAATTCTTGACCTTTAAATGCATGCTTTTTTTCAAATCCCCTTTTAAATTTTGGTTTTTTTTTTTTTTTAAAAAGAAAAGTCAATTGTGTATGTCCTGTTTTTATTCCAGTTTTATTTTTGATACAGTGTATGCCTGCTTAGAAACAAGAAAAAATAAATATTAGTTAACAGATCTAAAAGCATGTACTTTTGTGTGGTGTGACTCACATCAGTCTGTAGTACTGCCTTTAAGAATAGGTAATGCTGATAAATGCTGAGAAAGGTCAATAATTCCTCCTTTGTGCTCTTGGGGCACAAAAACAGGCAGTTGTAAAAAGGCTACTGAAAATCTGTTACTAATTCCTTTTTCCAAGTTGCTCAGTTGGGAAAAGCAGGGGGTTTAATACCATCTATGGTGCACTTCCCTGTGAAGACATACACATCTTTCATTTTCATCACCCAAAACCAAAGCCTATTTCAAAACTGCCTTCTATGGGTAGAAAAAATGTCAGACTCCCCCTCTTGGTATATCCCGGCACAGCAGATGCCGGACAGAGAACATCTTTCTCGCCTCCCTGAAAAGAAAATTATTGAGAATTTTTGTCTGCATCGCTTCCTTTCACTGCTACACTTCTCTAACCCTATCTTAAAAAGACCTTCTGAAAATACCAAAACTATTTCATCTCAAAGCAGGATCTTCTCTCATTTTTCTTCAGTCCCAATGTGCCACATACTATCAAATAGTCACTGAACTGGGTCTTCTTGATTTTATTTATTTGCAATAAACCCCTAAAAAATGGCAAACAAACCCCCCAGATTTGTTATTTTTCACATTTTCTTTCCTTGTGCAGCATTTATTTAAGCTTACGGGGTTTTAATTGCCAAATCTGTTTCCTGGATGGGAAGAGAAACCTTTCATTTCTGCATTCTGTGCCTCTCTCTAGCCTGATGTGCTGCTTTCATAATCTCATTCAAATTTGCCTCTCCACAACTCCCCCTCCCCCCCCCCCCAAAAAAAAAAAATGTATAGAAGATAAACAGAAGAAAAGAATTATACCACAGCATGTTAAAAGTAACAAACCCCTCAAAAGCAGGCAAATTTGCAGCTGGGACATACCGTCCTCAACTCAGTTTTACTATATATAGGTAACATATGCAGCACATCTGGTACGCAAGGTATCTTACTGTTTTGAGACACAGGTTAAGCATAAAAGGGCAAATTGGAGGAAAAAAAAAAACACAAACACTCTAACATAAACCCAAACTTTTTTCCCACATTCATAAGAGCAATTCTCTTTCTCACTTTAATTGCTTCAATCTTCCTTATTTTTAATGTTTAAAAGATAAAAGAAAAAGAAATTTTACGAAAGTCTGGCAATGTCATCTGTTGTAATAAGTCCCAGTCCAATTCTTTCCAGGAAAATTTTGAGGCTAAAGTCTCAAAAAGTTTTAGAATATAACAAATCCTTTCCTCAAATTGTTTTACACAGCAGTAAACATTTGTTTTACCAACTTTATAGAACGATCAGGTTATATGAACAGAAAGCTCTGAAATAATTCTCTTGGGTATACTGTCAGTAGACATTTTCAAACATTAGCAGAGGAGCAGCAGAGTTGTTTGGGGTTACACAGCTAAATACAATAATGTTCCTTATTATTTTCAGTGTCAAAATGTACACCCCAAGAACACAAAAATACGCATAAAGCTTTTCCCATACTTTTATAGGAGGCTAAAATATTTAAATCTGTAAAAAGTTAAAGAATAAAGATATTAAGTATAAAACTGAACCAAGTTGTTATGTGTAATAAATGCATTCTTTTAAAGAAAGCGCTGCATTATTTTTGCTACTGTGACACTAATTCCTCTAATGTGTTTGACAGAGAAGTGCCAACAACAGTGTAACCAATAATTGCTAACTTTTGCCTAAGGCAGAAAAAAATGGTAATTATGAAAAATGTGCTAAACAGAGACCCTATTCATATATATAAGTACATATTAAATCTGCACAAGTGATACTAAAATTCTGGTTTATAGCCATAATCAGCCAGTTATAACAGAAGTATCGGAATTCTCTTGTCTCCACTTAACTGCTGCAGCATACCAACAGAAAATCACCCCATTTTACACAGCTTAGTACTGAACATCTAACCAACAGATTAAGAACGGGGGTTTGAGATCTGAATGCTCCAATCCTCTATGCTTTATGTAAGATTCTTGAGACTGAATCCATGCTGTAGTCCTTCTCCAAACAAGGCTCACACCCCCCTAATCTCATAAAACATTCAAAATATTAAATTGCCCTTGACAGATAACACATTCTGGTCTCTTAATGAGCAATCACTGGAGAAACAAAGCTTTAAAGTATATCCCGGGCTGTAAGACTCCCTGGCTGCGCTATATGCATACCCTTCCGAAGTTACTCCCTAACTGCACTACTTTCCATGGGATTCAAAGAGACATTTAGAAACTGTATCCTTTACCTTTCCCCATCACTACTGTGTCTGAATGGTTAAAATGTTCTACTAGGTGAAAAGGGTACTTGTCTGGGCGCAAAGGAGTTCCCACAATTAATGTGTGTAGCATCAACTCAATGTTTCTCAGTTCTCTCTGAATAAATGTGTTAAACAATAATAGATTACAAATTCTTTAAAATCAGTCATGAGTAGTGAATGTAATTCCTTTCTTTTAATTCTCAATGGTGGATGCAAAAAGTTTCAGATATTTCAATTTTTAATGCCCCCTCATACTGACTGCAGCTGACTAGAGTATGTTAAACTGCTCTGCAGGAAGATCAGACAGGCATGGGACTGCAATTATACACCACAATACCCTTTTCTGGGTTCACAGCTCTCTTCATCTTTTAGAAACACTGAAGGACAGATTGGACATAGGGGAACGGATTAGCCACAGGACGACCTGTATTTCCACACAAAAGCCTAAGTGTGGAAAAATGGCACCCTGTGTCACCCATTCTTCACTTCCTGAAAAAAACATATTCATGAAAATAGACATTTAAACAGCTCTTTCCCACTCATCTCAGAACAAGCATTCATTGTTTCTTAACACCATTTAAATGGCAGACATGTAATGCTACTACCAAACTGTCTTAATTCAAAAATGTATATAAAAATATTTAAGAATTAAGACAGGGCTACTTAGAGAAAAATCTAAGCTCATCATAGGAACTCAAATGAAGAATTAACAGTGTGAAAACTCTCAGGTGACTGTTGCAACACATAGTCTCATATTTATGAATGTGACTGAAGGAGGATTTGGTTCTGGCTACAAGTTTCAGCTGGTAATCAAAGTTCTACACACTATAGCCATGCAGTACAACTGAAATTATAAAAATATCTTGTGTTAATAGTTGCTAACAGTTTAACATAACAGATAACATTACTAATTCCAAGTGAGTAAAAGGAAAATGAATACAGAAAAAGACATGTGGCAATCATATCATTTTGAGATGTTGCAAGAAGTGAAGATTATGTCAGTTTTCTATTAAGACCTGCCTCTGGAAAAAATAATAAGCAGTAAATATTACAAAACAATCAAAAATGGAAAAAGTGTGCATCACTAAATTAAGTCAGAGCTTTAATTAATTTTACATGTCATTCTTCTTAAATCAATTGTCTTGCATACAAAAGAGATGCTTGGTGTGTGAGCTTGCACTGTCAAATTGTCTCAGGAGATATGTGCTATCAGCTAATATGATCAGGCTATGCAAACTGGTGGCTTACTTGTTTGTTCTTTGGGACTACAGGAAATTATTTTTCTGCACAAGAAACAATCAAATGAAAATGTCCAAACATTTAACTTAGGACTTCGACTGCACAGCTGAGTTAAAATGAGCCCCTGTAGTTCATTAGGCTCTGACGAGAAATTAATCTTTCTGCCAGGAAATCAACAGTCTAAGAACATTATGTGCAATGAGACATACCATTCCTAACTTTTTATAAAATTTTAATGTAAAGGGCTAACTCTGATGTCAGAAAAGAATTTCAAATCTTTTGAAGGTAAGGTAATAGCCATCTCACATGTATTCTTCTTTATGTGTATTTACTTAGTAAACTAATGTGGTAGGCATATGGTTAAATGATTTGCTAGTCCTTTCCTCACACTTCTTTCCCTTGCTTTCTTACTGAAAATAATAAAAAAACTCCAGGTTATAAAATGAAAAAGAAAGGAAATGTAAGTCTTGCTTTTGCAAACTGTTTACAATATATAGCTTAAATCTTCTGTTATCTATTTCCCCTTCTCCTTGATGCCTGCATTCGAATATATTATGCTTAAACCAATCTTTTTTTTAATTGGGTATTTTAGAAGTTCTTCATAAAGAAGAAACTCAGTTATACCATGTAGACTTTCAATCAATTCCACTAAACTATTCAGCGTCATTATTGAAACTACAGGGAGAAACAGATACACTGCTGAAGTAATTATACGAAAGGGGTCAAAATGCTATTGTGGAGATTAGCACCCGTCAAAAAAGGCTGACAACTAGTCCAATACACCCAATCTGTATTTACAGTAAGTATATAGTTCTCAGTGTTAAACAAAGCAGAAATATTTTGTTCACAAATATAAACAAACTGATGCCGTTAAGTTATCCGACAAGCTCAAGAGCTTCAGTTTTCTCTCTGCAGTCCACATTAAGAGTGGCTATAATTGCTGGAGGAGAAGCAATGTAAGAAAGTCCTTGGTGTACGGCCATGGTTTCTGTTTTTATATATTAATTTGCTAGCTTTCTACTCCTACAATGCAAGAAGAAATGCTGTAAGTAAAACAAAATGCTTCTACCTTTACGGATTATTTACAGTAACACAGGTCTCAAAATCAAGAAGTGAAAGACTGAAGAAAAAAAAAAAAAAAAAGGCAGCATGATGGCAAATACTGACAAAAAATAGCCTGAAATGACTGGCAATATTTCATTCTGCAAAATCTCCTCAAAACGAGTCATCTCATTAGACAGAGATATATAAATACACTAGTCCGAGCATTTTAAAAGAATGTTAAATAAGTGACTATGTGGGAGGCATTGCACACAATGCAATTAAAGCATGGGTAGGTTTCTTAAAGGAGAAATCTCTGGCACTGGAGATATCTGGATAACGCTTCTTAATTAACCAAATCAGGCAAATCAGTGTTTATTCATTGCAGAAAAGATCTGTGAAAATGTACAGTCTTGTCCTTTTTTTGGACTGACACTAAATTAAAACCAGTAGCGATACTTCAGTGGTTGCAAGGTTGTCGCTTTGCCCAGTCTTGAGTGAAACTTTGTCCCAGTCACATAAAAGTTTTTTCCATGCTTTGCGCAGCCAGCACTCCAAGCTGAGCTGGGCTCCTTCGGGCAGCTGTAATCTCAACTATATTACAATCCTAAAGAAAGAATTAACGGGTTCACCAAAAGCCCCATGTTGTTGTGTTATGTTTGTTAACACTGCTTAAAGAACAGCACTGGGCTTCCCCACACACCACCAAATATATATACATCTCTCAGGATTCACACTTGACTCTCAGACTACAGTTTGCTTTACAAATTAGCAGTGGAATCATTATTTTAGCAGAGGGAAAAAAAAAAAGCAATTCCCTGAGGAAAGAAAACAAAAAAAGAGCAATATGAGGGTTACTCCCCAAGAAAATTCCTCTATCCACCTAATCAAATATATTCTTTTCCACCCAACTCACATAGGGAAAAAAAAAAAGAAGAAAGCCTGCCCCATAATCCAAACTATTTTCTCCAGAAAACTGTAATCTCAATTTTCTGACCACAAGGTGGAAAAAACAGGAGCCTTGAAACCATGCAAAGGCCTCTTCCAGTTTTGGGGCACCCATGAGGAGAAGCAAGATGCTGAATGCCCAGGATTTGCTCTGCCCTGCCCTTTCCATAGAACTTTAGTGCCATCTATTGAAAATGTACTGAATAAGGAAGAGGGAAAGGATGCCTATTGATTTGGTATAAAAATAAGACGTTTACTTGTTAAAGGTTTTTTGGGTTATTAATACTCACATGATGACTACTGTTCTGTGGTCATCTGATAGCAACAAATATTTTCTATACACTATGCATGCCCCATAAAGAAATGAGACATAGGCTAAAACATTGAATACAAACATCACACAGATTTTTATATATATATATATACACATTTACCAAGAATGTAAGTCTAAATCTACCTATTATCTAAAGGAACAAAAATGAGAAGGCTTTAACGGAAAGGAAAAATAGCGTGGAAGCACTGCTGTAAATAGAACATACTGGAAACAGTAAAAATAATTAAGGCACCTCGTAAAGACCTTAGTATTAAAGAACAGGGTATGTAGACATGCAGATATAATTACCTTCTTTAAGAAACTGTGAGTGGATGACAAATATAAGAAAACAGCAGATCGCTGCTCCTGCTAGTGCCCATAAAGCTTTCAAGAGCTGCATCTCGGTCTGAAACTCAGTAAATACCCAGAAAGTCACACAATGAATTTCCACAGCGATGCATCAACGCTTCCCTCTGTGCGCCAGGCGCGGCGGCTCCCGGCAGGGACCACACTCCCGAGCAGGGCGGGCGAGCCCGGGGCTGCGGAGGAGGGGCCGGGGCTTCACACCCCGCGCGGGGGCAGCGGCAGCGGCAGCGCCGCGCTCTCCTCGCCGAGGCAGCCGGCGCGGGGCCCCATGAATCAGCCCTCCGTCTCCGCGGGAGCCGCGCCGCGCCGAGCCGGCGGCGGGGGCAGGGAGGCCGGCAGAGCCGGGCAGGGTTGCGCAACAGCGCCCGCTGCGCCGCGGGGGCGCGGGGCCGCCGCCGCCGCCCGCTCAGGGCGCGCCGCCGCCGGGCGGCGCGGGGCGCGCGGGGGCCGGGCCCACCCCGCCGAGGCTCCGCGGGAGCCGCTGCAGCATCGCCGGGCTGCGGGCGCCGCTCGCTCGCTCGGTCTCTCGCTCGCTCCTTCGCTCGCTCGTCGGGCCGCCGCTCCGCTGCTCGCTGCCACGGCTCGGGGAGGAGAGAGCGAGCGGGGAGGGGAGGGAGTGGGGGGAGGGAGGGATCTCTCTTTACTGCAACTTCTCCCGGCTGGCGGCAATTTGTTGCACCCCCCCCCTCCTCCTCCCCCGGCTCGGAGATCCTCTCTGGTGCGGGGCGGGGGGAGCGCTCAGTTCATCCTGGGCAAACGCGCGGCCGCTCGGAGACTGTGGCAAAGATCGCTGGCCTCCCCTCGGGTTCGCGCCTCCGCCGCAGGAGCTCCTCGTCGCACGGCTCCGGGAGCTTTCCCCGGGCGCCGCGGCCGGCCCCGCTCCCTCGCCTGCCGCCCCCCCCGCGGGGTCGACCCCGTCCCGGCGCCGCTCCCCGGCGGTGGCACCGCAGAGCGCCCTCCGAGCAGCTGCGCCGGGCTACGGCGAGAGCTCTCTCAGTCTACAGGTTGATGCCTCCGTTGCAGCCATCCCCACGGAAAACAGGAACGCAAATGAAAGAATGCCATAAATCAAAAAAAAAAAAAAAAAGGCCATGGCTGTGATTTTGCTGCCGCCCTCCCACTCCAGAGGAAGGACCGAACCGCGGCGGCCGGCTGCCGTAGAGAAGCCGGGCAGGGGGGCGGGAAGGCCGAGGAGGTGCTGCGGTGCAGAACCGCTCCGCGCAGGCTGCGCGCTCGTCCCCGCCGTTGCGGGACGCGCTGCAGCCCGGCCCGGGGGCAGGCACGCCCCGGCGCTCCGCACCCGGGAGCCGCGGGGGCCGCCCCGACGGACGGGGGCTGCCCGGTAAGGGCGGGCGGCACCGAGCTCCGTGCCGCACACGCGGCTGGCGGCGGCTCGATGGGGCGGTGCGGGGGCAGCGGGAACAGCTGCGCGCCGAAGCGCTGCCGGCTGCGGGTATTCGGGCGGCAGAGGGGGGTGCCCGTGCCGGGCTCCCGCCCGGTGCCCCTCTGCCCGCGGACGCGGTCCGGCTCCGCGCCTCTGGCGTTCAAACGCCGCCGGCTGCCCCGCGCAACTTCCGCGACGCGAGCGTGCCCGGCACCGCGGAGAGAAACCGCGGAGCGGGGAGGAGCGGGGAGGAGCGCGGACCGAGGCCAGCAGCGGGCGAGCGGCGCGGCGGGGCCGGAGCGGGTGTCGGCAGGGTGCGAGCGACGGGCGCGTAGCGCGGGGAGAGCAGGGTAAAGCAGAGCAGGACCGGGCAGGGGCAGGTGCGGTTCGCAGCACTGCGGGAAGCTGCGGGCAGGAGGCGGCCGGAGCGCCGGGCGGCGCTGCACGGCACGGCACGGCACGGCACGGCACGGCACGGCACGGCACGGCACGGCACGGCACGGCACGGCACGGCACGGCACGGCGGCGGGTCCTCCCCGCCGTGCAGCTCCGCGACAAGCTGAAAGTTGCCGCGCTCCTCAGGCTGGCCGTAGATTTACCGCGCGTTAGCAATAGATAGTAACGCTCCGATGGCCGATGCGTTACCCCGGTTTGGCCGGGATAGACATGAAAGCGCACCCATAGTTCTGATGATACAAACCAAGTAAGGGAATACTTGCACGCTAAAAGCTTTGTTTTCATAGCTCTTTGGTTACATGTTTGCATTTATGTTATTTTTTTGTAATACTTAATATTTAAATATTTCCTTAATTTAAAAAACGGGAGGGATTCCAGATGCTTGGAAGGACAGATTAAAGACCAATATTTTCCTTGGGCAATCATCTCCCTTATTGATGATGTGTGTTAAGTTCATCCTTGTGCTTTTTGGTTTTTCACTGATAGCGCACAGAAACACTAAAAACAACTATCTTTTGAATTTTAAACTTCACACAAATCCCTATAAACCCATTTATTGCATTTACTATATTTGAAGATTACAGCAATGCAATGTTAAAGCAATGTCATAGCTACACTAGAGATATTCCCCTGTAAATCTTTCATTCTGAAATGTACACTTTGGTGAGAAATTGGACATGCTTGGGCGCAGTTCAAGTTGGGTTTTGTTTGTTTATTTGTCTTCTGGGTGAAAGAAAAAAAGTGTCGAGTAGCTAAAGAAAATTCACACATTTTATACTTAAGCAGACACACACACACACAAAAATCCCTGACATAGCAGCTTTTAAGTCCACAGATAAGTGGATTTTAAAAGTGTATCAAACTTAAAAGTTTATGCAAGAGTTTATAAGCAACATGTATCTTTCAGTTTGAACATGCTGAGGTTGGAGCAAAATCCTATGAAAAATTTTACACATTACTTTCCTTTTTGAGTAAAAGCATGTGAAGACACCCTGTCGATGGGTCAAAACCCCCACATTGCTTGCTCCTTTTGAGGTGCAAGATGATAGCCCTTCTCCCATTTTTTTAGTCTTACTTCTTTGAGCTTCTGAATTAGATGAATGCTCCCGGGCTTCCGCGGGCTTTAGATCAGACCCTTTCGTAAGCAAGACATCAGAATGCGGCACCGTGCTTCCCGGCCACAGGGGAGTCACTCTACATGCACACTAGTGTAAGTGGGAGCAAAATCTGGTTCAGTGCTCACACTGTACAGCGCTATTTAGTCTCATAGCAACAAGGGATTCCAGAAGACTTCCCATTTGAGAGGACAGTGGTACCTGGCAACGCCGCTTGCTGTACTAAATATGGTACGCTGTGGGTTTTGTATTTTCTAAATAGCTTTGGACCTTTTTAAATAGGGTGAGTCCTATTCAAAAATACTCATCTTCAATTTCTTCACTTGTCACCTGCATAAAGATTTATACAAATATTAACGAGATCTCAAGTTACCAGCGTAGACTTCTCAGGAAGGCTTTTCTGAATCAATTCCCCTGACAAAAATTCCCCCTTATCTTTCAGCCTATTACGATTTGCATTCCCAACTAATGGAGTAACAGTCGTCAAACAACTTCTAAGTTGCTGAGATGTACTGAACTATCTCACTGTGAATTTTCAGGTTTTTGCCAGAGCTCTGACCCCATACATCTCCAGCAATATAGAAGCTGTGGCCCCAGCAGTAGCTCCTGCCAGGGAACCACTCCACAGGAACTCTCCCAGCTGTGTTTTATTGTTAAAGGAGAAATGCTTAGCACGTGCAAGCTGGTAAAGCATGGTGATGGCGTTGGAAGACATTTCCAATACAGAAGACAGTTGCGGCTGCGAAAAGTAGTGAGGAAGTGAGGAATTCGTATTCCTGATGATCAAGCAGCAAGAGCAAATGTGTATGAGATGCAAGTTCTTCTGAGTTCTTATGGGAAAGCAGCACAAAAATGAAGTGCATAATTTCCAAATGTATGTTCTGTTTTGGAAATACAGCTCATTTGTTCTTTTTACCAAAACTTCAATCTAGTTCTACAGAATTACTAAAACTGGAACTCTGTAGCAAAGACAGCAGCCTTTGCTCAATTCTAGAGGTCTAAAAATATGATCTATACTTTGCATTTAATTCTGTGAGAAGATTCTACCAAACTTTAAAAGATTTATTCTTCACTACTGAGATATTTTATAAATAAAAACATGCTAAAATTCCTGGAACACCACCATGTTCAGATTCTATTCCATATACCTATAACTAAGCCCCTAATATTTTCAGTTGTGTCAAATGTCTTTTGCATATTTATTTTATTCCTGTTCACGCAATAAAACCTGAAATTATGCATGGCCAATGCAGATCTAAATGCAGTAGCACAAGAGATGACGTTAGCCCATTTTCACTAATGAATTTGGAAACTACTACTGGCTTTGAATCACAAAAAATAGAGCAGACGATATCTATTATTAGGTTATCTACACCAAACCTTTGCCAATGCCCACTGGATTTCATTTTTGTTACTTTTGAGTTACTCAGGCAATAGTCTGTCACCAGTCACTTGAGGCGATTATTCCAGCCCAGTGGTTCTCTCAGCTGGAATGTTTCTCCTGATGCTAAGTTTAACATTTTATTTTGTTGAAATTCACCCAGTTCATCCTTCACATATGCCTGAAGTGGCATTATAAATCTTTTTCCATTTTGAATCTAACCAAAATAGATGATATATTGAATATATAGTAATGAATACAGATGGATATATTTCCACCAATTAGTTTTTGCAGCCTTTAAGTATTTTTTCTCACTGTTCCCTGCATACCAATGGCTGGTTCACATTTCTTTGCTACTGGGCTAGTCACAGCTACAGTAGTCCTCAAAATGTTATCCCTGATCTTTAGCTGATGCCAGGCAAGTGCCACTGGAGTAGAAATTAATCTCTAAAAAGATTCTGTTAATCTCTGGTTGGTGACATGATGCAGCTACCATAAGAACCACAAATACATATCCGTTTGACCATCTGAAAGTTTCACTTTGTTTTTCCTTCAGTTACCCAATTAGATGCTATGTTAATATGTCTTTAATAATTTTTGACAGACCAAACGCTGTGTCCAGTTCTTTCTCCTAGTGGCAGATTCATAAGAGGGATAGCGCAGCCTGGATATTTTAGAATAACCAATGTGCAATTTCCTTGCTACAGCGCATCATGCCTGCTTAGAACTTCTCATGTATTTTTCTTCTTAAGTCATTTTGTTTCTTTTGGCTTTTCAGTTGTATTATTTTGGTGTTCTTGTCCTCTTCCTACCATCTTACTGACTTGCTATTCAGGTATGATTTTCTTCCTCTTTTCTACTTATAAAGCACTGTGCTAGCAGTTCATGTCATGTGGACGCTTGCCCACTGGGTACTCATTGTGCTTTCTCCCACACAGCAGTCACCAGCTGGTAATAGTTTTGGACACCACTGACGAAGGCTGGATAGGAGCTGCCTAAGAAGAAGTGAAAGGTTCTGTAAGACCACTCTGTCCCTTGAACCACTGGTAAATTCCCTCAAAACATAAATCTGAAATGACACGATATGCCAATCAGAGATACAATGGATAGTATAGTCAAAGTATGTTACCATGCTCCTCCTCCCATGTTGTACTCATGGATCATCTTCCTTATATCTGCTTATCAAGCAATCTGTCCTTATCTAATTCAAATCTTTAAACAGCTCACTTCTGAAATGTTGCTTTTGTCCTCTTTCATTTTACCTTATACACTCAACCTGTTACAGGGAGCACCTAGCTTTGCGGTAGCTGCTCTGACACATTTAACAGCACAATTATAGATGACTTGGTAACCACCCGTTGACTAAAAATAACCTAGCAACTGAAGACACACTTAGGTATTTATACTTAGATATCCCAGAGGAACCCTTCACAGCTCCTGTAGCTGGGGAAAACATATGTATCTCACCAAATGCAGCAGGCTAGGGATCCTCGGGGGTGGGGGCGGAGGGACGTAGGGGAAGCGATAACATTGCACAGCTGAAAGATTTTCCAGACAACACTCTGCCAGCTAATCCAACTCTTATCCAACTAGCTCTGCAATTAAGGTTTCCTACTGAGAACGATGACAGCATTATGACCTGGGGAATTTTCTACATGAAAAACCCCAAGGCATCTGGGATTACAAAATTTAGAGCCTTAAAAAATCCAGCTCCTACACTGATGGTACTTGCAACCGGTGCAGATCCAAAGGAACTAGTGCCAGTATGCGTATGAGAAAATACATGAGCTGTAATGAATGAGCTGCCAGTGAGGAGGGAGCCAGGGCAGCATATCCTGTGTGAAGAACCTGCAGTGCTGAAACTCAGTCTTGCCTTTCAGAGTACGGATATTTATTTTTTTTTAATGCGAGATGTACCAAGTTTTCACTCAACCTGTTCAGGAAGAAATATTCTAATGTCTGAAGAAAGAGGCAAGTACTTCCAAGCAGTTGTCTAAATGACGTGATGATTTAATTTCTGCGATACATGATTACATATGCTATGGCTGCCTATGGATAGTTTTATATATTTGAGGGGAAAAAGAAACTCAGTGTTAAATTGACAGAACCACACGTCTTCATGGAGAACTTGTAATAAATATTACAGTGTCTGTCTGCCCATCCTTTCCTGCTCCCAGTTTTTTCTGGTTTGTTTATGGCCTTCACCTATTCTTGTTTTCAAAATATGCCTTCATTCAGCTCAAAAGACCTGAATAGGTAGCAATTTACATCCGGGACGAGAACTACTACTCTCAAAGAGAAAGTCTACCAGGTCTCAAGGGCCTTTCTACCTGCCTCCAGTTGTAAAATTATTCCTTGAAATGCTAATGAAACATTCAAAGTCAGGTTGGATGGGACGGAGCAACGTGATGTAGTGAAAGATGTCCCTGCCCATGGCAGGGGGGTTGGAACTAGATGATCTTTGAAGGCCCCTTCCAACCCAAACCATTCTATGATTCTATGATTCTGTGATAATTCAGAGAGAATATACAAGTATTGAAACACAGTGAAGACTGGCGGGCAAGGCATAGGCTTGACTGTTCCAGTGACTATAGGACTATTCACAAAAATGACATTTTTTTATTATTTTTTTTTTAGAAAAAAGGATTTGTATTATGACCAGGATGATTAAACACATGAGATTAATGACATTTAGTTATGATCCACAGCCAGCATCAATTCCCAAGGGTCTAGCCTAAATGTACACAACTAAAATGCTGTAGCATTCAGTGAGTAAGTTGTAAATGAGACCCATGGAGAAAGCCATGCTGAATAAGCAGTGACTCTTTGAGTCAAGTCACAGCAAACCTTTATAAAATGGCCAACAGCAGTGTTGCATGGAAAAGGTAATAAGCTAATATATTTGGGGGTTTGGTGCTTCCTCCCACCTTAGTGGAGGGAAAAAAAAACCCCAAAAAACCAAATTCTACTGGACTGAACACTAATATACAAAGTCATACGCACCGGCAACTTAAGCAATAAGCTCTCTGACCTATAGCTTGAACTTTAACCAGAGAACTTTCTTTACATTTATTTGGCTGTTGACTTTCCACCTCAAAACTGGGATATCACAAAAATTGATCAGGAGCTGAAGTCAGGCCACAATGGAGACTTTTAATTCTTCCCATCAGTGATTCTCACTGGAGTAAGTAGGAAAGGGAGCTGCAGCAAAAATGGTCCATATCCAGCACAAACCAGGCACCTCCGCAATTAGTTAGAACACGTTCTGAACATATGACGAAGAGACGATGACTGCCTCTGTAATATTTGAGCATGTTGGGTGATATTACTAAGGGAAGAGGTAATCTTTGGTTGCTAATAAGCTAGTGGAGGGGAAACAAATATTTTTCAGACAACGGTTAAGTGCAGATGCTTTAAAAATTATTCAAAACCTCAAATAAACAGTTGAAAATTGTTACATGCACAAAATGAACAATTATTACATTTTAAGTATAAATTAAAATGGATTTACCACTATGGCACTCTTTATTTTCTTAACCTGAGAACTCTCATGTTTTCAAGAGATATACACCTGCATCAGACTGTGATGTTAAAGGAGGCCCAGAATTTTATACATTGTTTCTTCTGGGTCTGTGTTCAGGACTTCGTCCAAAAATCTTGAATAAGTAAAGGAGAAAGTGTTTTTTAAATTTATAATCTTAAATCTTAGAATACAAACTTGTTTATAATTCTGAAATATAAACCAATAATTTTACAAGCCATTCATGTATAATATAGCCCACTAGTTCTTGATAGAGGAAAAAAAGTGTTAGCCAGTCTCTAGCTTTTATTAGATATGGCAAGTTCATACTAAATAGTGTAAAACATATTTTGTTCAGTAGGATAAAAATGGATTACTGCAAGCTAATCTGAGATTTAGTACTGGAATTGTGTGGAATTAACACACTGGAGGCCCATCTATGTACACCTGTGGTGGGATAATGGCAGGAAGAGCAGATTAATATAACCTTCCTTTTCATGCACAACCTATTAATTATTTGCTTGTCTGTTTGTTTTGGTGGGAAGTTTACTTCTATTTACCAGATACATCAGGCAGCCTATAGCTTACTACAGTTACTGCAGTAGCCACTGCGTAGCAGCTTTCCACAAAAATTTTTGTGAAAAGTGTATTTTTAAAGGGAAACATCCTCTTTGGTTCTGTCTTGAATTGTGCTGTTCTAATAGGAACCATTTTTCTGCATGCTTATATGGTTTTAAAATAGAAAGCTTTAATTACAACATGAAAAAAAGCATCTAAGATTTTGGCATTTAACAAAAAGCCAGCTATTAACATAGTACCCTTGGCACATGGGGCAGTATTATCTTGGTTAAGTTGCAACTTCAGCTAGCGACAGCCTGAACTAACTTCTGCTAAAATCCTGGAGACGTTGTAGCTGATTCAGCTGGATTTCAGCTGGATAATACATTACAAAGAGCAGTAGACAAACAGCGTAAGAGATAAAGCATCCTTCTCTACAGCAGAATATACACTCTCCCTGGACATTGCTTAACCTTAAATAGAGAAGGAGTGAAGGGGAACACGGACCCCCTGTGCCAGCTCCTGGGAGGTTTTAGCATCAGTGCTGGACCGTCCCGATCATCATACTCATCAGCAGGCTTTTGAACAAGAGACAGAAAGCTTGCTCTGATCTCTTCACTTAACGCACACTCACTGAAAACCCCACACCACCACTCCATGTCTATAGTGTCCTTCACGCACAGGTTCAAGTTCGCTGGCCTGTGTGTGTTTAGCTGCCTGTGTCCATTTCTGAAAGGGCGAATGAGTCATGGTAACTCATTTCTCCTAGCTGAACTAGAGTGGATAAGGTAATATATAGATAGTAGAGATGATCCAGGAATTACAGCTCGAATGTGAGTTTAAGTCTTAAACTAGCATATTGGTTAAGCCATGCCCACAGAAGCAGTTAGGTTTGACCCTAAAGTCACAGTAAAAATGTGAGTATTGTTTACCTCACCAGTATGCTAATATAATGGTGATATTATGACACGACATCAGTATAATATTATACATTGAATGGCTACTATAGAAAAAGTAGACACATCAGAAGTGGGTAATGATGAATTAAAGCTTTGTGTATGAATTACCATATACAGATTAGGTATTTAATTTTTTAAAATACTTGTTACTTTTTTTTTTTTTCCCAAAAGTGTTTATTTTGTTTTGTTTAATATTTCAGAGGAAACTAGTATAGTCTATTCTGTCAGTAATACACAGAATAATAGGTCAGTAACACAGTTTATAAACTATATGCTCTCTATCCATGCCATAGTGCTTTGAGAATGTGTCAACACTCAGTGATTTCCTTACCCAGCTCAAAAGCATCTTGGAAGCACCCCGGGCAATGTCTCATATACAGCCATTGAGGGTTATCCGCTCCAAAATAGCTGTTATAATCTGAATGGAAGAACCATAAATGATTCAATTGAAATCACTTCTGAAAATGCAAAAGGACATGAACAAAGAATACACTACAACATTAGGGGGTCTAACAGCCTGCACACCTGGAGATTTGGAAGTGAAGACTTGGGCGTTTCCCCTTGGAATCACCCTACTGTACGTAACAGCTGCTTCGAGATGCTGAGAACAGTATTCATAAAATTGACCTTCACTGATTTTAGAAGAGCTTTTTGCATCATTTCAGATAAAAGTTGATCAAACAAATCCAACTGCATCTGACATAACTGAAATTTGGTAAAACAGTCTCTTTCTCCCCCCCCACCCCCCCACCCCCCCTTCTCTCTTTGAAAGAGGTCAAGTATTCATATCTTCCCTGTAAGGGAAATATAGTATAGTACATAGCACTCAGAGCAAAAACACGTTAAATAAAAACTTAAAATCTAATGCCACCAAATGTTGGATCCACCAACAGCTTGCTTTGTGGTATTTTTTCTTTTATGAAGAAATAATGCCAGAAAAAGATCTATAAAGTTATTCTGTTGATGTAAATATGTGCAGCTGGCATCAATCCTAAAGACATGCCATAGGTAGGAAGGTATTTATCAATAATGTTGTCCTATCAGAGTGATAGAATCAGTGTATGGCCAATGACCTCCTACTGTGAGAAACAGCTGCGATTTACGTTGCTGTCAGGAGAAGGCCTTCCCCTTTCCAGATTATGTACCCTGCTGCTTCTCGTACAGAAAAACGTCCTCATGAAGGCAATCATTAAAACATAGTAATGCAACTGTAATAGCTTGAGTAAGTTTAACTGTTTTATTTTCCAGATGTGTATCTCCCTTTTGACAGACACAACACAGGACAAAAAATTTTTAACAGAAATTTGAATTTTCCCCTGTTTGAATTTTCATCTTTTTTAATTGGCTATCAGAACTGAGTGTTGCAAACAGGCATCTTTTGTTTTTTTAAACTTTTTTTCAAACTATATTAATCTTTATCATCCCAATTATTTTTTCTGTGTGATGCATACAGTGTATCAAAGAGGATTAGTTTGACACAAAATGTAAAATATTTCCTATTTTTTAAGAAGATAAAAGTAATCCTTTGAGTTACATTTTTTCCTGAATATTTTGCTAGAGAATTTATTGTCATTGCAGTAGCCTACTATGAAAATATATTCGTACAGGAAGTTTTTGGTAACGAAGGATTTGACTTAAATAATGCCTAACAAACAGAAATGTGAACAAACTAAAAGTTGAAAAGAGATGTTATGGTATAAAACAACTGAGAGAAAATAATATTTCATTAACAATTGTTAATGATGCTTCTTCTCCTTGATTTTACTGATACTTTTTACTCAGTCCTGCATCAAGTTACATTACAAAAGCTGGAATACTGGTTAAGAATCTCCTAATACAGGTCTTGCATTGACTGACAAACTGAAAGAAAAGACGGCTGTACTGACCAGTTAGCTAAATCCCGAAAACAGGATACAATACATGAGCTTGGGAGCAGCCTGATGGCTGTGAATCCAAGTTAAGACTAGGAGCTGATGCTCCTGGCTCCTTTTGTAATAAGTTTGTAACATTGCAACAGCGTACTTCTTTCATTTTTAGCTCTCCTGGCCAGAGTAGTCTATGTTACGTATGTGTATAATAGAGGACAATATCAACCCCATTCAATCCCCAATACTCATAGAGAGAAAAAAAAAATAAATGACAAAGGTCTCTTCTGCATTGTGAGGAAAGTCTAACCATAGCTTCAAAACAATATTCATCTTGAGAAGCATTTCCACTGTCACTCGTATGGGAACTTTATTAAAAGCAATCCTATTCAGTACATACTCAAACAACAACAGCGGAGGGATGGACTTCACAGCAAACTGCTAATTAATAGCAAGCAATTCTGTGAACCCCAGAACAAATGAGGCCTATTTTCCTGTACGTTTACATCTTGCAATTGACTGCAGGCTTTGATTTCCTACAGCTGTTTTTTTTTTAAGACCATGTTGGTTCTCTACATTTAATATGGTAGGAGAGGACATAGTATCTGTTCCCACCATTGGGACATTTATAAGGTCTCTGTCTTCTAATATTCATAAACCTTTTGAAACTTCTATTTGATACTTCTATCTCTCTGATAAAATTGGTTGAAATCAGCCCTCAAATTAAAAAGTTTTACATGGATGAACAACAGATATCTTGTTTCCTGAGCCTCGAAAACTGCAGAGCCCTCTTCACGGTCCTCAGGGACTGCTCACACTCTTCCAAAGCCCTTACTTCCATTAGTTATCATCTGCTGCCACTAGTTTCTACAAATAAAAACAAAACAAGCCATAACAAACCAAAAGTGTTTATGAAGCCTTTGCAGCACCTATTCCCCCATTCTTACCAACAAGTCCTCACAAAGGCTTTGGGAATATTGGATATTCTTACTTCTCCTTGGCGCTAATGCTCTGAGCCCCATATTCAGATTTTAACACTGTACAGCACTCAGCCAGGCAAATTATCAAATCAAATTACAGTGCCTTACCAATTCACCTCCCATCAGCTCTAAAGCAATACCTTGTTAACCTGCTCTAACCGTGTTGTGTGTCTGAACTGAACACGCGTGAGTGAAGGTTATTTCAGAAGGAAAGGACAGACTGAAAGAGCAGCTTATATCCACAAGGAAAAAATAGGGTAGACGTTTGAGCAAACTGTTTAACTTTAAAGGCAATTAGGCAATGGAATGACTTGCCTGAGGAGGTAGTTTAGACAATGTAATGAGAAGTGCTTAAAATAGAATAAACTATTTGCAAGACAGATACAGATGTAAATAATCCTCCATGTTTTGAACTAGATGAATCAGGAGAGGTATCTTTTCTATTCAAATGTCTGACTATAAAAATTCTATTCTCCTTCCTTGAGAACAGCTTTCAAACTTATGACTGTTTACACCTGTTCTGAATACTAAAGTGAAACTGCACTCCAAAAGGCAGTTTAACCTCACTGTATCATTATAAAGTAGATTTATTCATAACAAGCGTCTATGAAAAACTTCCAGCAAAAAAGGCCTTAGTCAGGGAGATGCACATTGTTGCAAAAATGGATTGTTTCTCTAAGTGCTTATATGGCTCCATCGCTCTAGTATCCAAGCGCCTTACAAACATTAATGAATGTATTCTCACAACACCCCTGGGAGATAGAGATAGTATTATTAGCTAATGCACAAAGAGTAGCTTGTCCAAAGTCACACAGAAAGTCTGTGGCACAGCCAAGACTCAAAACTGTGATTTCCTGCCCACTGCCGTAACCATGACTATATTCTCCTGTGCATATACAGCATTGCAAAATATGTTACATATAACCTCAGATCTTTATACAATAAGCCTTTTCTGTTCAGCTGTAGATCCAATTAATAAATAAAAATAACTTTGTTTATCGGGAAGCTTCATTACAGCAACAAATTTGCAGGTTAGTGAAACAACGACAGTTATATGGGCCATAACTGGTTCTGATATATGAGAGCAGTGAAAGAGAACTCCCTGATCTTCACATTCAGAACAGGAGGCATCATATCCAGAACATGATTTTGATACCAAAATATTTTCCTTCAGATAAAGTGTTATGAGATACAGAGAAGTCTGCTTTGGAGAGGGGAAAAAAAAAAAAAAAAGGCAAAAGGCAGGCTAGCTGTATTCCCTACATAGGTCCTTTTGGATAAACTATTTCTGTAATAAGACATACACAGTATTTTCAGTTTTAATGAGGTCAAATCTGGAGGGACAACCACAGTAAGTGTATTTACACCTGAATATAAGAGAATAGAATTTGGCTTATAAATTTCATATCATAATAATAATACAAAGATATGACATTTATAAATATATATAGTTTTGCAGTCATTTAGATTAATTTTAATGAATTCAGACATCTGATCAAATGATAACAGGATTCTTCTGAATCAAGAACAGAGCAACTCGTCTTTCGTTTCAGCATGGGGGGAGCAGAGGCATTACATTTTTCCTCAAATGCTAAATAATTTAAAAAAAAAAAGAAAGTAGAGGACAACTGCATAAATAATGGAAAAGGATATGAAGGTATAGTAGATCACAAAGTGAATAATGATCAAAAAAATACAATATTGTTGCAATGAAAGGAAGTATAATTTTGGAATTCATTGGCAGAAACAAAAGACAAGGTAAATAGTGTCTCCTGAACTTCCATTAACAGCACTTTTCTCAGTTTGTGGCTTCACATTTTAAGAAAGATATAGATACATTGGACCTGGTTTTAATTAGAGCTACCAGTATAGCAAAGGGAATTTAGAGTGGATGCTAACTGAAAACAGCCCAGCTATCAGGACAGTTAAATGATGGATCAGATTATCATTGATAAGGAATCCACATCTCAACGCGTGTTTAAGAGCAAGTTAAATAAATATCCATTGGGGGTGATCCTAATTCACGGAAGAGGATACACTAGATTGTGTCCTCAGATTCATTTCAATCTAACACATACATTTAATCATCATACAAATAGTACAAACATGTATTCAGATCATTTACTCTCCAAGAACCCCCAGTCTATAATCCCTTATTCCCTCCTTTCCCTCTCCCCCACCTCTTTCTCTCTTGCTCTCCCTTTCTCTTTCCCCTTTTCTTCCTCCCTCCCTCCCTCCCCCATCAGCTCGCTCTCTCCTCAACCTTAGCATGTTAAGGAACATCCTATTCTGCAGGACCAGATATCTATTCCCTATAAGACTACATAAAGATCCAAATTTAGATAAAATGTGATTTAAGTTCCTATCATACCTTCACTACAGGACCAGAAAACTGTAATGACTGGGTACTTCTGGGTAATTTTTATTATCATTTTTATTACCATTGAGTAATAGAAAAATTATGAAGATAGACTGTACATTAGGAAAATTATCAGATTAGAGAAACAGAGACTCTTGCTATTAAAGAGCTTAGGTGCTCAGTGAGGTTGCAGGAATAGCTTTTAATTTTCTCTGATTCTCCCCAGTCTAGGGTGAGGTTTTTTTGCCAAGTCCAGGGCAAGGGGTTTTGCCTGGTCCTATAAGCTGCCTTCTTACATTTGCACATGCAAAAACATACTCTGATTCACTATGATGAATATAGATCATTCTGTTTCATAAGAGCCAAACAAATGTCACATGAAAGACAACAAACTGATGTGCTGTACCATCACTTTATCTCCATTTCTTTTGAGACTGTTGAAACTGGGCCTGGATGGAGATAACTGGAACTGCACTCAAATAACAGAAAAATAGGATTAAATAGTTCCACATTCCATGTGGGATGCAGCGTTTAAACAGGAAATGTTTCTAGGGAAGAACTAAAGGAAGACTTTAAACTTGGAGCACCCTCTTGGAGATCTAATGCCTTCTGGGACTGCTTTGTAAAAATGAGCTCACACTACATTATGTGGTTAGGACAGGTTACTGTATTCTTCATCCCACTTTGTCCCCCGAGATATACAGCTGATTGGGAGAAACTATTCAGTTAGCTGAAATTACACAAAAGCCATATTAATATCAACAGGTGTATTTTCACTACGTGAAATGGCAGCCTACGCAGCTGCCGCTAAGGAGGAGTATGGTCCTTATACGAACAATTCATATTCACTGGAGTACAGTTTATTAGAATGGCTATATTTATGTGCAGTTTACAACTTACTGTATAAAGGATTCATTAAAAAAAATTGCACCGTTTGGCAAGTCCAGAAGTGCACACATGGAGCAAACTCCTCACTCAAGGAGAAAATGAGCCTTTGCCTAGAATGTGGAGGAACCTGCAGGATGCTTTTCAGAAAATCTGGAAAGAAAGACTACTGAAGCTCAAAGCGGGTACCAGAGAGCCCACTTACAAGATGTTAGCAAGGGCCCTCTGCTGTGAAGTTTGTGGAGTGCCTGGCCAAGCACTAATGAAGAAAGCCACGGGAATCCCATACTGGAAACTGAAAGTTAAGCTGTTAAATATGAACATATGGAGCTAGGCAAGCTGTAGGAGTCCCAGCTAGTTGTGATGGTTTAGACAATAGTACTTGTCATTCCTCATAGGAAGATCGTATCACCAAAAGGAGTCTCAAAATTGTGAGTATCAGTTAAAATGGATGGCTTCACTTAAAATGGACGACGACTATCAACATAACCAGCAAAGGGAACGATGATGACTCCGTGAACAAAAAAGTCATAAAATGTTACTTGACATTTGGTCACAAGTAGCATTCTGCTAATTTTACCAGGAGCTAACAGATTGTCAACCACATATAGCGATAAGATCTTAGAGAATGGCACAAGCAAAGCAAATCCATTCTCTCTTGTGAAAGGTCTCACTTTCATTGCCTGCATTAATAATCTCATCTGGAAAATGCATTCTAAAAGACAGTCAGAAATCTAGTTCTGGGGCGGTTATTATGTTGGCTTTGGTTTGGTTTGTTCTGTGTCTGTGCTTGACTATGGGAAAGCAGAGTCTTTCTGAATTTCGGTCAGAAAACAAGAGCCCAATGAATGAGAAAAATCTGGGGAATTACTGGTAGCTATCCCATAGAAGCTGAAAGTGAAAACATGAGACTGCCTCACGTAGCCTCATTTCACTGGGAAACACAGATAATTTCCTCTAATTTCATAGAATCATAAAATCGCAGAATAGTTGAGCATAGAAGGAACCTCTGGAGATCATCTAGTCAAATCTCCCTGCTCAGAGCAGGGTCAACTGGTAGTGCAGGTTGCTCAGGACTGTTTCTCTCTCAGGATGAACAGATGTCAGGATCCTTGGTGAACAACCTGTTCCAGTGTTCAATCACCCTTACAGTCAAAAAAAAAATTCTTATGTTTAAATGAAACTTCTTGTGTTTTAATTTATGCCCATTGTCTCTTGTCCTGTCATAATTCGGGCAAAATTTAACCACAGCTTTGGCAAAACAGAATTAATCAAAGTTGATAGCAAAACTTTATGTAGGTCAAATTGTTGAGTCTTTCTTGAAAGCAAGGATACTTCATATCACATCTAGTATTAATTTCAGTGAATTAAAAAAATTAATTGCATGGTCAGTGGTTAAAGAGTCATAGTTATGTTCATAGATATGTGCAGTAATATGTGTATAATGACACAGTTCAGTCTACAGGAAGAAGTACCATAACAAAATAACTGGTGATAACCTCAAGAAAATCATGTCTATCCAGCTGTTTCCATGAAAATGGTACTACTGCATGTTGTCAGATACACCCTAAGGAAATCAGTGAGTAATTCAGTCACACGATGGGAACCTAAGTGGAACCCAGCAGACACAGAACTATGCATCTCGTACTCAAGCGCTAAGCATACAGACTAAACTATTATGATCCATTTTTCCACCTGCACCACAGTGGATGTGGACCAGCAAATAATTCAAACGGAAGCCAAGAAGTAGGATAAAGAAATCATGCAATAGCATGACCTTCTCATGTTACTCCAGTTGCAATAAAAGCTACACCATAACAGTAAATGAAACCAAAGAAATTCTATTAAACCTGCACATAGCATATATTTATATTTTACTGTAGTCCACCCGATTTTAATTATAAACTGATGGACTTTGGTAAGTTAAAACAAATACTGAAGAAATTAAAATATATTCAAAAGAAGAAACTGAGCCTGTAGTTCAGTCTGAAAACCAAAAAAAGGTAGAAATAACCAGGATATTGCAAAATTATGTTGTTGGGCTGGTCACCTACTTTCTCAGTTAAATTTTGCATTCCTTGTATTTGAGTAATCTTTGGTGTATAGGTCTAGTTTTGTGATCTTGCCTTTTTGTGGTTGCGTGAAAAGGTTCAGTATGTGCAGATAAGAATTTCCATAGACATGGAAGTGACATGCAATGGTAGGGAGCTCCTGGGAATAGCTAAACTGGAATAAAATCTTCCAAAAGATAAAGACAACAGAAAAGTCTGGTGCCTATCTGCTCTCAAACCTACTGTGAGACCACTTGAGAAATGAGGGGAAGCTTGTGAGACTTTTCTGTCCTACTTACACAAGAAAAATAAATATTTTTAAGCCTGTAATATGCAAGAGCTATATTGTTACAGAATACAGTATATTTAGTTATGGTGAGTACGTACAGTTATAGTGTACTTCTGGTATTAAAACACAAGTTGCAAGACCATCTTAGTTTACCCATTTCTGATCCTGCCACTATTAGAGCAAGATTTTTTTGCTCTTTGCCAAAAGTTCATGGCTTGTGTTTAGGAATTTAATAAATAAGTCATATTCAGTATGGTGAGAATGAACGATTCAGATTCATAACATCCAAAGTCTCAAATCACATGACAGACAACTGTACATTCTTTGCAGTCAGGTAATGGAACTAACCAAAACAGGACCTTTGATCTAGATTATTAAATATTTGCAGTTGACACTGGGTCAACATTAAACTAGAGAAGAACCGTAAAACGCCATTCCAGTTCAGTTGTGACTGGGATCTGTATTGTCCTTGATCTATTTCTCAGCAAAAAGAAAAAGTGATGGCTATAGCTGTCCACAAATTAGGAAGGGGTTTCTTCCCTGGAATTTCTGGAAAAGGTTCCAACAAATAATACTTTTAAGCGGAGCCTTGCTCTTATTTCTGACATAGGAAACCATTTCTAACAGAAGAGAGTGACAGAAGCAGTGCTGTTCAGCTTAACGGTAGCATGCAGTACTAGCTAAACACACGTATCTACAGGCCACCGTGGCAAAGATGTTTCTTCCACGGGCTTCCATGACTGCAGAAATGATACTGCAGTCAACTCCACATGAATCCTGGCACTAAGCTAAGTAGATACAGTGTTCTCGCTCCAAAACTTTATATAATATTTATGTGACATGCTCAGTATGAAAATTACAGCTACCTGACTATCTAAGAAACAGAGATTTTCAAAACACTGACAAAAGCCTGAACTAAGGCAGCTAACAATGACTATCACTAAAATTGGAGGTTCAAGGCAACATTTTAAAGCCAGTGTCATCATGGTCCTGTCTCAAACATGACCATTTGCTATCTCGTTCATATGCCAGTTTCTAAAAGGCTGATATATTTAAGTGTAACTCTAGATTACATTCTTACCAACAGGACTATTTCACCATGGTAATTAGGAAGCATTTTTGAAGAAATGGGTAGGTGCTCAACTTATGGAAATAGTAACCAAACTATGCAAGGATCAGCACTGTTCATTTGTCAGAGTTGGAAAATACTGTGTACTTGTAGGATTAATTGTTTTTCTGCTTTTCTCATTGCTTTTATTTAATAAACACCTTCTTCCTTATAAAGTGCATCTGACTTAGAACTGTACCTGCAATCTGTAGCAAAAAAAGTCATTTCAGCTTTGAAAGCCAGTGTGGACAGCTATCCAGGAGTGGTCTGCCAAAATAGTTAGCTGAGAATATTACATTTCTTCTAAATGTACATCCATTTTATGTTGCTTTTAAAGACAATTTCTTAGGTCTCTCTCTGCTTAGCCCAAGGCTTTCAAATGGCTAGAAGATGAATAAAATAGAAATCTGTGAAATTTAATCTAGATCTTAAGAGTTCTGTAAATATATTGCATCATTAAGATTTCTTAAAAATACAGCTGGCATTTTGCATAAATCCATATTTAGCTCCGTAATGAGTGAATGTTTGGTTGTTTTTTTATTTTTTAATACCAGAGAATTGACTGAGTCTGAATTTAGTTAATATATTCCTTTATGGAATGCAGCATTATTTGAAATGTGAAAAGACAAAGACATAAAACTTTCATTTAGAAGGTTAGAATTACGGCACATGGAAAACAATACACTATTAGAAATATTTCTACAACTAATCCTTAACAAATAGGGATATCAACCGAACTGCAACTTTCATTCAGGAATTTCAAATATACAAGGCCAAATTTTGTTCTAAAATCTGTTTTTGTTCTAGCTCCTGCTGAAGCTTAAAAGAAGGTGGGCCCATGTACTAAGCAGAGAACCTTCTCACACAAGGTCTGATAGATACTTATTTTAAACATTTTCAGGACAATTTGAGCTCAGACACTGAACACACTGTGAGCCATTAAAGGTCACAGAGAGAGCTAGTAGCAGAGTTAGATTAGAATTTTGTCTGTCCCTGCCCATCAATACATCATTCCTGGTCATTAATTAGATAATTTTCTAGAGTTATAATAAAGCAGCCTTCTTTGTCCCTCATAGGCATATCCTCACATTTATATGTGTTAAACTACTGAATTTAGTATATATTTGTGAGAGTATTTCTCATGTTTACCTCCAGAGCAAAGTCTGCTTGTTTGATGGGTTTGCTTACTTGTCTTCTAAACTGAGAAACACAAGTATAGCATATGAAAAGTGAAAAGATCAATAGGATTTTCAAAGTTTGCTCAAAATATCAGAGATTAAATTCCTAATGAATGAGTAAACAGGTAAGGAAAATTAGAGCAAAGTGTTAATTGCATCTTTATAATTCTGCTGGTTTTGTTTTGTTCAATTAAAGCTTAATAGTTTGAACTTTTTATCACTACTGAGTAACATAACAGATTAAAATCATATTGCATGACATCCCAAAACAAGGGATTTGCAAGGAAGCTGAGGGACAATATCACATCATGCTATAAATTTATGCAACAAAGAATAAAAAAAAAAAAGTGAGAAAAAAACCCCAAAACAATACCCAATATCCTAGTTTGCTTCTTCTCCTAAGCATTAAAGCAGAAACATTTCAAGGAAGGACTTTATCACAGCCCTCCTAAAGGACAGGTTTGTATGACCTCAGAGGCTGTAGTGTATTCCATAAAGAATAAGAACACTACAGTAATTGTTTATAATCAGTAAGATTTATTATAAATGCATTTTTAAAAGCTTTTAACTGAGCACGTCTACGTAAGGACCGTAAGTGCCCCTTGCCCACACGTTATCACTGCAGCCATGAGCTGTCCTTTCAGCACCACGGCCTGCCACACCACGAGCAGTTGTTGCGCTACTTGAACTCCTCCAATTAACTCCAGCAGTCAATTACCTTATGAAACAAGAAAAGCGCTGTCATCGTTTTCAGACTCTAGAGATATATGTTTAAAAGACACAAGTGAAACTATTCAAACTGAGATCTGAGTTACACGTATGTAAAAGTAGTCGTTTACAATGAACTAGAAACGCTGATAATTTTATAAACCACTATTTTTATAGGAGACAACAAAGAAATTTCTTTAAAACTATGTATCTGTTAAATCTATACGTGTTTGAAAACCCTATCAGAGTTGTGAAGCAAGAAATCATTTCAGCTCAACAACTGAGCATGCATAATAGAATTCCTTTAAACAGCCAACTAATTATACCAAATCCCATGTTGCAAAAATTAACTGTTTATATAGCTGATAAGTGCATATTTTCCTTCCAAAAACTTTAAGTGTCTATGTGAAAGAAAATTGCTTCTCTGTAAATACTAACAAGATCATCTGCAGCAACATCTTTGATGTGCTGCAGGACCGTGGTTCTTAGTGAATAGAAGAAAATGGAAAAAATATTCTTAGACTGTAAATCTACTACCTTTCTTTTTCTTTTTTCTTTTTTTTTTCTTCTTTTTTGCTCTTTTTTTTTTCTTTTTTTTTTTTTTTTCTTTTTCCTTTGGGTCAACTATGCATATACATGACAAGAAGAGATTAAAAATTCCAAGTTTAGAACCAGCATTAACTCCACATTAAGACTCTATCTTGACCATAGAAATAGTTCCAAAGTTACTGCCTCCTTCTGTTGAATGTTTATACCTCTAAATACTCCTTCAAATTTCAGATGTAATTAAAATGTAATAGTTAGGAAGAAATTATGTCTACTTCCTGATGATATAATGAAGAGATTGTTCATGCTGGAAAGTTCAGAACTCCACCTTGTGGTGATAATTTTAACTATATGTTGAAAAGAACTTGGGAGAAGAAAAGGAACACTGAGATGCAATCACTGAAAGCAGGATAAATTCAGGTCTGAACTATGGTGGAGGTTTATTTGGAAAAGCCTTCAAATTCACTTAAGACATGTGAGGCAAAGTAAAACCATAGAATATTTTCTTTATTTTGGGAAGAAATTTGCAGAACAATTTAATGTGTAATATTCACTGCGAAGACAGATAAGTTTCCATCACAGCTCCACTTTTTCTGTCAAGCCAAATGACTGAAAGTTAGCACACTGACCACTCTATGGGTTCCTTTAGCTTTCTTCTAGCAACAAATGCTAAGCATTCTGCTGGACTTGAATTGTTTAAGGAAATCCAGACTGACCGTCTCCCACCACAGACTCAATAAATAGCAGATAATCAAGAACACAAATTCCATTGCTCAGTGTTCTTATATGAAAAGCAAATACTCTGCTAGTAAAATATCCTTCCTCCTTTATTACTAAAATAATATGAAGGGAACAGAGGATTTAAACCTCTGGAAATTTTCCCCAACTTAAAATAAAATGATCAGGCTGATGCACAGAAGCTGAAAAATGCATTTGCATATTTTAAAAAGTCTCAGGCACTGCCATTTTCTCCCCATGGTTATGGAAAAAGAAAAAAAGAAAAAAGGATGTTTATAATGAGGTGGTTTAATTTTTATTATACTATAGAATAGGAGGCTTAAGGGTGACAAGTTGGCAGAACAAATTAATATGCCAAATTCCTACAATTCTATAGATGCTATGATTTATCTGTTTGTTTATTTTGCGGAAAGTACAGCGGATTGGGGGATCCATGTTTCCTTTCACTACACTGCCGAGTTGTAATTGAGCATCACAGGCTCTACTGCTGATGTATCTTTGTAGAAAACATAAATTGAACTAGCTCAGCTATTAAAAAAAATAAAGCAAAATACCTCAAATTTGTCTACTAATACTGTTTTGTTTGTTTGTTTGCTTACCGTATTAGTTTAACTAATTAATTTACATGGAAAAAGCACTATCATGCCACAGAAAATCTTTTTCTGAAGAAAAGGCTGCTATTTCAACCTCTTCAGTCACAGAAATGCTTGAGGTAAAAAACAATTAATCTAGCCTGCCAGGGATCCTCAGCTTTTCAGTGTGAGTAGCAACCCCCCACTCCTGGACAGACATGCCTTCGTTACTGGAAGTACCAGTGTGTTGCAAGAGATATGAATAGCTTTACATATCATCGCATACAAACTGAAGGAGAAGACATCATCAACTATTCCTTTGTGTGCACGTCTAAGCCCTCATACACCATCAGGAGTCTCCTGCAGAAGGAGGACACAGAGAGCAAAGTAAAGACACTCCGCTAATCTTCTTACAGAAGACATTAGAAATAGTTTTAAAAAAAGTCTTCCTGTGTTTACGGCACATCAAATCATTGTCCCCTAACAGCTCGTGCTCAAAACAATGTCTGCACGCGAGTGCTGTGCACCCTTGGAGTAGGTATTATTTCAGAAGACCACTGTGTAAAGCTTAAAAAAACAAGGTCCAAACCTTTTCCACAAATCAATTAGTTCATTCCTGTCTCCGAAATACTCTGATGGAACACCATGTCAATAAACTCTTTAAAATTAATCCACTAGTATAAATAAATGTACACAAACCAAACATACAACCCACATATACACTGGTACATATCTATTCTGACATGAAACTAGTAGCAAAAGCAATAAATAGCTTGCTTACAAGGATTGCATGCAATTACAGTCAGGTCATGACAGGAAAAAAGTTATACCCGCTAAAGGGGAGTCAAATCTATAAAGTAGCTGTAAAGAATAGTAAGCGTTTATTAGTTTGTAGCATGGCTGCCTCTTAATGAAATGTAGCTACCATTATTCTGTGCTGCACAAACAAAGCAACAGGAATGAAGGCCTGCCAAATGAATGCATGCAATTGCAGAAGAATTCTCTAAGACAATAAAAGTTTTAGTGTAAGGAATTAAATACTTCTGTTATCTTCTTTTGGTTCCTCTAATGACCAATGCGTCCTACCTTGAAGCAGCTGATTTAAAATTGAGCTCAGTGTATGAATTACTGAAACATAACAGGCATTAGGCAAAATGGGCAGGCACAAAAGCACGTCATACCAACGCACACGTAAATTTGCACTTTTATGTATATCAGTTACCAGTGTCATCAAAGGTTTCCTAGATCCCCTCTCCTTTCAGTCTCATCTTTTCCCCAGCAAGAAGCCTCCCTCTCTCTGCTACCCTCAGGCTCCTGCCGCCAGCTCTGCCCACAGAGCTCTCCTCACAACAGCAAAGTAGAGAGAAGTTTCCTTTGGGACTTCCACTTTTCTGCATCTTATTTTCTGAATTTACAAGTTCAAAATCCACCAGATACCCATGTATCTTTTCTACATTTTATGCAGCATTCTCTCTGGTGGTAGTGAATAGCAAGTAAATCCCTATACTGGGTTATTACCTTCTTGGCTGTGATGGCTTTCCATAGCTTGTAAATGTATTATTTTTGTTTCAGTATTTCAAATGCCCACTCTTAAGGATGGTTTATGTACGTACTGTGTCTGTGACAGTACTTACTTTTTATTACAATTTTTATGATACAATGAGTTCTAGAGAAGGAATCCACTGGCAATAATTTAGGGCCAATTTCTAAGTGAGAAATTCTCTTCTCAACAAACTTAGCCTGCATGCCTTTATCACTGCCAAATTCCTACACGATACAATAATCGGTGTTCATGTAATTGGTTGCTTTCATTGGTGTAATTGGATATGGACTGTCTGTAACTATAGATTTTCTTCAACCTAGCAAGATTTTTTTTCAGTTTCTCAGGGATTCCACTCATCTGCTAAGGACCAAGGAGCTCAGCTGCGCAGTGTCTAGGCACCTTCTCCTGCGCTGACCTCAAGTATTGCTCCTGCTCTGGCACTGTCACTTGCTGACTGCGAGATGCTACCCTTGCTCACTCTTTCTTTGCAAAGCCACCATTTATGCTGTACGCAGCACCGTTAGCCAATGTTACTGACAGTCCCTTGGATTGGGAAAAAATATAGAAGTAGTTAAAGAAAGTATATATTACAGTAGAAATTCCACTGAAAATTGAAAAGGAACCCCTACAAAACTAAAAAATAAAATAAAGAAGTCCTGTAAGCAGAACTTTTGTTTCTTGAACAAAAGCAATTAAGAAATTCTAAAAAGCTGATATATAAGGAAAGGATCTTAATAAGGCTTGTGCAATAAACTCCAAACAGTGTTTCTGGTGAAATACATACTGCTTTTACTTTTACATTTTTAGAGAAACTATATGCCTATCTCAATGATCTCAAGTTGCATTGCCTGCTAAAATTCTTCAGTAGTATCCTTGTTAGAAACTGTGTATTCTGTTGTGAACCAGAAAGCAAGCCCACAACTTAGGACAATTAGCTGTGTCAACACATTGGTTACTTGCACATGGTTAGTCACCGTTCTCAGGTAGTCAGGATAACTGCTCACACTGATGAGATTTTAAGTTCAACACTTGCAATGTAATATTTTTAAGTATATACATGCAAAATTTATTGGAACATATGTGGCATTTCATATATTATGTTCATTTTCTAAAGAGTAAACTTTTCTAATTTATCAAATATTTCTGATATATATGGCTACTGTCTTAGGTAACTTTCCTTTCTGTGAAAAAATCCTATTCCTAAAGCAGCTTCATTCAAAACCTGGAAACTGAGATGGTATCTCACCAGACCAACTTCTCACTTGGGTATGATCTCATTTCCAAGAAGCAGTAACTCTTCCTGCTTAGGAATGACAACTTTAAAATGACTGATACTGTAGACTGGCTTTATTTAGATTTAAAAAAAAAAGAATCACAGAAGCCAATACACAACTATGACCGCATTTTTAAAAGTATTTCAGAATTATATATATATATACACACATATACACACACACTCTCACTATATGAATATATAAACAAGTTTTCTTTATAGAAATTTCAAGTATGTTTAAAACCAAGCCAAATTAAGTACCAACTGAATCCAAATATGATAATCAGATAATTTACTTGTTAATTTAGTTTAGTGTTGAAATAAATTAAGAAAATAATAATTTGTTTTGAAGCTCATATTTTGATTGCAAATAACATAACTTATGACCAAAAGCATTGCCATTCATTTGACTCAAAATCTAGATTAATCTTGCTATTTCTGGTTTCAGATACATGTTACAGATATATGAACTGTAATGTATTTTTTAAATAAAAGTAAAAATGTCTCAAGCGAATTTCAATTTCCAAGAAAAATTCATTGCTCATTTTCTTACTGGTTTGGTTAAACTAACAGAATTTATGTGAGAAAAATGTGCCAATATTAAGTAAAATTTGTTCGTTTGTTTGTTTGCTTGTTTGTTTGTTCATTTTGAAAATTACTGAGCTTAGTACCACAAAGCCACATGTATGCATAGAAAACCTTATTACTTCCAGGGAAGGAGGAGGAGGTACCAGAAAGTAATTTTAAAATGTCATGGGAAAGTATAGTAGTGATTGCTGCATTTATAGCAATTACAAAGGAAATTAAAATAAAAATCAGCATCTACAGACCTTCTGAAACATTTAAAATATTCAAGGTGAAAGGATGGATCTACTTCTGAAAAGTTGTTTTCTGGCTTCAGACAAATTTCTCTCTCTTCTCAATTCTTCTCACTACCCTATTATTCCTAACTTCAGGTTATCCAAGATTTGCTCACAGGATTTTCTTAAGTTCCCAGCTCTGCAGTAAAAATAATTAGGCATAGCCCCCCCCCCATATACTCTGAAGGGTAGCTGTCATCAGTCAGTTGTGCAGGCACAATATAAGCACGACAACTGTTTCCAATTTGGTGCATGGCTCAAACCAGATGCACACATTCCGTTCGTGGTTGTTGGCAGCAGCAGGGTAATAGACAGTATCTAACATCTATTGCTGTTAGCAATGTGCCAAACCAGAAATCTGCACAAGAAAATGTTACGGCTCTCTTCGGAAATACAGAATCCAAGGGAAATCACGCTAGTAGAAAACAGCACTTGCTCATAAAATATAGTTACTCATAAAAAATCCTCTGATCGCTGGGCTTATATTTATAAAAGGGTCATAAACAATGCTTTATTCACATTTCAATCACTTTTTTTTTTTAAAATATCAATTTTCCACACTGCTTTAATAGCAGTGGTACTGTGTTGATGTCCAATAGCCACTGTGTAAAATACTCACTACAAAAGCACAGCATTAAAGTGTATCACAGAGGGAAATGTGGAATTTTGTACATCAGTGATCTAACAATAGAAGACAACTTGGGAAATAATGCAACATAACTTCCCTGCCTTTCTATGCCTTTTACGTATTTCTATTATTTAGAAGAGCACTTTAATGTAAAATCCCCCTAACTTTAAACGGACAATTGTAATTCATATTTGCAGATAAGAAACTACAGGAAACTCAAATTCCTCCCAATATGGTACACAGCTCTTAGCCATTCAGCTGAATTACAGGAACAAAACTGAGGTTTCACACCTTAAAATGGGAAGTGGCAGGCAAACTGAAACGGTGCTAAAGATAGAAAGCTTCCTGAGCCCTGAACTATACAGTTCGGTATATAAGGTCTTCTCAGGAAAGTTGCACAAATAGGGTGATGTGAGAATAGAAGTGTGACCCAGCTCCTGGGTCAGTACCAGAATATCTCTGGCATAGGTTACAACACTACAAATAGAGTACTCCGTTAATTGAGACATTTCTGATAAGTACTTTTTGTCATTAGCCTATAGGCTCAAACACTGGCTGCCGGTTTATTTGCAGGGCAGAGTAGTCAGTAGTCCCTAGCGATGATGAGACATGCAGCACCATTTATCATGCAAACAGTAACTAGGCAAATATCCATAGTTTTTAAAAGCTATTTCTGCTTACACCATCAATTCTCCTACTGCATCAATTTATGGAGAACCTGGAAAGCAAGAAAAAAATAAAAGAAAATGTCATGACATATCATCCCCTATATCATGATATAGGGGATTATAAAAAGCAGTCTACTAACTTTGTGGTTATTAGCCTGGATAACTCTGCCTAATGTTTTGGGGCAGATGTTTTAACTTGTAGAAATTAAAAAATATATTAATATATAACCACCAAAACAGGGATCAGTGTTGAGTCATGAAAGACGACATTTCTAAGTGGTAAGGATTTTCAGCTTAGAAGAAGGAAAATTTGAGGGTATGATGGTGGTTGACAATATCACAGTGACTTGGGGAAAGCAGATAGGGACCAGCTATTCCTTGTCTTTTCTGGTACAAGAACTTGGGACTATAAAATGAAGTGAGCAGCAGTCATGCTCTAGGGAAACAAAAGTACATGGCTCTCAACACAAGCAGACCTGTGGAACACCTTGTGATACGTGGATGGATTCAAGAGAAGACAGAGCAAGTATGCAGAAGAAAGTTTCATTGAGAGTTACTAATGTGACAAATTACATCAGGCTCAGGAAACTCCTAATCTGGGAAAAACTGGAAGAGCTGTACTGGGAAATACTATATATGCTTGTCCTGTTTCACTCCTCCTGAGCACCAACCTATGAGTGCTGTTGGAGACAGGACAGAGGAGGAGATGGACCATTGCACTGAACCCATATGGTCATTTTTAGGTTCTTACATTGTTGCTTAAAAGCATCTGTTTTCATTGCAACTAATAATGGAATGAAATAATAAAAAAACCCCAACATTGTCCTTAACACTTTACAGTTGCATGTTACCATTTCAATGGTCTCTATTCAACAGACTACCTTTAAAGTACTCCTGCTTATTAGTATGGGTTTGGGATGGCCGGGACATTTTGTCAGTGCATTTTCACTTTTATATGATCAGTGTCATAATGGTTAAGGTTGCAAGTCGCTGATGTACTTCCACACATCTCTTCTCACTATATATTTTCAATAGGTCTCTGGTGTCCCTATAGGGAAAGCCTGATTCCCATCAAGGTACAGCAGCATGGAAGCCAATAGTAATTTCATACTGGAGTACTACACCCATTTCTTTTTGTGGCCTTTTGCAGTAAGCATCACACTAAAAAGAACTCTTGGCATTTAAAATCCAAGCCAATTTTTCACTGCCACTTTCACTTACCTTTAATAAATTAAAAAAATAGGGATCTTAAAGCAGTTGCAGTCCAAGATCAGATGTTGGCTTATGGTATACATCATAAATTATGTTTAGCTGACTCTTGTCATAATGAATGCAATGAAAGTTCCAGGGTGGTGCACAAAGGGTGTAAATCAGTTCTCCAGTATGCAGATAAATCATTTTCTGTGATTTGAGACATGCAATTTTGCATTATTGGAAATAGTTAACATCGCTGGTATCTATTCTCTGATTTAACTCTTCGCTAGTTTTGTTTTGAATGCAGAAGTCCTTTCTGTGGAAGGCAGCTTTTAAAACATGCTCTTTTCGCATTTAGACTGTCAGATTATCTACTTTCCAAGTTTTTGGGTATTGCTGAATTTAGGTTGCAATGTTACCAAGGCAGACATTTATTTCTTCACCACTGTGTAAGATGCAGCTTTTATTGTTACTATTGCATTCACATCCTAGATTCCAAGAAATTTTACTTTTTAATAATCCTGAGAAATACAGAATGGATTTATGATTAGTCAAAGGTCTGTCAAGCAGTTTTAGTTCACTCTTGTGTCCTCAAATTCAACAGATCATTTCCATGACTGATTTGTTTACAGCACTTCAGACAGGATTTGTGATATTTATACTTCATTTTCAAAGCATTAACCATACCTATAGATTGTTCTTAAAGAGAAAATACATTTATGATTTCAACAAAAGTGATGTTTTCATATAACAGTTTGACCATTTGATACGTTACGCTGTTAACATTTCTTTCAAACATAATATAAATGCTTTAAAAATGCTGTAAAATAATATAAACAGCATTTATGGAAATTAGAACAAAGTTATGTTTTATGTCATACATTTACAGTAAATACACATTGTAAAGAAAAACGTATAAAGAATTTTCTTTCACAAAATGTCAGCTTTTGTTATTAAAAAGAAAAGGTCATTCGGTATTTAAAATGTTTCTGTGGATGGATTCTACACTTTGGATGAACTGAATAAATTCAAATAGAAGTTTTCTAAAAGTTAACAAGAATATAAATAAACTGACCCATATTTTGCATTATCCCCAGAGATACAACCCCTAGATAGAGCAGAAAGGTGGCAATCTGAAAATACATTGTTACATGTGCCTAACAGTGCTAATCATAAATGTTAAGTGCTTAAAAATTGCTATGATGGAAAGTTTGTTGAAGACATTTGGGAATCCTTCTTTGGTAAAATTAATTAAATTAGGAACATTAGACTTTCATAGTACAATAGAGGGAAATTTTATTATGAGGAAGCTCTCTGCTATGAGTTTTTTTAGGAGCACCATGTCTGGGATGGTACCTATTCAAATCATTTTATTCTTTAAACAGATCATATATATCCTTCCTCTATGGGTCATAATGAATAAGCAATAAATCATTTAAATATGCTTATTTTTTTATGGTTTTATTTGATTCATTTACACAGAGTGACTTGGAAGAAGAATCCAGAAGAATTCTTCCTAAAACAAGACTTAAACATCTAAAATTTCATTAAATCAATTTATTTTTTAGCAAGGTATACTGTAATCTAACCTCATTAGGATATTTGCCCATACCCACATTTCTAAGGCGATAGATTTCTTTACATTCCTTGCTATCCTGGCTTAGGTCCACGCTGCCTGCGTGTGTCTGAAGAAGATGAAAATACCAGACTTAGCAGAGATTGTATTTGTTGTCGTACAACCCATCTTTGTGTTTACAGCATTCATACTGGAATTGTGAGATAGGTTTCCATCTCTACTCACCTCAGAAATATTGAATCCTTGTCTTACAAGACATCCATAGTAATCACCTTGTGTGAAATACTTTCTATCTATTTTCTTGAAACTAGGCTACTGTGTAACCAGGAGAGCAAGCAACGCTCATTCTAAAATAGTAGTAGCTAAAAGCAGAGGTGGGCTCATTTCTTTAATGTCTAACGTTAAGTGGATATGCATTCAAGGAACTGTATTTGAGAGCGAATCTATAGCTCATGCAAACTCACTGCTCATACCATTAGACTAAAATGAGATCTTTTCTACTTTCTGTCCTGGCACCATGACTATTGCATCCTTTGTTGGCATATGGGTTCGACTTCAAGACGGATCAGTTTAAGTACTCCTATCTGTGATACCTGCAGCCCGGTTATTAGACCACTTGTCAGGAATTAAGATTATTAGATTGATTGGATTAATAACTAAAAGAACAAGAAAATAAGTTACATTAAATTAGAAATGAATGATACAGTGAAGGGATAGTTTAGAAATAATACTCAAATCAGGTGTGAAATTCTAGAATTCAAGATATTTTGGGGAGGAAAATAGAGTATTTCACTCAATTGAGCATTTTCAACAGGAAATGTAGCTCAATAAAAGCAGCATTAATTCAATTACTAACGGCACGAGAGGTGTATTTCTATTCAGCTAAAGTAGACTAACTGCCAAGTCAGTAGCCATATTTGAACACACCAAATAAAAATTCACTGGAAGTAAAGTATGGATAGTATCCTATAATGCAATTCAATACTAAAGTTGTTTTAAAGAAAAAAAAAAAAAGAAAACACAAACTCCTAAGACAGGTAGGATAATATAGTTAAAAGCATTATTACTATATGAGGTGTGACGCTCATAATTCCTCTTAGCATTGTCTTAAATGTGAAATATTTCTATTATTTCTAAAACAAGCACAGAATTTAAGAGAAGTTCATGGTTATCTAAGCACTCCACCTTGAATTTATGCGTGGTTAACATACATAATGCTGGCTAATGACTGTTAAAATGACAAATTGAAGGAACTAGCTTTACACATACAGTATGATGGTTCTAACAGCAATGTAGGGTGTTTCAGCTATTACTGATTTGATGTGCAGTTAGTAAGACAGGATCAAATGGTGTAAATAAATCATATCTCAATCACATATGATGTAAAAAATGAAATTATAATGAGATAAAGTGAAAAAAAAGTTAGAAATAGAGAGGTAGATGCAATTAGGGACCCTGTCATGAAATTTAATTTTTACAGTCAGAGAACTTCTTTAAATAAACTTCATAAACTTCAGGAGTGCTACTGTACAGAAAAGATGTAATGCAAAGCACAATGTTTTTACTATTCGACTCAGATAAAAGAAAACTGGTACAAACAGGATTAATCTCACCAAGCGTTCATCTTTGCAAAGCTCAGACGCCTAGCCTCAGGTGCCCATCTAGACTCCCTCTGGCCTTGGCGGGAAGGCGAGTACCCTAGACGGTTTCACGCTATGTTTGACTCCTGCCTGAAGATGCCTATACCTCTCTCCTCCAAGTTTAAGCGCAGCCTAGATGTTCACCTGTGTTGCTTTACCTACAGTGGTCTAAGAACATAGACAAAACAAAGCTTGTAGGTAGAGATATAATATCTTTATCTTTAGAGGACTACTATTCTAATGCATTGGTGGTTTGTCTAGAATGAGAGTATTGCAGTTCGTTGGTGTTATCACGCCTCTTTTCATACATTCTTCAGGTTAAGCTAGACCCCTGTGGGAAGCAGCTAAAGATGAGGTGAGTCACACGGAGTGAGCACACTGGCATAGAACTTTAAAGCACCAGTGCACATACTTGCCAAGAAAGACTAACTTCTGCAGTTACAGATGTATAATACAACCTCAGTTGGAAAAACAACAACAAAAAACCATGCCAGTGTTTAAGGTGCACATAAATGAAGATTAAAGATGCACTGACAGTGAGAAAAGATGTGCAGCAATAAATTCCCTAGCCCATTATAAGAAGTATAGGTCCGTGTGGTGGTAATGAGGTGCAGAGAGGATTCATCTACCCAACCTACCAATCCAACCTGTACTGAATACTGAAGCAAGGTTCCATATTTTCTGGATTTTTCACCAATTTCATAGTCTGAAGTTTCCCTTCTGTTAAAATTTAATTTTTAGGATTATTTAACCTCACCCATTGGGAGGTTTCATGCATTATGAAGTTAATATTCTAACTTTAGATTCCAGGTCTTGATATAAGAAGGAAAAGGGGGTGGCCTCATAACAGATATGAAGTATTATTGATTTGATTTCACTTATTTTCTGTTTCTAAGATAGCAAGAGATACTTGAGTATGGTTGTCTGATACTGGAAACTTCCTCAAGGAAAAAAAAAAAAAGTTTTCTTAATTTGGTTGTTTGCGCATGTTTTAGTGGGCTTGTCTAAACAGTTTGGTGTAGAAAGTAGCTCATAAGCACAGCCCACACTGCAAGCTGTCAGAGTGGGATTTGTCTATGCTCCAGCAGCTATTAAGTCGTGTTTGCAGAGAACTGTGCCTGTGTTAATGAATCCTTCCTCTTACCCGATTCTCTAGATACTCAAAAGAGTATAAACTATGGGAACCGTGACATGACTGGCTTATTTTAACATCAGGAAGCTTTCCTTAAAATCGAAAAGTCTGCTTACAGTAATAACTGGCCATATTCTTAGTGGCTAATTATTTATGCATTTATCTATAACTGCATAGAATAAAATTAATCTTTCTGAATTATATTATTTTAAGCTTATATTTTATTTCCATCAAAGGAATATTATTAGTTGAGCAGTTAATATATTCAAACTGTCAAAATATACACTTAAGTAAAAGAGCTAAAACCAAGTTTGCCTTTTTGGGTTGTTCTGTTTGGGTTTCTTTCATGAATGTTTCAGATACAAAGGAGATCATTTTTCTACTTTCCCTTTCAACATTACATTCTGGTCTTGAAAACTATACAGTCATATGGGTGTAAGTTACAAGGTAGAAAGAGATTCAAATTAAATTTCAATTAAGTTATTTTGCCCTAGGAAATTCAGGGGTTTTATTTAACTTAGTAGAAGCATATCCATGCAACCTATCTATTTTTAATTGAAACAAATAGTTTACAGTTTCAGCTGAGAATAATCAAAATTTTTTGTCAGGGAAAAAAATGATTCCTTAGGCACAACCAAAATGTGGTTTTAGGATTCCTTTTAGAAGACCATACAAAGTCATTCAAAATGTTCATTTTAAAACAAATAAATAAACAATCCCTAAATAGATTGTTCTTGAATCTGTAGATAAAAGAGCCAACTTAAGCTGAACTGTGTGTGTATGAAGACAGCTGGTCAAATTCTAGAGCAATCATAATTTTGTGGTATAATCTGTTAAGACAACAGTTTTTATTAATACTCATTTGTTACTTGTGAGAAGTTGCTGACATAAATTGATGATTAAGCTGCTATGACCTTCACTGAACCTTAGTAATTCTCATTTGCATTCTCATTAAAGCTGGGCTTCAGTCTCATTTTTTTCAAATCTGTAATACCATCCTACTCAAGTCTTTATACTTCCACAAGAGCAATTAACTGGTCTGATAAAAAATGTTTAATTTATATATTAATAATAAAAAATGTTTAAATTGATACAGATATCAAGTTAAAATGTATACAATTACATATCCTTCCATTGAAGCTTATGGTTTTATTTCTTTTTCCTAAATCAAGGGAAATGAAGAGGAGAATACTGGAATAGTATTGAAAATGGCCACGGGTAGTTATTATTTGGGATAATATGAACTAGTTTGGTATTCTTCTGTAAATTTAGTACTCCAATTTTATATATACGTTTAAATATATTTGTTTAAGTATTTTATATGATTTTGTGGTGGACAGCTAAGCGGAGCAGTTTGCCAGAATTAATTTACTGAGCCTTTCTTCATAAAAGAATGGATCCCTTCTCAAAAACAGGTCAAAGAAGACCCAAGTTTAGTGATAAAGGCCTGGACCCGATAGTTTTCTGTGTTTCAGTAAGGATCAGCAGTGGTGAGACTGGTGCAAGTACTGTGCATTTCCTTCTTGAACATAAAGATTAACAGAATTATTATAAAAGGGTCTTTGATATCAGCGTGTGATAATTCTTTACAAAGAATGTGATGTCATATATCCATCTGAATAATTTTGGAATCTAAACAGGATTATGGCTCCATATAGCTGCAATGCACTAAATTAATCCTCAGAAAAAAAGTGTTTTCAAAAAGGAACAGATAATTTTGTCATTGGAATCTTAGCCTTTTCCATACATTAAAACAATCCACATCTTATTTCTAGTGGCAAGCTGATAGGTGAACTATATGACAAAATATATTCAGAGTCTCTGGTGTAGGAAAGTATGCCAGTATTCTTAATTTTGATTTTATGTTACTTTCAGAGACAGAAAATCTGCAGAATAATCAACTTTTATGGACAATCGATATTTAAACAGAGACAAATGTAACAGCTGTTTGCCAGGCCTACTTTGACATTCATCTTTAAAATTAACTTAAATTCATTTGTAAGAATACAAAAGTATTTCTAGTATCTTCATTAGTTTGAAGGACCTAGAGAAGTCAAATATAAACATCTTATTTTCCAAAAAAATATTCTCTCTTTAAGGATTATAAAAATTGGCAAGTGACTGAAATTTTCTTCAGACTCTTTCTTTTATGTCAGTTCCTGTAAGAAAACTGAACCTTGACAAAAATAATAATTAAAAAAACCACCCAGCACAACCCCCAAATAGGTTCAGTTAATACATATTAGAACATCCTGAAACTATTATTTCAAGCATCATGTGCTTAGCAAAAATGCTGATAGGGTATTTGAAATGATTGACCTAATCAAGTACATGTTAAATGTACTCAACAAATTCTAACTAATTCAATATCCATGACTGAGCAGAGAGGAAAGTAAAAAGCTAGATGAGTAAGGCAACAGAAATGGGAATACCAATGAAGCCTAAACTGGAATACACTGAAAAGTATTACATTCCGGCCCCACAAACTTACACAGAAACCCAAACACAAACCCAAATGACTAGATATTATGACTTCACGTTGGAACTGTAATTCGTACATGCTTTCAGAAGAATTAATGAAGCAACAGAAATCCATGCTCAGTGTCTATGTAAATATAATACAATTTACTTAGGGAAAACTATCATGAAGCTGGCTATGTTTCTATGCCTGGGATGTATTAAATTTTAATCATTTTGTCTGTCCAACACTGACAGCTTTGATATTGAGCATTGGCCTCATCTGGATGGAGCCACATGAGTTACAATACCCACCTCAGTTTTCTGCTTGCAACACAGCTATCCATATTGTGCATCCTGACTCTCCACCAGAGCCCTTCCAGTAACAGCTTTATCTTTCCTTTCACATCTGTCTCTTAATTCTGGCCAGCAGAAAGAAGTGTGCTATGGTAACATCACCAGTAGATATTGTAAAAATTCTCATGATATGCAACTTTTTCCCAGTAGGCACTCAAGAATAAGCCTTCATAGTGAACAAAGAACACATCTAGATTTTCCTGTTTCAAACATTTCAGGAATAACCTTTCATTTTTTACCTTTACTGAATGCCTTTCCTTGCTTTGAGTAGAAAAAGAATTTCTCTGACATCATTAAGGACCCCAGCAGACATGTCAAGTTGAGTAGATCCTATTTTGAAAATCCTTTCTGGAAAAAATATTTTTAAAAATAACATGAAAATTTCTCATAAAAAGTTACAAACCATTTCTCCTGCAGCGGTCCGCTGCTTAGCACTGAGAGATTTGGATGGTCATGCCTTGGAGGTCTTTTATGTCTTCTCCTTGTATGTGTCCAATAATTAAATAAAATTTCTTTAAAAAATTCTAACACTTCATCATTATATTGGGAAACAGGCATATGTATGGGAAATACCTGTGGTATCATGATATTGTTTCTATCACATTGCATCTTCTTTAGCTCAATTTATTTTGCCCATACAGAGAGGCAAACTGAGAAGGTATTGACTAGTAAGAATTCTCAGCAGTTCTAAATACCACCAGAACAAAAAGGATGGAAACATTTTTACCTCACATCTTAGGGTGAATCAGATATTGTTTTATGTATTACTACAAATATCTCTGGGAATACTTTTCTGGGGGTGAACCACTTCACCAGCATTCTTCATTAGGGAAATGATAGCAGAAGAAGTCTTCAAAGCTTAATACGTGAATAGAGACTTACTTTCAGACATTTATTGACACGGTCCCTTAAGGAATTCCCCATGGGTCAGCATGACCTAATGAATTATAGTAGCTAATATCATGCTTATATCTTGAATACACTGATCATATTTTGAGATCAAGACCTTTACAGTTTTAAATTGTTTATCTTTTATAAATAACTATTACAGTAATTAAAGCAATAAGCATGGCATTAAGAATACACCAACTATGGGAGATGCAAGAATATTACTTCTTAATTTATAGGACTCACTCCAGGCCTGTACAGAAGCTTTCTGGAATACTTGTACAGTTTATAAGCAAGTTATTGAGCAATTATTTTGCTAGTGCAGGTTTACACTTGAGCTGACATGAAGGTCAACTCCTCATTTTGATCTACTTAAAAAAGACAGAACAAGCTAGTCTGAGAGAGCACTAAGAAACTGTCTTATCTAATTAGTTCTTCATCCCATACACTGATAAACTTTCCTGTAAGTATAAATACATAGTGATCATCTTCAAGAAGAATAATTTCAGAAAGGTGAGCTGATAATCTAACTGGAGGCAGATTTCAAACAGAACACAGTACTGAATGGAAGAACGTATAGACCGGTAAGGAAGTTTGGTTGATTAATTAACCTTCCTACAAATCTAGCCTATGTTTGGTCACCTTCATCACAATGGGATGCTAATGCTTTAGCTAATAAAACATCAACTATTTACAGGATAATCTGTTCCACAAATACTGGACCAAATATGCATAGGCATTTCTTTTACACTGGTTCACGCAAGCTATAAAAAACAAAATTCATTTCCTAAATGCTCTTCTGTCCTCTAAAAGAAGTCTCAAAAATAGTAAACATGATTTCATGAAATGATGTGGCACTTCCAGGCTATGATCCAGTCTCCTGCCAGATGACGATGATTTGTGAGCAGAATAGAAGTATTTACCTGGTTTCAACAGAACTATGATATTACATTTCTTATAAATTTGACCCATGCTGTAACAGCCGTTAGGGTTTGTGTTGCATCTTTTTTCGTTCATTAGTACAAGTAACCAAGAAATAGTTCTTCTGTCTAACAGGACAAAGCCATGATACAATCTCTTCCTCATTATTCTGCAGAACATTAGACCCCTCTCTGCCACAAGCCTGATCACCTAGTTTACTATCAATATTACCAAAGTTCTTAAATTCAGGTTAAAGGATAGATTCACGTCCCCGATATGAAGGTTGGGATAAAAATCCACAGGAATAGATGTCTTTCTGACTATAAATCTTCCTAAATGTTGGGAAAGCATGTAATATGTCCACATATTGATTAATTGTCTCTGATGTTTTAAATTGTGATATGTGTTTAGAGACTGTGTTCCTGCATTTCCGTGTTTTCTAGTTTGCATTCAGCTAACCTTGGATAGTAAGTCTTCTGAACTTGCTGTGCTTGAATACACTCATGCCAGGTGAAATTCAATTACCTTCTTCTGGCTTGGTAAATCACCTTGTCCTTTTGTACAAGATTGGCTATACAATCTTGGTGCATATATATTTCAGGTACCTTACAGCATCGGTTAAAAATGTAGCTTCTGTTAAAAATATCTGGGTATTTTTTCTTCATTCAAAAGCTGCTATCAGCCCTTTATCATGTAGTATCCCAAACAAAAGAAGAATGCTGTAGGTCTGGCTATTTTCCCCTTTTGCCTTTAACTTCCCTGAAACTCTTGGCAGTTGGAGTTTGTTCAGCTTTTAATAATAGAAAAGAAAAAAAAAATCAGTTGTTTCTCAGTTCTGACACACATATATTATTTTCACAATCATAATGTCATTATTTTCTCAAAAAAAAAGGAAAAAAGGAAAAAAGAAAAAAGAAAAAAGAAAAAAAGTGTTCTAAGGCTTCTATCAGGCAGAAAGTACACCAAACCACTGGTAAACAACGTGGATAACGATTTATGAAAAAATTGTATGTTTTGCTTCTTGTAGTCATCAGGATACAGGATGCTGACAAGAAGGATAGACCACCCTTCCATCATTAAAACCAGGAAGAAGAAGTACGATGTGTCTTCCAATTTGCAGTTATTTAGAACATAATAGTTTTCATGAAGGTTAAACAACACTTCAACTCCCTCACCCTCGTGTTTTTCAGGGGTGGGAAATGTGGTCTATATGAGTGTCTACTTATTATTTACCCAAGTGTCACACTGAGCAGACATGCGTTCTTATTTAGGTCACAAAGAATTTACCTTGCCTGAGGTTAATAGTGCTAATTAGTATTAGTACTAACAGGAGAAAGAAATGAACACTTAAAGACTGATATTATATCACTAATCCATAACTGTTGTAAAGATGTATGGGATATGAGGCCACTTAGTTTAGATTGCAGTATTCCTAAATACCTTGTGTCACTTCCATTCTGAATTATTTTCCTATTATAATTAAATTCATTATGTTAAAAGATGCACCTACCAGAGTATGCACATTATAATGAATATATAATTTCTAATTTTTGCATATCCTAATAATTGTTTTCTAGAAAGTCTTCATTTAAAAATAAATTGATTATGCAAATTACAATATAGTGATATTCAGTAGTAATAATTATCATAAAGTATGCTGAATAGTTCAGTATAAGACTTCTTTTCCAGATATGAATATGATGCTTTAACAGTATAGAAAAGTGCATGCATACACAGAAAAGTTATGCATAACTGTGCAGCACTAAATTACGTTTTTTTTGAGATCTTTGTATTTTACATTTTTGTTAAGTTTTACAGCTATAGAAGATATTTACATGATTAAAAGCTGCTAATGGGAAAAACGTTACATGAAAGGTACTCTTCTGAACAACAGTACTGAATGAGGGTTAAAGCAAGGACTACTTCCTAAATACAGGCTTGCAGGCAATTATTCTTCAATAAAAGCTAAAAAAATAATTTCACTCAAATATTCAGATGGAATCTGGTCACAATACTTGCAGAGGATATCTATGCATCATTAGAAAAGTGAATGGGGTATATTTATTGTAGAACTTTTTAGTCAGGCAGTTCATCTTCAAGAACTCATTTCCTTTCATATATTAGAGTTAAAAGCATGAGATAGATTGAACATTTACTGATATCCAGGCAATCTTGGTGAGTCAAATGAGTCTGAAACCTTACATTGCTAAGAGCTTTGCAGTTAAATACAGCCTATGGTTCAAACATTTTAATGAGAGTTCAGTGTAGTCAGCGCCGTGAGGGATCTGGCCTTGCCAAATCAGTGGCTGAGACACACCAAGTTTTTAAGTTTGGGCCCAATTACCTCTCTTTCATATTGAGTTTTACTGAAGACAAAGCCAACAAGAGTAGGAGTAGCAGTGCACTGAAGAAACCAGGCAAATTGATCTCATGTCAGCATTTTTTAGAGGCAAAGATTACTAGGGAGAAGATTAATAATAATCTCTGAGTAATAAATAGAGTGATAAATCCCTTTAAATAATAAAAGTGATGACTATATGAATGAACTAGACCTCATATGAGGAAAAAAAACTCCTAAAACCTTATAAAGTACTATTTTTACAGAATACATCTGTATTGCCAGTAAATATATTCATCCAACTGGATTTAATGATTACCCAACATGCTGCAATATTTTCTTGCTTTTATGTTTTTTTACATTGGTGCCAAGTTTTTAATGGCTTAGAAGGCAGTTCAGTAATGAAAGGCACAAAATACTACAGGCTTATATTTCGCTTGTAGAATGTTTGTGCACACTTCATATATTATAGAAACTTCAAAAAACGAAACACGGGATATAGTTTAAAAATACCAGTTCTGATTTATTCCTAAACTTTATATACTCTAGGCATGGATGTACTAGTTTATCATTTGGAAGATGCCCTTCTTGTTTATTTAATTGCAAACAAAGAGGCAAGATACATAACTGAATAGGCATTAAAATAATGCCTGTACATGATACACAAACCTTACAGGATAAGATAGTCATTGGAATCTTAAAACAAATAGGGGCAAGAAGAAATAATTTAGAATGGGAAATTCCGCAAATGGATTCATCCCTTCAGTTTTGATTCCATTCAGTTTTGATTCAGTTCTGTACATGATTATTTTCAAGCCAAGCTGATCGAATTCTCACAAAAACAACCCAGAAGATTCCAGTAGTAGCTAGTCTGAATACAAATTTTGGACATGATTCAGCATTGATCTCTCATCTAATCTCAAAGTGACTATCCTAATCTAATTTTTATGCAAGACATAATTGTAGAAGAATAATATGGAAGCCCATTTTGCCTTTGTAGTTTAAATGAAAATTAGTGGCATTGTAGTTATGCTTGTTAATTTTTAAATTATAAAGAGTAGGATAGTTAACAAATACTAAGGTCTTTAAAGGACCAGAACCCAAAAAATACTTAAAATACCATTTTTAGAAGGTTGTTCAAAAAGCAGAAATGTCTGTAGCAGTAAAAAAAGAATATTGCTGCAAACCATGGCAATAAAACCCAATATATCTCATGACATGTCCTTTTACAGAAAGATAGGAAGAAATTAACGTGGTGATAAATATAATTAACAATGATTTCTCTTTCTTGCTTTAGTGTTCATTGTAATTAAACTGGAATCTTTCTTTGCAGCAGTTTGTGTACTGAAACCAAGTGTCCTTCTTTGTGGGATATTAATGACCGCATAATTAACTACAATAATTTCATGTAGGCTATTAATTAGCTATGGAGTACAATACTAGTAAGTGAACCACTGCTTTCTGCAGGAGAGAATCCTACTGTTCAAATCTTGTAACTTGTCCCTATTTTTTTTTTTTTTTTGCAAGAACTATCATCTAATAGTTAGTCATCAACTTCTTACTGACCTTGATGCCTCAAGTCCTTAACATACTCACTGATCATTCCTCTTTTAATAATTTCAAAATGATGGTAAGTAAAATAACTTTCTAGATTATCACTTACTACTATATATTTTAAAAAATTTTATTTACCTTCACTGAATCTCACTTCTACATTTCAAACCCAGAACTTTTTGCCCTAAATTCCAACACTCAGAAAATTAATTGTACCTTCCTTATCATATTATCTTCCTGCAAGGCCAGCCTCTATGTTTTAGCTGCCAGTCACATTAAAGCAAAAAATCAGATTGTTCCACATGCAAAGAATTCCCAGTCAGAATCTATGAAGCCAGCATCTCCTCCACTGTTAAGTTTCTCCTGCTGTCATACACAGTGGCAGAAAATGAGTAATAAAAAGCTTAACAACCAAGTATTTCACACTACTTGTTTGTGCTAAAACCTCTAATTATCTTTGTTATCCACTCTCCTTTCTTTTAGCTTATCTGGTATTTGTCATCTTCTAATCCTTTAAGTTATTAGCTGTTTGAGGTACCCTATTTGAATGGTGTCCTAACAAATGGAGTCTGAACTAATTGAGTTATCCATTACCGGCCATTAATGCAATAAATACTAAATATATTATTATTACCGCAACCGTGAAAAGTTATGTGCATCCCTTTATTGCCATGCCTCTATTTTAAAACCCTCAAGCAACAATTAAGGGATATTTGAGGTAAATGAGGCACAAAATAACTACTGTGCCTTTCTGGCCTTAGCACAGAAATGTTGCAAAGCTGCTTAAAATGAGCTCCCTGAAAGAGGACAAATTCATGACAGCAATGTCATTCCCCCATCCCGCCTTAGAAAATGGCCCCTCTTTGACTGTTGGTCCAAGCAGCAGTGACTCACCAATTCTAAAACTTGAGGAAGGATGCTTTCTGGAAGCAGGATGAGCAGAAAGGCAACCACTACCTTCCTACTTAACATAGGGAGAGAGCAGCTTAGGAGGAGCCAAGCCATTCCCTTTAAAGAGCTCCCTGCTGTGTTGACTCAGATCTAAAAACCACAAACATGAATCAAAACATTAATATCTTGCTGAGAAATTAAGATAATGAAGAAGGTTGGTAAACTCTTTAGCATTAAACTCAGTGTTTAATACATACTGAATCTCATAAACATAAACATACACAATCCCCTGTCTCCTTCTGATTTTAATGAAAATATTTCCCTTCCCAGTTTCTTGTCTTTTCATCATTAGTTTAGAAACATCTGTAAGTGGCTTCTCAACTCAACACGTTAAATTATTGTTGAACTGTTGCTTTTTATGTTTTGGTTTTTGAGATTGATATTTTTTCTGTTTATGGACATTAATAAAGTAAATTAGCATTTCTAAGCATAATTTCTACTGATGAAGTTTTTCATCTTACAGATACAGTAGCATTATAAAATGAAATGTCACCAGCTATTTAAAATTGCCATCCAAGATACAGTACAACGATGGCTAATTTAACTCAAAGTTAAATGTGTATTAACTCAGGATCAGTCCAAAGTTTAAGAAGAAAAGCTGAGTATTAAGTTAACTGGAAACAGGAAGATGTTTGATGAAGAACTTGAGAGAAACTCTATTTGGAAGTACCACAGTGACACAGGATAAATCTCATTTTCAGAATTGATTTAGGAATCTTCCTGCATTTTAATTACTGAAGCTCACATAGACATAACCTAGATAACTTCAAACACGGTACAATTAACGCAGTCTCAGAAGCCAGATGTCGGCATAGACTACATAGCAGATAAGTATTTATGCAGCTTTCCAGACTCTGTAGGCTGCTCCAGCCACAGATGGCCATAGCAGAATCAGTAAAAGCTCTTCTCTTAGCCAGGTTAGAGCTAGTTTGCACCTGGATGTAACCATAGGACAACATGCAGGACCTCATCTGGTAGGTGCTTCAGTGACCTGGCTATACATCCTACATGACACAGTCCCCGGGCAGACATTACCTGGAGCAAGGACGGAGTCTGGCTTTCACCTGCTTCTTCTCTGCCCCACAGACTCTTCAACTCCGTTTTGCACAGAGACACCTTCTGCACTCCCAGAAGAAGTGGAACGGTTCATCCCTCTTCTCTTCCATGTAGCCTACTTTACAGGGCCACTGTCTGGGGTGGGTTTAGGTGGGCTTAAAATCTCTCTTCAAGGCAGAGGAGGACAATGAATGCAATTGGAGAGTATGTGTTTCACATGAAATATTTAAGAAGTGTATATTATTGGGATCAAGGACAGTCATACAAGTATACAAATTAATATATTAATTACCAAATTTACATTGAAGGGAATTATTGCCATCCAGTAAAAAAAAGAATACAATGGTGAGCCCGGCAGAGCTGAAAAGGCAGGACGCAGGCTCAGGTGAAGACTCCGGTGAAGGTCTAGAGCGGGGCATACGAGTGCGGCGTGGCACCACTGTGCAATGCTCACCTCTGCCCCAGCATTTTTCACCTCTGTGCACTGCCTGTTGGCCATTAAAAGCCTCATTCTCACCCATTTACCAGCAGTATTTGTAGGCCCGATACCAGTAGCTGTGTGAGTATAGTTACACCACAGGACATAAGAACTTTTCCTCCACCTCCTTATGGAGTAACCTGATATTCAGACTGTCGCAGTTCTTACTATGAGCCATGACATTTTGAAGTTTAAAGATATAACAAAGATTTTCTTCCAGACTGGTAGCTTTCCTTTATGCCAGCCTAATTCTCCTGTTTACCTGGCCAGCCTGAGCAGCCTGCCTGCCCACTGCCAACTGCCCCAGGGAATCTGGCTGTTTCTGTTTTGAAGAGTTGACTGACTTTTGCGCAAAAGTGTAGCAGCAGGTTAGAAAGAGCACTTCACATGACTGATTTTTTACATTTCTAGGTGAGATAGTGCTATGGATTTCATGTAAATGAAGCTGAGATGGGAATTAGTGGAATAGGAAGAGAAACAAACAACTCCATTTAAATAAATCAGTTTTTTACAATAATGGAACCAGAAGGATCCTTTTCATTTTAAATGAACATCTTAATCATTGGGAAATTTTGCTGCTAGGGCAGTGGGCAGGGAGAGCAGTTTCTGTTTTTCAGACCTGTCACTAAGTTATAACCATACACTCTTGAAGGCTTCTTTCACTCAGCCTCTAAGCAAAAATCACTGTGAACAGCATTAGCACAGTCACTGCTGCGAGTTACACACTTGGAACTCCTCTGTCTTCAAGTGGCTGGGATTTTTCTACAGAGACCACATTAGTAAAAGGAAAAATCCATGCACTTACAATTTAAAATACTGTAGTTCGGATATCAATTGTTCCAAGCCATATTTATATGTCAAGTATTCCTGTATTTTCACCTAGTAACAATCTTTTTAATGCAATATTTAATAGTTGGAGAGGTTTAAGAAAGAAGTAGAAAACCAAGACCCAAGAAATTTAAAATACAGAAAAGGATGAAAAATCACATCCTGGTAAAGTCCTAATACAATAGTTCAAACTAAAAATCTAGTTCTAATCCAGTACTGCAAGCATATTAATTTTGTTGCTAACTGCAAGCATATAAATAAAAATCAGCTCAACAGATTCACATTTTTTCAAGTTGTTTTATGCAAACACATACATCTGTGCTGTTTACCATGCTTTCACAAGCAAAACATACACAGCAGTAAGGAGGATCAGATAAGACATCTTGTAAATATATTTCAGAAATAAGCAGGAGCCTGAAGTTTGAGGGTTCTCAACTGTCATGTGGTTTAGATAGCTCTGGTTTTCAGGAGAACATGTGCTACCATTCACAAATTTGATGCTTGTCTTAGTCCACAAGTAAATATTTTATTCATTATCAATTCACACCTTATTTCTCTTGTGGTTTTACTTCATCTTTCTACATAATCACACTAATAAAATATACTCTGCGTTCCCCAGTGATCAAGTAAATATAGCAAACAGGTCCATACTGCACCCACCCTCTTGGCTAGGAATCCTTGTCAGGCCTTCCATCCTGCCCATAGCTCCAGTACGAAATTAAGACTTACGGACACAGGATTTATTTAGTGCATTCTTAGTATTCCCTACCATTATATACAGCTGAATCATTGGTATCCTGAGGCAGCAAAAAACCTCAGTCACCAGCTCTTCATACCGTTGTTGCACCATGTTCTGAAATACACAACGAACTTCTGATTCTCCTTAGCCTCAGGCTAAGCTCGTTAGAAAGGTTGTTCTTTCTCTGTCTTGCTTTCAGTTCATTTTATCATGCAGAGCTTAAAGCCCTTCTTCTAATTTATTTATTGGTCTGAACACCAAAAGAAGCTTTCTGTTATGATCTTCAACCACAGCTGCTTTTGAAATAGATTTTAAACTTAATATCCTGCCGAAACTAGTAGGCATAATACTTGAGAGAGCGTGAAAATTCCTGACCCAGGCAAGGAGTGATTTAGAAATATGTATACTCAACAACAGAAGGTAAAATTAATAGAAAAGATAGTGGCATAGTTGACTTACCTATTGAATTCAGAATTGCATTTGCTTACTAGAACAGCTAGGAAGTAAACTACTGCAGATGCTAATTATGTATTTCTCACACCACTGGCCCTGCAAGGTAGTTGGAGATTGCAATTAGCAGACTTTCTCCCTGTAATCCTGTTGATTGTTCCCAACAAAACTAAAAATGTAGAGAATTAGGTTGAATGCATCACTGAATCCACACAAGAATATGAAAATAATCATTCTCCAGTGGGGACACTGAAAAGTTTGGCAGTTTTGCAAATGCCAGTAAATGCCCACAACCACTCAAGTACAAGCAAAGGAGTCTTTGCCTCTTAGGGAATAGATTTACCTATATGCAGTACTTAATGCTGTCCAATAAAATGGTTAAACAAAACAAGTCACTTCAGGGGAATTAAAAAGGTCATATTTTCAACAATATTACAGAGAACATTTGTTTGAGGATGAAAGTATATTAAAACTTGCCACTTTAAAAGCACAACCTGCAGCACTATTGTCACTGATACTAGAAACATGAAATGTGAGACTTAAAACTAGTTCAAATTTTAAATAACTAAGCAAAACCATTAGAAGTTATAAAAAACCCTCTTGTGTACTATGTTAAAAGAACACATACATATGCATAAATATTTATATACCTAAAAAGCTATAAAAGCTCAACACTAATTCCAGTCTTTATGACAGATGTTTAAAATGGCAAAAAGGCCCTCCAAATGGTACCTTAATAACAATTTCAGATGAAAAACAGTATGACTACTCTCTTAGCTAAATACTGTCTTACCTTTACTCTTAGAGGCAATATCTGATGGTCTATTTGTTGAAATTTATGAATAGTATATTCCAAACGTACAGAATGTCTTGGTATAGACAAAAATGAGACTTCTAAGAACTGTGTACTTCATTTGGCTGTTTTTCCTATTTCTTAATGACAACAAAGATACAGTAATTCTACTGATAATCAGAGTGAAAGACTTTCACATTCCAATCTCCTAGCTCTTGCTAAAACTGCATATTTAATTTTGAGTTATTCCAACACCATAGCACTTTGTTAAAACACTGTGGTGGGTTGACCCTGGCTGGGGGCCAGGTGCCCACCAGAGCCGCTCTCTCACTCCCCTCGTTCACCAGACAGGGGAGAAAAGGCATAACGAAATGCTTGTAGGTCGAGATAAGGACAGGGAGAGATCACTCACTAATTATCGTCACGAGCAAAATAGACCGAACTTAGAGAGGGAATTCATCTAATTTATTACTAGGCAAAACAGAGTAGAGGAATGAGAAAATAAAATCAAATCTTAAAACACTTCCCCCCACCCCTCCCATCTTCCCGGGCTCAACTTCACTCCCGGCTTCAACTTCTGCCTCCCCGCTCAGCGGCACAGGGGGACGGGGAGTGGGGGTTGCGGTCAGTTCATCTCACGGTGTTTCTGCCGCTTCTTCATCCTCAGGGGGAGGACTCCTCTCATCGTTCCCCTGCTCCAGCATGGAGTCCCTCTCACAGGAGACAGTCCTTCACGAACTTCTCCAACGTGAGTCTCTCCCACGGGGTGCAGTCCTTCACGAACTGCTCCAGCATGGTCTCTTCCATGGGGTGCAGACCTTCAGGAGCAAACTGCTCCAGTGTGGGGTCCCCCACGGGGTCATGAATCCTGCCAGCAAACCTGCTCTGGCGTGGGCTCCTCTCTCCCCAGGTCCACCAGTCCGGCCAGGAGCTTGCTCCAGCATGGGCTTCCCACGGGCCACAGCCTCCTTCAGGTGCCTCCACCTGCTCCAGCGTGGGGTCCTCCACGGGCTGCAGGTGGAATCTCTACACCCCCTCATCCTTCCTCCATGGGCTGCAGGGGGACAGCCTGCCTCACCATGGTCTTCACCACAGGCTGCAGGGGGATCTCTGCTCCGGCACCTGGAGCTCCTCCTGCCCCTCCATCTGCACTGACCTTGGTGTCTGCAGAGTTTCTCACATCTTCTCACTCCTCTCTCCGGCTGCAAAAGCTTTCCCTAACTTGGTACTTTTTTTCTGTCTTAAATATGTTATCACAGAGGCGCTGATTGGCTTGGCCTTGGCCAGGGGTGGGTCCATCTTGGAGCCGGCTAGCATTGGCTCTATCAGACACAGGGGAAGCTTCTAGCAGCTTCTCACAGAAGCCACCCCTGTAGCCCCCCCGCTACCAAAACCGTGCCACACAAACCCAACGCAAACACTAATGAAAAATTGAGGTCAAAATTGCAAAACCCATTAGTGAAAAAAATCCAACTCAAAACATTTTAAAAATAAACAATAAGCAAATTTTCAGGTATCTAGAAGTACTGTATTAGGAAAGATATGAAAAAAGAAAAGATTCATTAGTCTGAATTAAGTCACCATTATGAATTTCATATCCTAGTAAGACAACTTTTGCCCTTACCAAGTGATCTTAGATGGAAAAATGACCTCTTCTAGGCTTATGCTCCCTTTGTCTGAAGTCTAACACAACTGATCTTTGATTGCTGAAAGGTTTTGATTGCACACTGACTGCAGAATCAGATTCCACTTTCAGTTGCAATGGCACAAAAGCAATCACGACTGCGAGTTTTTCACAGTTCTTTGTGGAACGATGCTGATAGATACTAAGATTGTTTACGATTCTCATATTAAATATATGTTTTATCCTGTGTTCTTCACATCCTTCCTTAAGCAGCTGAAGACAGCTGCCACAAACCCGACTATTAAAATGTTGAGGGCTATCAGAGCTGGATGCTAGAACAGTTGGAAATTTCTGGGTAGTGTTTATAGCATGACTGGGGAATAAAGATGGAATAGGTGTAACCATGGCCACAGATGACACTGTTCCCTTTGAGGAGCAGGATCTTGGGGTGGGTGGGATGGGATAATTTTGTCTGGGATAATCTCAGAGACTGTGTTTTTAGCGGAAGTGTGACCTAAGTGTTTGATACTAAAGAAACAGAGATCAACTGAGCTGTTGCCTCTATGCTCTTCTCATCCAAAAATACAGGTAAAATGAAGAGCATGACCGTAATGACAATAAGTCAGATCCCAAATGACCAACATCATTAAACCTATTTTCTATCACTTCATAATATTTTACCCCTGAAAAATGGTACTGTCCCAAGCATCACAATTAGGTAACAGATTTTCCATTTGTATAGCACATAGAAAATAATGACCTAAAGTATAAAGCAACAGAGGATCACTGCCAGGGAATAAATTCATTCTGTGGCAAGGTAGGTAGATAGATGCTTCACAGCACTGCTGGATGCTGATAAGTAAAAAGAGGATTGGATTATTCAGGCAGCAAAACAGAACAGAACCTGACGCCTATTGCTGCTCATGAAAATTAGTGACATTTGCTTTTTCTGTATTCCAATGTAAATTGAACTCTAAAGGAAAGTAACTCCGTCTTTTTACCTCACACTCAAACATGAGTTCAGGTTCAAATACTTTCTCTTTGTGAGTAATAAAACATTTATAGTCAGAGAAGTACACTTCAAAGAAATGAAGAACTGAAGTCTTCTAAAGGAGCATGTCAGTGCAAGTCTCTGTTAAAAAGCCATTAAAAAATAGAAACAGAGCATTTAGTCTATATACTGCTTGTCATTAAATTAAAAAAATGTGGATTTAATTTGCTTCATCTATTCAGGGTGGGGTAGCCCATAAAAAAGGATAGTAGCAGTCATACAGCACATCTGGGACAGTATTCTCAACAGCACTTAATTCTGGTATAATTCTCCTATCATTATTTACTGGGACAAAATCATAGGTGCTTTTGAAACCACAGTTTCATCTCTGGTCCTTTCTGCTTTGGACTTCATATCACTTCGTATCACTTCATAAGAGGTAACATGTACATGGTAACATTTTCTGATCCTAGATGCACCACAGTCTTTTCATCTTTGAGATCTCATTTACCACTTAATACATCTGAACACCACAGTAAAAAACTGAACTTTCTCATGTTAGATTCTACGGTAGAAACAACAAAAAATTCAGGCAGATGAAAGAAGTAATACTGATTGCTGTTTTCTTGCACTTGTTTGTACTGTTTATATTGTATGAACCACGTCTCAGTGTTTCTGATACTTGCAAGGGTTGAAAATGATCACTTCTCTTGGTTCATTATGTGGCTGCTAGAGACTGCTTCCCCTTGAACCAGCGGGCGTTGACTGCCATAAGAGAAGGTAAAGTAGGTTATGCCTGTACTTTGCAGGTACCAGACTCTCTGAAGTACTTGGGTTTTGTGTCTTACATGTTCAGGGCTTAATCAGACACAGGATTCTCCATCAGGAAAAGGTTTTCCTCTTGTCAGATGGGCACAAAACATTGGCTCCTCGTTGTCCAATACACAGTCCACTTTGGCTTTCTATTTGGGAAGTTCACCTAATAAAACTCTGGTTTGCATTCCAAGATAAAATTACTTTTAAAGAGACTGAGAGCCTTTGCAGTACCCAAATTCCTCTTGCCCTGTTCTTAAAGCACATGGTTGTTGTGCTGCTTCATCATTTACCAGGTCTAAAGTTCGTTACAAGGTCTTGCGAAATGTTCTAAACTCTGCAAGTGGTTTCACTGACCCTCCTAATATAATTTTTTATGGGATAACCAGCTAAAATTATAGGGGAGTGAGCCTGAAAACTGGCTTGGTTCTGTTCCTTTAATTTCTGTATTCTTACAACAAAACAATCAGAATTTTTATAGTAAATTCAATGTCTCATTTCATTCTTGTTTCCAAAATATGATATAACATTCCCTTGGCTCAACATCAGTTTGTACTGAAATAGATGTGAATGAACCTACACGCACTGAAGATTCGGAAGAAAAGCTGTCAAGCCTACAGAAGCTTTACAAAGAGACTGAAAAAGAATCTTTAATGCTGGCCACTTGGAACAAACCGCATTGCTATTATTGATCATGAGTAAAACTAAAAATATTACAATTTAATACTAGCCAAAGAGGGCCAAAAAAAAAAAACCCCAGAAAAAAAGAAAAAAGCTAAAAGTAAAGCCATGCCAAGAAACTGAATTATTTTCCTGGAAACAATTTAAAACTAATGACTAAAATGAAAAAGGCATGGCCCATGACAGGATTTTATTGTTTTAATAATATCTTTTTAAAATGCAGTTTCAGGATAATGTTAGAGGATATTTTAAAGACCATATAATTTATGAATCAATGAGGCAACATGATCCTAGCATGGCTCCAGATATTTTGTTTCTGAAAAATATGAATTGTAGCTTGCCATACAAATTTGTATAGCAGAAATTGAAATTGAATCACAGAAATCCTAAAAGAAAAAAAGCTACATTAAAGATAAAAGGAGTTGTGCAGGACATACTCAGCTTTTTCCCAATACTTTTTCCCCCAATATGGAGAAATTAGGCTACATTTTGGTAATGATAATCAATGGATAGGTTAGTAAAACAAAAATCCAAACAGCTCATTGAAACTAAATTTATGTGTGATGTATGCCACAACTATATGCTTTCTTCACAGTTCTGATCCACCAGTAATGACACTGTAAAATATAAGAGGCCAGGCTCAAAAATTACTCAGTATTCCATCAAATTTTTGTTGTATCTTTATAGCAGGTACTTCAATAACTTGGAGATGATGGAATTTTACTTTTCTGGAATTTGAAAGATGAGTCACATTTCCATTTGATCTATGTTGGTTAAGGCACCTGGTCAGCAAGCTTTCTCTACACCAGATAATTCACAATACAGTGAATTCACAAAACTAGCGAATTATTAGCAATTACAATTCTACAGTTACAATTTCAATTCATTTGCATTGCTTTCTCTGTTTACTGTAAATGAAAAAATCTTGAATCAAGGACTAAAATAAAAAATGGAACAATCAATCAAATACAGTTAGGGATATATCTCCAGGCTATCAAGATAATTGGGGATTTCATTTCAGGAAAAGTAGCCACAAACACCAACATCAAGACCATGCTACAAAAATAAAGGGCAAACTTTATTTAGTGTAAACTTTATTTAGTGTAAAATATACATATGTATAATATATATATATATTTTGGCAGAACATACATATATAATAAAATGGTAATATCACAGTCTAGCCCTTACATAGCTTATCTTTCTAGTGTATCTTGTTTATATACCAGTAATAGAAGTAGTCCCCTCAGAAACTATCAATCACAAACCAAATGAAGCAGACGATTGGGAAAAGCCAGCATGGATTTACCAAGGCAAATCACGCCAGGCTAACCTGATCACCTTCTGCAACAAAGTCTTATCTTCCATCAACATGAGGAGAGCAGTGGATGTTGTTTACCTGGACTTCAGCAAAGCATTTGACACAGTTTCCCACAGCCTAGAAAAACTGGCATGATACAGGCTGGAAGGGTGGTCTGCAAGATGGATAGGAAACTGGCTAACAGGCCACACTCAGGGTGATGATCCATGGTTTTTATTCAGGCTGGCACCCTGTCACAAGTGGGGGTCCCTAAGGGATCGATACTGGGCCCCGCGTTGTTCAATATCTTCATAAATGATCTGGATGATGGAATTGAAAGCACCTTCACCAAGTTTCCTGATGACACGAAACTGGGTGGTGAGGTGGACATATCAGAAGGAAGAGCCATCTTTCAGGGAGGCCTGGACAGGCTGGGAGAGTGGGGTCGCAAGAACAGTATGAAGTTTAACAGAGACAGGTGTAAAGTCTTGGATCTGGGATGAAATAACCGAAGAGCTCGGTACATGCTAGGACCTGTGTGGCTGGGAGCAGCCTTGCTGAAAGGGACCTGGGGGTCCTGGTGGACAACAAGCTGAACATGAGTCAGCATGAATTGTGCTGCTGCCCCAACAAAGGCAAATTGGATCCAGGGCTGCATCCCCAGAGGCTTTACTAGCAGAGACAGAGATGTGATCATCCCACCCAGCACTTGTCAGGTCTTGCCTGGAGTTCTGTGTCCAGTTCTGGTCCCCACAGTTCAAAAAAGATGTGGACAGACTGGAGAGGGTTCAAAGAAGGGCAACAAAGCTGATCAAAGGGCTGGAGAACCTGCTCTATGAGAAAAGACTGAAGGAATTAGGTCTTTTCTGTCCAAACAAGAGAAAGTTCAGAGAGGAACCTCATCACAGTATTCCAGTACTTAAAAGGTGGTTGCAAAGAAGATAGAGGTTCTCTCTTTACAAGGAGTCACATGAAGAGAACAAGGGGCAATGGGTGCAAGTCACACCAAGAGAGGTTTCATCTCAATATAAAAAATAATTTTTTCACAGTGAGAAAAAAATCATTCGCTGGAACAACTTCCCCAGGGATGTGGTAGAGTCCCCACTGAGGCAGGTTTTCAAAGTGTGATTGGACTGGGTGCTAGATAATCTCATCTAGACTCCCTTTTCCATGAAAGGTTGGACCAGATGATCTTCTGAGGTCCCTTCCAACCTGGGCTGTTCTATGACTCTGTGATTCCATATCTCCAGATCTCACTCTAATATGGAAAGAAACATCAATACCTCCATTTTCAGACAGAAAACCTGAGGAAGAGAAGTGACTTGACTATCTTTCAGTAGGTCACCAGCAAAGTTGGGACTAGAGTTTCCCAACTAAAGAATGTTCAGTAATATTCTTTTCAGGTAAATTTTGATATGTCAGTATAAAGGGATGGTTTCCACTGATTTATTTTCACTTATTTCCAAAGTCATTGATTTGGCCAGACCAATGCAGAAAGCTTGAAAATTTTTTTAGATTTCCACTTCCCTGGGGAATCTGTTTAGTAAATAATTTTCTCTGTAGCTGACTCAGCCTAATAAGATCTAAATTTGTCCAGAGCCAGTATTTACATGAACAAGTGACAGACTTTAAAATATTTAAAATGGGAAGAGGAAACAACTTGGTGGGGGTACCAAGGTTTTCAAAATGAGGCAAATGAATCCAATACCCCATGTAGTAAGATGCTATTTCAAACAGATGTAGAAAAGAACTTAATATCAAACACAATGAATGCAAGACATAAACATGTCTGCAAGTAAAAGATAAATTTAAGACTACTGGGGATGATTTTGTAATACATTTAATCTCAAAAAATGATAGGAAAATTAATTCAGAAAAAGATGTCCTTGATGCCTCTTCATTTAATTAGAGGTTACTGTACAGGTGACCATCATTTATAATAAATATTTTTTATGAATTTGTCTGTATACAAAAGTACCACATGTAACTATTCCCACTACAGTAAAGACATTTAAGCTCTCTGGAATCTTCAAAGTTTGACTGGAATGATGCAAATGTTTACACAAGGCAGGGGGAAAAGCCAAGGTGACGTCAGCAAAAATGAATCCCCAGTAAGGGTCTGGAGCCATTTAACTATTTTGAAAGAAAAATTGTAAATTAAAAGTTAATAACACCATGTTTATAATGGATCCTATAAATTGTTCAATATAAAAAAAAAGGCAATTTGGTCTTTTAAAATAACTGAGGTGAACTGTACAATTTATGAACAGCATACTTATGGTTCAACTAAAAGCTATTTTTATTGGAAAACTATTTATAATTTTATTCACTTAACAAACCTTATTCACTCATTATTAAAAAATCCCAAAGACTGATGCTTTTCATTATGTCCAGAAGAACTGAGAATTATTTTATTATATTATTTCAATTTTTGTTTGTGGTGCCACTTGTCCCATCTTATTAGCATCTTTCTTTTAAGGAGTAATTCCTCAAATATCTATTACTGAATGTATTATTTCTTCTATTACTGTTACCATTTAAACCAATAAAATAATTATCAAGTGCTAGGTCAAGTGGGAAGTGTTTGGAAAAGCAAGAATTCCCTAGTATGAAGAATGCCAGGGATTTACTTTTTGGATATGTTGCAGGGTTAAGAATAATGACAGCACATGAAATATTTAGACAGTAAATATATTATCTCTCCTGTCAACTAATTGTATGAATTCACAGACTATTGAGACTTCGTAGCTACATACAGCTCAGTTAACTGAAGGAAGAGTTTGCAATGAATTCATAAATATTTGAACACTTATGAACTCTTTCATGTCCCTGATTTTTATTATTTACTTTTTCAGTCAGTTTTTAATAATAATAATAAATCAGTACAGTCTAGATGATGATCTATGGGACAAACAGATGCTTCTGTTTCACTTGCTATTCTGAAAGATACAGGGAATGGATGTTAAAGAGGTGGGCAAACGTAAACAAGAGAATGTCTTTTCCAGTGGCCCAGAGCCCTGTTAGTGCTAGACGGGAGTTTTGCTACTCCTGTCATTAATGGCACTAAAGACTAGAAGACTGTCTTTACTCATGCACAGCCCAGCACAGGGCAGCCAAAGGGGAAGTTAGGTGACCTTGGCCCACGAAGGAGTCTCCTCTCTCCAGGGCTGGTGTTCCCTGAACACTGTGCTCAAGCAGTGCTTAGCAGAGCAACAGTACTAAAGAACAGCAATAACTATATTAACAAAGATTCAAAATCTTTCTTGCAATTTATAGACTTCACTCACTGCAAGGATAATGGACTATAATTCAAAAGCATTAAAACTTTAAACCTGCATTTAAATAGTAATTATACTGATTAAACTATTGCACATTGGTTTTATTATCTGCCTTTTTTTTTCTTCAGAGCAGTTGAGTATTTTGCGTGATTAAATACCAAACTCTGCAAAGAAGTCCACTGTCTCTAACCACAAATAACATTTTATAATTGCAGTTATTTTAATTTTGAGACATCATGTAATCTGTTAAACACAAAAGTTGAATAAGGCCTTTTGACTCTCAATATGCTGTAGCAAGTCATCTGCACATTAAATTTTGTGAAAACTCTGTAAAGCCACCATAAAAAAATGAAAATTGCCTTTTTAAAATCACATTTGTATGGAGATGTGTCCCTGTGGCTTCCTCACATCGGCTGCCAATGACAGAACGCACACCAGAGGTAAATGGAACTGAGCTGCCCATCTGTGTGCTTTAAACACAATTGTGTGCCAACAGCTAAAAAGTATACATACAGAGATACATATAGATGTCTGTGACATCAAGCTTCTTCATCCTGGAAAACAGTTGGAAAAGTAAAACCACAGTAGTAGTCCATGACTGTCATCTAAGTTAACAAAGCATCAATCGCAGCACCATTGGTAACTTTGGGACAGAAAGCATTACTACCACACTGCCTCCGAAGCCCCGCCAAGAGGAACATGTGTTGTCAGGGCAGACTTCAGTGGGGAACAGAGCTTGACAAGCAAGCACTGATTCCACCCTCTTGGAGAGAATCACTTGCCAATTATGTGGTATCAGTCAAAAGAATTTCTGAATTACACAAATTAATTGCTAAATGTATAAAAAAAGAAATTAATGCTCTTACCTTTTATTGCTTCATTCTAGACTCACATTCTTTCCACAAATTACATTAATACTCAAGGAAGTATGGCCCAAATTAACACAGATTTGGGTTGAGTTTAGTTAGATAATTAAAGCAGGTTTTGATTATATTCTGCTACAGTAGTGTTCTAATTGTATCTGTAACATGAATAGGTCAGGAATATTTGCAATTAAAAAGTTGAAAATACTGAAAAAAGCAACTAAAATTCCATTTTGCTATTTTTTAGTACTTAATCTATACTTCTTTATATATTTATTTTTCTTCCATGCCAAGTCTAGTTGGAATGTATCTATAAAAGTACATTCTCTAACATCAATATAGTCAAGCTCTAAATGAGTTCATTACCCATTGGCCTACTTCCACCAGTTTTTCATATGAGATCTTTCATTATCTATTGTTTAGAGCAAAGGTTTTCCAGTGAAATACACTTCCTCCTACATACAGAGAAATACTCTTACCACTAAATTTAAAGCTTTCTTTCGCAAGACACAAAATATCCTTAGCAAGCCACATTCACTTCCTAAAGTGAACAGATCGACACTGACAAATCTCAGCACCCCAGCAAGCGAGGGTGTGATGTCTAACCTTCCTCCCTTCACGGCTTTAGATTCATTAGTTTCTCCTAGCAGCTGTTTCACTCTATTTCAAGCTAATTTGCTAATGTCCAAAGAAATCTTAAAACTCATCAAACAAATGATTTCTCAATAAACATAGTACTGGTTTTTATTGTCTATGTATCATCCTATTAGTCTGTTCAGTATCACTTCCCCCCAGAAAAGTTGTTAGACTGTCTTCATGAAAGGTAGTGTTTCAACTCAACTCAGATTGATCCTTCTTCTGTGAATTACAAAATACATTTTAAGATCAGCGTACTGGATAGAATATAGTGTACAAGATTTGTGCTACAGGAAGCATCCTTGTCCTGTCAGACATCTAAAATGCAGGAGATAACATGGCTCAATACTTAAATACTCTTGTATGCAGGTTGTAGGGCTAATTGTGCAAGTGTCATTTACTTTAATGACACTAAGTCAGTAGCAAACTGACCAGGTGTTAAACCCAGAGAGGTCCAGGTCTTAAATTATGTAGATAAAGGAAGGCAGAAGACAAAGACTGGCAGTTAGCTGGTAATGAGGGGCAATTTCATTCTTTTTAGCCAGGTCTATGCAAAACACATGGAATATCTGGAAAGACTCCTTACTCCCTGATTAGAGTTCCTAAACAAATTGACGCATGCCCACAAGCAGGCTAATCATTGGAAAAGATTAGCAAAGCCGCAGAATTTAGTACTCAATGCACAAGGACAGCACCTGACAGGATAGAGAGGCATCCCTCCTGCCCATACCCGACCTGCTGGCTTCACCAGTGCTGCTGTGCGTGAACAGCTTTCAGCTTGGCTGTAAGCACACCATGCACGTCCGACTGCTCTTCTGCCTGCTCCTTCTTGCACCTTCACTTCTGGCTGTCTCTTAAGTCATTAGCCCACCCACCAGGCAAGTGAGGATGATCTTGAGGATGATCTTAAGGATGACATTGTGACATACAAATTAAGTTTTCTCACCTGAATTGAGACTTCCACAATATAGATATTTCAATATCTTACCTGTCTAGATTCAACTGACAGCCAATGGAGAGACATGGTTCCTTCTGGAAATGCCACTTACCGCTTCTCACAAGGCATGGCTGGGAAAGGCTATTTGAATTACCCTCAGAAATGCCTGTTTGCTTTCATTAATTATAGAGGAACCCTAGAGGACTAGCTCAGATGTAACCATCTGCACTGTGATTGATACGTTAAGTGAGATGAAGCTCATCTGTCCCTACATTTTGTCATTATAGTGTAGATCATATGTTCAGAATCATCTAAAGAGGCCAAAGATCCCCACTGCCATACCGAGGACTGTTTTGCCAGTGCAGGTACTACAAAAGACAGATTTAATAATGCCTGCTAAGGAGTCAGATTAAGGCTTGGCATATGGACAGTGTCATATAGAGACAAGCTGACAAGATTCTTGAAACAAGCTAGTCCCTAAAACAGCATAAGGAGGTTCTCATAACTTGACAAACAATACTGACAGCCCAAAGTTTTAACAGGCCAGAAGAGTGAAAGGATGTGGTTTTTTTTTCTCTCCAGGCAGTAAATTTTGTCTCCTGTATGATATGTCTCCATTGAAAAAAACTTTTTTTAACTATGCATTTGACACCACGTTTACAAAATAGTGAAAAAATCATATGGCTTTGCCTCTATCAATATTTTTATGGTTATATAATATCTGTGATTAATTATACTCCAGCAAAAATATATCTTTTTTAGTGATGAAGAACAAGCTAGTCTTTTATTATTCTGCCACAACAGTCAAGTAAGATACTGAATAGAAAATGTCTGGGATAAAGGGAACTACCAGTTGAGATTACCAATTGAGTCAACATAAAGCTCCTAATTACCAGAATATAATTTTAGAATTAAATCAGTAACTCAATATCCAAACCTCTGTGTCATACTGCTAACGTTCAAACCACTTGATCTCCTCAGATTAAAAAATTCGGATATTAGGGCATTAGGCCTGGTTTACCTGAAAAAAATTACTAGAATTATTCTTAATACAATAACAATTTTTCCATAACAGAAGGTACATATGGGAATTATTTGGAAATAGTTACAGTAGAATAATTTATTCTGGTCTAGTTTATTCTGGTCTATTTCCCTTTCATAGACATAACTTTGCTCTAATGTAATTCTACTGATTTCAGCAGAATTACTCGCAATTTTCCCCAAGTGAAAGATGAGACTCAAGCTCATTGTGTTCTGATCACCTTCATACATTACACCTACAAAATGGTACTCAGTCACTAATCTTTGTTGTCTCTAGAATCAGAAGTTCCATTCATCAAACTACAATCATCCAGTAGAGAAATTTTCAAAACGTCTCTGGGTCTAAGGACAAGACATGACTTTATCCCTTTATGCCCTTCAGGTTTTTTTCCTAAATATGAAATAATCTCTGCACAGAATATATATGCACTACATTCTTCAGTGTCAATTTGGAACATAAATGTGATCATCCCTCTTATCTAAGGGAAAAATAGGACAAGGAATGGATGAATGTCATTTCAGAAAGATGCACATTTTTAAGGAAGCAAAAGAAACCATATTTCCTTCAAGGAGCTATTTTTTTTACATATGTTAGTAGGACACAGATTGTCAATCGTTGTCTGCATCCATCTAGAAGTCCTCCTTGAAATGCCTGACATTACACCTATCAGGTGCCAAAATCAACCAGATTACATGACGGAGGGCTTAGAAGGTGAGGCATGTAAGAAATGTATTTCCCTCTCAGGCAAGCAGATCAGCTAAATTAGAAGCAATGGCTTAGATGTCATGGTACAAATTGTATCAAATCTGAAACGCTACAGTTGATTTAAACAGTCTGATGTGTGTCCATGAAAATCTTTACTCGAAAACTCCACTTGATATACAGAAGGCATCATAAATATTTATAATTAATATTTATTTACATAAAATATAAACAATGACAAATGATAAATTTTACCCTCAAGAAAAGAGGGGGCTTTTTTCAGAAAAATAACTGAAGTGGCATGTTAAAATGGCTGATAAGCAAAGACAGCTGCCACTTCTACCATTTTTGTCTTTCGATGATCTTAGCCACATCAGAGCTAATCTTAGGATTTGCAAATCTTTTATTCCAATTCCCTATATCTACTTCTTACTGTGAAACATATTGCCATTCACATGAAAATTATGAAAAAAAAATCAGCATTCTGTGTTTGAATTGTATGTAAATCAAACTTAACATAGGTCAGTGTTCCCTATTGATTTCAGTTAGAGTAACGTCTGTTTACGTCAATTAAATAAGAGCAGAATCAAGCCCAATCAATAGCTACTAATATTAAGTATCTCTGCGAAAAGTACTGGTACTTTAAAACAAAACACTACCAAGATTTTGTGTTTGTGTGTGTGCGCACATTTTTCAAGAACCTGAATTTGGGACTTTGACCTTTGTGTGTGAAATCTCAGAGAAATATCTAAAACATATTTCAGCAAGTTGCAGTCCTCATAATTACATAAATTCCAGATGACAATGGGAAATACAGTATGTTTTCAAATGGTTAATGCTTTAAAAAATACAGCATATTCACAAAGTGGTTAAAATCACATTACAGAGACAATCTTAATTCTTACATCTTCTAATTTCTGTAGACTTGACATTGAGACATGAATAACGTTGATGAAGTATATTTTTAGCTTATTTCTTCCAGAAAAAAAACCCTGTAGATCATTGTCTGTTTTTCCATCTGGCACTCCTTAACTTTTAATCTTTTGGACAATTTCTGTCTTTCTGAAAATACAGTCCATTGCTTTCCTAGAAGTTTCATAAAAATGGGTCGTTAGGTAGAGAGTCTGACTAAGTGAGATCCAGGGAGAAGAGAGATCGTAGCACACTGTTTGGCAGCAACCAGCTGGCCGGTCAGAGATGTGCTTTGGCCAGCTGATCAATACAGGAACAGCTCTAAATGAGCCACAGCATACGCTGTCTCTTGCCGGGAGGTTTTCCTATAAGGAGAGAACTATGCTTATTGCAGCAGGAAAGAAGGAAAGTTTAGGGATAAAGAATACAAATCCCTAAGAAACCAAGTGTCACTAGTTCTGCTTCTCGTGGAACGAAGCGTTTCTCATGTACTTTTATTAACTGTCACCGGAGAAACCAAATCCTAAAGCACTGGTGAAAGAGTAAACAGGTATTTTCAACCTTTTATATTTACACACAAAATGTACACAATCCACAAGGAAAAATATTTCTCAGTCTGATACCACCAAAGTAGGTTCTGAACCCATGGGAAACGGTGCTTTGTCTTCACGCGGGGGCAATACGGAGTGCCTACGCGTGTGTCTGCATCACCTGCTCAAGGCATTCAGAGTCTGGTGATAATGTATTCAGTTCTACAGACACATTTGATTTCCTCTCTTCTCTTGCAGAGGGGAGAGCGTAGCAAGCTTGGTGCAGCCCTAAGGCAACAACATTGACTACGGAGTGAGAACAAATGACACTTTTTCTCTCCTCATTTCCTTTTTTTTTTTTTGTGAGTTGGAAGGAGATTGATTACTTCACTGTGATTTTCTCTGGTATGATAGTGGTAAGAAATTGGTTTATTTATTTATTAGGAAAGACAGATAGTGTATGTTTGTACTTTCAAATTCTTTTAAATGAGACCTGAAGCTGCTCAGCACCATGAAAATTATTCAGTACCTGAAACTAAACATCCAAAATCAGAGGCACTCAGAAGAACCCCACACTTTTGCTTATGGTTACTCATATCTGCACAGTGAAAAATAGACAATTGACCTCTGTGCTCCTAATCTTGTTCTTGTATCAGCTACTTTAAAACTTTACTTATCTAATTCTTGATATAAAGTATCATTGAAGCCTGATTATCATTTAATCAGGCTGATTACATAAAAAATATGCTGGCCTCAGTGATATAAGATAGTTTAGGTACTATACAATTTACACAGCAGCAATTGCAGTTGTGTGAATTCTCTGCAATGAAGATGAGGTAAGCAAGTGTCATAATGGTTAAATACAAAATAGTCTGCTTTGTAGTTTCATGAATGGCAAAGATAAATCATGAAGACAACTAGAAATAAGAAAAGCTGTTGGCATGGAAACAAAACAGTTAAAAATTTCTCATGCTCTCTCAAAACAGCAAATTTTGATAACCAGGTTGGATTCCCTGCTCCTCATCGTAAACTATTTGGTGAAACAAGTGCTGGCATGAATATTTGACAGCACATCTTCTTCAGTGGTTGAGCAAAGCCATATGTCTACACTGCACTGTAGCACAAGAGCAGAAGTTTCTCAAATTCCTTGGACAGCACAGTGGGGGAAAAACATCAACATTATCATACAAAACTCAGATTTTGGACATCCTGTAATTTTGACAAAGGTATCACTTGGGTTTTACAGAAGCTCATCTATCCTTACAGTGCTCAAACATAAGTTAAATTCAGCTCCTTGTTTGCATACAGAATAACAACTATTTAAAATACATTTTACTCTAATGTTCCCAGCAGTGCAAATTTCTGCTAGTCACACTTCTGTTCTAAAAGGCAGTTATTGAATGAATTGTGGCCCTGACTAATTGAGCAAACCCAAAGTATTCCAACACCTGCACATCTGGATGTACCAGTACTTAGTTATTTCAAAAGGAAAAAGAAATGGGAAGATATTCCAAATAGCCTGCCAGCACTGTTACAAATTGACTTCTGCTTAGCTCAGCTATTTCATCTGCTCTCGGTGCTCTCTAGGGTTGGCTCCACGGAGACCCCTCTATGAAATTGGCCAGAGAAGCATGCTTGCCTGAAGCACAATATTCTCCCATCGAATCTGTTATGAATGGCTGCCATAGCAAAATGGAGAATAGTACAATACTTCAGATGAGGTCTGGTAATGAACATATCTATAACATACGTGTGCATTTTCTCCAGCATAATTCTAATAATCTCTAGAATCATCGGTAGGATGAAGCAGCTTAAGTTGAAGATCAGTTAACTTTAAAATAGGAGATAACCATTTCATCGCCTCCTCTCCCTCTTAGAAAAAAGCAGCAATGGTCTAGATGGAAAAGAGGAGAGGGTTCTGCCACTATAGATTTGGCAGAACTACTAAGGAATTATACATTATTTTAATTTTTAGAGATGGGAAGAAAGAATCAGAATTTTCACTAGTAGGCAATTTCTGGTTGGGTACCGCTGGGTTTGCAAAGGTAGAAATATCTCCAGGACCTCAACATTTTATGATAATTCACAATAAGGAAAAAACAGTCTGCTAAAGAGCAAATACGCTAAAATCTCTTCAAGTCTATTGCTGAACAGTGATTCTTAAAATGCCTTATGCCTTCAGAGTCAAGGACATGTCTTTTTTATTTTATTGTTGTTTTTTTTTCTTTTCTTTTTCTTTTGCAAAGCCAAATGCAAAGCCATGCGGGAGTATTTTATTTTACAACAGCTGATTTTCATATGAGCAAAAGATTGTATCTAGCCCCAAACCTGGCTGCTGTATTTAAAATTGGGGAGAACTGGGATTGGGCGGGGGGAAGGGAGGAGTGCTTTTGCCATACAGTAGATCTCTGTGTGTAGAGGGCAACATTTCTCATCACTATCTTTCCCCAAGGCTAGCATCACGAACAGTACAATGATACTGTAATTGAACAGTAGAAAAAGAAATGATACTATCCGAATCCCTCAGAGAGGATTTGCAACCAATCATTGTCTTTGGAAGAGATGGAAAACAACTGCTGCGCTTAAATGTGAATGACACTAGAACAATACTTTTCTTTCCAACCCAAGGCCCATGTATTGTCACACCTAGAAGTAATGGTAATAGAAATCTACGGACAAACTGCTTAGTAATTCTTATCCAAAACTGTAATCACACAAGAAACCTAGACCAGAAGAAATATCTTCAGGCTTCCTTAGAATTTTATACTCTTCTTCAAATGCACATGTAACTCAATCAATAGAAGTAATATATGCATCATATTATTAAGAGAAAATAGAATCTTCAGTAGTTTCGGCAGATGTTTTACTCCAGGAAGGAAGGATCATTTTTGTTAGCTTGGCTGCTTAACATTTAAATGTAATGTTCCTGAAATGTATCTTGTCTTTATGAAGAAATAAAATACCAGTAGAGCAACATAAAATTATACTAAACAACATGAGAATAAGATTAAAATGACTGTTAAAGTTTCTTTTTTTAAATGTTTATTCTACATAGCCATCTAGCTTAACTCTTTAGAAACTGAACAATAGAAATCTAGGATGTTGGAATTTATCACCCATATTTGGAAAGACTGACAGATTGGAGCATTTTTCTTTCTCTCAGAGGAAAGCTCATTTGATTAGTGTGTTGGGTTTGCGTGGCAGGGTTTTGGTGGCAGGGGGGCTACAGGGGTGGCTTCTGTGAGAAGCTGCTAGAAGCTCCCCTGTGTCTGATAGAGCCAATGCCAGCCGGCTCCAAGACGGGCCCGCCGCTGGCCAAGGCCAAGCCAATCAGCGCCTCTGTGATAACATATTTAAGAAGAAGAAAAACACTTAGAGAGAGAGAGCTTTTGCAGCCAGAGAGAGGAGTGAGAAGATGTAAGAAACTCTGCAGACACCAAGGTCAGTGCAGAAGGAGGGGGAGGAGGAGCTCCAGGCGCCGGAGCAGAGATCCCCCTGCAGCCCGTGGTGAAGGCCGTGGTGAAGGCCATGGTGAAGCAGGCTGTCCCCCTGCAGCCCATGGAGGAAGGATGAGGGGGTGTAGAGATTCCACCTGCAGCCCGTGGAGGACCCCATGCCGGAGCAGGTGGAGGCACCTGAAGGAGGCTGCGGCCCATGGGAAGCCCACGCTGGAGCAAGTTCCTGGCCGGACCAGTGGACCCGTGAAGAGGGGAGCCCACGCCAGGGCAGGTTTGCTGGCAGGACTTGTGACCCCGTGGGGGACCCCACGCTGGAGCAGTTTGCTCCTGAAGGTCTGCACCCCGTGAGAGGGACTCCATGCTGGAGCAGGGGAACGATGAGAGGAGTCCTCCCCCTGAGGATGAAGAAGCGGCAGAGACACCGTGAGATGAACTGACCGTAACCCCCACTCCCCGTCCCCCTGTGCCGCTGAGGGGGGGAAGGTTGAAGCCGGGAGTGAAGTTGAGCCCGGGAAGATGGGAGGGGTGGGGGGAAGTGTTTTAAGAGTTGATTTTATTTTCTCATTCCTCTACTCTGTTTTGCCTAGTAATAAATTAGATGAATTCCCTCTCTAAGTTTGGTCTGTTTTGCTCGTGACAACAATTAGTGAGTGATCTCTCCCTGTCCTTATCTCGACCTACAAGCATTTCGTTATGCCTTTTCTCCCCTGTTTAGTGAATGAGGGGAGTGAGAGAGCGGCTCTGGTGGGCACCTGGCCTCCAGCCAGGGTCAACCCACCACAATTAGATGCTTAGCTGGGTGAACCATCAGCTGAAGTTTTGACCCATAATATAATTAAAGAACACTGCAAAAGATGGATATTACCTAATCCTGCTGCACGAATAAAATGTAAGTTGACATACAGGACGTTCAGCTGATACTTGCATTAGGTGCCACTTCACAGTTTTCTAGGGATAAATGGTTAAGCCATAGTGATCACTGCACTAAACATATGTCTAGGAAAAAAATCAAAATAGATAAAATTTAAGACAACCCAAATATAATTATGTCCTTTAAAAATTCTGATGCCAAAAAGGACTGTCTTGGTACATAATGAAGACAACTCACTAAAAACTTGTTTGCTGTGAAAGCTTAAAAATAAGTAACCAGAAAGAGGTCTAGGTTTACTATTGGCAGAAGAACGCAGAACCTTACTGCAATATGTGATGTTGCATCCATCTTTCTGTAGCAGTAATGAATTTGGCTCACCTAGTTAGTACTGCTGTTACGTATTGGTATGAAAACTAATGTAAAAAAATGTTTTGGGAAGGGAAAGCATCAAGAATTGCAATTCACATTCGAACAGAAAAAATAGGGAAACAGCCAGATTGGGGCAAGTTGCGTAGACAATACACCTTGTAGCTGAAGAGTACCCTCTATTACAAGGCTTTTCAAAAAGAATGCCATTCTAACAGGGCTTTAGTGAAAATTTCACTATTACTTCTTGCATGATGATAAACAAAATTTACTGCCTGTTTATGTTGTACTTTACCAGGCTAATACAGCAACAACGATAACTGCTTACAAATTGGACTGGATGTGACCCTGAAAGTGGGACATACAAGTGCAATCTTCTGCTTCTCATATGTTTGCAAAACAAGCTTCAGGGCCCAAATATAGAAAAGTAAGGTAGGGAGGTCTGAACATATGTGCTCTGGGAATGTTTAGAAAAAGGATATGCCACATCAATGAACTGAAAGATGGTTAACCCAAGAGAAAGTAGACAAGCTCACACAACTCTCTGTGTCACTTAATTCTCTTGATTGCCAGCAGGAGAACTATCACATTCCTTTAACTTAATTTTCACCAAAACTCTTTATTCATGTTTTTCTTCAAAATAAGAGTTTCAAAAAAAAGGAAAAAAAAAAAAAAGACTGTTCTTTTAAATGGCATTTCAAGGTCTAGCCTAATCCAAAAGAGACCACAAGCAATCTGTTTCCAGAATCTTTATTGTGTTCTGTGAAAATCTTTCTGTAAATAAACCTGCCTAAATTATTTAGATTAGCTTGACAGATTAAAGTTCTATTTTCATGGGATCTCATATAAAGCTTTTACCACCAAGTGATCACTTCTGGGACAACATTTCAGAAAATCTCCACATAAAAACCTTTAGTACTAAATACATAATGTTCCTGACAAAAACATGCTCTGTCTGCCTTCTGCCTCCATTTTTCATAGAAACAGAAAAAAAAAAACCCTTTAAGGAAGCTCTTCTCATCTGGTAAGATTATAGTTGCCATTGTTAATATTTCCGTAAGATTTTTATTTTTAACAATAATTAATTTACTAGCAAATGATGGAAGACATGAAAATTTGCACATGGTTGCACAGAATTGTTTAGAAGGTATAATAAAATGCATAAGAAATCTATATAAAGTACATATCTTAAAATAGAAGAAAAATTGGAGAAATCCTGAATTACTGACTCTATTTTTCCCCAAGTCTTTTTGAGGCAGAGTTCTTACTGGGGTATGTTGAACTGTGCACCAGAATCAGAACACGATGACCTAATTTTATGTTATTCTGAATAATGTGTGATTTCAGAAAAAGTCACTTAATTTCTTACAACTTCAGTTTTCACCTTTGAATAATAGGGGCAATGTTTTTTACATTATCAAAAGATGCTTCAGAGAAGCGAAACATATACTACATCCCTTCTCAGTTTTATGTTTTATACCTCAACTACCTCATCATGGAGAAGGAAAGTCACAATCAATTCCTTGATGAAATACGTGCTGTATCTTGCTACACATTGGCGACTGAGTAAAACACTGCTGTTGCCCTCTCCTGCTCCTTCTTCTCTTCCCTCCCCTGAAGAATCAGTTGGATGTCAGGGAAAATCACATTTATCTGACACATCTTTGAAGTTAGAAGCATGGTGAGAAAATGGGAAGTATTCTATCCAAACCAAAGGAAAAAGGCATTAGGATATGTCTAACGGTGAAGCATGAGGACAGAGAGTTGCTAAAGCTACATAGGTAGCAGTAGAAACAGAGGTATCACAAAGAAGATGAGTTATTGAATCATACTGGTTCAGTGATCTAATACAAAAAACTTGCTAATGGATAAAAATGCTAACTCTGAACTGTAAATACAAGTCGTAGCTATGTTATGATTTAAATGTCATTATCTTTTCAACTCTAAAAATAAATATCCAACAATAAACACAAAACAAGAACAAAAATTGTTGTCCCACTGTTCCAGAGAGATGGTTTTATGACAACATTCAGGTTTTATGATCCAAAAGTAAGTGCCGACTTAGAAGCAGCTTGTATTCAGTATTCAACCCTGTCTGGCCATTTTATGTATTTGTGCTTCTTAGAATACAGTATTTCTGAACCATCACAATGAATTCCTTTATCCAAAAACCTGCATTCATGTTCTCCTGTCCTAACACTTCTGTGAGAATGACTATATCAATCAAGATTGATCATTGCCAAGAAAATACAATTTGATACAGAATTACAAAATTTTTAGCTGGATTCTGCTTTAGGAGCTTCTGGATGTTCTGGAGTCCAGGGGACTCCTAGGAGCCTCTCTGAGAAATGTGAGGGTACCTACTGCTGCCAGGTGAAGACAAGGGAAGGGTAGCCATGCAGATGTGAGCCTGAGGAAGCTCTAGCAGCTTCTAACAAGCTGAATCAGCTGCCCATGACCCAAGAATACCTGCAGCCTTTGTTACAGATGCCCCACAATTAGGGAGGGTCAAGGACACTTTCAGCTGCTGCTAGGGAGAGGCCAGGGCTGAAGCACAGCTCCCAGAGTGTAACAGATGCAGGAGCACAAAGAAGGAGGCCTCATCTCATCTCAGTTCAGACCAGCCTAAATGTTTTCAGGTACAGTAGTGATGTGCCATAGAGCACATTCCCCAGCAGGTGTTGCAGCAGCTGCCCCTGCCAGGACAGAGGCTTCAACCCAGACAGAGCTTCAGAAGGTGGGAGCAGCCCTGTGAGTCCCAGGCTGCAGGGAGTGTCTGGGGCCTCTCCCTGGGTCCCCTTTCCTGAGGAGATGCGCTGTTGTTGAAGAGCTGTGTCACCAAGTGGAGGAGGAAGTGAGCAGGCTGCGCAGTGTCAGAGAGGATGAGAGAGAGATGGACAGAATCTTCTCAGAGATCCTACCGCTTCTGAGCCCTGAACTCCAACTGCAGTGGAGACATAGGCAGTGTCGGTCCCTAGTAGAACCACGAGTAGAAACTCTGAGGAAGGCAAAGGCTGGAAGCTGGTGACTTCTGGCACCACGAAGAAGGTTCCTGCTCCACCTGAAGGCTTACAACTACGTAACAGGTTCATTGCCCTTAAAGTTGAGGAGGAGTTGAGTGTGCTTTCAAGCAAAGCATCTGGGCTGACTGACCCTGAGCATCGCAGGAGCACCAGGAGAAAGTGGCAAGTGATAGCAGTGGTGACTCCCTGTTGCAGGGGATTGAGGCCCCCAACTATTGACCTGATCTATCACCTAAAGAAGTTTGCTGCTTGCTGGGCTCCTACATCTGGGATGCTGTGGGAAGGCTGCCAAAGCTTGTCTGAGCCTCTGCTGACTCTCTCCCTTTGCTGTTCTTCCATGTGGGTGCCAATGAGAAGTAGTACCACGGGCAACCTTAAGAGTATCAGAAGTGACTACAGAGCACTGGGGGTAATAGTCAGGGGCATGAGGGCCCAGGTGGTGTTCTCCTCAGTCCTGCTGGTGAGAGGAAAGGGTGTGAGGAGGATAGGACTGATACTGCATGTTGGTTGCACAGCTGATATCAAGAACAGGATTTTGGTTTCTATGACCATGGGACCGTGTTTGAGGATCAATGGCTGCTTGAGATCCACACTGCAAAGTGGGGCAAAAATATCTTTGCCAGTGGTATGGTTGACCTTCTAAGTAGGGCTTCACACTAGGAACAATGTGGGAGGGAGAGACTTTGCAACATACCTCTAAGGGAGTGATAGACAGAGTTGACAAGCAAAGGACCTGGCATGATAGGAATGAAAGGAACACAAAATCAGCAGAGCAAGGTTTCAATGGGGTTACCTCATGCACTTGCATGTAAGCAAGGAAGTGCATACAAGGCACCATTATAGGAAAACTCCCCAAACCCATTCTGGGAAACCAACATGCTGGGGTGTCTCTCTGAAGTGCCTTTACACTAATGCACACAACATGGGGAATAAACATGAGGAATTAGAGGTCCATGTGCAGCTGCAGAGCTTCGATCTTGTTGGGATCACAGAGATGTGGTGGGATGGCCCATGCGACTGGAGTGCTGCAATGGAGATATACACACTCCTTAGGAAGGCCAGGCTGGGAAGATGAGGTGGAATTGCATTTCAGCTGCTATCCCACAAAGGGCATAGAGTTCTTCCTGGGGATGGATGATGGGCCAGCTGAGAGCTTCTGGGTAAGGGTTAAAGAGCAAAGCAGTATTGGTGATATTGTAACAGGTGCCTGTTATAGGCTGCCTATAAGAAGAACAAGCGAATGAGGCTTTTTACAGACAGCTGAAGTAGCTTCCCATTTTCAGTCCCTGGTTCTCATGGGGGACTTCAACCACCTTGACATTTGCTGGAGGGACTACACAGCAGGGCATGAGCAACTCAGGAGGTTCCTGGAGAGCATTAATGACAACTTTGTCACGCAAGTGAGCAGAGGCGTTTGGCTAAATCTCACACTCACGAACAAGGAAGAGCTTGTTGGGGACGTTAAGGTCAAAGGCAACCCTGGCTGTCCTGATGATGAGGTGGAGTCCAGGATCCTGAGAGGAGGGAGCAGGTCAAAAAGCAAGATCACAACCCTGGACTTGAGAACAGACTTTAGCCTCTTTAAGGATCTACTTGAAAGAGTCACATGGAATAAGGCCCTGGTGGGAAGATGTGGGCCCAAGGAAGCTGGCTGATATTCAAGAATATCCCCCAAGGGCAGTCCATCCCAACAAGCAGGGAATCAGGTAAAAATGCTAGGAGGCCTGCATGGATGTACAAGAAGCTTCTGGCAAAACTTGAACACAAAAAGGTAGTACACATAAGGAAGCATGGACAGGTAAGATAGAGATGCTGTCTGAACATGCAGAGATGCAGCTAGTAAAGTCAACCTGAAGTTGAATCTGGCAAAGGATGTCAAAGGCAACAAAAAAAGTTTCTATATGTACATAGGTGACAAATGAAAGACTAGGGGAAATGTGGGACCATCCTGAAAGACCTTGGTATGCTGGAGAAATGGGCTCACAGGAACCTGATACAGCTCAACAAAGGGAAATGCAAAGTCCTTGCTCCTGGGGAGGAAAAACCTCATGCACTAGTACACACCTGGTGCCAAACAGCTTGAAAGCAGCTTGGTGGAAAAGGATCTGGGGGTCCTGGTGGACAACAATCTGACTATCAGCCAACAATGTGCCTTTGAGACAAAGAAGATCAACAGCCTCCTGGGCTGCATTAGGAAGAATGTTGCCAGCAGGTCAAAAGAGAGAATCCTTCCCCTCTGTTCAGCAATGGAGAAGCCACACTTGGAGTACTGTGCCCAATTCTGGGCTCCTCAGTACAAGAGAGACATAGACATATCAGAGAGAGTCCAGCAAAGGGCCATAAAGTTGATAGACTGGAGCATCTCTTCTATAAGGAAAGGCTGAGAGAGCTGGGACTGTTCAGCCTGGAGAAGAGAATACTCAGGGAGATCTTACCAGTGTATATACATACCTGAAGGGAAGGCACAAAAAGGAAAGAGACAAGCTTTCTCAGCGGTGCCCAGTGACAGGACCAGAGGCAATGGGCATAAACTGAAATACAGGAGGTTCCACTTGAACATCAAAAAACACTTTTTCACTGTGAGGGCGACCGAGCACTGGCACACTTTGTCCAGGGAGGTTGTGGAGTCTCCCTCCTTGGAGATACTCAAAAAATATCTGGACATGGTCCTGGGCAACCTGGTTTAGGTGGCCCTGCTTGAGCAGGGGTGTTGGACCAGATGATGTCCAGAGGTCCCTTCTAACCTTGACCATTCTGTGATTCAGTGACAGATAGATTCAAAACAGTATATATATATTACGGTAGTCCTCCTTTGAGGATGAGAATACTAGGGCACAGAGATGGAGAAAAAGCTTTTTATCTAAGGTCATTTAGTGAGCCATTGCCAAAAAATGACCAAAAGTTTCCTGATACCAGTCTAATACAGTGTTCACACTGTCATAATAAAATATACATACAAGAGTGTCGAGATTATTAGTGCCTCATACATACTTCAGTTGAATCCTATTTTAATTTTTTATCTTTAAAGCTTTCTGTAAAACTGTTTATCCTACGCACATTTGAGTTAGAAATAATTGCTACAACATGATTTTCAAAGGAAGTTTGTTCTGTGCATGATGACCCAGTCGAGCTTTCTATTTAGAATGTAAATGAAATAAATAATGTAAAGTGCTTACATGCAAATTAGAACATCAGCAAGTGGATTTAAGGAACTTTATGTCAAAAGTCCTCCTTACCAGGTCAGGAGGCAGTAATTTCAATTGCGATACAAGATGAGACCCTTCGGTGTTCTTGTGGAGGAACTGGAGAACTTTACTTAAATCTGAAGCTGTAGTGCTCCTAAGCAAACTGAGAATTTATTTAACATATCTATTCAGGATAGTTTTTGTGCCATGGAATATACACCCATTATGCAGTATGGTCACTGCAGAACAGTAAATTCTGAATTAAGTACAGAGTAGTAAACAGAACTAAAAGTACTGAACAACCGGCATATCACAGTTCCTATATTATATAATATACCATCTGCAGATGACAAATATTTTTGAGTATAAGTGAATATTTTAAGATCTGGAATTGTTCTAGACATTTTATTACTCAAAGCTAGTAACTAGTCAGAAAATCAGCAAAAAAGCAGTAATTTAAAATACGACTTAAGCCCTGGTGCTTGTGCAGGATAAATTGAGACCTGATGAATAAAATGGAAAGAACAATACATAATAAGAATAGCACCTGTTCTTGTCTAAGTATTATTTTTATATTTATTCATTTTCTTTCTGTTTATCATAAGATTATGGTATATACAAAATCTTTTCGGAAGACAGATTAAACAGAGACTGCACTCAGGAGTGTGGAGAGATTTTTATTCATTTACATATATAAATATCTAAGATATTATATTTGTAGATATCTAGAAATATGTAAGAACATACAAAAATATGGAAAATATTCTGTTCAAGAAATCACAAATCTCAGGCCACCTCTCCCATTCTTAATACTACAAATTTGTCTCCTCTGTAGAAATTACAAGTCAATGAATGCATTTCAGATTGTGATTTTCACTGACCTAAGGTTTCATTTGTAGAGTTAGGTGATTACAAAAAAATCAGCAATAATTAGGACTGGTTGGAATGAAGAGGAAGGGATTATCTGTTCTTTTGAAACTTATTTCAAAGTTTTAAATACAGTTCTTTGTTAAAGAACTTCAGTAGTGTACATGGTAAAACAGAAAATATGTAAATACATTTTGGTATTCCGAAGTACACGGTGGTGAGTCACTAAAACAGCTGTATTTCTTAAACCTGTCCCCATATCTCATTGTACCAAAGCAGGTAAGATTGCCATTAATAGAGGTAATATTCCTAAAGCTCTAATGAGAATGAAATGCCAATATGTGTTATTACAGCCTTTGACACGATGCATGACAAAGACCTCTGCACAGCTTTAAACTATGATGAAAGAAAATGCCAAATGAAACCACAGGGCAGTCTTCAAGTGTCCTGAGGTATATCTCTGCCAATAAGCTAAACAGGTTCATGGCACAGGCTCTAGTACCTGTTCTGTACTAATCCCTGGTGTTGAATTGGCGTGGTTTCACTTCATGCCAGCTAAGACTCCCAGACAACAATTTCGGAATTAAAATGTGCCAGAGCACATTGACAGACCAATATGGATGAGACCAGGTATACAACACATTCCTTTAGTTTAATGCTATAAGCAGATCTTTCTGATGAGCTTCACTACAGGCCTTGGATTACTTCAAATACTTTCAATTAAAAATAATCATCTTAAAATATTATGCTTAATATCACAGGACCACAGAGACATCATATGAGGCTAGCAGAGACCCAGGGCCAAGTACTATATAGTGTGGGTTTGGTCAGTCTGTTTCTTTGTGCCTCAGGTCTAGAAAATGTTCTCTGTATTATTTAGAGACATAGTCATATCTCCAAGTCTTGGAGAAATGGAAAAAGAAGATTTTAGCAAAAGCCAATATGGCCTTTGAACTCTTAGAGTCTCTGAGACTCTTTTCTTGCTTTAATATGACCTTGCCTCCAGCAAATCCTGAGACTATCAAAATACTATTTCCCCTCCAGACCAGAAGCATGACTGCGTCTTATGCAGATGTACCATCATTAAACTAGCCAGCTCAAAGCACTAACAGCTGCATGCAATTCAGTGCAAGTTGTAAAACTATTCCAGGGCTCTGGATACACTCCCCAGTAGACAACCTATTCTGAACTACACAATCCTTTGACTGAACAACTAACCTGACTGGCACCCACAGCCTAAGATAACTTGTAAATTGTGTTTACAAGTTGCATTCACGTCTGTGGCACACACAACCTATAATTCCCTCCCAACACCACTGGGGCTTGCTGATCATCAACTAAGTACCACAACTGATCTAGGTCTTGATAGATTAGACAGAGCCACAATACACAAAGACAGGACACAAGTACTATTGTGTGCTTTAGTAGACATTGTAGAGCTCTCATTCTCACAAGGAAGACTACAATTTTTTGGAATATGGCAGTAATGAATGAAAGACAAAAATAATTAAGGCCATGCTTGGTGGGTTCTCTCTCCCTTCAGGACTGAAAGAACAGGAAGCGCTTCAAGGATGGAAGCCTTTGGCTATGTCTACGTCAGCAAACAGTATAGTCCAATAGAAGAACATCTGTATTGCAAGACAGATGGTATTGAATATCTGATCCATATTAAATCTCCCTGAAAAATTTATATTCCTGACCAGATCAAGCCTGGTCCCACATCTTCTGATTCCTTTTGAAAGGAATCCAACTCCCAAGCTCCAAGACCACTCCACAATGTAAACAGTAAGTGAGGATTGGGAAACCTCCTGATTTACATTAATGTAGATAAACACCTTTTATCTACACTACTTAACATCTTCTCTATTTTTGTATCTTCATAGTGGTGATGGTGGTATACGAATCTCTTCCTTCCCAAGCTTCTTCAAAGATAAGTAGTGTTCCATCTTTACGTACTCACATTGGAGGTGGAAGTAAGACAATTGCTTGTGAGGAACCACCTAGAAAATTATGACAGGAAACAAAGAAACTCCTTGTTCTAGTTTCCATGAAAGCACCATGGAAGTAGCACTTACATAAACTGCAGTTTAGGAAAGCCCTATTAGTGATTACTTCAGCCCTACTTGGAACAAACTACAATTTAAAAAATTTTCTTTTGAACCTGACCAGTATATCTGATAAGGATGGTAGACAGTAGTCATTATTATGTACTGAGATGGCGAGTCAGAGTGGAGAAAATATATGACATGCCAAAGTACCTTTCCATACGATTCATACACATTTGTATATCTAACATTTATCATGGAAGATCCTGTTAAGGGCTCAAGAAGTAGCTAGGTAGCTACTGCTTTTCAGTGACTTAGGAGCTGAAATATATGATGAGGAATACAATAATAAGAAATATTCTGGACTATCTATACATTTTCCTAAAGTTTTAAAATAATATCTGTGGAAAAAAATTTTGTCACACATACCTGTGTGTCTTGCACACATACACACACAATAAAAACAAAATTTAAGGATCATGTTTCTCTAAAGATATGTTTGATTCTTCCAATTGATTAGAAAAAGACCTTAAGATCAGTGCTCCCTTAAAAAAAGTCTCTTGTTATTACATCTTGGAAATATTTATATATGCTTAATTTTGGGGGGTGTGTGTATTTTTTTCATAGAAATGTCTTTTCAATCAAAAGGATTTGATATTAGTTATTTTTTTAAACACCTTCTATGCAAAGTTTGTCAAATGTTATTTGAAAAAAATTCTTGACTAGTGTATCCTCCTTTTTCTTTCAATCAGAAAACCATTTCCTAAAACAGTATTTAAATTCATCTTTTCCATCTATATAAAAAATAGCCTACTTTTACAAGTATTATTTTGATGCTTCAATTTCATAGAGATATTGTATATATTACACATAGGATAGATTGTTTTGTCCTATAAAAATTAAGTGGTAGACATTTTATTCTTTCACATGACAGCATGGTCAGATAACGGTTGAAGAGATGCTTACTCACAGAGTTACACAGATGGGTGGAGGGAAGAGAAGAGCTTTTTGGTGATGCTGCTCTTTAAGTAGCTAATTGCAATTGGAAACCCACATTCTGGATGTACAGGAAAGTGTTTGCTGTATCAAAACATTGAACAACAGGTTTCTGCCAGGACCGTGAAGCCATGCAAAATTGGCCAGCAGAACATTTGAAGAGAATCAGAGTGGGAAATAAAAATTCTAAATAAAAGAAAAAGCATTTTTAACAAAGTCCTGAATGTTTTGTGTTTGTAATTTCTATCTTGTCCAGTGGTGCCTGCCAATTGAACCTAGAGGAGCACTAGATTTGCTGTGTACCCAAACTAATACATTTCCCCTCTGAACAGCTGATAAAACTACTGGGCTTCAAGAAGATGTCAAAAAATAAATGGAGCACTTTGGTCTGATTGCTCGTTGTTTTCGGTCTTATTTCTGCTTATGCAAGATGCCTGCAAAATCCTAGCAAAAGGTAGTTTTCTTATTACCACTCTGCATGGTGCAAATTATATGTTCAACTTTAGGTATTCAAAAAGCTTCGAGATTAAAAAGTTCCAGTTGTGTTGAAAAGCCTTTAAGTTTTTTCTAACCTATGTATTTCATACTACACCAATAGCATCTTGAAATATTGTCCAGAAAAGGGGATTCAATGTTCCTCTTTGCTCTTCCCAGCTGCCAAGGCTTCTGCAATGCAGAAGGCCACAAATTAGTTAGCAAAATCAGGCTCCATTATAGTCAGAGGCAGATGGCAGATAGATAGTTTTTAAATGTCTCCATTACCTTATTCTCCACTGTGTTCCCCCAAAGTAATCTTAAGTGGAGCAGTACTTTTCTTTAACTTTTGTATCTGAATATGTAGTTAGTAGATTTACTGTACCTCAGCATCTTCTCCTCCTGCTTGCCTACTAGTATTGTCTGTGTCCAAAATGTAATATTAGTAAAACTCATAAAATACAATTTCATCAAAAGACTGACCTCATTTGTTGGAACATTTTGGGAAATAATATGAATCTGATTAATTTCTTTCACAATATTCATTGTATTGCAACATTCAAAGGTAGTTTTTAAAGTCCTTACTCTCTACTTACTTGCTTTCTCTCCCATCTCCTCACTAATCCTTTGGTCCAGCTATTTTATTTTTTTTTAAATCGCAGGTTTTTTCTTTATCATCATAGATTCTTGATGTCATGATCAGAATTCAGAAAGCTTATTACAGAAAGCTTGTCATATATAAAGTGTTCTTATTTTTGTTTAAGGGAAAAAGAGATCTTTTAAAAATTACAATCACATTCAAACAGAACTTTATATGAGGAAGTTTAAAATTTTTTGGATCATTTTGAACACATCTCTAAAGTAATATATATTATTTTAATATTTAAAATAATTTCTCTTTCAAACCAAATCAGAAATATTTTCCCAAATTTTTGACCAGAAGGCCATGCATCTTCAACTACTAATGTGTTATCACCCGATAACTGACTGAAACTATGATAATGTGTTTTAAAAAGCATCTGTTGTTACACTTGTTTATCCTATTTCTTTAAACAAGCAAATAAGTTAGACATCAAGGTTAATAAAATTTCTCACTTACAGATGTGCTAAACAGATTACTCAGATTTCAGAAAAATGTTTTTGGGAAAACCCAGCAAACAAACGCATATTATGTTCAGTATATAGACAATTTGGTGACATTCTATGGCCTACTCAACATGAGAAGTGATTAGATATTGCAATAATCCCTTCTGTTTCTCCCTCTATGGATAAGGAGGGCATTTTCTAATATAAAATAAAAAAAAATTTTAAAAAAGGGAAAAATACAATATTTCACACTGGATAAATGTTCTTTACAGACTACATTTGGGTCAACTTTTTCCTCTTCTGCTTCTCTTGCCACTTCTTCTGCAGCTGCAGCAGTACTAGTCTGAAACGATTAAGCCAGACCCCTACTCTCTGATTTACTTCCAAATATACCACCTGGTCCTAAATATTCAAGATGAGAAGCACTGCATTAGCAGTAATGCACTCCTCTCGTAAAACACTGGTGGTGTACGTAGCAAGCCTGAGAGAGCCTCTGCTATCATAAAGTTCTGATTACTGCTGAAAATAGTGACTGCTGAGATCTACTGCAGCTAACTTAATGGCTCAAACTAGCGAACTGGTTCTGATCAGCAACAGGATATGGATATGGTGGGAGGAATATGTAACTGTTTAATGACAGATAATCCTGTATGGGATGGAGAAGTTAAGATATCAAAAAGTTAGTCCAAACCTTCATTCAGGAGAAAAAAAATTATTTGCAAAAGTATGCCTGAGTACATCTCCTTTAATTTTGGACATTTAATTTAAACTTAAATTAGGTACCTAGATTTTTCCAAAAATCAGTGGAGAGAGATAGGTTCTTTTTGGTGGAGGTTATTAGTGAGTTTTCAATGACTGCACTTCTACCTCGTGTAACTGAGGAGATTTTTGGATGAACCCTGGCCTTCCAGATCTTTAGAGTAGATAATAAAGATTAATGGAGACCTTTATATTTTATCTTTTACATTGCAGTTCTTAGGAAGTTTCCAATAACATAAATTTATTCAGCCCTCTAATTGCATGTCAGACAGACCATAACCATATGCCAATGAAAGGAGATGCATTCTAAAAAAACATTTGAAATCAGAATATTTTTGTATTATTAGTGCCATTATATACACCGATGACATAAGAACAGTCACACAAACTGAAATTTCCTAGCCTAACCATTAGGTTACGTTTTTGTTAAGTTTGTTTCTCATAAGAATATTTTCCCTTCCAAGCTTTAGATGCTGGGCCTGCATAGAAAGAACCTGTGGAAGCTGCACAATGCAGAGTAAAAAAAATAAGCTTAACTGAAAAGAGCAGTTTACAGGAACAGCTATATGCAAATTAAACTGGACATTCTGGGGATCATTAGAGGACTGATCAACTTAAAGCACTGAAGTGAATCCTCAGGAAACAAAGGTGAGACAATACTAACATCGATAGTTACTTATTTTTACTCTTTTTTAAAGAATGATTCAACTATTTTGTTTAGACGCAAAGATGATTTTGCTGTCTCCCTGAAAGATCTATTGGTCAGATTCATACTCTAGTGCGTGAGTACTTCAGCACAGTACAAACATTCTATTTTCTATACAGTTACAGAATAAATCCAACAATTAGTCACAAATTCCTTGCATATGTCCTGCTCTCTACTTCTACTTTTTTTTTGCAAAAAGTATTTAATTATTCTTTGGCATGCACATTCATGGTGGGTTTTTTCCAGCATTCAAAGAATATTCCTTAAGTGATTAGTCTTCTAATGAAAGGTCATGCCTGAGAAGTTCTCATTATATAGAAGAAACTAACAGAATGTGAAATGAAGACACAGATGACATAATCTATATCATATACTGAAATCCAATTATGTGAAAAGGAGTAGGATAGCTGGGTAAACACCCAATTAAAAACTTGTTTTCCAAACTAGCAGTAAAATGGTCAAGAGTGCAGACTGTCAATCCCTTCTTTGCCACAGGGTTTTTTAATTTCCTTCAGCAAACCACTTAGCTGAGACGTAAGTGCAGCTACTTTAGCAGTCTAAAACACATTTAGCTGACATTAGTCTTCCTGGTTGCATCAGGGGCCACCACAGAGACATCTCCAAAAACCTATTCTTTCTGTCACAAGATACATGCCCAAAATAACAGGCTGAATCATGGCTGATTGTGCCTCTTCTTCTCCATTAACTCTGGAGAAAGTCTAGGGAAATGGCTCAAATTGGACACTTATTTTTAGATGGCTACAAATTGTCCAAATTCAATAAAATTAGTGACAGTTTAGTATTTTGGTTGTTTTCAGAATCAAAAACTGTGAGGCTTTCCAGAACAGAAACCAAAAGAGCACTGGAACAGGCTGCCCAGAGAGGCTGTGGAGTCTCCTTCTCTGGAGATATTCAAAACCCGCCTGGACACGATCTTTTGCAACCTGCTCTAGGTGATCCTGCTTTAGCAGGGGGGTTGGACTAGATGATCTCCAGAGGTCCCTTCCAACCCCTACCAATCTGTGATTCTGTAATTTTGTGAAATAAAGCAAAGCCACCTGAGGTACCTACATAAAGCTAAAACACTAGGACAGTTATGAAAATGATGAAATAAAGATGTCTCATTCACAGCTGAAATCTCCTGAGGTCATGATCTTACTCCCAAAGAACAAAGGATGGGGTTATATTTCAAGGAAAGCTGAAGGGGATATCCATAGCAGTGATCATTGCTCATGCCATGGCTTAATGCCTACCAGCAGGAAACAAGACAATTTCTCATATGTGAACTCTTCAAACAGAAGGCTGCATTGGCTAGGGATACACCCTGTCTCTGACCTAGTACAGGTAGGAATTCATCCAGTAAGATTCTGAAAAGACAGAAAGTGTAAATGGCTGCATAAATAATCAGGTAAGGCACTTAAAAGTGAGGAACTTCAGGTCCAGTTCCTGCTTCAAGGCATAGGAAGGAATTGAATGCTTGTGTCTCCAAGTACCCTTAAGAGGCAGGACACCACGACAGCTTCCTCCTAACAGCCTGTAGTTTTAGGTAATGCATAATGCTATGGCTCACTGATCTAAGTAACTTTTACCACCTTTTCAAAAGAGAAACAAGAGCAAATACAACCACTGTGTTTAAATTACACTTCGTTTGAGATGTGCAAGCCCGCTGCTCCCAAATTAGAAGGTACCAGTTCATTACACACAAAGTGTGGGCCCTGATCCTTTGAAAACCATCAGATAAATTCCAAGGTACAGCTTTTGGTCCTCAAGTCACCAAAGAAATAGTAAAAAAAAATTCAAACAAACTAAAAGACGACTATCAGAGATTGTTACATATCATGCTGACATTTATTTCCATCACTAGGAATGAACTGATGAAAAAGTCAGCCTCAGACAGAACAGGAGTTAAGCAGGTATCAGAGTCCAGACCTTATCACAAAGATTGAATCTCAAACTGAGCATAAAAATAGTATTAACTACTTCTACAATATATCATAATATTTCTTTACATTATCACTGCACCAAGTGAGCCTTCTAAAATTCCAGAACTGTAATTGTAGTGATCATAACCAGAAGACCATTGTGCATTGAGGAGTTAGTGATCCACACAACTGTTAACCTGAGAAATGCGCATGCCTGCACTGTGCTGTCCGTATCCCTTGGCTGCAGGACAGGCTTAGTGCCCCCACAGTAACAGAGGAGCCTGTAGGCAGCTCCCACCCGCTATTGGTGATCACACCGCCTGTGTGTCCTTGCACTTATCTAAAAATGCGGCAAGAAGTTCTCATGTGAACACCCTTTTTTTTTTTTTGACAGCAGAAATTATTAATAGAACTGTTTTCTTTTAAGAAAACCCTGTAAGAGCTCAAAAGACTTTCTTCTTTACAGTGTTAGCTCCAATAAATGGCATTTTAAGTGGTGTTTTACAGAGTGTGAGTGCCCTTCTTCTTATAATCATAATGAACCTGCACTTACAGATGCAACACAGTAACCAAGATACCTCATGCTCCAGTTGAAATACCAGTCGTTAGACTTGAAGTAACAAACTTATTTCTACTAATATCTATGTTGTTAGTAATATTTTATCCAGAACACACCACTGTAAAGCCATAATTTTGCTTTTTGAAATACACTTAAGATATGTTCTAAAATGAAATGGTGAAAGTAGAAATTTTTGAATAAGCTTCAGGTGCAGTCCATTCATGACACTTAAAAATCTGCTTGCCCAGCTTTTTAAAAGTACACAATCCTTAATATTTCCTGGCACTGTTTTTAAGAGCTTCACACCTAACATACCTAACTCTTCAACGTCATCATTTCTTTCTTACTCAGATGACCAGGAATTAGAAACTTCACCTGCTTTTTACATAGAGTTAAGAGAAGCATCTGCCTAAGAGGACTACAGACCCTCATTTAAATCATTCCAAGTTTGTTACAAGAGCTTATTTAAAGTGAGGTCCAGGTCTCAGTGAAAATCCCAGAGACCACAGTGCAATCTACTCTCAGCCGTTCCAAACATAGCTACTCAATTGGATAATAAAAAATATGTATGTAGTACATTCTTACACACTAACCTCCTTTTCTCAAGGAGATCACAAGTCCTGGCAGCTGAAAACACAGGAATATTTGGGAGGAGCGGCAAAGTGTAAGAGAGTTAAGAAGGTTTGAACACAAAAATTCTGAAGTCAAATTTGATTCTTACATCTCTGTAAATTCTGACTAAGCCACCGACTCCAGGGAAATACTCCAGATGTCTAGTAAACACAGATCAGGCACTAACACATAAAACTCTCTCCTAATAATTCCAGTGACTTCTATCCTCTCTAAAATATGCAATGACTTAGGGGCTGGGAGAAGACTTGGGCACTTTTCCTGGAGGTGTGACTCCCATTGATCTTTTTTTTAATTATTATTAATTTTATTTTAACCTGCTTTATAAACAAGTGCAATAAATAATTAGTATTCTTTATCTCAGCTGCTTAAAGATATATGCCCCTATCTTAAGGGAAACATATGGTCTACGAAAAGACTCTTCCCTCATCTGCATAGTAATTAAGCACTACTGAAGGTGCTATCAGAGAGCTTTCCTTGCCCTACAACATCATGGCTACAAGGCAACATGTCACAGTCACGATTAGGGAACAACTGCGACAGAAAAGACCATTATTTAGCTATCCGCGCTGGATTGGAAATTTAAGGCTAACCTTTTTCGTGAGTACTTCTCCATCCAGTTCAAATTACTTTCACAGATTGTGATAGTCACTGAATTCCTAGTTTGTCTTCATGAGAATGATGTTTTATAAAAGCTGGACGGTCAAAATACAGAAGAATAAATAAAGAAGGAAGAAAAACTCACAAAATATAAAAGTCACTACAACGCCTTGAGTGCTCACTGTCAGACAAACCACAGTTCCAGCGAACAGTAGATCTCTGTTAATTTTCCTAAATGATGCATTCAAGAAACAAAAGCAAAATAAAAGGAATCATCAGTTCAGCATTTAAGAAAAACCACATTTGATAGTATATTTTTAAATGAAATCTCCTCCTCCAATAAAAGTGCCATGTTGCAATCTTGTTAAGTCTATTCACAGTACACCAACTTGATCATCTCATTCTTCTCTCGCAAAAAACCCAGAGCACACATAATGACAGTGTAATCAACATTTAAATGAATTCACAAGACATTGTCTAATCTTGTAAAGACCAGGAAAGATGTAACAATAAGTAGCATAGAAACCCTCTTCACTATCCTGTATGGATAAGCTTCCTAAAATTGACGATCTCAAAGTTTGAAATGAAATTAATGAATAGAGAGATAATGGAGATAAACAGCATTTACAGCCTCATCCAGACTGATGCTGAGTCTCCTCATCTTCTACATCATTCATAATGAGGTGCAGGCACTTAGCAGGATTGGTATGCAAGATTCACTTTAATGTTTCATCCAAATCCTGCTGTGTTTATTTCTATCTATCTCATCACATAAGAGAACCTAGAACACACCTACTTTTTATTTTGAGTACGAACTTCATTTATTTTTTTGAAAATGCATTTTTTCAAAACAATGAAGTTACAGATTTTGTAGCCTCATATTTTTATATGAAAAATGGATATATCAAAACTACTGATATAATTCATCCATCAAGATCCACATAACTAAACTCTCCTCTAACCACACAAATAAGGATTACACTTTGCATCAAAGCCCTGAAAACCCAGAGAGTCTATCTCTGCACCAGAGAAAAGTGCACCAGAGAAAAGGATGCTAATCTAGCATTCAGGATCTTTAGTCTTTATCATCCCTCAATGAAATACACAGAGATACTAGTTCCATTCAGAGAGCTGCTAACTGCATTGCCTCAGAGGAGCAGTTTCTAGAAAGTCAAGTTTCAAGCTTTGTAGGACTTATATTATGCTCTGACATAAATGGGAAAAGCCCCTACACTGTCGTTCCCCTTCCCTACATTAAATGTCTGTATAAAGAAAATATTCCACTTTAGCAATGTGCATAGTATGCTGTGACTGTCATTCATCATGCTAAGTAACATTATTTCCCTCTGGTCCTCTCAGAATTTATTTCCTTATCTGTAGTCTTACAGCTGAATTATAAATTCTCTGGAAGGAAATGTCTTTACTAACAACTTGTTCAGTACCTAAAATGAAATCGAATTCCTATCCCATGACTGTTCCAAGCCCACAACAGATTCTGAAAAGGCACGCTTTTAAATCTTTACCTTAAAGTGACATATTTGTCACTCCAGCAACACAAAATAGACAAATACTATTTTTCTTTCATTATAAAGAGAACTAAAGCTTAGGCTGTATGTGATGGCATAACACAAAGGCAACGGACTAGCTTATTCTAGAGTGTTTAGAACAGAAAGTGTTTCTCTGGTGTATATTTGTAGACTATCCAGAGTGAAGTCTTGTCCTAGGCAATAGCAATTCCCAGTTAACCTTTGGAAGTCTAATCTTTCTGAGGCTCCATCAATTTCACATAACTGTATGAAATTTAACAAAAGCAAGTGTTGAATTCTCCACCTGGGATAGGGTTATCCTGGTTCTATGTACAAACTGGGGAGCGAGAGGCTGGAGCACAGTCCCATGGAAAGAGATCTGAGGGTTTGGGTTGATGGCAAGTTGAATACGAGTCAACAGTGTGCCCTGGTAGCCAAAAGGGCCAACCAGGTCCTAGGGTGCATCAAGCACAGCGCAGCTAGCTGTTTGAGAGAAGTGATTGTCCCACTCTACATTGCACTGGTGTGGCTCCACCCCGAGTCCTGTGTGCAGTTTTGGATGCCTCAATATAAGGACATCAAACTACAGAGTGTTCCCAGAGCGGGGCGACCAAGGTGGTGAAAGGCCTTGAGGGCAAGACTTATGAGGGGCAGCTGAGGTCACTTGGCTTGCTGAGCTTAGAGAAGGCTGAGGGGTGACCTCATGGCAGTCTAGAACTTCCTCAAGGGGAGCAGGAGGAGGAGGTTCTGATCTCCTCTCTCTGGTGATCAGCGATAGGACATAAGGAAATGAAATGTTGCGTCAGGGGAACATCCGATTGGACATTAGGGAAAAGTTCTTCACTGAGAAGGTCACTGGAACAGGCTCCCCAGGGAAGTGGTCACAGCACCAAGGTTGTCAAAGTTCAAGGAGCATCTGGATGATGCTCTGAGTCATACGATTTAGTTTTAGGTACTTCCACGAGGAACAAGGAGTTGGACTCGATGATCCTTATGGATCCCTTCCAATTTGAGATATTCTATGATCATATGATTCTATAAATAACAAGATGTATATTTTCATTGTATAATCTATTGATTTTATTAAATTCTGCTTAGACTTTGAGAAAGAAGTGGCTAAACTAGCCGAAGAGGATTAATGCCATAAGAAAGAAGAAAAAGAATGAATTAAAAAATGCTAGGAAAAAAATAAAATTGTTTAATAAAAGGACATGACTCCATAGTTTGGAGAGCTGGTAGCCTGAAAAAGGGGAAGTAATGGTCTCCTTGGCTTGGAGTGCTACATCTGTTTAATTGGCTATCTTCTGTCCCTTGTCCTTGCAAAAATTCTAAACACAAATTAAATAGTTTCTAGCAGACAGCCAAGCTTATATATTCCTCAGAAAATCTCTGGTAGCTTCATGTGTTTTTACAGCTTATGCATACAAAAAATGGCAACGTGTTTGGTAAAAGACAGCTCTGCACCAAATAATAGGTACTCTCCATCAGTGAACAGACAAGCTCATGGTTCAGGAGAATTCTGCTGTATATCAATCAGTTCCCCATTTCCTTGCCTGATTACTGTCTTCATGAGCTGAGGTACTCCTACGTAAAATATTCTTAGAAAGTATCACTGAACCATGTAGCTTTTTCCATGAAGTCCGCACACTACAGCAGTGAGCTGGTAGTTTGGTGAGCTACGCAAGAGCATCAGTGCTGGCTTATACATGCTGGGTTCTTAATATTCGTGCCTAATACTGATTTAATACACAATATTTGCGATTCTCATATTGTACAGTAATGGATGCATACATAAGCTTAGATCAGCAGCTACAAAGATTTTTGACATTAAGTCTCCACTTAGTTGAGATTGGCCTCATTAACATCTATATGACTTATCAAGTCATATTCCAAAAGTAATTTACATGTAACAAGTTTAACATGGTATTTATTTTCTCTGTTTCACTGTTTCTCCCACTTGATCTGTTTCTGCTAACTGGATATGATAAGAAAAGTACTTAGTCCTATGCAGTGTTTTTATCAATACTCACAAAATGTTTTACAAAGGTTTAGTATTGTGATCTCCATTGCTATCAACGGAGAAACTTTGGCACAGAAAGGTCAAGTGCCTTTTAAAGTATACTCAGCACACAAATCACAGAGCTAAGCTAACAGGACTCTTGAGTCTTAGTCCTGTACTGTATTAATACGGCTACGTCCCTCCCTTAGAGACAGAAAAAGCCAAAATCAGGTGGCTAATTACAAGTAACCACAGACAACCAATAATCCTTGAATAATCCAGTTTCAAAACCCCTGAATTATTAGATTCATAGATCCCTTGTAAGCCTCTGAAGTAATTAAAGCCTGACTGAGAAGCTAAGCGATCCTTAGCTCAAATCCTATGAATAGATTAGCTTGTGAACATAATATATGCTGACTATTAATGTGCTATTTTGCTGTATAAGCAGCAAGTGTAATTCAGCAAAACTGTACCCAAACTGTACAAATAATAGACTCACATCATCTTTACAAAGCTAAAGCTAATGTTAGGAGAAAGCATCGAGAATTTATCTCTTATTATACCAATGACAACATGAGACACTCTAATTGACAGAACACAGCCAGATACTTCAAGACTCCAAGGGATGTAGATCTGTCAATCTTTCCATAAATGAAGAAATAGAGAACTGTTTGATGGGGAAAGTCTAGTAACAGTAGTATGAACTGTTACTCTTCTACCATTTTTAAACATTTGGAAAGAAATCCTATAATTTAAGGTTTTCTAGAATTCTTAAACTACTGTTAGTTTTCTATGTTTTAACACAAAATATCCTGAATTCTCCTCTTGGAAATGTACTATAGTGTCTGGAGTAAGTTAAACATCCTTGAAGTTACCTGAAATCTCTCAATTGACCATGAAGGGAGGAAAGACCATTCATTAAATAGACTTGTATTTAAACTGCATGCATTGAGCAACAAAATGCTTAGGAAACATTTGTCTACCAAGAAGGTGGTCAAACACTGGAACAGGCTTCCTAGAGATGCTATCGATGTTCCAAGCCTGTCAGTGTTTAAGAGGCAGTTGGACAATGCCCTTAACTACATAATTTAACTTTTGGTCAGCCCTGAATTAGCTGGGCAGTTGGACCAGACAATCATTGTAAGTCCCTTCAAACTGAAATACTCTGTTATATTCTGCTCTGTTCTGTTCTATTTATTCTAAGTATTTCTATCACAATCATTGGACAGTATTTGAAAGGAATGTTAATTAACTCAATCATAGAATCATAGAATGGTTTGGGTTAGAAGGGACCTCAAAGATCGCCTAGTTCCAACCCCCCTGCCATGGGCAGGGACACCCTCCACTAGACCAGGTTGCCCAAAGCCCCATCCAACCTGACCTTGAACACTTCCAGGAATGGGGCATCCACAGCTTCTCTGGACAACCTGTTCCAGTGCCTCATCACACTCATAATGAAGAATTTCTTCCTAATATCTAATCTGAATCTACTCTCCTTCAGCTTAAAGCCATTACCCCTAACTCATCCCTATGTCTGAGCTCATTAAAACCCTCAGCACTTCATCAGAGAATAAGAGACATTTTTTCTTAAGTGAAATTGGACTGAACCTAAGCACTCATTTTTAATAGTCACAGTCACTGGATTTCTGTCAGTCACCAAGACTAGAGCATCCCTCTGAGCCATTAAGTACAACTCAGCTTAAGTGTGAATTTGATGTAATGCGAAAAGAACAACATCCATATCTGCACAAATTCTTGGTCTTTTTTTTATTTTCTGTGTCCATTTTCTGTAGGTTTTTAATGCACATTTGGAAAGAAATTAAATCTATCAGCAGATGTCCAGAAATTTTTAACAAGACTATGAGGCTAGAGCCAATTTGGACCACAGCATAAGCAGACCACTGTCTGACCCCTGTCTGATCCCTTCCTCATGAGGAATCTTCTTTGCTGAGGATTCGTTACAGAGCTTTCACAGTACAGAACTCAGGACCTGAGACATTAATGAGCACCAGTTTACATTACTAACTGCAGTATACACAATGAGTGCCTTAGGAAAGGTGGGAATGTGTATTACTCTCTGAAGCTTATGTTCCCACCTGCCCAGATCTGCAACTTCGTACTACATGCAGACACATCTTCCATATTCCTTCCTCCCCTCCCAAGAGAATCTGACACCAAACAGGACCAACAGAAAGGGTGAAGAAAAATAAAAAGCTAAGCCTCACAGAAGTGCAGCAGAAGGCCATCATGGCTATAGATTCTGTTTTGAGCACTTGTTCCACCTCTGTATTATGATGCCTCTTCACTGAAATAAACCAGTTACGCAAGAAGTTTGCTTTATATATCGGCCTTGACGTTCTGATTCCAAATGGCATTGTTGCTTCTCTATTCTAGTCACAAATGCTATACCCTCTCATGCCTTGCCTTTGCTGTTCTAAATATCTCCTAAGTTTTTGTTCCTTCTCTGTTTGGAGGTCCTGAGGGTATTTCCTAACTCTTGATACCATTAAGACTAGTCAGGCATACTTTCATATTAAGAAAGTTTCTTTAAGCAACCTGTCTCCTTTTCTAGAGAGAAAAAGAGGGGGAAATTTTTCTCATTTCTAAACATATAATGCAAACATTATGTAGTTCAAATTTAAAAATTCAAAACCCTATTTCAATTATCATTCTTGCTCAAAGAGTTCTTCATGTCTATGTAAGGAACTAACACTTCTGGCCTAATAGCTATGGCCTTGAAAATATGCAGGTGATGAAATATTTCTAAATCTCCATTAGAAGCTTAGATCACAAAGGCATTTTAATGAAAGACTAGAATTAACCTCACTGAAATGCAAAATTATACTAGAAGACTCTTTATATTACACTAACAATGATGTGAGATTATATAAGCCTTTGAGATAGCATACTGTTGCATCCAATTTTTCAGCTATGCCTTGCAAAGATGAGAAGAAAAACCTAACTATTGTGTCTCTGGTGCACTGCTAAGAAGCGCAGCATACATATAGTTAAAGTGAAAAGGAACAATAGGTCAGCATGATGAAACTTGTGGGGAAAAAAAAAGCTAGGAAATGTGGAGGTCTACAAGACATTTATATGTGTGTATATATATATCATCCCTTAAATGATCTTTGGACTCATGCCTTATATTAAAAAAAAAAAAAGAAAAGAAAGAAAAAAAAAGGAAACCAGATCTTTAGCAAAATAACAGAGAGCAACATAAAAGTGCAGATTGAATTTGCAACTGTGCTAATTTGAATCAAACCCTGGAAAGCTTCAAAAGGTTGCAAGAACTAAACTTTATAGAACTTTAGTGTAGAAATTCAACAATAATCTGACATCTGCTTCTTTCTTCTGACACTTACTGTTACACCTTCAGATGTACATCCCATATATTCAGTTAACATCAAGAGATAAGAGAAAATTTAAGCCAACTGACCTCTGTCACATCTAAAGATTCTCACTAAGTCATCCTATTATCTCCCAATAATCCTATAAAGCATCTCATGAAAACTGGAAACATCACTCACTTATTTGCAATACAAGAAGCAAGTTACTACACAAGATAAGGTTGGCAATTCATCTAGTCTAGCACCATGCTGCTGACAATGGTCAGGTTCACTTTCCTCTAAGAGGAAATTCTGCTTCTATCACAAACAGAATATAATGTCTATGTGGAGGCCTGTCCATAGCCATCATAAGCTATGGGTAGGCTTATCTTGTAAATCATGAGGTTTCATAAGCGTAATTTTACTTCTATTTTGCCTAGAATTAAATAACCATACTTTCAATTTTATCCAGCTTTCAACCTCCTTGATTCCTTGTCGCAGTAAGTTGAATGTATTAATCACATGCTATCTAAGAAAAGGATCACTTTATCAATTTTGAGTTTGCTTTTTTCCTTTTTTGTAAACATTCGTTCATTTTTGAATTATTAGCAAGGAAAGAGAAAGTTACAATACATCTTCTATACCAAAATTGTTATCTTTATACCACCGTTGTGCTTTCCACCATCTAAGCTCTCCACAATATAAGTCTGTCCATCTTTGGTCAATACACTGCCCACTTTTTCTCTCTACTTATCTGTAATACATGACAAGTCCACATCCACAAAAATATACATGTAACTATTGTCCTATTTGGACAATATAAATTCTCATTTATCTAACAGGAAAAATGAACCAAAACATTTAAAGATTTGATTCTTTGTATTTTAGAAGCTCAAGAAAAAGAAAATAAATTAATAACTATATTTGCAATTCATCCCATTGAATGCAATTTGAAACAGATATCTGAGTTACAAACTGTAAATTCAAAGAAATAATAAGAAACCAACTGCTAATAACAATGAACAGCCTGGAGCAATTAATGATTTTTTTAATGACAAATAGAGTGAGTCTGACTATAATTTTAATCCCTCTGTCATATTTTTCTTTCATATTTAATAGATTAAAAACATTTGCTGTTGTTTTTTAGTTACAGCTCTAAAGATGTATTAGGATATGACAGATCCAAGAAACCATACTTTTAAATAAAACTTCTTCATCTTGTAAATAGTCCTTTAGAATTTCTGGCTTTAATCATCAGTTTAATGAAGTCTAATGGATCTGTTATTATCCTTTCCCTTTAATGTGGTGATGAGAATAAAAATATAATTAAGGGTGTTTGAAATAAAGGAATAAAAGCTGAAGACAACGGAGAAAAAGAGATAGATACAGCAATACTACATCAATGAGAGGTCAAACAAGCTGCAAATAGCTTTTCTATAGGCAGCCACTCTAAAACACACTCATTCTATGATTCCAAAGCTTATTCACAAACCTGCAGCCTTCTAAACTTGTTACAGAAAAACCTCATGCCCCATTGTGCTATGAACAAAACAAAACAAGTCTGAGTGAACTTGTGCATCAAAAATCATTTTTAAAAGAAAATCAAGCCATATTTTACTAAAAGCAAGTTGTCTGAATGAAGCAATAATTGTGAAGGAGATGATGTGCACTTTTTGCATATTGTGATCGTGTTTTATCTAAATTAAGGTGACTCTACAGGCAAAATAAAGTCTGGTTAGTTTCCAGTAAGATAAAGAGAACACTAAATTTATGTTAAACATCTACTTTCAAGAAGCTTCTTGTCTGCATTTTGTTACCTTTTTATAGTTTTGCTGTGTTAAAGTTGTACTGGGTAGAGGACAAAATCTTAATTTGAAGAAAAATTATGAATAAGATGAGGACACATATGCAACACAAGCTTTTTAAGCAACAAAATAAATTATTTGTAGTGTCAGTATTTTCCTTAGAAGTTATCCTAAACTCAGAATTTCCTACATTGTACATTTCAAGGCATTACATCAAAATACTTTTCCTCTTGTCCTAAAAGAAAGAAAAAAGCATTTAATTTTAAATTCAGTTTGGATTTTTATGGCAAATGGGAAATCAAATTTCTTGGATCTCTAGCACAAATAGATAAATTCTTCAATTTTATTTTTCACATTCTTGTATAAGGAAGAAGCATATAAGCTATTTAATCAATAGTATGATCTTTCTTTCCCTTTCTTATCTAACACTAGAAAACCTGTATTATACATATCTCATTAATAAAAAAATAATCAGTTTTATCACAAGCCTATGACTTCCCATCATAGTAGTACAGCTTAAAAAAATCTTGAAAATTTGTACTACGCTGTCTTTGTTTCTTGATTTAAATATGTTAATCAATATTTTTATAACAACATCTTACAGTAAATTTACTAAGCATTCTTTCAACACACTCAAAAATAAGTATGGGTTTAGAAAATAGTGACAGGAAAAAAACCATGGGTTTTGTATATGAAGCAACAAGGGGGACAAGATTAAGTCATTTTAGTTTGATAGATGGTATGAACCTGTTCAGGAGCTGCATAGGAAAGCTTATCTTATTGGTTTTCTCCTTGGACACTTCTAGCTGCACTGCTTGTTAAAGAGAAGACAATATCTGGAGGTAGATCAGGAGGTAGATTCATCTTGGCTATTGTGTTATTTCAGCTCATCGATGAGATCAATGAAATGCACAAGAGATTTATTTAGTCTTTTATACTAAAAAAAAGCAAAAGCTGCCCAACTCCCCACATTATTTCCTCCCTACACCACCCATTGAATCTCTTCCTAGATTGTTGCAATACATGCTACTCCTTTAGTTATTAACTCCTTTGGCTTATCATTTCCACTACAGAGGATCTACACTTTTCCTTGAAGCCTAAGGGAATTTTGCCAATGGAGTACAACTTAAAGTGCTCAGCAAAATGAACAAAGAACCTAGAATAATCTTTGCATACAACTAAGTCACCTCATTTTTTTCCTAAAATGTGTGTTTGAAATAAGATCATGTCATTTAGATTTTCTTCATAAGCAGTTGGAAATAGTGTATCTTTTGTCAGAAACAGAAAATTAGTATGTAATGAATGCTATTTTTCAGGAAAACATTGCTAAAATTTTTCAACTTCTTTTCCCTTCTAATACACAGAGAACTGAATTTTATCCAATTTTTTTTTCCATTGTCATATATACCTAAGCTCAATACAGTACCAAAATAATTTTTCTTTGCCTTTTGCCTGTTTCTCCTTTTGATGGAATAGTGGCATAAGGGAGAGCATCAAGGTGGACAATTCTGAAGAATTTATTCATGACTCCTTGGTTCCTCTGAGCTGCCTGAAGTACATGGCATCACAGCATGACTCTTGGGTTTTCCTATATATGCAAGGATAATGATAATTAGACATTTTGTAAAGAATAAAAAGTTAAGCAACTCCTCCCTCCTTCCCTTTCACACAACAGTTGTAGCCAAACAGTTGTTCAAGCTTGTTATGCACAATCCTGTTGTTATAGGGAGAACTATTTCATAAGAAGATTAGATATTAGCTTAAGCTGCCTTGGTACAACTGAATAAGCATGAGCCTGCAGATATACAAATGCTAAATCCACTGGCATTATCATTTCTTAAGCATTCGGAAACCTCCAAGCTTTTCTAGATGGTAAAGCATCCTACTACACATAAGTCTATTTCACAGACATACTAAATCTGTTTATTTTGAATAGAAGCAGCATTGTTCAAGTTAAGTTATAGTGTAATAAACAGATTAGGGCATTAGGCAACAGAATTATTAAAAGTGAAAGAACCTCAAAATGCAGGAAAAGAAATGAATGCCAAATCCTCTATTTCAAACAAAAATGCAATGAAATTTAAATTAAATCTAGCTCAGAATGATTTACCTTTTGGCATCATACATCAGTATTTTAAGTACCAGTTCAGAAAGTAAATAACACTCCAGGTTGAATGAAAAATTACCCTGTCTCTCCTGATTCAGTGTGAATTGTCAAATTTAAAGTAACCTGCAGTTACGTATTTAGAGCACCTTGTTAAAGTACTGTTTGTTACACCAAAGTAGAGATGGGAACTTCCAAGATTTTAACTTGCTCCTGGAAATCTGACTGCGTTTCATCTTTTTTCTGTTGTTCTCAATGGCTTATGGCAATTTGACAATAATGCAAATGGGTTATACATAACATTTTCTTTCACCTGCAGAGGTAAAATTCACAGGGAAAAGGTTCATCCACTACCTTTCTCTATCAGACTTTAACTAATAGGAAGATAGGTCCTATGCTGGACCTTAACACAGAAATCCCTTACTGTTATTACACCAATTGCTATTACAAAGCAAAATCTTGCATCAAAAGTCAAAAAGAGTCAGTGATCCTTCCTGAGTAGAAGGTTTCTTTATTATAATATAAAGCTGGCTATAGCTGTGTTTCTGGCACTATGTAACAGTATTTCCATACTGAAGTACAAAGGCTGAAGACTAAGGACTTCTAAATTGTCTTTGAAGTGGTTCAACTTTTCATCAGAACAGATTTTGCAGATACTACCAGAAACTGCAGAAACAAGGTCGGGGGTGGGAATGTGAATTGCCTTCGAAAAGTTATTAAAATCTGGTTATTTATAGTCTCTGTAAATCCAAGGGACTTTATAGCTGCCCTGCTTAGCTTTAGAATGTTGTTCCGAATAAAAAACAAACAGAAAACTTTCTTACATTTAAACACCATTGACCTAAGTTTCTATCACTTTCAAAACTTGCCTAATATTAAAAATTGAGTTAAATATCGAAACCGTAAAATATTCAGCTTACAACAGCAGACCTAAACACAAAAAGCTCAAGCATCCTGTTTAAGCTCTTTTAAGAGAACACAATGTGCTGGTAGGTATATGTCTCAAGAATACATATATCCCCATCTCTAGTCAAGAAAGAGCTAAAGAGCTACCTTTGTGTCAATGGTAGAAGTATCAGACCTTAAGGCATTGAACAAAACAATCATCAAGTGAATATTCATGGGAAACAAGAATAGGTCGTCTTCTCCTAGTTGCACTGTTATGCAAATGTCTTAGAGATAGGTGTTCAAACCACATTTTAACTCAAAACAAGCTCTTTGTTACATTCAGGCTGTGTGCTTGTCCTAACAGAAATGGGGGAATATCAGTGTGCTCTTCAGATAGCATGGAAGTCAGAAAACCCAAATACATATGAAAAGTTATTGCCTTGGGTTATCTACTGTGGACACAGATGCTCAGGATAAGTAAATCACGCCAACAGACTGAAAGCCAGTCTCGCCTGCAACTGTCAGAGATGGAATACTAGAGTAGTTGGACCCTTGGTCTCCAAAAGGGGCATTTCTTATAGTGTTACCTTTGAGTTCAATTTTCAAATATTAGATCAAATAAGAATATTATATTCTAGGTTTGAATACGCTATGGCATTCTATACCACTTAAATATTTACAGCACCTTTGAAGTAATACAATGAATTGATTAATGGTGTTTCAGACATGTCAGACAAATCTGGGGAATTTAGAGATAACTACAGTAGGATTTTTTGGGGTTTTTTTTTTTTAATTTTTATTTTTAATGAGTTCTTTTCTGCAAGACTTCTATGTGGAGTTTTCTTTGAACTACTTCTATATCAGGAAGTCAGCGAGCATGCTTGTCATTCAAGGATTTGCTGTCCCCAACCCTTTCTAATCCAGAGCATCAACAAACACATTTAGCATTCAGTTTGCCCTATCTTGTACATAAGACAGAATACCTGGAACTGAAGAACAAAATATCTCTATGGTAAGTTGTACTAAGTCCTCCTCTTCTTCTGATGATAGCCCTGTGGTTGCGCTGCATTTATTCTTCTCCATCTCATTGTTCTGTAAAGTGGGAAACTTCTGTCTACTGTCAACAGTACTAGTTGCTGGGAAACACACTGCAGCAAACAACTATCCACTCACCATTTCAGTTTTCAAAATGGAGTTTGAGAAGAAAATTAGACATCCAAACAGAAAAATATTACTTTGATCTAGACCCAAATTCCAAAGAGAAGACATATTCATACAAACTGTTGCAGTTGTTCTGTTATGATTTGTGGATTTGCTTGTTTGGTTTTTGTAACGGCAGCAATGTTTTACCACACTATTTAATGAAACACAACTAGCAATGTAAAGACCCCTTCAGTGAGAAAGCAGGCTTGCCATAAATGTAACTTCTTAATTTGTCTATGCAATTTACTGTTATGCTATGAGATTCAGTCCGCTACTGTGCACTACTCTTTTCCCTCCTGCTTATTTGTCTGTCATATCATCTCTCAAAAACAACCTTGTTTTTCATAAATCCGGCTGGGTCTACTTACAATCAGCACTGACTTGTTTGTAAAGAACTAGCTTGCTCTCACTTTATTGGTTTACATTTGGATTACCTTGAGACAGTATAAAGGGCAGAATTATGCTGTGTTTAATGTATACAAAATGTAGTGTTGTATCTTTCGTGTGAGTATTTTATCCCAATTCCTTTACAGGGAAAATCAAGTAGAAAGATTTAGTAAGTGAACAGAACTGCTAAAAGAAACTGAAATGCCAAGGCAAGGGAGAAAAACTAGCTTGAAAGAAAAAGGTATCTATTTCAGTGTGTAAGTGTGAAAAAATTTTGGAATATTCCTTGTTCCTTTCAGACTGTTGAATGCTTTCATTGGCCATGGCAGCAACATGTTTTAGCAATACGAACCACTGTTTTTTACTAATAACTTGTCCTGTTTTCAGCTGGGATAGAGCTAATTTTCTTCCTGGCAGCTGGTATAGCGCAGTGTTCTGGATTTTGTATGACAATAATATTGATAACACACTGTTGCTGTTAAGCAGTGTTTACAATTAAGTCAAGGACTTTTCAGCTTCCCGGGCCCTGCCGTGAGGAGGCATGAGCCTTCTGCAAGAGGGGCACAAGAAGCTGGAAGGGGACACAGCCAAGACAGCTGACCCAAAGTGGCCAAAGGGATATTCCATACCATATGACGTCATGCTCAGTGTATAAGCTGGGGGAAGTTGGCCAGGGAGGGCTGTGGCTCGAGAACTGGCTGGACATTGATCAGCAGTTGATGATGCACTGTGCATCACTTGGTTTGTATATTATAATTATTGTTGTTGTTTTTTCCTTTCCTGTCCTATTAAACTTGTTTTTATCTCAACCCACAAGTTTTACTTTTTTTTCTATTCTCTCCCCCATCTCACTAGAAGGAGGGAGTGAGCAAATGGCTGTGTGGTTGTTTTAGCTGCCTGCCGGGTTAAACCACAACGTAACTGAAGATAGAAAGGGGCAAGATTTCTTGCTGACTAGTAAAACGAGGTCAAATTTTTCTGAAAAGGTCTTGCTGAATTTAATATACAATCATATTCATGTAGAATTCTACAAGGGTTATACGGAAATATGAAAGAATTTGAATACTGTTTTAGCATCATTTCTGAAGGCTTTAATTAGTTTTATCTCTATTAACATTTATAGGGCACGTCTGCAAAATGTGGTGATTGATTTCAGGCAAATAGTCAGAAATGAAAACTTTGTACTTTGGTGTAATCTCATTTTTTGTGCAATTGGTTTTTATTCTGTGCAGGTCTTTTAGAACTTTTGCATTTCTTTACCACATTGGTTTGAAAACTCACTAAAGATAAATGAGACTGTGACATGGCTAGAGACTTGTGCTTTAGGACACCAGCTGCAAAGGAAAGCATTTGAATAGAAGACTCCCTAAGAACTGCTTCATTTCATACGTCTCTACAACACATGTTATCGTCAGCTTTTTCAAAGCAGTCATCATCACAAAACTTAATGAGGACTTGGGCAAAGATTTTCCATCTAGTCCTTTATAAATCCTATGAATCTCTGTGTAGGTTAAAACCATAAATTTCTTCAAATTACATTAACAGAACATTTCTTCTTGATGTTATTTTGTAGTGATTTCTGGGCAGACAGAATTTGGCATTGTCTACTTTCCTGTTATAGCTTACTCTGCATCCTTCTCTAGTAAAGTTTCACTTCCAAGTCTTACTCAACTCTGTTCTAAGCTACATTAATCCATGCTCGAGGAAAAGAGCAGGTCTCTTTTCTAACCAAAAATGACTGGCTTGGTAGATGTAGGGAGAGCAATGGATATTGTCTACTTTAACTTCAGTAAAGCTTTTAATACTTTCTCCCTTAAGATTGCCACAGACAAGCTGCTGAAGTATGGGGTGGATGACTAGACAGTGAGGTGAACTGAAAACTAGCTGAATGGCCAGGCCCAGAGGGTCATGATCAGTGGCACAAAGCCTAGCTGGAAGCCAGTAACTAGTGGTGTACCCCAGGAGTCAATAGTGGGTCCAGTCCTGTTAACATCTTCACTAATGATCTGGGTGGTGGGGAAGAGTGTTCCCTCAGCGGGTTTGCTCATGACACAAAACTGGGAGGAGTGGTTGATATGCCAGAGTCATGCTGCCATCCAGAGGGACCTCAACAGCCTGGAGAAATGGCCTGACAGGAACCTCATGAAGTTCATCAAGAAGTGCACCAGTATATGCTGTGCACCGATCAGCTGGAAAGCAGCCGGGCAGAAAAGAACCCGGGGGTCCTGGTAGACAACAACCTGATCATAAGCCAGCAAAGTACCCTTGCAGCAGAGAGGGCTAACGGTATCCTCGGCTGCATTAGGAGGAATGTTGCAAGCAGGTTGAAGGACATGATCCTTTGCCTCTACTCAGTGCTGCTGAGGCCACACCTGGAGTACTATATCTAGTTCTAGGCTCCTCAGTATAAGGCATGGACATACTGGAGAGAGTCCAACAAAGGGCCACAAAGATGATGAAGAGACTGAGGCACCTCTCCTATGAGGAAAGGCCGAGAGAGCTGGGACTGTTCAGCCTAGGGAGGAGAAGGGTCAGGGGGACCTGATCGATATATAAAAACACCTGAAGGGAGGGTATAAAGAAGACAGAGACAGGGTCCTCTCAGAGGTGCCCAGTGACAGGACAATGGGCACAAACAAACATAGGAGGTTCCCTCTGAACATCAGGAAACACTTTTTTTTTACTGTGAGGGTGACTGAGCACTAGCACAGGTTTCCCAGAGGTTGTGGAGTCTCCATCCTTGGAGATACTAAAAAATATCTGGACATAATCATGGGCACCCAGCTCTGGGTGGCCCTGCTTGAGCAAGAGTGTTGGACCAGATGAGCCCAGAGGTCCTTCCAACATCAACCATTCTGTGATTTTATGATTCTGTAACAGAGACTTGCATCATATATGACTGAAGCTCAGTGAAGGTACAGAACTCAACAAAAGTGTTCAAAGCAGAATGAAAAGGTGGCAGCATCCTATAGAGAATCAAATTGAAATGCTAATTGCATCAGGCTTAGATTTATCTGATACTATTAATCCTCCACTTAAATGAACATTAAATCCAATAAAATATAGTTCTTTGCCATGTACTAATACCAACACACTTGTTGGGTAATACATTATTTATGTGTGAACTTTGCTGATAAAAATGCCTTGATATAAAACCTGATGCAAGTGTCCTGCTTGACATATTCATAGGAAAATGCTAAACCTGTGAAGTATATTGATTTATCTTATATCACATTGTTTCTCTGTTTAGACACAAACAAGGGATCAAGGGCCTTTTCTGTTTAAATTACTTTCTGTACTTTATAACATTAACATTATTAGACTAGTTGACAACCCATACTACTCCTATGGACTTCATTATAACTAGAAGAAATTTATGGCTGAGAAAAATAATAGATAATTACAGATAATAGACAAAGATAATTGTTCTCTCCCACTTCAACCATCTGAAGTTCTCCCAGCAAAAAAATCCTAAGTAAGATTCATTCAGTCACAACACGAGATACTCACTGTTAACTCTACGTTCTGCAAGTTGATTGAACAAGTAGTTGTGACTAAGGAGTAATTTACACTATGAAGACAGAAGCATATAAAATGGTCAAGCTAATGATGGCTTATTATTCAGAATCCCCCACAAAAGGAAGATACAGTTAGCTTCATTTTATGAATCTTTTGCAGTGCTTTTAACAGTACCTGGATAAGGAGCAGATGTGAAAATAAAACATTATTCCATAATGCTTTATGATCATCAATCTCATTTGGGTGTTTCCACTCTCATTTCATTTTATATCAGTTCAGGCAACAGGACTACGTATTTCCATGAGCTGCATTCCATTCACCAGACAATCTTCAGGAGGGAAAAACTGTCAGTGTTTGAAAAGAGTTATTGGTATGACAAGGGTAATTATAATAGTGCTTTATGCTTTGGGGAGTAATGTAACACAGCTCTGGTTTGTGGGCAGCAGAGAGACTTTAGTTATAATGTACGTAGTGTGGTGTGTTATTCTGTATTATTAGCCCTGCATGGCATTGCTAAAGAGAAATGGTGGCAAGTCAGACTAATATAACAGGAACTAGAGTATTTGTAATTCCCTCCTCAACATCTGTTGCATAAAATGTAATTTGCTCATTTGTGCAAGCTGTGCTTCTTTAAAGGCAATCTCCAAATCCCTTTTTGGATGTACCTGCCTCGATTTGTACAATTTGAATGTGGCCCAACATAGCCTGCATTTCAATTTCACCTAATTTGAGAACGCTGCAGTGAGCAACCTGTTTGTTTAAATTATGTCAAAAACAAAGCAACACAGGGGTATGAGTGACCAGAGAGTCAGAAAGGAAGAATCCAAAGAGGGATTGTTCTGTTGTTTTTTCAAGAGGAATAGCTCTCAGATCACCAGGAAGAATATTAAGCAAAGCAGTTAATATGTAGTTAAAGGAATCGTAATGCACATGAACATATGTTGTTTTACCTAATTTTGATCAACTTAAAAGTAAAAATGTCTTTATTCTTTCAGTTGTGTTTAACATGCCATCTGGTTTAATTATTCCTTAGGTAGCACACTATAAAGTTAATAGTAACAGTATTGTTAAGCCAATCAGAAAGAATGTTTCTGATGTGATTTTTCACCAAGGATGTTTCTCTCAAACCCATTGACTACGAGGTCAATGTAATAAGCTTTTGCATAAGTATTACATTACTGCCAGTGCTTGGCAGATGTTAGCTCAGAATTGCCACCTCTAGATTAACTCAAATCTGTTTACTCAGTGAAAGAATTTAGTCATAATCTAGAGTGCTCCTTTAATTTTGAGTTTCAGGTAGAATTTTAATTTTAAAACTATTTAAATACAGTTTTTAAATAGTTGAAAAGGTATGATGGCATTAAAAACACGTGATCTTACAGGATTGCCTGTTAAAAGGAAATAAACTGCAGTTTATAAAAGTCATGTTGATTAAAGAGACAAAATACTAAAGTCAATCTCAGTCCTCATTTCAGCAAGAAAAGATATGCCCAGTGAGACTTCTGAAATCCACTGCTTTAATCAGTTAGGGAAGTGAAATATGGAGTGTTCATTATTCATTGTAATACCAGAGGGAAGCTAGGGATTTAGGGATTCACTTCAACGTCTTTGAGTTGAAAAGTGATTTCAAGCAGTTTTGCATAATCCCGATTTCAGAGAATCCTAGTGAAGTTCACCATTCCACTCCTGCTGATTTTCAACAGGACCTAATTATTGTTTAAGATCCTAGCTAAAAATTACTTTGTATTGTTTATCTTCAAAACTATTATTACAAAAAAAGAACGCTGTAATAAATTATCACAGAGCTGAACTTTTTCCTATGACTCTAAAAAATTCTGTTTCCCCTGAAGGTGTTTCTGATATGGGGGGGAGGACTCTAGAACAGAATTTCATCTCAACAAATGCATAAGAAATACTTTATGAAACACACAAACACACAACATACTATTCTGAATTTAGCAAAAGAAAGGGAGAAGATTTAGAATACTCTATTGGTAGGAGAGTGCTTGATATTCTCATCATCATAACATACATATTTCCATTCTCAAATGTAGTATTACGTGTTCTCATTCCCTATTCCGGATTTCAACTATGCATGTAATAAAGAATGTTACATGATGATCATGAATTAACAGACCAGATATCAGTCACACTGAAAAAAAAAAATATTAAATTGCTTTAAGCAAACAGGTGTTTTCCCAATTCTTTGCTGCCCATTGCAGCTGCATACAATTTATGGCATAATACTGCTATTTGAAATTATACCACTTACAGTGGTGTCTGGTGACACCATGAAATACAAGAGGCAAAAAATAACAATTTCTCAACAGCCATACTAAATGGAGTTAATGGAAATCATTTGTGGTTTACTAACTGCCTCCAAATCTCATCCAGCCCAGGACTCCCTGAGCAGAAAACAGCTGGGGGACAGGAGGGCTTTAGGGACAAGTGTCATATAACCTTGTGCTGTCCTCCGATTGCCCTAGGTATCCATTTATAGCTACTGCTGTGATTACTGGGCTGAATGACCTGTTGATATAACTAAGTAAATTTGTTCCTATGTTTCAGTATAAATAAAGAACAGAACTACATCCCATAAAATGATAAATAAATGATAACAGACAATTTCAGGTACTTGAATGTGTTTTATCAATAGAACAAATGTTACCCAAAATATAGGAATCTCTCCCAGGACTCATTTTGGGAAGTCCTAAGGATAAGGACGTACAGTATTGATGAATAGAAGAGATTGTAGCTGTAACTCAAAACTTGAACTTAAAAAGCCTTATCAACCAGTCCAAAGGAGCTAATCAAGATGTAAGAGATATCAGGAGACAAAGACAGTAATCCATAGGCAATTCCATGATTTTAGTGCAGACTGTTATCAGAAGGGGTAACCTCTCCGTTATCCCAGCCACGTGTTCCTACACACCTTATGCCAGCCATAGCTCTCAGAGAAGCTATCTGTCTGAAAACCAATTTCACTACAAGAGGGAGAAAAGAAAAAAGAGAAAAACAAAAAGAAAAATGTATTGGATGGCAATCACTTCCATGATCTGGCTCTCAGTGTGGTAAGAGCTCAGTCATGGTGAGTTGAAGTGATTGAAAACCATGGGCTCAAGGGCTGTAAAATATTCTTATTTGGATACTGTAGATTGTTCTAATTTGTATCAAGTAAACAAAAATACCCAGGTATAAGAACATTTAATAAATGTTGCTGGCTGGCTATTCTCCTGTATTCAATTACCAACACCATGAATGTAACACCAGTGGATGAGTGGATGGTTTAGAGCCTATTACAGCATCTGTCTTCTGCTCCAAGGGAATGGCAGCCTGTTCATGTTCCGCCCTTCTCAAATGCAAATCATGCGTGCCCTAAAAGTAACTTATTCATAATCCTTCTCCCTCAGTGGCTTATCCACAAGGGGCACAATCCATCATCTAGGAAACACAGGGTTAGGGGAATCGTCAAGGATATAGTTCTGATGAGGTGCTGCACAAATTTGGCACATAATAGCTTAAATTAAAAGTGAGCAGTTGAATGATATAATGGACTGATTATTGGAAAAGAAAAAAAAAAAGGCAACACGGAAATAAGTTAACAGCTAGATATTACCATCTCACAGATGCCTAACATTAAGAACAGCAATATCATTAGATGAACAACAGTCTGGAAGAGATCTCTTCAAGTCATCAAATCCAGCGCCTTGCTATCACAGACCCCTATGTATTAAAATCCTTTTCCTAAAGCAATTAAATCCCACTTCCACTTAATCCTGAGCTAACATTGTCCTTGGGTTTTTTTCTTTTTTCTTTCCTGTTGTTTATTCTCCTGATGTACCTTATTATATCTCTCAACTGTTGTTTGACTAAACGAGCCAAGAAATTTTAAACTTAATTGCTGCAGTGGACATTCCATTCTTCTGAACATCCTACCACTTTTCCACCTAGTTCAGTATGAGTTTCTGAATAAAGGGAATTATATACAGCTTTGCTGCTAAAGTCTCAACAATGCTTCTATAGTGATATTAATACTTCTCTATTTTCTAACTCACCTTGGGGTCACACATCTTTTTCACAATCCCAGTAATGATTCATAGCTTTCCTGCAATGAACCAACATGCCAAGAATCTCTATTCCTGGACGATGATAGATGAGCTCTCATTTTACTGAAGAAATTCATGATGACAATTAATAAACACATGATGTTGTACTTCATCTAACTGTAGTTCATCCCCTTTCTATTATTTAAGTCTTCAATCTCATCCACTGGTGTTACACTTTTTCTTACACTATGACGTATCAGTAGGATTTTAAAATGCAAGCTAAATGAGATACGTGCACCCTAAGTATACTTCCTTCTTGAAGCATTACATACAAGGCATTCTTTGATATTATTGACTGCAATACAAAATATCCCAGACTCATATTGAATCAAATGATGCCATGATTGAACCATTTATTCTAAAACAGTGAAACCAGCCAAGCAACAAATTCTACATACAGAGACTACTGCAACAGCTATTTGATTTTATATGTAAAAGAAAATGATTAATGTTTTTCATTTAGTAGGAAACAGCTGCACTCCCAACTTCACTATCTGGAAAACAGGAGGAGAAGTAGCTGTTTAAAAAATCATATCATTTTTAGTGAAAAATGGCTTCAACTTTGGGAATAATTGCTGTTGTCAGTAGTTTGCTAGAAAATTACCAGCCAAGCATTGAAATAAAATATATTAAGATTCAGAAGATTTTTAAATAATTATCAATGTGAAAATGAATTACAAATATCAACTATTGGCCTGTTCACACATATTAGCAGTCAAGAATACACCATGCCAGCTTAAAATACATTCTCCAGTCACTCACACACTATGGTAGCTACCTAAGTGCAGCAGGAAGCTGTTGCAAAGGGCAACCTTTTGAAGTAGAAAGTAACCACTCAGTCCCTTTCTGTCACTCTCCCTCTTTTATTGCACGTTCTAAGAACTTGATCAATGAAACAAGAGATACTGAATTATTATGCCTTTTGCCATAATTTTTCTAAGTGGAGAACTACATTCTTGAGGAACAAAAGATGCACTGGGATTCAGTGAATGTTAGGTCAGTCTTTCTGTTCCCATGTCAATCAAGTGCAAGAAAATATTGACAGCTTTTCTACCATTTTAATAAGTGTACTGCTCTTTAGAAAAGGGGTCAAACGAATGATTTTCCTGTAGAGAATCTGACACAATATTTTCTAACTAGAGAAGTAATTGTTTTTCTGTAAATGCAGTTACAAGATCTTGAGTTTTAATGTGCATGTACAGAAATGTACATCACATGTATTTAGTTCAGAAAGACTGTTTGTTTGATTTTGACTGCTGACCAAGTTTTTAAAGTACTAAACCATGCAACAGTCTGACACACCAGTGCTGGACATGTTCCCAGCTGCTGGCCAGAATCTGATCACCTTTTTCTAAGCAAGGTGTTCAACAAAGTAGTAAAAAACCCTCCTGTCTAACACCACCTGTCAGCTGGGCTTCAGACCAGGCCACCGGTCTGAGACAGCACCTGTGGCTCTGCTGGATGACCTCCGCATTACGGGGAAAAGGAAGACAGTCCTATGAATTCTAACAGACTTGGCAGCTTTGGTATAGGTGATCTCCAAGTACTCCTACTTTCATCCCAAAGACAGCTGCAGAGGGCAAACAGTAATAGTCTGAAACGACTTGGGTCATTTTGCTCAGACCACAAACTCAGGATAGGGCATTTCTTTTCTCTGCCACCTTCAGACTCTTACAGTGATCATACTACTCCTATTTACTCCTCATCAGGATCTAGGTGTGAGCAGGAGAATGCACACATTGCATTCAACTCTACCCCATTCCAACTGTGAACATAATAAACTCTATAAAAAGCTCTTGTTTAAAGAGGAGGCAGCAAGAACTGAATCAAGGAAGGCCAAAATAATGCTGGAACCTTGACAGAAGTGCTCCGAAAAACAAACTTTCTCTAGAATTGCTCCCATTTACGAATAGGTTTGTCTTTGTGCCGCTAAATCAGGTCACAGCTTCAGATGTCTTTTCTTCATCTATTGCTCAGAAGGCCACGACAGCAAAAATATCCTCCTGGTGTTCAGCTGTGACTTACTGGAACTTACCCGCTTTTCAGGGGTGGGTTGGTCATGGTGAAGCGGTCATTCATACCTCCAGATTTGCACTGCATGTACAGAAGGAAGAGGGAACTGTGATTTTATGTGGAAATGAAGCTCCAAATGAGACAAAATTCAAAAGCCCATGCTTAGCAACATAAAACATCTGCTAAGCAATAAGAATGTGTACAAAGTCTAGTTCAAACTTTCAAAGGCCTACACTGGTCTGTGAAAGTAACTTCTCATGGCATTGCCATTCCTAGAAAACAATTATGTTTGTCATTCTTGACAATGAAGTGTAAGAAACAAAAAATCTATGATGGTATTAGCAGCATTGTGATACTAATTCCCACAAGATTAATGAAATAAAATAGAAACCAAATTTATTCAGATTAATTTACCCTAATTTTCTTCTTTTACAGACAAAATAGAAAGACTTCTATAAATTAATTGAGCTATTTATTTTACAAAAGAGAGAGAGGGACATGCTTGTTGTCAGTGTTTTATGAACCTGAAAGGTAATGTGGTCCATAAAACTCCTTGACACTTGTTTTTGAGCTTCACAAAATTAGAGTCTGTACCTCATACTTGAAGTGTCAAAAAGACTAGTTTATTTTGCCTGTTTCATCTACCAGACAAATTTCCTGCTCACGAGAATTTGTTTCATAGATTTTTACTCCCTTCTCTTTAAAAAATAATAGAGATTAAGTTCCTTGAGGTAGTAAGTCTTTTATCAAAGGCAAAAATAACAGATGCCTGTCCTGGAAAAAAAAAACATGCCACAAGCACTCTTTTTCAATGTTATTGAAAACATACATAGAAAATGCATTTATGTTTAGAATCATGTTGTTAGTGCAAGATCAATATTCTTCATGTATATTCTTCATCTTACAGAAATCTGCTTTTTATAGGTATAGAAACTAGTCAGGCAATGGAGAAAAAAAAACCTATAAAATGAGGCTTACGCTGTGTATGCGTGTATCCTAATCAGTACAGGCAGAATCACTTTCTAAAAAGTACATTCTAGGAACAAAAGATATTAATTTTCAGTATTTGTAGAAGTGCCACGCATGCATGAAAAAGTTTTCAAATATTATAGTACACCGAATTGAACAGAAAACCAAAGCACATTTTAAGAGTGATTTCACAGAAGTACATTTAGAAATCTAGTTGGTTTCAAAAAAAGCTATATATGTAACTTAAACAGAAGTAAGAAATATCAAACAAAATAATCAGGCAAGTTTGAAAAAAAGTAAAGGTAGAGTTTGGCAGATATTTTGATAGCATTTGCATTAATTTCACATGTGGAAGCTCTTCTTCCTTTGTTAGCTTCACTGGCTCAGACACTCACGCAAACTTGCAATGTGTTGTTTCACCATTAGTCATTTTAAATCCAAGTTAAGGAGAAAAAAATGTCTTCTCTTTTCACCATTAATTCTCTTTCATTATTTGCGATTGATTTAAAAGTAGTGTTTTCAACTGTTTACAGACAATAAATCATTCCTCATTTTGTGTGTTTAAACTTGCTGAAATTTCTTGTTCTCTGTAAATAAACATTATGGTAATTTTTCTGGAATAATATCACATGTTAAGATACATAGGTTTAAAATCTATCAAGCAACATTCTTTCTGCCTGAGTATACTCCCAATAATAGCTACTTTCAATGTGAAAGGAAATACATTTTTATGGCTATCACTATTGTATTTTATAAAGCCAAGCATTGCAACATTGGATGAAGCTTCTGGCCAAGATTTGTTTTAGTATGTACAGCAACTGAATGAGTTAGCCCATACACATTCTGTAAGATCTTGATTTTCCTGCCTCTCAGCTAAAATACTACCGATGTTGGGGAACTAATATTTTGACAGTTTGTTAACAGCTTTAATTCCTCCACTATGGCAGTTCTTGCATTAAGCAAAAAGACAGAAGCGTACGTTCTCCCTTTCACCAACTACGTCCTCCTGACTAGCAGTAACATTTCAGACTCAGGTGCCCATGGAAAAGGCAAGGAGAGACAAGGCTCAACACAGAATCTACTAACTGAAAGCAAGCACTCAACCCAGCTCTTAGCTTTCTTTAAATGATTTGCAGCCATAGACATATCTCATACTGTATTACAATTAAAGCTATTTATCTTACAGTCCTAGAAAGAACTGCTGTTATCAATATTTAAATATTTAAGTGGTTTTATATAATTTTGGAGGAAAGATCCACAGAAGAAAAAATATTACATTTATTTACTGATCAAGCTACTCCTAAATAAACAAAATTACTCCTCTCAAAAATTCCAGACAAGATATAAATTAGCCAATATCATACATCCATTTCCAAGGAAGTAAAATTAAAATGGATGATCCAGAGTGTCATGTGGTTTTCTCATATGTGTATCCCTGTGTTTATAGATCAATCAATCCTGGGATGTAAGTAAGAGGAAAAGCAACTAACACACAAACAAACCTCAGTGTGAATTTACAAGCTTTACTTTTTTTAAGGACAGAATTTTGTCTGAAGGTTGTCTGTCACATAGTTGTACCTGATTTGAAAGGCGCTCTGTTGACTTTTAAAGAAATGCTGTCAGAGTCTGCAAACCAAAGCTAATATCCAACTTCCAATTCTTTTCAACACCGCAGCAAGCAAAATTCAAAATTTTACTTCCTCTATTATTTATTAAAATTTATACCTTTTCTTCTTCTGAGTTTTCCATCTTACCATCCAATTAAAAAAAAACCAAACAAAAAAACCCTACAACCAACCAAAAAACCCAACCTCATGGCAGTATCTCTGCTCTTCAGGGGAAAACAAATCAGCAAATTTAGAGATGTGGGGAAAAACTGTTATATTTTGATCAGTTAAGTTCAGCTACAGTGCTACATCCTGAAAATAAGTATATGCATTATAGAAATATACACTGAGAAGAGTAAACCAGAAAGCGAAACAAGAACATGAAACTGGTCAAAAGCAGACTTTAGAAACACTGCTCTTTCATTTTACAGAAGAGCTCTGAAATTTTTATTCCATATGCTTTATAAGACCATTCCTTTCAAACAAAGACCAAAATCAACTAGCTCTGGTTTAAGTTCTAGTTTCCTGACACCCACTTTTAAGAAAGAGAGCTGTTCCTCTTCCACAACTGGAAAAGTGGAGATTATCCAGCCCTTTGTCACAAAAAAACATACATGACCTGAGTAATATTAACATGCATCTGAAATTTAGACACCCTTGTCATGATAAATGACGTATACTCATTGTATATAGCAGGGCTCTCCAGCATTGTGGCAACTTAAAATCTTTGTTCAAATTACATGCGCTGAAACTGAAAGCATATTTTTTCTCAACAGTTCAATAGTTCTAACCCTCTGTGCATAGTCACGTCTGTTGCTTTAATATACTTTTAAAATAATTAAAGACAATTTAAAATAAACAGGAAAAAAATAAACTCTAATTTCAGGTATCTATTATATTCTCTGTGCACTGCCAGTTTACTGAGTTCTAATAAGGTACATATACGCAAGCCTACAGTATGCCATACCACAGTTTATAATTGGTTTATAATTGGTCTCAGAGAACTTGATGCATGTGGAAGAAAACCAACCAAGCCCAATTCTCAAATCTCTGCAGATCTAGCAGTTGGGAGAAAAAGTCTCTACACATATATCAAGTTAACGTGTCTGAAAAGTCACTGGCAAACCGTGATTCACATAGCTGTACTTGTCAGACCGACTAACAGAAAAGCATTTCAGGAAGTGGCAAGACAAACAGTAGGGCCAATTCACCTGACCTTAGATAAGAAAAATAAGAAAGCAAAACTGAAAAATAGAGAAAACTAATATTGGGACTCTGTGCCAACATGGAGCACTAAATTCTAAAAGAAGCTCTCAGGAAGGAAATGGACATCAGTTACTACAAGCAGTTAATGAAAGCCAGTGAAATATATTGGGAACATGCTCTAATAAGGTAATGTAGGAAACATTTTCTTGAGTTCTATAAATTTGGTCTTTGATGGAGACAAAAAATCCCCTATAAATTTCAGGGAATTAACTGGAAAAAAAAAAAAAGAGATAGGTAGTTGCTTCATTTTATTTTGCATCTGTGCTTATATTAAAATATCAAGAGGAAAAGATTACTTTCATTCTGTGCAATTGAGGATTCTGAAGGACATCCCTTTTTTCTACATAGAGATAAATTACCTGAGAAAGCATTAAGCAGTAATTCTTGGTACTACATATGCTCAATGCAAAGTCAGTCCTATGAAGTCAATGTAACATTTGTGCCAAAGAATAAACTGGTTTGCCTATATTCCTGTCAAATGCCAAAATGAAAAAAGATAAGCGTTAAGCTGTTTTGTAGGAATTACTTTTGAAATGCCACCAACTCAAGTATTGTAAGTTGTTTTTAAACTAATACCTTGGAATTGTATCTGAAAGACCTCAAATCCATTTATCATAATTACAAGTGGCAGTATGTGCAACTTGTTATCACCCTGAAAGTTCACAGCAGCACTTTACAGAAGTCTGCAAAGCATGGGGAAGGGAGCCCATATAACACCATAAACTGTTAAGAAGTCTCTTCAGTAAGGCATTGTAAAGAAGACTGTATTAGAAAATAATTAAATTTATACACAGGATTAAGGTAGAGATCTCTAGTTATACAGGCAGCACAACCAGATTTGGCCAGCTGTTAGACAAAAAATGTCCATAAAGATATATACCATGGAAAAAGGTGAAAAGCAGCAATATATTCCTTGAACAAAAACATATTGATAAAAGAATGAGGTGTAGAAGGCAACAAATCTCTCCAGATGAAAAGGACTGTAAAAATAGCACTTACACTGAAGAACGTAGAATTGGAGGAACCACTTGGGTCATAAAGCCCAATAACCTACCAAAAATAACCACATAACATAAAACTTTTTTTCATATATAGCTTTTATTTTCCAGGTGAGGGGAGAAGGAAGGGCAGGAGGAGTTGATGGGGTGGCACTTTAATGCTCAGTGAAATGTGTATTTGCTCTTATATTCAAGGGAAGCATTTCTAGTCTCCTTTGCCCCTGCAGCTTCTTATATATATGTACACATTGTTCACCTTTAAACCTTTTCTTACCTAAATCACAAGTAGATGAAGGTAATTCAAATATATTACTCACACTATAAAAGGTTGCATGGTGCAAATGTGTTTAATATTGTTTCGTATGGAAGAGGCTTAAAAAAATGAGAAAAAGAATGGTAAAGCTGATAACCTTTGGTATACTTATCTAAAATTCACCTAGTTTCCAACTTTTTGGGAAAGACAGTATTTTTAGAGTGCCCAGAGTGTGAAAATATTGGCAATGAAACTGGAGAATTTACAGTAAGACAAAACACATTGCAAAGAATGTTCAGGATACAAGCTGTTTGCAAAGATGTCGTCAGAAGATCCCAGTAATTTATGCCAACTACATCCCTCAATTTGTACAAATCCTTTGCTGCAGTAGTTCAATATCTTGACCTACAGTCTTAATGAATCTGTATCACAAGGCTATTTATCTATGGTTTTTCTTCCTTACAGAAAAATGGAACCAGTTACTTGGCATTAAACATTTAAATATTAAGCATGGGCCTTGAAAATAAACCCAGCAACGTTCTAAAGATGCTGTACTGAAGGACCAGATTAATGTGATAACATATATGTTAAAATTTTAGCAAGTTGTCTAATCTGCTTTATAGTCAACAAAGACAAGCACTTCTGCAGCACAATTTACCTCAAACTACATTATGTATCTAAAACAGGTCACATGAACTGCACTGTAAAAATGTCTATGTTTCCACTGACTTTAAAAGGAGATTATGGATGGAATATATATTTATATTATGGAATATAGGTGACTATACTGCAGAAATCTAAGGTAAGGAAACACCAGTCCTGTTCAGATGGAATTGAAACTATTTGTCAGCCATTTCTTTTAACCCATAAGGATCTGAGTTCCAGAACATACATGTTTACTTTTTTCTAGCTGGAGCTAACTTAGAAAAAAATTTTATATCTTTATCATTCAAGCCTATATATAGAACTACTTTGGAATTTGTTCACTATACAAAAAAATAATAAAAAAGTCACATTTCTTTTAAGTTGCACAGAAGAAAAGTGTTTATCCAAGGTATAACTAAATATAGAGTTCATTTTGGTTCAAAAAAATGAGAAACTTTCAGGAACACCAGAGAATGCTATTAGTAACAGGTAACCTCTCACAATATCTGTTACACTCGTATTTAGTTTACTTTAAAGCGAGAGAACAGAAGTCATAGAATGGTTTGGGTTGGAAGGGACCTTAAAGATCGCCTAGTTCTAACCCCCCTGCCATCAGCAGGGACACCCTCCACTAGACCAGGTTGCCCAGAGTCCCATCCAACTTGGTCTTGAACACTTCCAGGGATGGGGCCTCCACAACCTCTCTGGGCGACCTGTTCCAGTGCCTCACCACCCTCACAGGGAAGAATTTCTTCCTAATATCTAATTTAAACCTACCCTCTTTCAGGGTCATTACCCCTTGTCCTGTCACTCCATGCCCTTGTAAACAGTCCCTCTCCAGCTTTCCTGTAGGCCCCTTTAAGTACTGGAAGGCTGCTCCAAGGTCTCCCCAGAGCCTTCTCTTCTCCAGGCTGAACAACCCCAACTCTCTCAGCCTGTCTTCACAGAAGAGGTGCTCCAGCCCTCTGATCAGTTTTGCAGGCCTCCTCTAGATCTGCCAGAAGAAGTGCCAGAAGTCACTGTTCCCACAGCATTTCGACATTTCTGCTTGCAATTGAACCATTTAATAAAAAGTGCAAGAGCTTAGCTTAAATCCACTTCTATCATCTGGCTAAGCTGTTCTGCCAGACTTTGCACTGGTGTAGTTCAATGGAAAAATTAAACATTTTGCTAAAAGGGATACTGACATCTGAAAGCACCAAAAACGATACAGGCATTTGGGGTTAACAGTATCTCATACTGTTAGCGTATCATCTCTTAGAACACATTTGTCAACATCAGAGTTCTAAGATAATCAGAAAAACAAAACCAAACAGAGTTCTAAGAGCAAAGGTAAAAACCACCATAAATTAAACTATGATTAACAAGAACACAGTAAGATAGACTTCAGAACCCAAAATTTCTTTTTCAGATGTAGTAATTTCTTGTTTCTGTAAGAATTAAGGACCTTTCTCTCAGATGATGCAGCTTTGTCAGCTAACAGAACCAGCAGGTTCTACCGCTGTGCTTGAGAACAGTTGGTCACTACAATTCTTCTCTACAACAGATGAAAAATCAGGAATCAGTCCAAGCAACATAACTTGCAATTTGAAACGTTACCAATCTCTTAGGGATTCTGCTCTGGGCTTTTATTCAGTTTTTGGTACAGAAAATACAAACAGACCACATCTGTTAACAATGTTCTGGAATTAACCTCCACACAAAACAAAACCAGAGACAGTGTCAGTTCTGGACCTTCAAAACACCAAACTGAACAACGGGGTCATAGCTGAAATTGCTACTTTCACACACAGGCAAAGACAGAAGGAAGCTTGATTTTGCCAGGTAAGTAATCCTAAAAAATATCCTAAGATCCAGCCCTGTTAGAACACTCTCCAGTTGCAAGAGCAGGAGATGCCAGTGGTGGAGGGCCGTTAAAGACAAGGGTCAGCTGAAAGCATGTGTTAACTCGGGCTGCAAAAGAATGAGGCAGAGAACATCAAAACTAAAAATAAATCCTACCAACCTACATCCTTGAAGGGAATTGCAACCACAGAAAAAATAGTAGCTAGAGGTCTCTCTAGATATAGTTCACGTTTTGTCCAACAGCAGCATATCGTTTGGCAAAATAAATAACATTTTGTTCTAGAGAAGTAACTTCCTTATTGCTGTACTGGGTCATGGGCACTTAAAAGAAGTGCTAGGAGACACAAGACCCAGGATGATATTGAATAACTAGCTGTTACTCAGGAAAGAACCAAAGGGGCTGTAGCAGAGAGAGTCCTTCGAAAAATAGTCGGTTATACTCCTCACCCCAGAGTTAGATGAGATACTTTCCTGTTGTCTGAAAGCAATCAAGTGTTTGAAGAAAGGTGTCCAAAGAAGCAGTCCATCCAGAGACCGAAATAAAACACAGACTGCACAGTTTTTAGGAGATCAATAGATCAGCACATGAATGCAAAACCTTGTGATTCCTGTACTGTAGCCAAAGTCCATTTATTGAAAAACATGCACAAAATATTTGAAATAAACCTCTACACCAAAAATATTGGAAAACATAGTCTAAATACGGCTCATATATTTTCAAATAGTCACTGCATAACATTTTCCTATTTGCAGGGCTAACATAAAAGCATATCCATGAAGAGATGACTTCCCAAAACATCTACAATAAGCAATTTTGCCAGCCATCTGTGCAAAAAGCAGTGTAACTTCCCTTTAAACAGAGAAAAAAACCCTAAACAAATCCCCAGCCCAACAGCGGAACAACACACCTGGTCAAATATGAGCCTAAGCATGAAAACGTACTGGTTTGAATTTAGCAACAAAGAATATGCAGAGCAGGAAGACTGGTTAATCACTGCTGTCTAGATTTGCCTATGTATTTGACACTTCTGTACATAGTTCAGCATCCAAGTGCATTTTTGAGTTATTGACAACATTCAAGGCATACCTCTAATAAACATTATTTGGCATGCCAGATGCTGGACTAGCTGTGGGGGTTTTCCCACATAATAGCCTTATAGTTAGAGTACTCACTAAGAAAGCACTAAATTACATCTAAAAACTGAGAGATTTCATATCGCCAGCTTCTAGCAGAGAAGAACGAGTGGGAAAATGCCCACTCATAAGGCTAATCTCAGTGAAGGACTTGCTACTACTTCTTCAATGAAGTCACTAGACAGAGTGAAAGATTAATGGGATCCCAGTGAAAGAAAATACAATCTAGCCCATGTTTACGCACCTTGCCAGAGCAGAGGGGCTCTCCTCCATGCTCCCAACACTGTTTTCACACTATATGGTAAGAACAATACAGTACATTGCATAAAGAGAGGAAAAAAAAGCAAGTCAAAGAGGTCTCAGTCTCTCTCCTATCAACTCTGGGAAAAAAACGGAATACTCCTCTGTCACATATTTAATTGAAAACATCCATTTCTTTCTATCGCCCCCTCCCTACCTGCTTCCCATTATATCCATCTATATCTGTGGTTATACTTGCAATGGAAGTAAGAGCCATAATTCAAATACATTTGAGAAGTTGTAAATGATGCTTACTTAGCCTTAAAGGGTTGAATGCAACATTAAAAGTGGTAAGAAGACATTTCTTATGTCAATGCCAACGACTTCTATGTAATACATCATCTGGACAGACTACAACACAACTGGTGAGACAATCTCAATGTCACTTTGGCACTCACATTGACAGGTAGTATGTTGTAGAGGCCATTAAGTTCAAAGCACTGGTTTTAATTCAAAAAATGAACCTTCTGAAAAAGGAGCAGCTAGGATGTTATATAAATAAAATTTTAGTATCTTGTTTTTCTTATTTAATGTCATAAAAGCATTATTTTTCATTTGTATGCACAAACTAGACTGAAAAAAAGTTTGAATAATGACAATTGCCCTACATGTCACATTTATTCTGTGTGCAGAGTTTGAGAGAAATACAAACACAGTAATTCTTGCAGAAAATGTAATAAAATTACAGATCAGTTGGACAGATTAAGAAAATCTTTTTCATTTGTAAAAAACAGAGAATGAATGATATAGGATCAGTAACAGGAGCAGTAGGCCTTCATTCAGAGATGACTTCTGCACATCCAACATAAATCAGCAGGGACCATTTATCATATAGCAGCTGTTCAGTAGCCAATGCACGATGACATGGTAGCTCTTGTTAGAGAGGCGTCCAGGTGACAGTCACAGCTAACTGCCATCCCTGCTGGTAGTCTCAAATAGCGTAAGGGAACAATAAGACCTAGAGACCATAGTAGCCTGTGTCTTCTAGATAGAAAGCAATTCCACAACAGGATGATGAAAAGGTATTTCTCAAATGAGCAGTGTCCAATGTGTAACAACAGGATCTCAATTTAAGGTGAGGTCAATTATCTGCATTTTGCATGGTACCATGCAAAATCTTTGAGACACTTTTTTTTTATTTATCCTAAGAGATTGATTTTCCTGCTCAACAAATTCCACAAATTTAAATGGTAGACTGCAGAATCAGTCATTTAATATAACCTACCAGTCTTTCATCATTACAATGTTTTTATTTTGTATTCTGCAAGCAAAAGAAATAATGAATTAGGAGAACATGTCTTCTTTCCATTTCTTATTATTGCGAAAGAACTTGTACTTGTAGTGCAAAACTGTAGAGTTACGGGAAATATTTTGCATTTTGGAGTTTTGGATTCTTTTTTCCTAGTACTATCACCATTTAGTCAGCATAAATGCTGGCTTTCATATTGCTGTCTTCCATATACCATATTTAAAACAAGAAGGTGAACTTTCCAAGTGCCATTCAGTTGTGGTGGTTCCTTTCAAAAAACCCACTTGCTTGCCCTTAGTAACATTACCTTAACAGAACAGCAAAACCTGTAACACCACAGGGGCCTAATGTTCTATTCCTTATGCTTACAAAACAGTATAAAATAAAGAAGGCCAAAAGCTCATAACAGCCACAACTTTGCTAAAGCTGAATCCTATGTTGTTTAAAAAGTCACTATTTACATATAAAAAGCACCTCAGTATTTATAGCAAAGCCAACTGAATAAATGCACTAAAAAATCATTCTGAATTAAAAACATGTTATTTAGATTTCTGATATAGCATGCAGCTGTGATGCCACAGAAAATTTCCTTAATTTGACCAAACTTTCTAACATGGAAAAATGTAAATCCCAGTTATAGAAGGAGAAAAAAACAATTCAATGTACCTTTACAACATAAAAACAGTAACTTAAAGAATTCACTGTAGGTACTTCTCTCTTGTCTACTAATTTCATTAAGCAAGTATGCAGAATGCGTGTCTGGGATCCAAAAATGTCACAACTCCTTTAATTCTGTATTGTCATTGAAGGTGGTCACCCTCTAGCTCACCCTCCTAAGACTTTTTTTACATTTACTAATGCTTCTGTTAAGTAAACTAACTCTTTGGTGGTTACACCAAGGACCATAAACAGCCTATTTCTATGACTTCATTTTTGCCTTCTCCTGTTGACAACCTACCAAATCAGACCATTTTTCTTCAGGAGGAGAATATTACATTATATTTATCACTATAGCAACTAACCTAGTTGATTTGATGCAGGTTTCTCTTCCACCATAGGATGGAGCCACTATCCCTAAATATAATCTAAACATTTAAGAAAGAAAATAGGATCAGTTTATCATTTTACCTTGCCAAAGAAAACATAATTGGGCTTCAGAAATTAAAATATAAATGAAAATCTAATGGACTATACATATACATCCAGAACGTGCTTTATAAATATGCTTATCTGTCAAGTGGAACTCAGAGTATGGTGTTTACTGGTTGCTCCCAGTAATAGGGATGACTATTGTACAACAAATACATTCCCAGAAACAAAGATTCACAAAGTAATTAGGGGAAGGGGAAGAAGCATTCATATAGCTGATTCAGGAATAAGCTTTGTCAGACCAACAGATTAAAAATAACAATAAGCAAGGTACATCAAAAGTTTTATTTATAGTGCTGAAAAAATGGAAATATGTAGAAGTTCTGATTTTTTTTGAGCTGCTGGGTTTGATGTAAATGTAGAAAAATGATACAGTGAGAGACAATCAGATATGAGGTTCCTGTAACTACTTTAATAATGTGTTCAACTGTATTGTTTTTTTACAGAAGTCTGCTTGATATCAGAGATTTAAGTTGGTATACTACCATATACCTGAATATAAGGTGTGTGGAAAAATACAGAACACCTTACATTGTCAAGTTCTTTTCTTTTACTTCCTAAGAAATATGGCAAGGCTGTTATTCTTAAAACATAACTGACACCCCCACACACACCCAGTTATGCTTGTCTTCAAAAAATAAGGCATCAGATGAAAAAAAGACTGACTAAACCCTGGGTATTTTTAAAAAGAATTCATAAAATTTGCAGTACTGCTTTACCTAGAAATAGCTTTGCATTTTTTTCCTTGATTTTTAAACATCTTCACCCTTTCCACAGAGCAAAAACATTTTTTGCAATTTTTCAAATACTACCGCTAGAGAAAATGTTCACGGTGCTTCATTAACATTTGGAATTGCAGTTGTCAAATCAGTGAAACATTACATAAATGGTGGAGTGTTTTGACACTGCATATTTTAAGCTACATGGTGCTTTTCAGCACTATATGGAATGAAGAGCGTACTACATGTTTGAGAAACACCATCTACACTGGCTGAGAGAACCAATTAGAAATTGGTCATTTAAGCACACTAGAAATTGCCTTCATATTATCAGCTAACATTTGCACTGTTCAGCATCAGTAAACAATGCAAAAAAAAAAAAAGAACAATACAGAACAATTCAAATGGACAACTTCATTCCTTAGAAGAGAACATTGACAAACCTCTCGCTGTTGAATATAAGTAATTTTTAAGGTGTCAGAGTTTACAGTTAACTCTTTCTGAGGCTGTGTTGATAGAAGATATCTGCACAAAAGAACTTGTATCTTCTCATAAAAAGCCTGGGACCCTCCAGACATTTCTAGCACAAACTTAATAAAATATTTGCTATTACTAATATCCAGCTGAATTCCCTTTACACTTGAACTATTCATCCTGTAATATGCATTTACTGAGTCACTTATCTCCCAGCATGCACATAAATTCTTTTAAATCTAAGTAAGTATGTTGTTTTGTATACCCTCTATATTAGCACATTGAATTTGACACTATATACAAAATGAAATTATTTAAAAGTGTGGCCTGCTTGATATGATTTTTTTATGAAAGTGTAATGCAAAATGTGCTAAATTACAAAAAATAATTACAAAATATGTTACTCTTCTTGTAATAAGCCTCTTTCATTGTTGTCAGTAAAAAGAGTCCCTGTTAACATGCAAAAAAAGTGACTTAAAGGTTCTCTTAACCAATTACGATCTTGTTTCAGGAAAAAAAAAAAAAAAACACAGAAAAATGGAGAATATAATATGGTTGGAGGGAATGGAATAGAGGGTTAAGAAATGCAGCAGGCATGCTCCTGAAAACCAGAATCCATTTCCTATTCATCATAACCTACACCTATTACAGCTCAAAAAGACAAGCCTAGTGCAAAGTCTTTTATGCTACAGCTAATGAAAGGAATACGCACTATGTGTAAATTACAGACCACATTCAGCTCAGGTTTGGAAAATACAGTGTAGATTCATTTTGGCAAAGTTGAGCAGGTCCCTCCTGATAAATTATATATTTTCCCGTTATTGCATAGAAACTGCTTTTTCTGTTCTCTCTGAAAGATTCCCACTCTGGTACTATGGACTAACTTGCATTCCCCAGAAGTCTGCACATTAACTGTATTTAAATTACATAACTGCTTGAAAATAACTGTTGCTGAGACAAAAAAAAAAACAAAAACCAAAAACCAAAACAAAACGAACAAGAAAAAATAAAGATCTTTAACAGTATTAATAGTCCAGGCACTTGATTCTTACAGATTCTTTATCTGCAACTCTGTGTGATTAATGGACAATCTATCAAGCCTGAAAAAGAATATACAAAGCTCTACTGATAACCTGTGATGCAGCTCTAAAACTGATAGCATGGGCTTACTAAACTGCTGAGGATATGCTAAGGAAGTGGTGGGGTGTTCCAACACAATTTCACAGTCCGAGAATCACATATGATCCCGATGATGTTAAGACATCTGTCACTTGACTAAGTATGTTCTTCCTAAAGGAATGAACATAAGCAAAATAGCTCCTGTCCATGGAAGGTGGATGGGGGCAGGAGAGTGTGTACATGGAGCGAGCAAGCAGTCTGGGATAGCTGGTAACACCTGATAATAAACAGTGAACAGTGGATCATGGTTACCACCACTAAAAAGTTTGTTCCTAAAATCCAAGAGATGTTTCTGTTCAGACTCTAAATGCCACATCTACCACCTAAGGACATCATCTCATGCTCACGAGATGCAGCAGTATTAAAGTGTCAGTCTACTTGCTTTATCATGGGGGAGTAGGAGGAGAAGCATTGAGGTGGCAAGTCTAAGGCACAGTACCTACGCCTGCCAGCTTCAGAGCTTGGCCTTTGCCAGAAGCGTTACCTCAGACGGGAAGGGCGTGGATTTACGCCCAGCAAAAGCACCAGGACAAATAGGTACTTACTGCAGTAAGCGATTAGGAGACTAGCCAGGATCATGATAGCCCAGAAAGTTGAGGACATGCTTGGCAAGGCGTTGGCATCTTTCCTACTGCTTCTCCTGGGAGATGGAGCCATTGAAGCCACTTCCCCGGTGGGGGAGAAAGTCAGACAGTTTCACCAGTCAGCTCTCCCCTTGACTGATGGCCTTTCTCCACGTGTAATCCCCAAGGAAGGCATCTTCCAATGACCCCGCCGTTCGTCAGCAGCAACACGGTCCTGTTGCAGGAACCATCTTCCAGCCAGAAAGCCAAGGCGACTCTAAAGCATGCAGGACTTTGGCGCAGTGGCTGCCGCCAGCTTCCCTCTTGTCACTGTGGCGAGATTCACTACCGTGGTGGGCTTTATTGGGACTCGGATGCCTGGCGTGGTGCTTAGCCTTGAAGATGTCCCACGAACGAGCCTCTTTTTATATTTTTTTAATTTGCAGAAGTTGGTTCGCTTGTTGTCCCTTCCCCTGCCTCCTCCCGCTCCCCCGGGGGCAGACCTCCGCAGGCCGGGGCCCGTGCCGAGGCGGTGCTAGCGCGGGGAGGCCTCCCCCGCCCGCCCGCCCGCCGCTCTAGGGCGACCCCCGCTCAGGCCGCCGCCGCCTGCCAGCCCAGGGCAGCATGGCCGCGGGGGCAGCAGGCACGGAGGGGCGAGGGCACCCCGGCGGCCACCGCCGCCCGCCCGCGGGGAAGGGCTCCGCCAGGCAGCTCCGCGGGGCGAGGGCGATCCGAGCCCAGCGCCCGCGGAGGAGCGGGGGACAGCGGTGCCCGCCAATGGCTGAGGACGGCGGAGGAGACAGACGGCCCGGCCCGCCGGGCGGAGAGGCGCCCCGTCCCCCCCAGGCGAGTCCAGCCTGATCTCCCCTCCCGGCCGGTCCTGCAGGCTCGGCGGGGTGAAGGCGCGAAGGGCAGCCGGATCCGCGGCGGGCGGGACACTTTACAAGGAGGGTCGGCGGCGGCAGGTCTTCTCCTCCTCTCCGTGCGCCGCCAGCCCCGCTATTAGGCTCTGCCGCTAGAGCAGCGCCGGCCCTTCAAGTAAAGAGAAGGAGGAGGAGGAGGAGGAGGAGGAGGGGGACGGCGGTCACGCCCACAGGTGAAGAGCGCACGGAGCGGTCCTTCCCCCGGCACCGCGCCACCTGCGCGTCCCCGCCGGAGGAGCGCTCCCGGCCTCGGGGCGCACATGGCCCCTGCACCTGCCCGCCGCCGGCGGCGTCTCGCCCCGCTCCTTCGCTCGCCTCCCCCGATGCAATGCTGCGACCGGCGGGTTTAACCCTTGGCGGTGAGGAGGGAGGAGCCGCGGGGGGAGCCACCCCGCTGCGGCTGCTCCCAGCCTTGCCGGGGGTGTGGGTCGGAGGGGGCCGAGGGGCGCGGGCCGGAGAGGGACGAGCCCTGTGGCTCTGCAGCGGGAGAGCCACCTCCAGCGCCCAGCGTCTCAACATGGCTTTCAGCGGAGCGGCGGCGCGGAGGAGCCGCCGGGCGGGGAAAGGGAAAGGGAAAGAAGGAAAGGGAAAGGGAAAGGGAAAGGGAAAGAAGGAAAGGGAAAGGGAAAGGGAAAGGGAAAGGGAAAGGGAAAGGGAAAGGGAGGCGACGCCCGCCGGTAGCCCCCTCGGGTTTGCTCTCGGCTGAGAAGGAGTCTCGGCAGAAGTAGAAGGGGCCCCGGGACCTCTTCCCGTCCCCTCACCTGCACGGTGCGGCTCAAGGTCTCCACGGTGTATTCTGCCGAGGCATGGCCTGAGGCGTTAATGGAAACATTCCTCCCGTATTCATCTGTGGTCCTTACAGAGCCTGTCGGCACGCAATTTCTGTCGCTGTAGCGGCAGGGACATATCGATGTGAAACTCAGAGGGCTCCAGTCCCCATGTGCGCCGGTAGCCTTGCTGGTAATAATAAAAAGCTGAAATGTTTTAAGAGAGACCAGGTAGTTGAGCTTTTCCATTCAGAGCCTTCGTAGCAATGTCCTCAAATTAATATTTTGAGTTCTGCAGAAGGCAGTCACGTTTTGAGTAGAGGCAGGGTTGGCAGACTAGAAGAGGAGCTTGGTCACAAAATGTCCCAGTCATCTCCTCCTGTGTTTTGCTTGCATAACAAAAATACCATGAAAAAGTAGATCCATATTCTTTCAGTAGCCTGAGGTTTGTCTGATTGTTTGCCACTTAAATACCTGGGCTTAAAATTGTATATGAATGATGCATTATTTACAAGACAGGACCGTAGGGACTTTTGTAGTACAGCTGCACTTGACTAGTTACTTGGAGCTAAGTTCAGTTTTGCACCATGAGGACCTCGTCGATGTAATCTCTCTGATTTCAGATCTGATTTTCTCCCAGAGTAGTTTGCATGCTGAACTGGTAGGACAGTAGGCTGATGTGTTCAAGTATGCTTCACAGAGATGAAGCTTTAACTATCATTTGGGTATATGCACAACATCCCCTTCCAAGATGTGACTTTCCCTTATTTTCAGTGGGCTTTTCTATTACATTTAAAAACTAGAATAGAGCACAACCCAAGCATTAAGGCAACATGCTGAGCTTTATTTTTCTCCCTCACATGATTTAAAAGAGTATTTTATTATTATTTTGTATTTAGAGACTAAATGTTTGTAACACTTTCTATCCCTGACTTAGACACTAGATTTTCTTTGTAAGTCAATATAAATTCCATAGCTCCTTTGGTATCCTGAAGTATTAGTTCAATTTGATGTTGTAAAGTACTACTTCATAATGATTTTTTTTTTAAAAAAATAGAACTTTCAAATTTTCTATTCTCAGAACATATGTAAATAAGTATTAAGCAACAAAAACACCTCAGCATGATGTGCTGCTGTTCATTGCAATTCCAGGACTAACATGTAAATTAAGCAGTTTTCTGTATGTATGAAAAGAAATTTGATTTCCATTACAGCTGCAAGTATTGAATGTACAGTTGAATAATATATTTTAACTATTACTGAAAAGAAAAAGCACAAGTATCTTGACAGGAGAAATATAGTATGATGTATAGATTAAGAGACTTTAAAGGCACAAGGGATAGCTGCAACAGTATATAGGCTGCTATAGCTTTCAGTGTAGTCCACAGAATTTTTTATAGTAAATCTTATAGTTTACCCATTAAGTTGTGGTTATACAAGAGGATTTCCCTTGGAAATACATCCAGCTTTCAGTATGCGGAGTGGGAGTCGTGATTACTGTTCACCGACATAAAGCCTGAAGCTTGATGCAGAAACTTAAGTATTGCTTTGCTAGTTCTGAAAACTGACATTGTTCACTTGAGACCAGGTTAATTCTCATGTCAGAGAACTACTCAGTTACTCAGAAAGTAAGGTACCACTCACTGAGAGCAAGGACCACCGAGCTGGGGCCTTTGTGTTTCTATCTACATCTACCCGTAATTTACATAAGGCATTTTATATGAAGAAAGATCTTCAAACATTACATTCTGATTTGGTTGTCAAAGACAAGATAAGACTTAAAACCACACTTTAAAAATGTAACTTTAGGTCACTGCTGATTTCTTCTGCAGGTGTGTGATGATCACCAGCAGTGGTCCGGCTGTTCTCTACTGTCTTGTACTGAAAAGTACCTCAGCCTAGAGTGACACTACTCACTGAGTAAAATTCTACTCAATGAAAAACTGGCAGAATGTGATCTTAAATTAATTTGCTTGCCTCTTTCTTGAGATGTTCCCTTCATATTGATTTTCAGGGAAAATGTGTGAAGCCTCTGTCTTTAATGCCTCCCTCATCTCCCAAGAAATTCCCAGTATTCAGACCTTTGTGTGTGCAGAGATGTAGAAACAATGATTAAACTCATGGACAGATGTCTGAAAGCAGACAAGAAAATAGAAACCTAAGTTAAAGGCTGTATATCAAAGTGAAATAAGCTTGTCAGAAATCAGATTTATTCCCTTACAATCAAAGACACAGATCTCTTTTTCTGCCATTGCTGTTGGAAGAGTTAATATCTACCAGGAAATTAAAATAATATTTAAGCTATTTACTAAGATAGGTTGTGCCATTCCTCCAACTGAAATTACAAACAAAATGTTTCTATTGACTTGAAACAGGCACAGTTTGAAGCCTGTTGTATGCTGTAGCTGTGTGTCAGTTTGTCCATGATGTGTATCCGCACCACTGCTTTCTGCTAGGATGTCAGACCTGTAAAGCCTGTGCGGTGACGTTGACCTCTATTACAGTTGCAGCCTGCAGAGGATAAATCCTAACATTCATTTAGCATCTAACATGTACATGGTAGAAAGAAGGTAACATTCTTTAGATCTTTACAGAGAGACCTTCCATTCTTTTTGAGTTTTCTTACTTTGAAAAGAGAAGTTTTAAGTAAAAAGTAGGTAAATTCTACGGCAGTACACTGATACAGTGTACTTCATAAAGAATTACCAACCAATAATATTCAAGCCAACAACTGAGTTTTGGCTTTATATAAAGTAAAATGCCTCAGTTGATTCTAAATACTGATTTTAAAGAAAGAGCAGAATAATCTCTGAATGCACATTGTTGTTTATATCTGTTAATTTTGAGATAAATATGAGTAAAATAGATGTAAGAGAATAGCATCAATGAAAACTTTTTTTTTACAGTGTTAAAAACATGAATTACATACAAGAGCTATGTAACATCAGCTTGTTGTTTTATCTCAACAGAATTTTCAGAGGAAGAGCAGTGGAGCTTAATACTAAGAAAGTAAGCTCTTCAGCTTTATTTAACCATTTACATTTTCAGCAAAATAGTTAACAGACTCTGTACGTCTCTCTATAACAATCCATAGCACCTCTTTAACAGCCCTAGCAAGTATCAGAAAAATGCAATGGAATTGCAGTTTTCTTCCGTCTTTCTTGAGAAGAAGGAATCAGTGGAGACCAGTAAAGTGATACAGATTCATGGTTAAAGAAAAACAACATTTTTAGTTAGATTTTGTGAGAAGATTGTCTGTCTTTGTATTTACTAATCTTAGGCCATGTTTGAAGAAAAACATTAAACTAGACACATACCTCCATAATTTTTTAATACCTTGTGTATTGCACATAATATTGACTATCTATTTAATAGGGAAGATTTTGCTATTGGTTCAGATTAAGCGGAAAATTTTTGTATTTGTGGCAAAGAAAGAGGAAGGAAGGAGGAGAGACAGAGTGTGTAGATGCATGCTGCTTTCATTGTCAAATTATAATTTGGAGAGTGAGTTCAGTCCTTCAATAGCAGAAATTATATTTGACTCTAAATGGCAGAGAACTGCATCTATGTGAAACTATGGGATCAGGAACTTAGTTCTCACCCAGTATTTCAGTGAAAGTATTTATTTACTCATAGTGATATATTTTGATACATGTTCATGCAACAGGCTTTTTATCAAGGTCAGTAACAGTAAGGGCCTTAAGGACTGTCCCCAATTCTCTCAATGCGTAGTCAAAATATATTTAGAGGGAAGCTGTTGACCATTCAGTGACCAAAGCTAAGTAAGTCATGTTGCTTTATTGCATTATATCATCAATGTGCCAGGTGCTCTCACCAAGGAGCGCTTTTGTTGGCTATTACGTACCTATAGCTATCATGTGGTACTCATAGACTCCGCCTTTTCACTGATCTTCTTTCTGTAACAGATTCAAGCTACCAGTTAGTAGTGGTTTTTTTTCTAACCATTCTTAAATTAGCAGGAGTTTTTTCTAACTTTTTTTGTTCTGCCTGCTAATGACATTATAGATATAGTTTGATATAGGTATAGTTTGAAAAGCCTTATGCGGTTTTGATTTAACATGAAAGCTTTCATAAGTTATGGGAAATCCTCACCACGTAAAACAAAATATGTAAAGTTGTTCACTGACAGTTCTGTTAACCTATCCAATTATTTGCAAAGCCAATCATAAAAAAGCAAGAGAGTGACAGTGGAAATACGCTGCCAATACAAAACATTTTTATACCTGTCTGTATAACTGATATGTTGTCACAACATCCACATTATCATTCTGACCAAATATTATTTATAGACTTTACACTAAAATGCAGAAAAAGCATGAAGGAGAAACACTTAAAGATGCATTTTAATTCCACTTCGTGTCAAAGGCAAGTCTGCAGTTTTTATAAAAAAGTGGCACCAATATAATATCCTATCACAATATTGCTGCCATTTTTTCAAGAAATCCTGGCTACAGATGACCAAGAGATTAAATGAACTTTTGTAAAATTAGTGCATTCTCACTCTGATCCTTAAAATACTGAGATTAAAAAAAAACACTTTACAGTTGATGTGCAAGCAGCCCAAATATCAGAACTAAGGCTGGGTTATAATAAACTACAGCTCTTTATAGCACATACTAATAAAATGTTTATTTTTATGATGTGGGTGTGTAAGATTGTTTCTTTGCACTGAAATGTCTACAACTGATGTGGTACATAAGTACGTTTCTGTCACTTAGCAACCTTCACTGGTTTGGAAAAAAAAATTTGGGGGTATCTGGAATGCTATTATTGAAAGTGTCTGGAGTTTAGCAGATTACCAAATCATTCAGAAGTGAGTCATTACCTGAGCTGCAGTGATGCAATATACTAGATTTGACAGCAAGAACAGAAATAACTAACTTGCATACATGGATAATTTAGGAAGGTGAGGTATTTTAAAAAATTAGGAAAGAAATAGGAACATGAAACAGCAAACAAACCTGAAATAAATCCAAATATGGCAAATTACTTTCATTACCGTAAATAGATAAAGAATAAGAGGGATATGAAATTATAACTATGGGCAAATTTCTGTCTCGGAGATTACATAAATTATTAATCAGTTCTGTTGTGGGTTAGGTCTAGTTTCTTTCTGTGTATTCAAGTGAGAGGGATACTGAATTCAGCACCTGTTCCAAAGTGTCCAGAAAAAACTGCTTTTGATGCATAGCCAATAACATATGCAATTATTTTACAATAGATTTAAAGCAAGGAAAGAATAAACTACTCATTTGGGAATTTATTCCATTTTGTCTTTTTTTGCTCTGATTTCCTTTTATAAGTTTTCCTTCAATGACATACCACAATTTGATAACTTACACATCGTACAGGTGTTAAGAAGTGTACAGTCACAAAGACCTCTTTTTTTTTTTTTTTTGGTCACTCCTGGTCTTTTTCAGTCCTGTATCAGTTTCTGTGCACTGAGTTCTCTATACATGTCTGTATATACACTCAGGAGCTACCTGTCAGAGCGAAAAAACATCATTGCAGGTCTGACAACTGCATGATCCTGTATTCAGGAAGTGTGCTCTGAAGCCACCTGTGGATTTACTATGTAAATCATTATTTCCTTCGACGTTTTAACACAGAGCAGAGAGGTAAGGGCATATGTGGCTAACTTTGTGTCTTCCTGGCATTCTCTGGAAATCTCCCCACTTCTTCACAAACCTTGCTGTAGGAGGAGAAAGAGGTGGTATTTTCTGGATGTAGAGCGCAGTTACGTTCTGAGAGCTGACTTCTGTTGCTAACGAAGCCAGTAAATTCTCTGAGCAGCTCTTTGACAATTGTTTCAATGTTTCTTGTTGCCTTTATTTATGCTGGAACCATGAATGGTTAATGGTTTTTCTGTAAAGATCTAGAGTTTTTTGATGAAATGTTCTGTTTGAAGGTGAGGCAAGGCACAAACATTATACAAAGGTATTGTTAAGAACTCATCTCAATGGCAGGGCAGTGAGTGGAGCTGTGCTCTGCCTGTGCTGGTACTTGAATTGTTAAATTCACCATACAGCAATAAGGTTGATCAGCGAATAGTAGGAAATTTCCCCAGTAAAAAAAAGAATCTTGACCAATTAAGCAAAGCAGCAGATTTAAAAGCTAAAATTGTCATCTAGAGCTGATAAGACTTACTGACAATGTCATTTGTTTGCATTCTCCCATTTGCCTCTTCAACTGTTGGCTCTTTAGAGTAGAATTAAATGGTGTTTCTGGTATCATTATGGTGTCTTTCAGAAAGCAGCCAACTTTGTGTAACCAGGAAGTCCCTCAAACAAGTCATCGCTTTCCTGAATGGAAATTAGAAGCTATTGGTTTACTGTAAATCACAGTGTACGAACTATGAACCTGATGGCCTTTTTTTGAGAAGTAGACAAGCTGTCTCTTAAGTGATATGCTGAGGAGCAGACAAGGGTTGAAATTTCCAGTGGCTTTTCTGGTCAGCTGAAATGCATAGTTCATCATCAAACACATTCTGTTTCTATCTTCTAAAATAGGATTTTAGATGTGAATGATATGAGAAGAAAGGGTACTAGAAAGTAGAATGGACAACAGTAAATGACAAAAAGGAACAATTACAGTTTCTTTGGAAGGGTCCAGAGGTGGATCAGTGATTTACTAGAGATCTTGCTGGTAACGTTGTTTTTCCTTTGGGATTTTTGACTTTGGGTATGCGTTTTTTTGAGGGGGCAGTGGGAAAGACAACAAGAGGTGGTGGAGTGGCAAGGAGTTCTGAGTTATGGAAGGGCTATTTTTTCATTAGCCACTGGACCTATTTGATTCTGAAAGTGTCACCTCCACGTGCATCCTGCAAAATTATGTCCATGCTGAAGAATGGCTTTGGATACAATATTTGGATACAGTTCTGAGCTTGACAGTTCAAGAAAGACAGGGGACTACTGGAGAGACTCCAGCGGAGGGCTACAAAGATGATGAGGGGACTGGAGCATCTCTCTGATGAGGAAAAGCTGAGAGAGCTGGGTCTGTTTAGCCTGGAGAAGAGAAGACTGAGAGGGGATCTTATTAATGCTTGTAAATATCTAAAGGGTGGATGTCTAGAGGAAGGGGCCAGACTCTTTTCAGTGGTGCCCAGTGACAGGACAAGGGGCAATGGGCACAAACTGGAACACAGGAAGTTCCATCTCAATATGAGGAAAAACTTCTTTACTCTGAGGGTGACCAAGCACTGGGACAGGCTGCCCAGAGAGGCTGTGGAGTCTCCTTCTCTGGAGATATTCAAATCCTGCCTGGACGTGATCCTGTGCAACCTGCTGTAGGTGATCCTGCTCTAGCAGGGGGGTTGGACTAGATGATCTCCAGAGGTCCCTTCCAACCCCTACCATTCTGTGATTCTGTGTGATTCTGTTTGTCTCTCACAGAACACTAAGCTCATGAAGTTCAAAAATGGAAAGTGCAAAATCCTACACCTGCAGAGGAATAACTCCATGCGTCAGTATGGATGGGGGGCCAACTGTCTGGGAAGCAGCTTTGTACAAAAGGACCTGAGAGCCCTGGTGGACATCAAGGTGACCATGAGCCAGCAACGTGCTCTTGCAGCAAAGAAAGCCAGCAGTCTCCTGGGCTGCATTCGGGAGAGCATTGCCAGCAGGTCGAGAGAGGTGATCCTTCCCCTCTACTCAGCACTAGCGAGACACATCTGGAGTGCTGTGTCCCAAGCTGGACTACCACAAGAGGTAGTACAAGAGAGTACAAGAGAGACATGTCTGTCTCTCTCTTCAGTACAAAAGACATACTGGACACAGTGCAGCAAAGGGCCACGAGGGTGATTAAGGAATTAGAGCATCTGTTGTACAAGGGCAGGCTGAGAGTTCGGATTGTTTATCCTCAAAAGGAGAAGGATCTGGGAGGGTGATATGTTCTTATCAATGGGTCCCGATGGGCAGAAACAGACTCTTCGCAGTAATATACGGTGAAGGGACAAGACAAAATTGAAAGGAGAAGGCACAAATTGAAATACAGGAAATTCCACTGAAACATAAAAAAATATTTTACTGTGAGAGTGATCATACACTGGAACAGGTTGTGCAGTGACATTGTGCAGTCTCCATCCTTGGACATACTCAAAACCTGTTGGGAAAAGGTCCTGAGCAGCCTGCTGTAATTGAGCCTTCTTTGAGCAGTGAGGTTGGACTAGACAATCTCCAGAGGTCTTTACCAACTTCAACTATTCTCTAAAAAGTAATTTAATAATGTTAAATAAATAAAAAAATAAATAAGCAATAAAAGGTAGATGCTGTCTTGCCTCTTTTAAAGGTATTTAACTATTATCTAAGACTTTGAGCAATGTTTGTGCTTTCAGATAGCATGATGAGGGCTGGGTACCTCAGCACAGGATCTGAACATAAAGTCAGCAAATGGGTGCAGCTTAAGTAATAACTAGTAGACAGCCACTTGACAATGCTGAGGACAAGGGTAACTCCTGTCCTCTCATTAGGACTCTAAGTGGATTTCTGTCCACCTGGGTCTTTATCCCAGACTCTACTCCTGAAGGTTGTCACCTATAATACTTCCTTCTTACCAAGTCTTGTGTTTAGAGGAGAATGAAGTGGTGGTGATAGGACAGGTGCCACACCATGTCCTCAAGGCATCCTAGTCATTACAACATCTGTTCGGGATGTACGGGCACTCAGTTCAGTTCTCTTCTCTGCCATGGGCAAATCTGCATCAATCAATGGTTCTATAATGGGGCACTTGCAATACCCTTGTTGAAACAGTGTCACTGTACGTGTAATAAATCAAGACTTACAGGGCAGAAGGAGAAAGTATAGAAGTGAAACCGATTCTGTAGCTAACTATTGATGTGGGTACTCACCTTGAGAGGAGACCAGTCTTTTCTTGCCTGATCCCAGGATGGTTTCTGTAATTTTAACAATGACTGTATAATGTTCTTAATTATGAAAAAGGCAGGCCATTGAAGAAGATTGATATCAGAATACTTTGATTTACTTGGCCTTAGCTTCCACTCTTTGTTCATGGATTGGATAATACCTAGTGTAAGTATGTAACTTTCATGGCAAATTTGGTATCACATTGCATATAATGAGATTACTCATGGCATTGACTTTCTGACATTGAATCAGTTTCCAACCAACACACAGCTATTTTTTCTGAATAGTTACATCTAGGACAGGTTTCATTAAATGAACCAAAATTAAAATTATTACATTAATATTCACAACAATGTTTTTGACAAGATCAAAGAAATTTTACAATTAATACACCGTTATTCACTCCTCTGAACTCTCTCTTTCTTTAGACTTACATTCTTCTTCATCCTACCCAGACCAAATTTGTTTCTCTTTTATTAACAGACACTTAATTAGGAAAGTGAGGTTACTGGAAATAATAATTTTCTTACAAAAAATAATTTTCAGCTGTCCAAAGCTTGTTTGCCTTCTCCCCTACACCTTCATTTTTTACCCTTCAAAATCTACAAGTTTCAAAATGAGAAGTCAGATGCTTCTTCACTGCATTTGGGATTATAACAATCCAAATTAAGCTGTATTATGTAGTGTTTATGCCTAGCACTTCTGCGTATAAACTGTACTTGTAGATAAACTACACGTACTCTTTACACAGCACCCATATCTAGTGCTGGAGACCCCATGGGGAGTGTGGACATGGACACACTATGCTCTGCCACACCAGTGGCCCTGCACCACTGGTGCCAGCCCTAATGGGGACCCCCCTACCTCTGTCTCACCTTGGTGGGGTCCTGTGTTTTCAGAGCAGGACTTGGTGGGGAACAAGGGTGGGGACCTGGGATGGTGACAGAAAGGGATGGTGGAGACAACTGCCTGTGGATCCTGTGGATGTTGTTGAGGCAGCTGGCTGGATGGATGGAGGAAGCTACAGAATACTATCCTTTGCAAATCTTGCCCAGAGGTGGTGTGGAGTTCTCCATCTGTGGAGATACTCAAAACTCAATTGGACATGGTCCTGGGCAACCTGCTTGACCAGAGGGGTTGGACTAGATGGTCTGGAGAGGTTCCTTTCCAGCCTAAACGTATGATCTTGTGAATAAACAGTCTCACCTTCCTTTGTTATAGAAATGTATGTTGTATTATATTGAAACCTGTTGGATATACAGCAGTGTAAGTAGGAAGACAGAATGGCTCGGCTCTGCGTATCAACTTGTCATAGAGACATTTGATTCCCAAGGCTTTAATAAGTGATAATTCCCTAAGTGTTCAGCTCATCAGAACTGGTTCATCGGTAGCCTAGAAAGGCCTCTGTGCCTAGGGCAGCTTGGTTCTGTCTTCTGTCGGGCACACTAACAAAAGGCTGGGAATATTGATTTTGCAGGTCTCTTTGAGACATCGCTTTGTTGCTTCCCTATGGAGCTTCATTGCCTCCATCATGCCAATATCCTGCAATATTATCTCCAGTTGAATAGAACTGCTTTGTGTTTGGAATAGAATGAGCCACAGAGTCTGTTAATCCAATTTTAGATACTGAACTGAAAATATGGTGTGCAAAATTTTAAAAATGATTGAGCTTAAAATGAGGAAACAATATACTTGTTTACAAGACCACTAATGAATATTTTAATTCATTTTTATTGTTGTGCTGAGGTTAGCAGGACAATAAAAATGGAACCCAAACACATTTCTGTGTCATCATGAATTAAGGCAATCAGTAGAATTCCTTGACAAGTTGCCAGCCCTCATTATTAGGGGCTACTCTGATACTCATTCCACAATAGATATTTAAATCTCATCAGCTGTGTGAGCCATCTTTGTCAGGCAGGCAGGATCTTAACAATGTCTTTATTATCTATTGTTTATTATTTATTTTTTATCTCACACACCCCAAAATCTCTGTGCTTTATGTCAGATCTACACAATATTTTAAGCAAGTCATAAGAAGCGTTGGCTTTGATAACAGATTGAGTAAAAATCTTACGTATTTTAAAATGCTATTCTGAGAAATTTTGAGATATGAGAACTGTACAGGTTTCGACTGATCTGGATGTTCTTCAAACTTCAGAAATGATAAAAATTGGAGATAAAGGAATTTTTTTGGACAGGACATTTCAATGATGTCTTCATAGGTGATGTCTCCTGCCTTATGATTAAGTGTGGTGCTGGATGAAGCTTTTCTATGCTGTTTTCTTTCCTTTCTGTCTTGTCAGTTTTAGTTCCAATGTAATTTTAAGAGATAGCTTTTGAATCATTAGACTTTCCACCTAATTGCAAAGCCATTACAAGCTTAATATGGCAAGAGCTGAGCCTGTCAATGCATACATTTCTTTTAGTTTAATTGCAGTCCATCCACCTTAGCTTCTTTCTAAGCTACTTTTAAACTTAGATAACATTCTTTATGAGATTTCCCATAAACTAAAATGTCATTCTCGGAAACTGTGATACTTTCCAATGTTGCAGAATCATACACATTTTTCTAAGGTGATTCTAATGCCAAATGAGAAGCAAAGAGTAGGTATCTTAAATAATGTCATAATAAGTTGTCATCTTGTCTCTTTCTGGAAGATATGGTGAGAATAATTTTGACAGATCATTTTTCATCAGAAAATGTTGATTTGGTGAAAACAAAATTTTTCACAGAAATGTATATCTTTTCAATAAAAGTTTCATAATGAAGATTTTTTTTCAGATCCAGGACAGAATCTCTGTGGTCAGGGCAAGTTAGGAGACCTAGGTTTAAATCTTTCTTTGAGCTGCAGCAGGTAGCTGAGCCTGGCACTTTAAAGGTGACTGTTCTCAGTGCCTGAATGCTGGTTTTTGGAGTAAATCTCTCTCAGTCTCCCTTAATATCTCTTGAGAACTTTCTAAATATCTTATTTTTTTTCTTACATGGAGGTAAAACAAATAAATTGTTACAACTATGTTTACTAAAATAAAGTTCTTTGGAAGGTGTTGTTTGGATGCATTTAGATAGGAAGAGTCATACTTTGAAACTCTGCTTAAAGCTTGAGATCACAGCTCTGTGTTGATTTGTAACACATAATTCTCCTTGATTTAAGAGGGATTGTCTCTGTGGGTACAGGTAGAAAGCTTGAGCATTTCTGTTCATAAGCTTTCACAAAGAAAAAAAAAACTTCAGTCAATACTAAAAAATTATTTGCATGTGTCATTTTAGTAGACAATTTTATGCATATTTTATATAGCAATACGAATTCTCTGCTTACAATACTATGCTAGTTCCTTCTTGGATAGATTTTAGTTTCTAACACTCCATGTCACAATCATTTACAAAATCAGCCAAGGAATTAACCAAATAATTGAGGAATTAAAGTCCTCAAGTAGGTTCTAAATAATGAAGAGTATTAACATTGCTGTTAGCTTCTGTTACAACAGTGAACTAAGAACACAAGTTACACAATATCATTTCTTCTAAATTAATCTGACACACTCAAAACTGTGTGAGATGATTAGAGCTGTCAAGTAGGCAATTGTACATATGAAAATGTCACGGGATACATGATTGAACATAACATTTGTGAAACACTTAGCTATTGGGAATGAATTACTAAAAATTAGCTATTTAGAATGAAATTAAGAACACACTATGTGAACCCCAAATTATTTCTATTTTTTACAATTAAAATAAGCTATGATAATAATAGATAGTACTACTGAACATAGTTCTTTTCGTATATTTAAATAAAGGGAGTATTTATTTAGAAAATTAAAAAATAAAATATGACTTGCCTTTTAAGCTGGACTAGACATTATGTAGACCATGAGCAAAATGCTCTTTACTTTTTCATATAGAACTGTAGAATCATAGAATGGTGTGGGCTGGAGGGGACCTTAAAGATCATCTAGTTCCAACCCCCCTGCTGTGGGCAGGGACACCCTCCACTACACCAGGTTGCCCAAAGCCCCATCCAACCTGGTCTTGAACACTTCCAGGGATGGGGCCTCCACAACCTCTCTGGGCAACCGGTTCCAGTGCCTCACCACCCTCACAGGGAAGAATTTCTTCCTAATGTCTAATCTAAACCTACCCTCCTTTAGCTTGAGGCCATTACCCCTTGTCCTATCACTCCACGCCCTTGTAAACAGTCCCTCTCCAGCTTTCCTGTAACCCCCTTTAGGTACTGGAAGGCTGCTCTAAGGTCTCCCCAGAGCCTTCTCTTCTCCAGGCTGAACAACCCCAACTCTCTCAGCCTGTCTTCATAGGAAGCCTGAAGCCCTGGGTTAATGAAACAAAGAAGAAGGTGGTTTAGTGTAAAACCGTAACCTTATTAATTACTACTTAGCAGCCATCCATCCCAAGATCACTGAATTCCAGTAGCCAAATCCTTGTTTAGCCTACTGCCAGTTTTCAGTAAGGCTTTAGAGTTCTACACCTGTACGTGACCAGAATTGCCTTACTTTGAACAAGCACCTACCTTCTGCCTGCACCCTGCTGGAATTCATGGTTTGACACAGTCATGTCAGGGTTCAGATCTGCTGAATACTCTCACAGCGTATTAAATGCACATTATCAGAAGAGCTATTGCGAAGTGTAATCATATCCACATTCTTTCTGAAACCCATTATCATGATGTAGAAGGGCAAGTTGTTAGTTCTCACCTTTGGATAATAAACAAAGGATTATGGCCATTCATTCATGAAGCTTGAGGTAACTTATATTCTAAACCTTTCTCCAAAAGAGCATCTTCAAATTCACCTTTCTTGCTTCCCTAGAAAATAAGTGAGTTTTACTGCACAGAAAACATTTTAAACTGAAGAATAACTCAGTGATCAAACAAGATATTCTGCAACAAAGAGTAGGTTTAGGTCACTTGCTGCACTGTCAGGGTTTCTTTCTTTTCTTTTCTTTTCTTTTCTTTTCTTTTCTTTTCTTTTCTTTTCTTTTCTTTTCTTTTCTTTTCTGTTCTGTTCTGTTCTGTTCTGTTCTTTTCTTCTTTTCTGTTCTTTTCTCTTTTCTTTTCTTTTCTTTTCTTTTCTTTTCTTTTCTTTTCTTTTCTTTTCTTTTCTTTTCTTTTCTTTTCCTTTTCTTTTCTTTTCTTTTCTTTTCTTTTCTTTTCTTTTCTTTTCTTTTCTTTTCTTTTCTTTTCTTTTCTTTTCTTTTCTTTTCTTTTCTTTTCTTTTCTTTTCCTTCCTTTTCCTTCCTTCCTTCCTTCCTTCCTTCCTTCCTTCCTTCCTTCCTTCCTTCCTTCCTTCCTCTCTTTCCTCTCTTTCCTCTCTTTCTCCCCCCTTCCCTTCCCTTCCCTTCCCTTCCCTTCCCTTCCCTTCCCTTCCCTTCCCTTCCCTTCCCTTCCCTTCCCTTCCCTTCCCTTCCCTTCCCTTCCCTTCCCTTCCCTTCCCTTCCTTCCCTTCCCTTCCCTCCCCTTCCCTCCCCTTCCCTCCCCTCCCCTCCCCCTCCCCTCCCCCTCCCCCTCCCCCCTCCTCCCCCTCCCCTTCCCCTTCCCCTTCCCCTTCCCCTTCTGCCTCCCCTCCCCTTCCCCTTCCCCTCCCCTTCCCCTTCCCCTTCCCCTTCCCCTTCCCCTTCCCTCTCTTCTTATTTTTTCTTTTTTTCTTTCTTTTTTTCATTAATAGTTGTTTAAGGGAAATTTTATATGCATCCTGAGATGCAAGTATTGTAACACTTAATTCCTTTAGTGACTCCGTCTATTAATCTCTCATTTATCAAAGGGCCAAAATAATTACACCTCTACACAAACACTTTGATAATTGTTGATGAAAGAAACAATTTAAAAATGCATACATCAAAAGTGCAAGCATCACAGTACTTAATGGCATTTCATTCCAAAGTAAATTGATTATGAACATTTTTTGTAACAGTGTTGACCATATTGCCATATAGAGAATTAATTTTTTACTGTTCTCCAATAGGCAGGCAAAAGGTAACACACTGATTGTTTGATTCTTGCTGGATGTACTGGTTTTGGCTGGGATAGAGTGAAATTTCTTCATCGTAGCTTGATGAGGCGTATGGGACTATGATTTGGATTTGTGCTGGAAACAGTGCTGATAACACAGGGATGGTTTCGTCACTGCTGAGCAGTGCTTACACAGAGCCAAGGCCTTTTCTGCCTCTCACACCACCCCACCAGCGAGGAGGCTGGGGGTGCACAAGGAGGTGGGAGGGGACACGGCCGGGACAGCTGACCCCAACTGACCACAGGGATATTCCATACCATATGATGTCATGCTTAGCATATAAAGCTGGGGGTGTGGAAGGTGGGTGGGTGCTACTGTTGCTCCAGGACTGGCTGAGCATCAGTTGGTTGATGCTGAGTAATTGTTTTCTTTTGAATCACTTGTTTTTCTTAGGTTTTATTTTCTTCCCTCTTTGTTGTTTTGTTGTGGGGTTGGGTTGGTTTTTTTTTTCCTTAAAATTATTAAACTGCCTTTATCTCAACCCACAAATTTTCTCACTTTTACCCTTCCAATTCTCACTTATTCCATGTGAGTGAACGAGTTGCCAGCCAGGGTTAAACCATGACACTGCACTCAGCACTGCTTGTCAGTCTACTTACTTCATTCATGTCTGCATGGGAAGGAGGGAGGCAAGAAGGAAGGAGAAAAAGAGGAAAGCGGAATGAACCAAGTGAAAAGCATTTTCTTCTAAGACACTGGCAGCAGCATGTTAGATTCTGCTGAGACTCTAAGGTAAACTTAATTGAAGCTATGAATTCAACTTTATTTTTTGAACACTTAGTAGGATTACAACTTTCACCACAGATTGCAGCATCCATATGAATGTAAAGGCTCAACGGCCCTTGGTCATGTTGGTTGTGCCTGTGCTTCTGTGAAAGAACACAATGCCATAGTGGCCATATTGTATTTCTTTCTTGCCTTCCACCTGTATAAATTGCAGCAGGTGGGTTTGCTCATAAAATTGACTAGTCAGTGGCTGAACAGTTAGCTTGTTTCAGCTTGATACTAACTAGTTTTGTGCACACTTGGTCACAGGAAAATCTGCATGATGAGAGAGAGCATTTAATTGCACTTGTAACTCTATTTTTAGGTTCACAGTTCACATTGTACGTAGGCCAGGTATTGAAGATGGCCTTTGGATACCTATACCTAGTCTGCCTGAGAAACTACAACAATTTTCAGTACTGAACAAATCTTCAGTGTGTTTTCTAGTCAGCCATTTCTTGACTTTAGTCTTTCCATGCAGAAGTTGTTGGATCCTCTCCATTTCTTGTAGTATGTGAAGAAAAAAATTTGGAAGGAATGTTTCCCTAAGGAAAGGAGAACGTTCTTCTAGAAACATGTCAATCAAGCAAAATTTAGAGGAGTTTCCTGGCCTAAAGACTGAGACCCAATTCAAGACTCACACGGGTGAGAGCAGACTGGGATTTTTTGCACTTAGGATTCCTTTAGTTTATTTTGTAACTTGCTTGTAATGTGTAAGTGTAAAGAGTTCATTAATAAGAAAAATTATTGGTAAACCTGTATTCGTAACCAAGGAGCTACAGCTTTGTATACCCCAGTGTCGTATGGTGGACAGAAACTAGGAACATGTCTGAGGAACTGGGAAGGACTGGTGTAAGGGGCAGCATATGGGCTGTACTGTGCTATTAGGTCAGAAATAAAGTCCACACACCTGTGGCTGTTTAATGGACTCAGAACTCAGAACATTGGGCAGTTATTATCCAGATCTAGAGGACATTAAAACAAGTGGAAATACATGGTTGGCTTGAGTCAAAACAGGTGTTTATTCAGTAATTTCAACTGGAACACTTTCTGAAAGAAAGTGATGTTTGCTTTTAAAAAGTTTGCTTTGATTTTCTGTGGAGTCACATAAATCCATCTCTGCAGGGATTTCACTTTTCAGTAGTTTTTGCTGTTCTAATATGATGCTCACTTCACGCTTCCAATGCAAATGTTAGAAAGTGAGTGTTTGACTTTGACTTTTTCTATGATACCAAGGGTGGCAGGAAATGGCCCACTGCTATTATACAATCAATTGAATGGGTAGCTGCAGGGTGTTGGCATACCACAGCTTGTGGCAGTGCTGACAAAGAAACAACACACACAGTGGCTGTCTTGGAAAATGTACAAATGAGAGAGAAAGAAATGACCCAGAAGGGCATATAACATTTAATTTGTAAATAGGATCTTACAGTACAGGCAGTATTGTAAGACACTTGTTTTCTTGTACAACATAATCTGCAGCACCATGAAAACCTGCCCTGATATTCTTGTTCTGAACTGTTCCATTCTAGATACCAACTCTTTTTAGGTCAAAGGTCCAAAAAGTATGTTCTGCATGTTATTCTTATGTATCTGAACTTGCTAATGAACACGCAAGCATAACAACTGGCTGGCTTTCTGCCAGAGCCCAAGCAAAAGAATATCTAATGCACTAGCTGTCAAACAGCACACAATGGTGGATATGCAAAGTGACGATCTGCCACTGGCTTCTGGCTCCTCCTTTGTCATGCCAAACACCTTTTACAGATGTCCAGGTTCTTCCTTGCAGAAGGGGAGCCTGGATGACCATAACTGCTGGGACATATGACAAACAAGACATGAAGCAGGAACAACCTATGGCACAGTTTCACATTTAAATTTTCTGATTATATTTTGTTTGCTTAAACCCAGTACTGTAGTTGCTATGAAAAGGCTCAAGAACCTTCATCTTCTGGTTAATACTCATATTACAAGGTAATAGGCAAGAAAGAAGGAAAACAAAAAGAAAAATATCACGTAATTGAATAGACTCACTTAACCTGAGAAGATTGAAAGATATGATAAAGAGAAGGAAGAAATGGAATGCAAGACTATAGTTCTCAGGCTAATGAATATAATTTGTTTAAGCTCCATTATGTTTTGTTTTCCTGAAAGGGGAACCCTGGATGAAATGTTGCTTCCATCAACAGCAAGAAATCTTTGAGAAAAAAAATCAGTTTACAATTTAAATACTATTAATATAACATATCTCTATTATCACTTACAATAGTTGAGCAGTTGTAGCTCAATAGCAAAGCAAATCACCAGGATGCATATATACTCCCAGAGCATGTAGACTGAACACTTCAGTGGAAAGCAGTATTTTTTATTTGTTTTTATTTACTGAATATTGGTTTATATTACAATCACAGACTCATAGAATGGTTTGGGTTGGAAGAAACCTCAAAGACCATCTAGTTCCAACCCCCCTGCCATGGGCAAGGACACCCTCCACTACACCAGGTTGCCCAAAGCCCCATCCAACCTGGTCTTGAACACTTCCAGGGAGGGGGCCTCCACAACCTCTCTGGGCAACCTGTTCCAGTGTCTTATCATCCTCATAGTGAAAAATTTGTTCCTAATATCTAATCTAAATCTACACTTCTTCATCTTAAGGCCACTACCCCTTGTCCTATCACTACATACCTTTGTAAAAAATCACTCTCCAGCTTTCTTATAAGCCCCCTTTAAAGACTGAAAGGCTGCAATAAGGTCTCCCTAGAGCCTTCTGTTCTCCAGGCTGAACAATCCCAACTCTCTCAGCCTGTCCTCACAGGAAAGATAGTCTATTCCTCTGATAATTATTGTGGCCCTCCTCTGGACTCACTCCAACAGGTTCATGTCCTTCTTGTACTGGAGACTCCAGAGCTGGATGCAATACTCCCGATGGGGTCTCATGAGAGCAGAGTAGAGGGTCAGAATCACCTCCCTCGACCTGCTGGTCACACCTCTTTTGATGCAGCTCAAGATACAGTTGGCTTTCTGGGCTGCATGTGTACACTGCCGGCTCATGTTGAGCTTCTCATCCACCAACACCCCCAAGTCCTTCTCCTCAGGGCTGCTCTCAATCCATTCTCTACCCAGCCTGTAGTTGTGCTTGGGATTGCCACGGCCTCTGGGCAGGACCTTGCACTTGGCCTTGTTGAAATTCATGCAGTTCGCACAGGCCCACCTCCTGAGCCTGTCAAGGTCGCTCTGGATGGCATCCCTTCCCTCCAGTTTGTCAATCACAGGACACAGCATGGTGTTCTCAGCAAACTTGCTGAGGGTGCACTCGATCCCACTGTCCATGTCACTGACAAAGATGTTAAACAATGCCAGTGCCAATATTGACTCCTGAGGAATGCCACTCGTCACCATTTTCCACTTGGACATTGAGCTGTTGACCTTATCCACCGAGTGGTCCATCCATCAAATGCATGTCTCTCCAATTTAGAGACAAGGATGTCATGCAGAACAGTGTCAAATGCTTTGCACAAGTCCAGGTAGATGATGTCAGTTACCTTGCACATGTCCAGGTAGATGATGTCAGTTGCTCTTCCCTTATCTACCAATGCTGTAACCCCATTGTAGAGGGCCACCAAATTTGTCAGGCATGATTTGCCCTTAGTGAAGCCATGTTGGCTGTCACCAGTCATCTCCTTATTTTCCATGTGCCTGAGCATACTTTAGCAGGATCTGCTCCATGATCTTGCCAGGCACAGAGGTGAGACTGACCAGCCTGTAGTTCCCCAGGTCTTCCTTTTTCACGCTTTTTAAAAAGGGGTTATGTTTCCCCTTTTCCAGTCAGTGGGAACTTTGCCCGACTGCCATGACTTCTCAAATATGATGGATAGTGGCTTAGGAACTTCATCTGCCAGTTCCCTCAAGACCCGCAGATGCATCTTATCAGGTCCCATGGACTTGTGCACCTTCAGGTTCCTTAGATGGTCTGAAACCTGATCTTGTCCTACGGTGGGTGATTCTTCACTCTTCCAGTCCCTGCCTTTGCATTCTGCAACTTGGGCGATGTGGCTCAAGCACTTGCCAATGAAGACAGGCAAAAAAAATCATTGAGTGCCTCAGCCTTTTCCATATCCCGGGTATCCAGGTCTTCCTTCTGGAGAGGGACATATTTTCCCTAGTCTTCCTTTCATCACTGACATACCTATAGAAGCCCTTGATGTCCCTGGCCAGATTTAATTCTCTCAGGGCTTTAGCTTTCCTAACCTGATCCCTGGCTGCTTGGACAATTTCTCTGTATTCCTCGCAGGCTACCTGCCCTTGCTTCCACCCTCTGTAGGCTTCCTTTTTGTGTTTGATTTTGCCCAGGAGCTCCTTGTTCATCCATGCAGGCCTCCTGGCATTTTTGCCTGACTTCCTTCCTCTTTGCTGGAATGCATTGCTCCTGAGCTTGGAGGAGGTGATCCTTGAATATTAACCAGCTGTCTTGGGCCCCTCTTCCCTCAAGGGCTTTGTCCCATGGTACTCTACCAAGCAGATCCCTGAAGAGGCCAAAGTCTGCTCTCTGGAGCAGTCCTTGAAGTCCAGGGCAGTGAACTTGCTGTGCGCCCTCCTCACTGCCCTGAGGATCTTGAACTCCACCATTTCGTGGTCACTGCAGCCAAGGCTGCCCTTGAGCTTCACATTCCCCACCAGCCCCTCCTTGTTGGTGAGAACAAGGTCCAGTATGGCACCTCTCCTTGTTGGCTCCTCTATCACTTGGAAAAGGAAATTATCATCAATGCATTCCAGGAACCTCATGGGTTGCTTATGCCCTGATGTGCTGTCCCTCCAACAGGTATCATTGGGTGGGTTGAGGTCCCCCATGAGGATCAGAGCTTGTGAATGTGAGTCTGCTCCTATCTGTCTATAGAGGGCCTCATCTGCTCGGTCTTCCTGGTCAGGTGGCCTGTAGCAGATCCCGACTATAATGTCACCCTCCTTGCCCTCCCTTTAATCCTGACCCATAAGCTCTTGGTGGGCGCCTCATCCATCCCCAGGTGGAGCTCCATGCACTCCAGCTGGTCACTGACATAGAGGGCAACACCCCCTCCTTATCTCCCCTGCCTGTCCTTCCTAAAGAGCCTGTACCCTTCCATCCCAACACTCCAGTCATAGGAGCCATCCCACCACGTCTCCATGATGCCAATGAGATCATAGCCCTGCAGGTGTGCACATGCAGCTGGAATTCCTTTGTGCTGCACTTCAGGTGCTCTCCTGCTGATCTGTGATCCTTCTCCCAGCCCTGGGAATCTATTGCTGGCACTGGCATCAAACTGGTAGGAGTGGAATGGACTGAGGTTCCTCTCCTCTGACAGCTTTAGTGTAAAGCTCTCTTCAACAGTTTGGCAAGCCTATGACTGACGATGCTCTTCCCTTCGAGAGATAGACCCCATCAGCCCCCAGCAGACCAGGTTTCTCAAAGCAAATCCCATGATCTTAAGTAGCCGAACCCCTGGCTGTGGCACCAGTCCTGTGACCATCTGTTGATTTTGACTGGAAGGATTGATGAAAAAAACTACCTGTGGTCTAGAGTCCTTTACCACCGCTCCCAGGGCTCCATAATCCTTGATACTCCTCAGACTGCTCCTGCCTGTATCACTGGCGCCCATGTGAAACAGCAGCAGCAGATAATAGTCAGTGGACTGTACAAGGCTTGGCAGTCTCTCGGTGACATCCCTGATCTGAGCCCCCAGGAAGCAGCACACCTCTCTAGTGAGCGTGTCAGGTCGGCAAATGGTAATGTCCTGATCCAATGTCGGGGAGGTTTCAATATGAACCCAAGAGCAAGATTAAGACACAAACAAGGTCAAATGCCATATACCAGAAACAGATTTTATTATGAAAAAAAGTTTAAAAAAAAAGGTAAAGGTAACCAATAAGAGCGATAGGACAGAGCAGAAAAAAAAGGCAGAAAACCAAGCAAGACTCTGGGATAGAATCGCAAGAATAGTCACCGCCACGGATCCACAGCGTCTCGGGGATCCAAATCTCTTTCTGCGGTGGTGGGTGAAGGCACAGACCCCCTCATCTTGGCAGTCCCCTTTTATACTGGTGGTGGTCTTCACGATGGCACATGCCACACGTGCCGTGTTTTCATGACGGCATGTACGACCCGGCCCTGCGTTCCTGCACACGTGCACACACTTCTTGCAGTTCCAGCCCCGTTCTTCACGCGACTGTTATCTGACTCCATGGCATGCGATGGCGCAGGGCGCTTTTTGCAGGTTGAAGGTCTCTATGACCTGGCAATCGTCCTTATCGCATTCAGTAGCTGGAGGGGTTTTCTGCTTGAGCAAACAATCTTTGAGACAAAAGTTCTTACAGTCCGGTCTCTCATAGGTGCCTCTGTACCTCTCAGGAGATTGTCACCCACTACTGTCACCCGTTGCCTTTTCTTAGTTGTGCTGGTTGTTATACGGGTTATTCTCAAACCTCAGTACAAGTAACTTTATGAAAATTAAACTAGCTAATCAAGAGAGGTGACTGAGAACATGTTTGTTTGCCTCCTTCTCCCAAATGTTGTTCAGAAGAGCACAATGCAATCTATTCGTTCTGAAGACTAGCAAAGGTAAAGTTAGTTTTGTAAGACCCTCTCTAACAGAAGGCAATTTCTTGACACTCTGAAGTCTGCTACTCCATTGAGATTCATACCCAAGAAGCTGTCATATTGTTACTCTTTTTTTCTGGTCACTGTGTGGCTACTTCAGCTACTTTGGCACAAATCAGAGCAGCTACATTAGGAGCAGAAGTTCATTATACAGTCAACAGAGAGCACTAGACACTGCTTGGGGCCAGTTAAGATGCTTAAAATTAATTAAATTGGTATTCAACTAGTCACTATAATCAATGGAGACTAGGGCACAGGTTTTATCATGCCTTCTTTAACACTGGTGAGTTCAACTGGGAACTAAATATTCTTTCTATTGATTGCAAAGGTAGCCCACCTGTGACTAGATCAGACATTATAGACATTTAAAGTTAGATGAGATGGACTTCTAAACCTCTTTCCTCAGCTCAGACAAGCCATAGTCAATACATGAGCTCCTGCATTTGCAGCCAGAGGAGCCCGCATTAATATACCCAGGCCTGACTACATGGAACAGTGTAGGTGACAGCTTTGATCTGTCTGCAGCTGTTCCCCTGCTAAGGAGTTTTAATTTCTCCTGTAGCAAAGGCTTGATTGCTATCAGGTCCCTCAACACACATCCATTCTGGTAGTCATTTAGCATAGAACCACAGTGAGAGTTAGAAAATCCAGGTCCAGGAAGCAGAGAAATAATAATTGCACAGAGGAGGTGGCATCTATGGGGACACAATAACCCTGTTCTGCAGATTTGTTTGAGAGTTTCAGTCTGTCTCATTTCTAAATTCTCAGACACTTACTGTTTTCCTGGAGCAGTTTGCAGAATTCAGGTTTGGTCCATACCAATAGTTGAGCAACCAGTTGGACGTTGGACTTACTTAATTGAAATATTTTAATGAATTTAAATGCTTTCTTGGGAGTGAAAATTGGAGTTAATATTCATGTGTCAGTAGAATTTATAAAAGATGATTGCTTTAAAACCTTGATTCATCTGTTGTGTCTTCTGAGGGGCATATAAAGGCCAAAATCCATATGTAGTTCCTAGTGAAGTACCAACATTAGCTGCTGGATCTACTTGGAACTACTAACAATGGAAAGAAAATTAAAAAGCTTTTATCCTGTTGTCCTGTTTTCCTGAGGTGATTTAAAAAATAGTTCCATGAACATTTTGACCACATTGTTCCCATTGGAAACTGTTCCAGAATCTCATCTGAATTGAATTTACAATCTCAATATATTAATGGCAAGTCTATATTTAACTGCTTATACCTAAGCAGTTTGAAAGAGGTTATTTTTTCTCATTGTTTTCTCCACCACATATTTATAGAGGGTAAGACTATCTCATCTCAACCTTAAATAAGCCATGTTTATATATAATGCCATTTTAACTGTCTCTCCAATTAGGAGGCTTTGCCAATTGAGATCACAGTGGTGTGAAATATTGTAAAAGTTTTTACTTCCATTAATGCTAATCCTATTTATAGGCCTGTTTAGAGCATGATGATAGGGTGCATGAATCATTCGCCAGTGAAAAGCCATTGTTGACTGTACTGTATTTTAAATCTTGAACTTCATTATTAGCAGGAAGTAAAAATGTAGGAAGTGATGTTCAGAATTGAGGTACCCCAGTTTGGAATATAAAAGAAATTATCTAATTGAGAAAGGTACATATGAACTAGAATAAATCTGAAAAAGGAATAACTCTGACTTGCTAGAAGTCCAATTGAGTCATTACAGGCATCTTCCTGTTCTAGCACGAGTTTCACAAGGCTGTTATCCAGTTTCCCTACAAAGTCAATGTTGATTTAAGTGCCAATTAAGAAGGTTTACCTTGTTACACACACACTTATCGTGCTTCTGCCTACTCTGCTGATACATATAAGAGTCTGAATGGATGTAACATACAGGCCAACAAGACACGAGGTTTGAGTTAAGTACAGTGGAGTCTAGATAGCACACCTTGAAATGTAAGTGGTGTTAGCTCTTGTGTGCTACTCAGATCTCCTGAAAATTAGACAACCACATAGCTTTATTGGGGTCTGTCGTGAGGTGGCAAACCAGTACACACAGTTCCTCCTCCTTCACTGATTTTGTTCTGTTATTGCATTAAATGAAAATAATTGGGGTTGAGAACACTGCTATAGTTGAGTTGTTTGGAATCTTTGCTCTGAGAACTTAGCCTCTGTGGAGAAAGGAGGAACACAAATCATCATGAGATTACTAATTGCACGCGTGCATTATGTCGGGGTGCTGCAAGGACCAGCAGCTGCCTGGGGCTGAGTGCCAGGAGACCCAGGGGATCCCCATGGGCCTCACCATCCATGGTGCCTTCCATAGCTCCCAGCCAGGGAGCAGGGCAGGCCAGGAGGGCAGCCGCGGGCAGCCCCAGATGCCATCAGGCACCTCAGGGGATGGGGAAGTCAGCTTTCGGGTTGGGCCCAGCTCAGCAGGGCCAGCGCCCAGCTGTGGTGGAGCTGGAGAATGATACTCCTACAGCATCACTGGGACGGGACTGGCAGCTCCGGGCTGTGCTGAAATGGGGTCCTGGGCCATGGGGCATGGGTGGGGGGAGGCTCCGAGGGGGGCTGGATGAGGCCATTGAGGGCCATTGTTGCCCTCAGTGCCCTGACATTTAATGACCCCTATGTAAAACATTAAAGGTCAGTTTGTCTTTATCGGAAAGAATGGTTACATGCTTCTTGATCTTCTAGGCTGATGACCTTTCTTTTCACGTTGTTTCCACAAAGATAAACTGGCAAGGAAAAATAGAGAAACATAACCTGAGGAGCCACTTTTCAATGTTTCCTACCTATACTAGGGGAAAAAAAGGATGAAAATATAGTCTGTCATTGATTTTTTAAAATAAACAAGTTAATTTCACAATAAAGCACTATAGATTCTGGTAACTTCAAAAGTCAGCATATTGCACTTCTTACTTATCTCTTGGTGTTCAAGAATCAAATACTGCCCCCCACCCCCCATTTTATTTAACATGAAGAGCTGTTGCTCATGGATTGTATTGCAGTTGCTTAAAACAATGAGGTATGTTGCTCATTGAACTATCTGTTTCCTACCTTTTCTTTCAGATATTCACTGCTATACAAAAACACCTCTTTCTTCTCAGCAATAGTATAGCAAAGTGTCAAGAGTGATCTATATATACTTGGCATGACTGTTATCAGAGCATGTCTTTAAAATCTTAGTAATAAAAAACATCTCTTAACCTATTCATGCCATTAGTTGTTCACAAATATAATAAATCAGTATTTTTCATTGACTTATCTACAAAGCTTTTTCTTTTATGATTTAATTTCACAGCTGCATAAACATAGCATCAAAAATCAACACATTTAAAACACTCAGGTAAAATAAGGGACAACTTACTACCATGAAATGGCAAAGCGTATGAGAACAGATAAATTTGAATTGAGAGCTGAGCAGTAAAATAATCTCTCTTAATAAGGAATTACTTATCTTTGGAGTTTAATTACAATAGAGCCTGTCACTATAAGATTAATGATGAGCAGTTTTTCACTTCAAACGATTGCAATTGAATTAAGATAGTACCATTATTCTTCGAGAGATAAGGTCAAGCAAATGAGGCAAAAGTGGGGAAAAAATGGAAAACCAAACTGTACTGAAATGAGAGAACATTCTATAATAAGTTAGGGCCTTAAAATACATTACAAGGCATATATTTACAAATTTTATAAAATAGTGTGTAAAATATTGAAGATGATAAAATTCTAAGAATTTTTATATGTTTTTTTGTTAACTATGCAACACTGTGGGATCTAGTACTGTTTTCAGAACTGTGAATCAGAAATAATTTATGCATTTCAATATCTCCTTCCTTTCTGGAAATGGGAAAAACTTTTCTAAAACACATATATTACTTTCTCCGTTAGATATCATACACTGGCACTCATGTGCAGAGAGGACATTTGACTGTATGGTAGGGATAAACTCTGAATTATTGACTGTGAGGTTATTTTTTAATGCACAGGGTAGTGTGGCCTCAGGAGTCACTGTAGTTTGTCCTTATACCTTGCTATACAAAGGCAGTAGCCCTTTCCCTTAGGGACGAGACCTTTAAAGAAAGAACGCCTCAAAGGATTGTTGTCACCTCTCCTCTTATCTCGGAACCTGAGAAGAGGAAATAGGTCATTTAATCTTCAGTTACAACATCTTTTCTAGAGTCTTTGGATTTGAGTGAGCAGATTCTCAAATTTATCATAAACTTTATTTGAATCAGGAACCATAGTTTTCACATGCTGTGCCATAAACTCTTGGCCATAAAAGTAAACCACCTGAGGACACATATGGGGAAGTGGAAGTGAAGTGCTCTATCCACTAACCCCACTAGTGGAAAACCTTCAATTAGGTGTAAACTAGATTACTTTAGACTTATTTCCAAATTCTTTATTAGGTGTTAAAATACAGTTTAACAAGGACCTAATAAAAGGGTTTAAGGGACCGTGATTTGTAATCACATTTCTTCTTAATATAACTTATGTTTCAGTTTTCTGTGTTTGATATCATCAGAGTTCATCTTCTTCTATTCTTTTTTATTAATCCTGGTCTGTCTTTTTTTTTTTCTTTTCTTTTTTTTTTTTTTTTTTCCCCTTGGTATTATATCTAAAAAAAATGCATATTTCTATTTGCTTTGTGTGGATTTTATGTCAACTTTTGGCCATTATTGCCCTGACCTTTTTTGATGCCTTGAAGATCTCTGTTATCTTTATTAAGGTAAATATATTTTCAAAACCTTATAAAATATGTGGCAAAATATGCCACGATTCCTCTTTTAGAAATCACATCAAAGGTTAGATATTTTGAGAAGGAATCTAGTTCTTCAGCTCATGAGGGTAACTCAAAGAATAATAGTGTAAAGATCATCATAAATATGTATAAATATGTTTTCTCTTTATTCATATCTCTCTCCAAGAGAAAATCTCTAGGGAGAGAGCAGAATCTGGGTTATACATGGCTCTAGTGGTATACAAAAGCAAGCATAGGTAATGTATTAGCAATTTACCTTGTTACCTCTCAATTCAGCACATAATCTCACATTGCTTTCAGCCTGTGAACTAAAGAAGCTACTCAATCTTCCTGATTGCTGACAGCATAAATTAATTAATAAACATGATTTTAGGTTTTAATTAAATTAATATAATTTGGTGTAATCTGCAAGAGAACAATAGGGCTAGTTTTTCAGCCTGCTTTGTTAATAAATTAGTTTGTCTAAGAGCTGGTGCTTATTCTGAGCTCTTCTGAATGTGAATCACTTATATAGACATTTAAAACAGAATCATCTTTCAAATTCTCATTACTTGGGAATAGCTGTTTCACATTCTTGTTGAAAATAATGCATACACCTTTTTACATGCAACTGCCTATCAGGAAAACAAACACAAACAAACCCTTCTTGTTTGTTAGTGTAATCTTCAAGAATAAACTGTATCTCTCAACATGCATTATGTAAAATAAAATATAATTCCTTTTACATAAGAAAAAGAAAGAACATCTAAACCTTGGGTGACAACAAGGAAACTTAGATCTGAAGATATTATAGACTCAATGAACAGGGCCAGGATAGCACAGAGAACATAGCTCAAAGATCCAGCTAATAGACTAATAATTATATAAAAATTTGATACTTACTTATATATCCATAAGCATTTCCACCAGGATCCAGCAATGTAAGAATCCAGGTAGGAATTTTGTAGTATAAATTGGTGCACAGTTAAATTTGAGATTGTTGCTTTTGAAATTGATCCATTATGTGGCAACATAGATGGGATTTCCCTATAAATTGTTGTAGTTTGAGTTTGCTGAAAATATTTTCAATTTATATTCTCTCTTGTGATTATGGTGGGCTACAACAGGTCCTGAAAGGCAATTTCAAAAAACCTTCTTATTAACAATTATAACAAGTACTAAATAATAATTATTACTAGCAAAAATAATAATCTGTCTGACAGTGTCAAATATAATGTCAAATGTGTCAAAGATAGCTTCTGTAGAAAGCTGGTAATGTGACAAGAACCGTAATGTCCTCACTGTGAACATGGAGTTGCTATATTGTATACCATATGATACAACATGTTGGAAATCCCTGTAGAGTCTTAAGAGTTTAAATGAAACTGAGAAAATTAACTTGGAAGAGATGTCCAAGAAGATCTGTTAGTCTTTGGTTAGCTCAGTATATATTCAATAAGGAAAATACTTTCCACAGGAGACTGTCCAGAATGATGTCGTCCTGTTGTGGGAAGAGAGAAAGGGACAACTGTACTGATAACACGGGGATGGTTTCGTTACTGCTGAGCAGTGCTTACACAGAGCCAAGGCCTTTTCTGCCTCTCACACCACCCCACCAGCGAGGAGGCTGGGGGTGCACAAGGAGGTGGGAGGGGACACAGCCGGGACAGCTGACCCCAACTGACCAAAGGGGTATTCCATACCATATGATGTCATGCTTAGCATATAAAGCTGGGGGAAGAAGGAGGAAAGGGGGGATATTCAGACTGATGGCGTTTGTCTTCCCGAGTCACCATTACATGTGATGGAGCCCTGCTTTCCTGGAGATGGCTGAACACCTGCCTGCCCATGGGAAGTGGGGAATGAATTCCTTGTCTTGCTTTTTTTTGTGTGCGCAGCTTTTGCTTTACCTATTAAACTGTCTTTATCTCAAACCATGAGTTTTCTTACTTTTACCTTTCCAGTTCTGTCCCACATCCTTCCATGGGGGGAGTGAGCAAGTGGCTGTGTGGGGCTGAGCTGACGGCTGGGGTTAAACCACCAGAAATGGATATAGAACCTAAGGAATCCTAGGGTCAATAACAGAAAGCCAAAGATGTGACAGCAATTTCTGTGTTCCTTGTTTATGAGGACATGCACATTGTTGCTTCTGTTTATTGATACCTTTTCTTATCAGCACTCTAGGCAATTGTTTAGGGTTTTTTTAAATCAATTGGCCAGCTTTTCCTGTCTCCTCTGACTGTTTGCTTTAGACATTAATCTGTGATGTGGAACGTTGTCAGGTGTTTCCAAAAATCTAATTTGTACCCACTGCTCTTCAGAGGGCTGATCTTCTCCCTTAGCATTTGTTACCTGCATAGAATTACTGTCAGTAATAGTATGTTGCCCTATTTTTTCTTTTTTTCTTTTTTTTTAAACTCCTGTAGGCATGTTTGTTATTCCCCCCCCCCCCTTATTGTCTCCAAATACACATGAAAAATCTTTCATTAACATTTAGATATATTTACACTTAATTTATTTGGTGTCTGGGTTGGATTTGGGTTTGGACATATAAAGTTTACCTCAATTATTATTCTATAGAATCCCTCATATTTCTTAAGTTTCCTTCATATGTGCTGAATCTCCACACACACTGTTTTTAAACATTATTAGAATTGTTGTATAACATCAGCTTGAACATTTTTCCAGGGAATAGTTCAGATTTACATTGGCGATAACTACAGTTTTTACTAGCAACCTCATAATATGGCATATTTATTTTCTCGAGTAAGATAGGCCATAATTTTTTACTTAATAAACTATGTAAGAATATGTGTACATTTTAATTTTAATGATGCCACATCCCTTTGTTTCTGTAATATGCTGAGCCGAATTGCTCATTCAGGGCCTCCCTCTCTGTTAGGGAATCTTCACTTCCTGAAGACAGCAATTATTTCAGGACCAGATTCCCAGCTTTTTATTTGCTTTAGGATTTTGGTAGCATTACATCACCAATTGCAAAGAATTGAATCAGAGGACTGCTAAATAAAAACTAAGAGTGACCCTACTATGGCCCTGTATGCTCTTGCAGATCATGACGTGTACATGGGTTACTCCCATCATGCCTAAGGAGTTGAAGAGACCAGCATCACGGTGGGGCTGGCGTACTCTCTCCCCCACTAGTACAGGGAGGGTAGATAAACAGCAGAAAGAGTAGTGAAACCAGTGCATAGGGGCTGCTAAGGCAATGCAAAGAGCCAGAAGATGCTCTTGGTACAGAGATAACACAAATTAAATCCACTCAAGGAAAATGTGAACCATTGACTCTGTTTTTCTCCTAGATTGTAGCTTCTAGTCAAGTCTCGTAGTAAATCTAATTTAGTGCAAATCTATTATTTTAGCATTACATTGAGAAATATGCATCCTTCTCTGCACATTATCTTGAAATCAAATATTTTCTGTTGTAAAATGAACAGTAAATAATAAACTAATTAAAAGCCATGAGAATAGCTTATGTCCTCATGGAGGTCACCTGAAACACATAAACCCCAAAATCCTCTGCAGGAATAGTTTTTGAGGAGATAATTTGCCCGCAAGTAAAAGGGGAAATTATAATGTTCATAATTAAATATAATACTGTGTATAAATTTTCTTTAAAAAGATATGATGCTATTGTCTGAATAAAATTCGATCCAGACTGTTATTTATCATGAAATGACAACATAAAGGTCTCTGAACATAGATTAGAATAAAGAAATTTGGATTCTCATCCCAATATCTCAACTTTGTACCCTGCAAGACAAATAATTCTCAGTTCAAAAGCCTAGCAGAGATCCTTGGCACAAGACACCCGTCAACTCTTTTGGCTGATGAAGCTACTTTATAAGTTTCTGTGAATGTAGTGGAGATGATAAGTTTTAGTAAAGGAGAATAGGTTGTGAGACAGCCAAGTGTGCACGTACTCATGCACAATGTAGATGCCACTGGTGAGGATCAGAGAAGCCCTGAGGCTTATGGAGAGGAATCAGATAGTCTGTGAACTCAGACTTCAAAGTCTAGACAGCACCTAGACACTGCTACTGAGGACACCTCTGTTGTAACCTGCATGGTCACAGATCGGCTGTGGAAACCAGGTGGCATTCTTACGGAGTCTGACACAGTTCTGTCTTCTTCAATAAGGCTGAGGTATGTTTATGTTTAGATGATATTTGAACCACATATTTTTTGTGCATATTGCTGCCTTTCTAAAAATGGCCTTACGCCCTCATTTTACTTGTATTATTTCAAGGGCAAACCCCCCCAACAATTCTACACAATTAACAATAACAGCTAATACTAGTGCATGATAGGTGACCAATACCTGTTGTGAAGATGGTGCTAATCACAGTGTCCTGAAAGAAAATGGAAAAAAAGGTGTGACAGCATATTGTCTATAAATCAGAAAGCTTCATTTACTAATTTATATTGAAATATTTTTATTACATACATTGTATTTCTAATGCATAGAAACCATATATTTTCTTTGCCTGGGGTGGTGTACAGCTCTGATGACAATAAATCTAGATATACAGGTAGTACTACTCTCTTTAGCCCATAAATTTAGTAAACAGCAGAGTTTCCGAAAATATATATTGCAGATATAGAACTCCCTCTAGACAGAAAAGCAATATAGTAAAAATGAAGTTCTCCTTTTGCACAGTCCTTTTATGAGAAGGTATATAGCTCCTCTCATTCAATATATTCAAAACTGTGTCTTTGACTCTAAATCATCTAACATGGTAAGACTAATGTTATATTATTTTGATATTATATTAAATGAAATGCAAACCATAAGATAATCATTACTTTAATAACACTTAGTTTTTGAGGGTCACATAAAAGTAATTCAGAAATTGAGTCACTAGTTTGAGCATCTATATTGTGTAAACTGTAATTTGTTAGTTTATAAAAAATGAAGTAAAAAGTATAGATTTGAACAAGGTTGTTTTAAAACACTCTGAAAGAAGAATATACCCCATGCATAGCAAATTTTCAATATTTTTTTTACTTTCCATGTGATATAATTGATGTAAAATGTCCTTTGATTTCAGGCTGCCCAAATACCATACTTTTCCCAGTCTTGCCCCAACTCAAAACCATTAAACAATCCAAATACAAAATCCAGAGAAGAATTTTAATGAATTACACTTTTTTGCTCTATAAAATAAGATCGATGTTAGATAGACTGTACCTTCAGCCTTTATTTCTCCACTCATGTCCTCTTTCCTTTTTCTGGAAAGCCACTGGGAAGTAGGCTAATAATATACCAAACAGTCTTTCACAGTTGTGTACATACAGTGGTTCATTACAGCTCATACTGGATATCAGTATATGTTCTGGCTTTCACATCTGTTGTGCTTCTGTAGCTCCAAGCAGTGGAACAGGTTGCCCAGAGAGATTGTGCCACCTCTCTCCATACTCGGAGGTTTTCAAGACCTAACTGGATAAAGCCTTGAGCAACCTGGTCTGGTCTTACAGCTGACCCTGCTTTGAGCAGGAGGTTGAACTACAGACCTCCTGAGGTCCCTTCTAGCCTAAATTACCCTATGGTACTATGTTTCTGAGTGAAGTTTGGAAGTTCTTCTGGGGGGAAATTCAAATATATACACAGTGTACCACAGTGTCGTGTAGAGACACTAGAGAGGCATATCTTTGGAGCACTGTATTGTGCCAAGTACATGTGCCATAATATTTGAGCAGCTATTTTTTAAAGCCAATAAGAAATGACTTAATAATTTCTGAATGAAGCCTATGATTTTATCTACTTTCCTCAAAGAGACTTGGGACACTTGAAACTTGGTATTGCTCATGAAAAATTGCTTTTATTTCTTATGTAAGTAACACAGTAACAGTCATCACTGCTATGGCTGAAGGAGCTGCTCTGAACTCCTGAGGTGAAACCTGGGTGAGTGAAATCAAATTTTATTTAAAGATTCCAGTGGTTCATTTTTTACTTACAGGCTTGGTTTAGATTACTTTAGTACTGTATTACTTAAGTTGCAAAGCAAGTAATTTTTCATTTCACAGAAGTCTCCATTAAATAAATTACAATTTACTTTTTACTCCTGCTTTGGCATCTATGGATCACAAGCTACTGTGTCTGTTAATGGCATTTGCCCATTCCACCATTTTCCAGCTTTTTGTCCTTCTTTCTTTCATGTCCACTGAAGCAGTGCCGTTGGCCACATTCCATCTCCTTTCTTCATGCATAACTAAACAAGCTTTCTTCTTCTTACTACTGTTATGAATAATTTCTTTTGTTCCATTGTTTTCATTTAGTTCCCGACCACATTGTTAAAATAATTGCAATAAATTCCCCTGCTTTCTAATTCAAAATATAATCTGTATTTATTTTGGTTTATAGATGCACCTCAACAGTGCTGAAAAGACCTTGAGTAACCTTTTGTTGCCGTTAGTGTTGTTGCCAAAACAATCTTCTGAACTACCAAACAGTATTCATGGAAGTTTTGAATGCCCAAAGCAAGGTGAAAAATCTGCTATCACATTATAAGAATAGAGAAACATCTGTTCCAAGAGTTTTACCTCTAAATGATGACTATTGTTTTACTGTAAGTCATGCCACTCTCAAGTACAACGATAATGATATGATCTATCTTGTGTTTAGAGATTGGTCATGCTAAAATGAAAATCTCTTTTTGCTAGCTTCTTTTGTCTCATCTCGATCTTAATTCTTCTCAGAATTTGCAAATAAAACAGGATTAAATTCAATAGTCTTCCCATGAAAGCCTGGGCTGCTGTACTGTATGGAATTGGTTTTACCAGGAATGCCATTTCTGTTTTTAACTCATTACTGAAGCAGTACAGCAATGTTGTGGTAAACTACTTTTTGTAGTGGAGTTCTTTTCTTGCAGAAAAAGGATAAAGCCAGGCTCCTGATTACCCAAGAGCACTGAGAGGTACTTCAAAAGATATAGCCTCCATGAACCAAATGTTTTATCTGAAAGGAATTTTTTAAAGTTTAGTGTAAGCTATTGCACACAATGCTAAAATTTACATGGAAAACATTTATTTGAATATGTAAATTCAGAGTTGATATAGGCTATATTTCACATGTAGAATGTCAGAAAAACAATAATTTCTGTAGAAACCAGACTGTGGATATAGAAAATCACCAAAGCCTCCAGAGAGCTGCATATTTCTAGAGCAAGCTTCTCAAGTCAATGGAAATAACTGCCACTGTGGAGCTCGTGTTGACTTTATTGCTTGTATGTCCCAGTAAAGAGCTGATTGCCTCAATATAATTCAAATTAGCTAAAGGCAATGTGTAATCTATTAAAAAGACACCCTGCATTTAACCAACTGGCACTAGTCTAAATAGACACAAGCCTTAGCTTTCTTTACATAACCCCATCCATTTTATTTCTAATCAAAAAGTATTGGCTTTCCTACTTTATTTTCCCTATAGCAATGTGATTTCTAAATAGAAACTAACCATAGTACTTCAGGGTTTTTCCCCTATCACTTTTCCTTTAAATGCATATTATGGGTCTAATTTCAGCTAAGTATTTGACACTGCTTGCAAAAATGAGTTTACACATAGCATTATCAACATGAGTATCTTCCATTGCATCTGTAGATGTACTTTTTCTTTGTTATAGGTTTAACTGATCTTAACTGCATTGTTAACTCCATATTTCAAGGAAGACACTCTCTGAAACCTGACACAAACAGAAGGATGAGGTGCAGGGGTTTTTTCCATCTCAGTGAGTACTGTCATTCTGTACTGACAATTCAATAACAATCCACTGTTCTCCTAGCAAGAATTGCCCAGTGCTGATTTGTTGCCATGAATTCTGCTGTGATCATGTGTGAATATCAGGCTTCAAGCCCATCCTAAAATCTTTGTTGATTAATGCTTGATTATATTTCTTTTGTGTTTTTTTTTTCTCTTTTAGCTTTTTATGATTTGTATTTTTTACTTTTTATTATTGAAAGCTTTAAGTCCTTGTCAGAGGTTCTTTGAAAATGGTTATTCTTATAAAATGTTTCCTGACAAATAATTTCTGACTCATAATGGAAGCCTACGGGTAAGATTGCGAAGTCTCCAGAAGAACCAAATGAACAAGAAGTATGTGTTAACTTCTTTAATAGAAGTCTAAAACTGAAAGATGAATATCCAGGTATTGCACCTGGCCCTATCACCACAGAAGTCCATCTCTTATTGTGTATTTAACTATTAACTAAGAAGCAGAAAAGCCACTGTTGTGGTTTAACCCGGCAGGCAGCTAAAACAACCACACAGCCATTAGCTCACTTCCCCCTCCACAGTGGGATGGGGGAGAGAGTCAGGAAAAGTAAAACTCATGGGTTGAGATAAAAACAGTTTAATAGGACAGAAAAGGAAGATAATAATAATAATAATAATAATAATAATGATAAAAGACTATACAAAACAAGTCATGCATAGCACAATTGCTCACTGCTCGTTGACCAATGTCTAGCTAGTTCCAGAGCTGTGGCACCCCCACAGCCAACTCCTCCCAGTTAGCATGACATCATATGGTATGGAATAGCCCTTTGGCCAGTTTGGGTCAGCTTTCCTGGCTGTGCCCCCTCCCAGCTTCTTGTGCACCCCTAGCCTCCTTGTTGGCAGGCCAGTATGAGTAGCTGAGAAGTCCTTGACTGCTTGGCAACAACTAAACCATCCCTGTGTTACCAGCACTGTTTTCAGCACAAATCCAAAACACAGCCCCACACTAGCTACTGTGAAGAAAATTAACTCTATCCCAGCCAAAACCAGCACAGCCACAGATGCTAAGATCATTTTCATGCATTATCAATTCCCATTTTGAAACCAGACACATTTTCTAAGTGATAAACACACAGATCATAGAGTATATTTCAATACTAATCCTTAAGTAATCATGAGCTTAAGCCCTTGAGGGAAGAGTCAGATAGATTGAATACTAGACTAGGTGAAAAGCACCCTCTTCATTCAATTTCCAAACTGATTCTAGAAGAATAAACCAGAATGAAGTAAAAAGGAAAAATTTTTGTTTCATCACTGATGGAGAATATAGGTAGTAGAATTGGTTGGTTTTAAATTACTTGATACCCTGAAAATATAACCTTAATAGCAGAAGGACTATAAAGGAAACAGATCTGTGAAACAGCATGAAGCCCATTCTCACATAATTTCAAGAGCTCAAGTCCACACTGTGGCCATAGATGCTACATACAGTCCTTGGAGACATCAGTAGAGGACATTTTATCTTCTGGCTTCCAATCAGTCTTAAATTCAAGCCATGCTATACTGTCAAGACATTGACAGTTATATTTTTATTGATTTTTGAGTGACTGTTTTTTTGGGTTATTTTTCTATCAAAGTCTACCCCTCCTATCAATATAAATCTTTCATTTCTTCAGCCACAACCAGGTATTCTGTAAGAATTGTCACTCAGGTTTCCTGACTCCAGACAGCATGGCAATTAGCAAAATGGAGTAAAATTGCATATTACCAGCCAAACTGCAGCCAAGAACTGTAATAACTGTCCGGTTTTTAAAATCTGAATTTGACTAACTTCCTTCTTATATAATTACATTGTTACACATTACTCAGTTTGCTAATTGACTACATAATTTGTCTGACACATTAATCGGGAGTCTTGCTATGCTTTTGTCATGGGCATACCTGCAATGTTTGGTAACATTGAAAGGATATTTTGAACTGCAATTGTCTGTATGCATTTGTGTATGTATGTATGTAAGCATGTATGCATGGTTCTCATCAAGTATAGATAATTCCTTTGAACGGCAGGCCTTTTGTTTTCATTAACTTGTTAGTGTCAGCATGACCCAACAGTATTCAGCACTCCTCAACGAGAAAAGGTCACAGCAACTTTCCTGCTTGTTGCCATGTATCACTTTTATTATCAGCCAGGCCCACTTCTACAGCACAAGATATGGCCCAGAAAAACAGAAAAGTAAAACAATAAAGGCTTTTTGCGTTTTAGCTTTCTCCAGGTGCAGACTGCAGCTTTCAGAATTTTAATCAGGCACCTAAATGCCATCCAAATCCCACTTTTTGTACATACTTCCTTTACTGGCTCAAGCCCATAGTAAATTTGGCCTGAGATTCGGTTAGCAAATTAGAATGTTAATAAATATTCCTAAAGAGATTGTTGAGGCCAAGAAAAGAAGCAGAGAAGAAAAATCAGGAGACAGGAGATATGGTTAAAAGCAAGGAATTTTGGGAGGCTGAGATTACATGACAAATAGTCCACAGGGAATGGGTAAGCACGGAGACAAAGGATGAAGGGAGGCAAGACCAGAAAGGAGAATGGAAACAGAGGAGGAAAGTGGCAACAGGAGAGGGGGGACCATCACCTATACAGAGTCATGCTTCATTTCTTGCAAAAGCTGAAATACATGAAGGCTGATGTTAGATTTACAGGAGCTGAATGGTTGTTTGGAAACTAGATTCTGTCTATGTCTCTGCCATTGAGTTTCACTGTATTTGATAAATCACTTCAACAATACTTTCTAAAGGTGCGTGTTCGTAATAGTCTGAATATGTTGCACCTCAGTTACAGCAATATTGACTGTTCACAGATGTAATTAAAGTTGATTTGCTGTGCTGTGAATATATGAAGATCCATTAATGAAAAATGAGGTCATAGGTATTCCAGCCAGAGATTTTTTAATCTCAGTCCCTCAGTGTCTCAGTTCTCTCTCTCTGAAATGGTGACAGTACCTATATGTGAAATTCAATTTATTAATGTTTATGAAGCAGTAACACACTCTAGTGATAAGTGTTGTAGAAACACTTATGGGGAAATTAAGAATTCATTCGCTAGACCAGGGTTTCAGTCTTACAGAGAAAGTAAGGGAAAGGGCCAGAGGGAGGAGGCCAGGCAGTGGACAATGAGGAGAATGCAAAATATTGAACAGATGTGTGAAATAGACAGTGATCTTGTGGAGACAGGGATCCTAAGGAGAACAGATGTAATTAGTACATCACAATACATACACGCATCAGGACTGAATTAAGGTTATAGTGGGTACCTTCATTCTAGTAAAAAGTTTTTCAGTGCTTGATTTTTCAGTTTGGAATGCAATGGAGTGGAATGGAATAGAATAGAATAGTTCCAGTTGGAAGGGACCTACAATGACCAGCTAGTCCCACTGCCTGACCACGTCAGTGCTGACCAAAAGGTAAAGCCTGTTATTAAGGGCATTGTCCAAATGCCACTTAAACAATGCCAGGCTTGGGGCATCGACCACCTCTCTAGGAAGCCTGTTCCAGTGTTTGACCACCCTCTCCATAAAGAAATGCTTCCTAATGTCCAGTCTAAACCTCCCCTGGTGCAGCTTTGAACCATTCCCACATGTCCTATCATTGGATACCAGGGAGAAGAGATCAGCAGCTCCCTCTCCACTTCCCCTCCTCAGGAAGCTGTAGAGAGCAATGAGGTTGTCCCTCAGCTTCCTTTTCTCCAAACTAGACAAGCCCGGAGTCCTCAGCCACTCCTCAGAGGACATTCCTTCTAGCCCTTTCACCAGCTTTGTTGCCCTCCTCTGGACACATTCAAGGACCTTCAGATCCTTCTTAAATTGTGGGGCCCAGAACTGCACACACCACTCCAGGTGAGGCCACACCAATGCTGAATACAGCCGGATAATCACCTCTTTTGACCAGCTGATTATACCATGCTTGATGCACCCCAGCATGGGGTTTGCCCTCTTGGCTGTCAAGGCACACTGCTCACCCATTGAGCCTGCTGCCAACCAGCACCCCCAGATCCCTTTCTGCAGGGCTGCTCTCCAGCCACTCCTCTCCCAGTCTATACTTGTGTCCAACTTTACTCCATCCCAGATGTAGAATCTGGCATCTGTTCTTGTTAAAATTCATTCCATTGACAATTGCCAATGCTCCAATCAATCTAGATCCCTCTGCAAGATGTCTTGTTCCTTGAAAGAGTCAACAGCACCTCCCAGTTTGGTATCATCAGCAAACTTGCTAATGGTGCATTCAACTCCTGCATCCAGATCGTTGATAAATATATTGAACAGAACTGGCCCTCAAATTGAGCCCTCAGGAGCACTGCTTGTGACTGGTCACCAGCCAGATGTAGCCCCATTCACTATATCTCACAACTTGTCCAGAAGGATGCTGTGAGGGTCAGTATCAAAAGCCTTACTAAAATCCAGAAAAACTACCTCCACTGTATTCCCTTCATCCACCAGGCAGGTGACCTTATTGTAGAAGGATATCAAATTAGTTAAACAGGACTTTTCCTTTGTGAACCCATGTTGACTGTGCCTTATGATTGCATTGTCCTTTAAATATCTTTCCAAAGCACCCAATATGACCATCTCCATAATTTTTTCCAGGTACCTGGGGATCCCGTTCCTGTGACCCACCACCCTCTCAGTGAAGAACTTTTCCCTAATGTCCAATCTGAACTTCCCCTGATGCAACTTCATTTCATTTCCTCATGTCCTATCACTGGTCACCAGAGAGAGGAGATCAGAACATCCCCCTCCGCTGCTCCCCTTGAGGAAGTTCTAGACTGCCATGAGGTCACCCCTCAGCCTTCTCTAAGCTCAACAAGTCAAATGACCTCAGCTACCCCTTGTAAATCTTGCCCTCAAGGCCTTTCACCACCTTGGTCACCCTCCTCTGGGCACACTCTATAGTTTGATGTCCTTCTTATATTGAGGCATCCAAAACTGCACACAAGGACTCAGGATGGAGCCACACCAGTGCAACGTAGAGTGGGACAATCACTTTCCTCAAACAGCTAGCTGCGCTGTGCTTGATGCACCCCAGGACCTGGTTGGCCCTTTTGGCTGCCAGGGCACACTGTTGACTCGTATTCAACTTGCCATCAACCCAAACCCTCAGATCTCTTTCTGCAGGGCTACTCTCCAGCCTCTTATTCCAAATTTGCACATATAACCAGGATAACCCCATCCCACGTGGAGAAACCTTCACTTGCTCTTAAACTTCATACAGGTGGCGATTGCCCAGCTCTCCATTCTACCCAGATCTCTCTGTAAGGCCTTTCTACCCTCAAGGGAGTCCACAGCTCCTCCTAGTTTAGTATCATTGGCAAACATACTTAATGTACATTTGATTCCTGTGTCCAGATCATTAAAAAAAAAAAAACATTAAAGAGCACTGGCCTTCAGATGGACTCCTGGGGAACTCCACTGATGACTGGCCACCAGCCTGATCTAACCCCATTTACTGTAACCCTTTGAGCTTGACCCATCAGCCAATTGCTCACCCAACATATTATGTACTTGTCTAGCTGTGTGCTGGATATTGTTTCATAAAAGGAAATTTAGCAAAGCAGGACTTTCCTCTCATGAACCCATGTTGGCTATGACCAATGACTGTGTTGTCTTTCAAGTGTTTTTCAGTAACTCTCAGAATAACCTTCTCCATAATTTTATCAGGCACTGAAGTGAGACTGACACCCTGAAATTACCAGGGTCTTCCTTCTTACCCTTCTTGATAATAGGGACATTTGCCAGCTTCCAGTTGACTGGGACCTCTCCAGTCTCCCAAGACTATTGAAAAAGAGAGGTCCCATGATAACATCGGCCAGTTCTTTCAGTACCCTAGGATGAATCCCATCAGGACCCATAGATTTATGCACATCCAGCTGGAGCAGCAAGTCTCAAACAAGTTTAGGGGCAGTTGGCTGGGAGTTAGTCATCCCCTCAGTCACAGTCTTCCAACCCAGGGCTCCAGGGTTCCCAGGGCCCATCATCAGTGTTGAAGACAGAGGCGAAGAAAGTATTAAATGTCTCCACTTTGTCTATGTCCCTAGTTGCTTCACCAACCTCGTCAAGCAACAGACCAATGTTATTTCTGATTCTCATTTTGCTATTAACATATTTTTAAAAATCTTTTTTGTTGTCCTTCACAGTGCTGGCCAGCTTGAACACTAATTGAGCTTTGGCCACATGCATTCTCTCCCTACAGTGGCAAACAGCATCTCTGTAGTCCTCCCATGTCACCTGTCCTTGCTTCCAATGTCCATGCACTTCCCTTTCTCACCTAGAAGAAGATCCCTGCTCAGCCAAGCCAGCCTTCTGCCCCACTTGTTTGACTTCAGACACTTCGGAATTGCCTGCTCCTGCACTCTTAAGTTGTCCTCCAACTCAAAGGACTGGACATCACAAGGTCTGTCATTAATATTAAAGACTGAGGCAAAAAAGAACATTAAATGCTTCCACCTTTTCTTAATCCCTATTTTTCAAGTTACCATCTTCATCTAGTATCAGTCCAATATTTTTCCTTAGACCTCCTCTTGCTACTAACATACTTTAGAAAGCCTCTTGTTGTCTGACATACCAGTGGCTGGTTTCAACTCTAGTTGAGCTTTTTCAATACAGTTAATTTAGCATAAATTTCTCAGTTTAAAAAAAAAATAAAAATAAAACCTTCTTCTTCTCCTTCCTATGTAGTCTATTTTCCAAGACCATATCAGATATGCAGGGAGTTGGGGACACATGGACTTTGATAATATTTAGTAATACAATTTGCTAATACAATAGTAATATAATAGTAATATTTAGTGATAGTAATTTGCTAATATAATGATAGCTGAAACCAGTGGCTAAGTTTATGAACCGATAACTGGCAACATAACAGATTTACATTCTGTTACCAGTTCCATTACTGGGTAACTGATGTTTAGTAAATCATTGTTGATCATTTTGTCTCAGTTGTCCTGTTTGATAGTTGGATAAAAATGATGACTTCCTTTGTAAAATATTATGAGAAAAAAATGTATGAATAGACTGTTAACTAATATCATACTAAATACATTTTGTTTCCTAAATTCATACTGAAATTAAATGTTCATTAATTTATATTTTTATTTATTGTTTAGTTATTCTAAAGCAGAAGAGGATTAAGTACCTTATCTCCTAGTCTCAGCTTCCTTTGTTTTTGCCACCAGTCCTACTCAGTTCCTTTGGGGAGGTGACAGGTGGAGCAGAAAGTTGGGATCAGTGTCTCTCTGCTCCTGGCTTCTCGTTCTCCTCTGTTCAAGCATGTGTTGCCCATGGCTGCAGACCCTCAGGCTGGTCGCTGCCCTGGAGTGGTTCACCCACAGCCACAGTCCCTCAGGGGTGTCTGCATCCCAGGATGGGTCACCCATGCACCACAGTCCCTCAGGGTTGTCCCTGCTGTGGCATGAAGTGCCTCCTTCCAAGGGTGCATCTCTAGCTGTGTCCTCAGCAATGTCTCCTTCCGCCTGTCTCCTCCATGTCTCTTTCCTGTCTCCTCTGTTTTGTTTATCCACCCAGCAACTGCTACTCTTAAATATGTTTGAGCAGCAGTACTGGGTTCTCCTTGGACTGGCAGCAGATTTGGCACATGATGGGTTGCTTACCTCCATTTCAGAGCAGTTCCTGGTTCCTTCCACTTGTCCCTCCAGCACCCTGCCACCAAGACCTTGCCAGGTATGACCACAAGACAAACACTCATATAAATGTGCTATTTTTGAACAATACATATACAGAACTTAAAGCTAAAGGAGATTATGAGAATAGATTTCCTCACCTCACTGGCCCAGTTAGTGATGCCTTTTCTGAGCAATTGGATTATTTCCATTTGACCGCAGACTGACAGGTTGGACAGCTTGTCCACACCTTCATAAAGTACAATTATTAAATGTCTGAATGAATTGTCTCCTTCTGCCAGGTTTCATCTCACTTCTTGCTAACATTGCTGTGTTTTTCTCACTTATGATTATTGGAAATGAAATTGAAAGTATAAGGTTAAAAAGGGAAATAGTAAATTGCACATACGATAAACATCAGGGAAGTGTGCAGAGGCAATAAATATAAACAGATGATACAAGGAATCTGATGGATTAATATGTACAACTGTGCTTCTCTAAAGATGTCCAATACATTCTGGAATGGAAAATCAATCATCTACAAAAATAATACAGTATACAATTTCCATGATTATGATAAGGGTACTAGACCTTTTTTCCCCTGAAAATTGGTGCGTTATTTAAAAAATATCCTTTGTACAAATTCCAGATGGATATGTATAATTCGCCAGGAAATGAAAGCTAGTTCATTAGGGAATAAGAAGGACCCAGTGTATTCACAATCAAGAAGAAATTCCTTGTTCCCACAAACAGAGCCACTTTGCCTATGGTAGGGAAACGCTTTGATTGATTTCACAGGAGAGAACCATGAAGCACTTAACAGATGTGCCATAGAGACAGACTACTTTGTTAGAACTCTGTAGCAATGTTTTGGTCTTCTGTTATCAAATGTGTACTCCACAGAAATCTTTTCCAAAGCTTCAGCCTCTAGTGAACTGAAGTTTTCAGATGGCCTTGCAATGCTCTGCTAGACTCAGGGCTCAAACCTGACTACTTCTATCATAAAGACTGGTCTCTGTGCCTCCCTTAACCCGATCTCATCTGACTTTAACCCCTATGACCAAACCACTTTCTGAAGTTGCTATTCAAATGCTAATGAACAGCAATTATGAGCCTAATGTTGGAGCCTGAGTTAGGTACCTAAGACTTACACAGAATTAATCCAGGCCTTTCCCTTCTTTGCAGTCGTGTGAAATCCTGCCAACCAGACTCATTGATGGCATATTGGCATAGCAGGCTGCAACCATTCTCAATAAGTTTTTTCAGCTCTGAATAAATTCTTGAATATGGTTTTTTTTAGAGAAAAATCTTCCTCTGCTATCATTTCTAGTTAGTAGAACAGAATTTTATATACAGGCTATTGTCTGATAGTATGTATTCATAGGTTAATAATTAGATATTAAAATCCATAATCTATTGTTTTTATCACATGAACAATTTTTTTTAAAAAAATCAGTGCTCCAAAAGATGATGTCAAATTAATATATATATGACATTATTAGTGGAAGAATCAGTTTGAGTGGTGAATTATTGTTTTGGATATGTAATTAAGAAATAAATGAAGTTCTTTACTGTAATTTATTTTTTAAAGTTTTGATATTCAAAAGGGAAGTATGTAATATAAATTATAACATTTTTACACTTGAAATATCCTTACACGCACGATTTGCCTGTATGTTGGCATTCTGTATCTCCTGAAATATCTGGATAACTTTGCAATTTTCAGATAACTAAGAATTTGTACAAACCAAATAAAAAACTATAAAAAAATTTGTAAGAAGACATAAGTGATAAAAATGTGTCATTTTTTTCTCTGCTTTTGTGCTTTAGAATGGATAAAACTAGATACAGGTGTAGAAACACAATGAAGAAAATGTGTATTAAAACATAAATTTTAAAAATCATATAATATTATAATTAATATTCACATAGAGACAGTAGAAATTTGTTAGCCAGGTTCTGCAATTTCTCTTAGAGCATTCAAACATTATCACAGTCATTCTGTCTACTTTCAGTGTACAAAATTTATTTTTTCAGAAATTTTGTAACTGGTGATTAATCCTGATGTATTTAGTAAATCTGGAATCACTCATAAATAATGAGTAGATTAGATCAAGCTCTCCCTTATGCAGTTACTTAATTCCCTCATTTTAGTGCCATTTTGATCTCCTTACAATCGAGTGGCATGAGGAATTTCAAGTTATGATTGTCTGTGTTTCTGCAAAGACTAACAGTCTCAGTCATGTCTGTGTTATATGCCATGACATCAGAAGGTACAAATTAAAGTAGGATAAAGTTAACCATCTTGATTTTCAGTTTCAATGTTTTAAGTCATCAAATTGACCATCATGTTGAGAATGAGATGAAAAACCGTTTTTCTGCCAAGATAGTTCGAGTAACAGCTGTGTTCAGATAAACCGACACTACATGAAAGAAAGAATAACAAGAAGAAACTAAAAGCACATGTCACAAGAGTACTTAAACATTATTGGATTTTATTTCTTTTTTTAAAGAACAACAAGCATGGGGAGTAGTGATCAGAGCCCATGCCTCTTCTTTCCACAGCAAGGGCTGTAACTAGTGAGCTATAGGGTAAAACTCTCTTTTTTTCAAGTCCAATAAATCTTAAATTGTTTTCTGCAAAGAAACTGCCTTCAGCAGACTAGCTTGATAATGCCACAATAACAGAGCAACTCAGGATAAAATTTCTTAGGAGTTGGGAGATGTGAATGTTGATCCTTAAAAAGAAGAAAAAACGTACCTTGGAATCTGTAGTACTAGAGTGGTATGTTATCAGAGAACGATTCTGTTTCTCCAGTATGTTTTCTCTTTTTGTTTTGAGTATTTATGCTTTTGTTACCACGCCTAAAGGTCAAAGTGGCTCTTTCATGGAAAGCTGATTTCCTGGCAGCTTGCTATTCTGTCTTATAACTAGTCATATTAGTTCATGAATCCAGTTTGATTTCTGTAGAGGCATATGATAAACTGGCTGAAGTATATCATGTTGTGGAATGCAAATATATAGAATCCACAGATTTCATAATTCCTTGTGTGGAGGTATTTGGGTAACTTCGTATTGAGTAAAAATTAAAAAGTCTTGTCTAAAATATTTACAAATCCATACAACATGAGGTTTTAAAATACTACATGTCAATATCCTGCCCTTCAAAACCAAACTGTAAGGTATTGGGTTGAACTGAGTATCTGCATTTTTTCCCACTGCAATCACTAGAATGAAGATGTGAAAGCAACTAGGTAAGTACTGTGAAAGTGTCAAGCAATTAACAAATTGACAAATTAACAAATTAAGAAACAAAACCTGACAAATAAACCAATTGGTAAACTGAAAAACTGACAAATTGGCAAATAGCTTGGTAAGAAAGGAGACATGCTTGAAGTTTATTAGAAAGGGCAGCTTAGGTACTGTAGGTTGGGAAAATTGATTCAAGATCCTTTCAAGCACTAGGTAGCAGTCTTTCACTGAGATGTTGTGTATGAGAAAAGGAGTAAAGTGTAAGACTAGGAATAGGGACGTGGACATTCTATAAAGTCAGGTGAGAATTAAATATTAGCCAAGAACTTGGTAATCCTTGGACAAAGAGCCACTTTACTGCACATAGCGTTTTGATAAAGATAAATAACTATCCCACAATTCAATATGCGATAGCTAAATGGTAGACTGGATATCACGAGTAGCTCCTATGTGAAGTATGCAATGTTGTTTAGTAAAAGACTGGTTTACGGGAAAAGCTTGCCCTCTGCCAGCAGCCCTTGAGCACCATCCTGAGCTCACACAGAGTTTGGAGACTGATGTGGTTCGCATCACCTTTTATTTCAGGTTGCAAGTTTTAAGTTGTTTGTTTGCCCATGTAGCGGGTTGACCTTGGCTGACTGCCAGACCCCCACCCAGCCGCTCCCTGACTCCCACTCCTCAGCAGGACAGGGAGAGAAAATAAGGTGGATAACCTCATGGATTGAGATAAGGACAGGGAGATCGCTTACCCGTTACAGTCACTGGCAAAACAGACTTGACTTGGGGAAAATTAATTTAACTTGTTACAAATATAAAGATAGAGTAAGATGGTGAGAAACAGACAAAACTAAAACCACCTTCCCCTCACCCACCCTTTTTCCCAGGCTCAACTTCACTCCTTTTTTCCTGACTCCTCTACTCCTCCCCGCTGGCGCAACAGTGCAGGGAGGATGAATAGGGGCTGCAGTTAGGTGATGGCAGTTCGTCTCTGCTTCTCCTTCCTCCTTACACCTTTCCTCTGCTCTAGCATGGGGTCCTTCCCATGGGCTACAGTCCTTCAGGAACAGACTGCCCCAGTGTGGGTCTCCCACAGACTGCAATTCCTGCCAGAAAATCTGCTCCTACATGGGCTTCTCTCCATGGGCTGCAGCTCCTACCAGGAATCTGCTCCTCCATCTGCTGTGGCACGGGGTCCTACACAGACTGCAGTGTGAATTAATCTCCTTTAGTGTGGTCCTCCATGGGCTGCAAGGGGCCAGCCTGTGTCACCACGGTCTTCTCCAATGGCTGCATGAGAATCTCTGCTCGGTGCATGGAGCATCTTCTCCCCCTCCTCCACTGACCTTGGTGTCTGCAGAGTTCTTTCTCCTTTCTTAAATACACTGGCGCAGAGACATCACCAGCATTGCTGATGGGGTCAACTTTGGCCAGTAGCAGGTCCATTTTGGAGCTGGCTCAAACTGGCACTGTCTGGCATGGGGGCAACCCCAGGCTTCTTCTCACAGAAGCCACCTCTGCAGCCCCCCGACTGCCAAAACTTTGCCATGTAAGCCCAATACAGCCTAAATTCACCCAGCAATGCCACCATAGTGGAGAAAATACCGCATGACTTTCAAGGCAGATGTTTGCTCCAGGTACTATATCACACCATGGGCTCTGGGCTTTAATGGCATTAATTATCCTGGCTCTACTGACTTAAAAAACTGCATATCACCATAAACACACTGAGAAATGCGTCTTGAAAAAAGATACACTACTTAAGGGAAAGATATGATCTGCAGTTAATGCAGATGACCAGGTTCCATTTAGTAGAAGAGAGAGATTGTTTAAATGTTGGAATGGGCATTGTCTAAAAAAGGCCAAAATTAATTAGAGTCATCACTTCATATATTATTTTTTTATTTTTTAAATTAATTTCAATTATGCCTTGTCACAATAAAAAAAATCAAGTATAAAAAGAAAATGAAAATGTAAAACGCACAGAGAAAAAAGTCACAAGAAGGTATATCATAAAAAAAAGGAACAGATATTCAGAGGAAGAAAATGCATCTAATACTTATCCTTTCTCTGCCACAACTTTCTTAGAACAGTAAACAAGAAAAATAAAAGAAACACATCAGGAGGATATACCTCTTATTTCTTTGGAAAGAAAAATTTTCATCTGTTCATGAAATAAGGTAAGAGACTCCTGTTATCACCTCCTGCTAGTGTCATAGGGGCACAACAGCAAGCAATAGTAAGAACTGTGTAATCCAACATGTTAGATGACCTCCAGGGCAGTACTGGGAGATATAGCAGATCTGGCCTCACACTAATGTCTGATCTATGTTTGGGTGATTGCAGCAGTTCCTGAGAAGTACACAAATATTCAGCAAGAGACCATATTTCAAAAACCAGGAATATTATAAAATAGTAAATGCACTGCAAAATTTTTTTTTGAAATTGATATTAAAAAACAGTCTGAAGACACTGCTACAAAACACTATTTTCAATTTCATGGCTTTTTCATACCTTGATGATAATTATCTAAACTAGATGGAAGTGAAGATACCTACAATTAGGTAGAATAAGATGCTTCCAAAAGCAGAAGAAAAATGCTGAATGGGGAGCTGGTTTAGCTTGCCAGTAAGGAAAGCTGAACATGAAAGGTAAATCCAGTCGACACACAGCAAGGCAAGCTGTATGAATGTTATTCCTTCATTGTTCCTGCAAGGGAACTTGTGTCTAGGTCCTGAGGGCACTTTAATGGGCTTTAATGGTTCTGAACAGCCTCACCTGGGGACCCCCCACACCCATGGCCCCAGGAGCCCCACTTCAGCTCAGTTCCTGTTGCAGATGGGCTGTAGGTTTACCAGCCTTCAGCTCCAGCTGTGTTGCAGCCATGCCTGGGCCTAGCCTGGCCATGGGCACCATTGATCCTCACCCCGACTCATGAGCAGGGGTCTGAGCCCGGCCACCCTGGGGCCCTGTCTGACACTGGGTACCCTCACGGGCCTGATCCTGACTCCCACCCCTGGGACAATGCCCCAGCCCAGCCTCTACCTGCCCCATCCCCAGGGCTGGGGCTGCCCCCCCGGCTGCCCTGCTCCTGGCTGGGGCTGGGATGGGCCCTGGCTGCAGGGCCCAGCCGTTTGCCTTGTCCCCTTTGGCTGCCATCTCCCTGCCCCGAGGGAGAAGCTGGCCTGTGCTATGCCCTGACAGTTTGACATCCTCGGTTTCTAAATCCCAACTAAGCTGAGGTGTTCCCTAAGCTGTTTAGTCAGGGCAGAGTAGGATTTTAGTAGACTAGACAACATTAATTTTTTTAAAGGGTGTTTGTGGAATCCACTTACCATGTGGGTTGGTAGCAAGTGACTCAAATATAACTGGAAAGCAATTTTAGATTAGGTTTCTCAGTTTCCCTTTCTTTAGGTTTTTAAGTCCTTGACTGTGTCTAAGTAGTAGCATATTGCTATTTTGCAGTTTTACTTTTTATAAAACTTAAAACACTTGTTGGGGTTAAAGAAAAAAGTTCAGTAAATGAAGAGAAGCCAAGAATCAGGTGTGACAAATGGTTTATTTTTTATTAAATATGACACAAGTATCAGGATCTGTATGGTAATTTTTGAGAATTGAATCACTTAATTTCCAAGTTTTATGATTTTGACTTCACTGTTGCTTAAAACCAGGTGTTTAGTAGTGGGAGTTTGAACCATTCTCTGTTGGGCCATGTTGCCATATAGATTATATGCTCTGAGGTTACCATGCTGTGGCTGAACTGTGACATCTTTAAGTGCTTCACAGCTCTTAGGACTATGTGCATGACATGCCTGTGACAAGTATGTATTTTGTCATGATCTGTGCATACATCATCCTTCTTGCACCATAGTTTACACAGGAAAAAATGAGTGCAGAAGTCAAAAGATCATATGACGCATTTCAACTATTTTCCATTTTGGTACTGGTCTTTCAATAAAAACACACTAACACAGAGCCAGATTCCTAGTTTATATGGGTCCACAAAATCATATCAGATATTAAATGATCAGAAAGTTCTACATAGTGAAAAGATAGGGATTGACTCTATTAAATAGTATATAGTTGTCTTCAACACTGATATAAGTTTTGTTGGTATTGCTATAATGTATAAAGCTAGTGTGAGTTAAAGAAAAATCGTACCTATAAAAAGGTCTAGGATAAGACTGTTTCAGGTTTACTTTAATGAATTCTGTCTGTATCAATTATGAGCTCTGATTTGGCATTGCTATCCAATATCTCTTCTCGAAAGCATACATATTTGAAATAAATTTAGACTAGAGTATAATACACTGTGTTCCTGTCAAGCTCTTTATCTCCCAATAAGAAAATAACCTAATCATGAAGTATAAATGTTCAGCTACTCAGAAAGTGTGACAATTGAGACAATTGAGACAGGGAGGGAAACAATATGATTATTGTTTCATTAGTGCACAATAGAGTGCTGAAAACTGGGATTTGGTCTCTGTATGGGTGCTTGACTGTAATATTTAAATATTTTACAATCATGCTTGTTGGCAACCTATCATCCTAAACAAATGTCTGTCCTGAGAGTCAGAACTTTACTTCAATTGCTCCAGCAGGTATTTGGATTAATTATACTGAAGTAAATAAAAGCATTTTAATTATTCCTTGTCTAATTGAAGTAACAGTCTTCCCTAAGAAACAAGCCATAAATATAAAGAAATCTAAGTTCCCCAAGGGTTTCAAGTCCACAGTTGCCCTTCTATGATACTTTCTACTCTCATGAGCCTCAAAACCCACCCTAAAACAGATGGAATTCTATTATTAAATACGTCTAGAGAAAAAACTTGTAGTTTATGTGCATAAATGGTTATCATAGCATTGTCATAGCATTAACCACAGGTATGAACTCTTCTCAGGTTGAGGAGAAGAAAAAACACAACCACATTGAAAAAATAACCACCAGCTTATAGACTTATCTGAATAGAGATATCCTCCTTTACTTTTTTTTTCTCAAAACTATATCACTCATAGGGGAAAAAGCCATCAAATTTAGTGAGCTAGCAAAAGTGCAAATGAACATGTTGGCGGAATAGTAACCTGCGTTTTGTCTTGGTACAGACATACCCATCTCCAACAAATTTCTAATGCATATTATATAAAAACTATTACAGTAAAAATTCTGGAATCTATCATTGTTTTCACCTATAAATAACCATTCTGCTTTTCAGAAACTCATAATCTTTGTTGAACTGTGACAGAGCTTCAACAAAACTACAGTTCCTACATATTTTGAGAGAAGAGTGAGTACTATTCAGCTCTGAAACAACAGATTCCTTTCATCTATATGGAAAAAAAGTATCAGAGGGACAGAGAAGCATATCTCTACAGCTTTGTAGGATATTAACCGGGTCTAAGAAGAGGGTGGCACTTCAGAAACACTCTGACCTTCATATTTTCTGCTGGTAAGTGGCTAAAAATACACTGGCATTAACTGCATTAATTGTCGATGCTATGTGTTTCAGATCCCGTTCCACATTGGTTCTCGGGTGTAGCACAGGTAACTAACACAGCATTCTGGGTTCTCTTCCAGGGTCCTGCTGTCTAAAAGCTTCAGCATCTAACTGTTAGGTGAACAAGTTCCTTTTTGGATTTGACTCTAATACAGAAAAAATCTTTCTGTCTTTAAAACAAAAAGGCATACCCTATTCTTCATACTTACTTCAATCTTCATCAACTTTATCAACATCTCTGCAAGAACTGAAATCATTGGAATTTTTGCCTTTGACTTCAGTGGGAGAAGGCGGCTGGTTTTGGTTGCAGAATTAAGTAGAACACTTTGTCTTTCAGCCCAATTGTTCCTCTGGAAGATGTCCCAATTAAGCAAATACTCCAATGAAGTGTGTCCCATTTAAATGGAGATGGCAGTACTTCATCCTTCATACAGAGTAAGAGCAACAAATGCAATACAGAAATAATGTCAAATAAACTGTTTAGTCTTCTAGATTAATACAATATTTTATTATCTTATTCAATTTTTATTAGGTTAATTGGTTCAGAACTAAATATGCATTCCTGATAGAAGCTAGCATATTTTCCAGTGTTTCCTTGACTGTAAGACCATGTTATTTGCCCTCTCTGGTAACTCTTTTGTGTTCACTGCCAAGCAGTTATTGATGACTTTTTTTGAAGCTGCCATTGCAAGAACTGTAATGAATTGCTCTTTTGCAAGGTCATATATCAACTCAAAGATCTCCAGTTATAAAGACTGTTTAAATCTATCATTAACATACTAGGTTGCCTAAGAATCATGCCCTTTGTGCATTCTTACCCTCGGTCCTTTAACTTATGGGCTTTCATTATTGTCAAAAACCATAGGAAAACGCATTATGAAAAATCAGCCTTGATAACTCCTGGTGATAAAAAAAGACAAACAGGTCACAGAAGAAAAGTATGTGGAAACCTCAATTTGCATTATCGACTGCCACTATCTCAGAAGACTCACTTTAAAGCAACCGACAGTTTTTTTCCTGGTAGAAGTATGTAAATGAGGAGAGTATTGAGGTTATACACTAGCTTCACCTCATACAAAGTGAAATGTCATTGTACTGGATGTCAGGAAGGGCAGACAGGTACAAGTTGACCTTTTCACCTATATGCAGTCCTTGAGGATTTGTAATTAAAGTGACTTTAGAGCTTGCCAATGGCTACTACTGTATCTACAAGATTTTCCTTGTGATAGGCTTCACCAACAGGAAAAGTGCTAGATTTGATTATTACTTTCTTCTAGGGCTTCTCTGATTTACTAAATAAACAAAACCAAGCAAAAAAGACCTCCCAGAACTTTATCAGAAAAGGCAAATGCAAGCACTTTGAGAAATTGCCAGTATTCTTGCTTCAGCAGTGACTCAAGGAACAAACTATAGAATAATCATGGTAGTATAAAGACTTTCTATTTTCCCACATTATTGACTACTCTTGAAGGAAAAAGGGATGTTAAGATGAAAGAGGCTGTGGTAGGGAAGCAAACAGAATAAGCAGAATCTTTTTGAGGGTGAGGGGAAGGAAAACTGGACTGTTAGATTTCTCTTTTGAAAGCATGGCAAACTATCATTCATATTGGCAGAAGCTGGTTATCATAATGTTGATTCCATCCCTGATGGCCTATGTACAGTAGCCTCTCTTTTGTTACTGAAAAATTTTGGTCTCATAAGAGAATATGATTCACACATCTATGAATGATGGATGAAAGAAGAGGGAAGCATGCTAGGAGTATAACAGGAGAGATGGTGTTTTGGATTGTTGCAAATATCCTGGCTCTTAAGACACTGTAGAACCAGACACTCTAACTGGACACGCTGTCTAGCCACAGGCACACTGTTAGAAAATACCATTGCCATACATTAGGAGTCAAAACCATACATGTTTCTGGCCCTTATAATTCATCCTGTCCATTCAGACCTGACATACCTTAATCCCAAATTGCCAGAACCTATTCTAGAAGTCAAACTCTTCATGCAAGTCCTACATCCACAAAGAACATTTCTCTTCAAAGACTTATTAGCAGATTAAGAACATTCGGCCACTAACATACACTATGACTATACTATGTTAAGCTGAGTAGCTCTTGCAGTCCACACTTCCCTACCACTAGACTTTGGCTAACAACAAATGTATGCTCAATTGATGCACCATAACGGCAGCTGACTTTTCATTTCTGATCACAGTACACACAGATTTGTAGGCCAGCTTGTGGACTAACTTCTTTCATTCCTGTGCACAGAGTGACTGTATTTACATAGAACCAACCTGATAAAGGTGTGCATTCTTGGCCAACATAATTGCTTAGACTGGAGTGGAAATACCTGCCCAGAAGGAGAGCAACGATGTGATCCAATAGCAGCCTGCAGCTACTTGTAGGGCAGTTACATGGATGGTTCTCCCAAGATCTTTCCAACAGAAGCAAGCAATATAATAAGGAGCAATGGCCAGAAGTTGCAGCTTGGGAGGCTCATCTTGGTCACTAGGGAAAACTTTTTTCACTAGGGGAGAAGTGAAATGTAGTAACAGGTTGCTCAGAAGGTTGTCCAGAGAGGTTTTGTAATCTCTACTCTTGAAGGTTTTCAAGGGCACTGCTAGACAAATCTGTGGCTAACCTGATACAGTGTTAGTGAGAGTCCTGCTTCTAGTGGGGGGCTGGGCTAGATGTCTTCAAGAGGTGTTTTCCAATGAATACTTATATGATTTTGCAAGTGTTGAGGCACGGTTTGGAAAAGAACTTACATCAGGGAGTATTCTTAACTGACAGTTTAGATGCAGCCACTTTAGGTTTGGTGGCCTATTTTGTTTGTATTTTCTTTTCATTTATCACTTGTTTTTTTGAGATAAAGAGGTGGTTTATCTGTACGTATGTGAGATGAGTCATGCCTTCAGAAACAAAGGACACTTTCTGTCATATTTATTGTATATACTGTAATAAAGATGTCACATGTTGAAGTCTTCATCTTTCCCCTACCTTAAGAAAAGCATTCCGATGAAGATAGATCACTATGGTTGTTAAGGAAGGAAAAAGTCCTTTAAAAAGTGGTTCATGCAAAAAGTGTTCTGAGGGAGGTACAACAAAGGCTGTTATGATAAAAGTTTTCATGAATATGCACCAAATGGATCTGTGATGCTCTAGAGATGTCCTAGAACCTGCAGTGTAGAGGCAAATGAGCATTCCAGCCAAAGGCAGCCTTCAGGTACCCTACAGTAAAGTATGTTCAGTATAAATTATAGATCTTCTCTTCCACTGCAGTATCTTAACAGTGAAAAAAAAAAAAATCTAATTCCATGTGCAATTAATGTCACGAACAGAAATGAATTTTAGGGTTTTAAGTAGCCAAAATAAAATAACAAGGTTCTCTTTATGTAAATAAAATTTCTCAACTGTGATTTATTCTGCATACTTTCTATAAATAGAAAGTAAGTATTAAGTTAAAATGTAATTGTAAATGTAGTTTCTTGAAATCTCATAAAGAGCTAAAGAAGCATGGGCTAATTTTAACACCTGGGTAGGAAAGCTTCAGAAAATTTATAGGTGTCACAGGAAATGAAGTTGGTCATTTAGTGTCATTTCTCTTCAGTGCAGTCTCTCCAGTGAGCTGGATGGTACTAAGAAAGGTACCATTTTTTTCTGATATATATAAAAAAAACACCATCTAAACTCTTCCAAATTACTAAATCTCCCAAGACTTGTTTCATAAAACTATTAACTTGCATACATTGGCTAAAATCCAAGATAGGTAATGATAGCTTTCTTATATAAATTCTTCCCATAATTTCACTGGATGCAGTATAACTCATTACCTGCTCTAGAATTGCAGACAATGTTGACATGTCCTGTTTTAGAATTCTCATAAGAATAAGAAAACTTTGGTTTTCTGAGGCAGAATTAAACTTTATGGTGGCTCAGATTAAGGGCCTTTTCTTGTACCTTAGAATTATGCCACAAACAGAAATGCTAGTCAATTTTGGTCCTATTTTCAGAAAGTATATATAAAAGAACTATAGAAATGGCAAAGAATATTAAAAAACACATGCAAGCAACAAATGCTTCTGAACTTTTGTATTTGGAGTGCTGAAGAAGTTCTATAAATGAGATTATTTCAATTTATTTTTTTTTTTAAATTAAGTAAAGCATGCTGACAACAATTTTGTGAAAAACAATGAATTAGCTGACATGGGATTATTTTTGCTAAGAGCTAAGGAAGTGTATAAGTAGTTTGTTAACAATGTTTTTTGAAAAATAGATTTTGTCATATTAAGATGAAGAGATCACAAAATTGATTAAAATATTACAATGGTCATGGCTAATCATTAGTTACTAGCTACCTCATCTTCAGTGAAGATGGGTTCAGTAAAAAGTTTTAATACTTAAGTGGCAGCATTACTTTCATCCAGTGTTAACTTCTAGGGTGGAATCCTGATCTTGTTGAAGATGTCCCTGCTCATTGCAGGAGGGCTGGCACTAGATGACCTTTAAAGATCCCTTCCAACCCAAACCATTCTATGATTCTAAGTAAACCAGTGGGACCCTTATGAAGATCATGAAGGAATTGGACACATCCAAATGAGATCCTCAGCATGCAGAGCAGAAGGCCAATACACATTTAGCAAGCATGAAGTAAGGAGTGTTAGGAAATACGTATGATACCTGGCTCTCCTTGAGGCAGAATTGTTTAACTCAGATGTTAAACAATAGATGTTTCTATTCATGGGGGATCAATGACACATATTGTCTCCTCATGGCAGGTCAGATATAATGACACTGTCAAATAAAAAATTCCACTTTTTTCAGATGTGGCTAATGGTAATGATGACACCAATAAAATGAGAACAAGATTTTCTTCTATTTCACAGTTGCATGTCATAACCACTAGGCTATGGAACAAGGGTTACTACTGTTTGCTTTTCTCCTGAATTTATGAACCTGAATACTTACTTAGCAACATGGATTTGATTCACACATCCAAATGTCTAACTTTGAGGTGTAAACATGCTGAGCAACTATAACACTTTTCTTTTTCAAGAGTCTATGGTGAATTCAAAGTTTAAACATTATGAGCTGATTTGAGCGTAATACATATGTGGAAAACAGGTATTTGGTTACTGAATGTTCTTCAAAGTACTAGACTAAAAGTAAACCAAAGTTTAGTATAAGGAAGTGTATTTAAATGAGAATTAAGACACTATTTTGAATAGTGACAGCATTTAACTGGTGGAATAACATATGAAGAGTTGTCTCTCTTGATGGCAAATTTTAAATAAAAAATTGATGTTTCTCAGTCATGATGAAATTTCAATATATTTTATTAAAACACGGAACAACTGATAAAGCCTGTTATACATGGGAGAAGACTGAATGTTACCTGAGGATTTATAGCCTGTGACCTCCTCAGAACATTTAATTAAGCACTATTAGATTGTCTGTCTAGGGAGGGAAAAAAGAGATGCTATTTCATATTGGTTGGAGATCTGAAACAGTGTAACACTGAAAGTAATTTGAAATTTTGTAATATAGCTAATTAAATTATGGTATTTTTTCCTATTTTTATAGAAGGACAAATAGCTTTTGCCTGGAATTTGTCATACATGACTTAAGACAAGGAAAGATAATAACAAGAACAAAGGTTGATTTCAAAAGTATTTGAGTGAGAAAAAGTAGTGATAATAGAAATGAATGCTTTTCTGTAGTAATTCAAAATTCAAAGTGCGTTAATGATACCACTAAGAATACTAAGATCTCCATCACTACAGGACTTGCATTTTCCTGTTCCTTACCATTCAGGAGATTTTGAATTTATGAGATATCTCAAAGCTTATGTTTACAAAGGGGTGAAGAATCACAGTCAGGGTTTCACCTGTCCTGTAAGCATGTGGGACATGAACCATCTCCAGCTCTGAATATTTATGGCCACGTTAGCATACCACTTATCTCACTTGAGAGATGGGACTAGCTGTTGTAAATAGTAAGTCCTGTAAGGTTACATTTACATTAAAAAGTAGTACAGAACTATAGGAGCATTTTTGTAGATTAAAACAGTACTATGGTCTCCATGTTCATTCTATCTGCCTTTTACTGAGTTTTACCTCAGCTCTAGTCTTGTGCTATGGATTTAGTGTCCATAGTAGTTAGAGTGCACTAGTTGCACTCCAGTAGTCCATCTTCTAGTTCTGTTTGCTCTGAAAGAAATCCTGCTTGTAACCTTTGAAGCTGCTTCTTGTTGTGAACTTGGTACATGAGGTTGATCAGGAAAGTCACTTACAAATGCATCTAAAGCACTAAATGCTGACGAATTAAACACTAATGAATGAAAACAGAGGCTACAGTTAGTATTCTAAGTTATGCAGCTTTAAGACAAGTACTTGCCAGACTGGAAAACTGAATAGCTGCAGAACTGTCTGCATCTCATCATGTAGGTCTGCAATGAGTAGGGCTAGGATTTACTCCAGCTGAGCTACCTATACTAAAAGTACATTCTCTGGGTATTTGAATCCTGCTTGAACTACCTTTCTCTCTTCCACTGGATAATGTTTATCAAGAGAGCTGTCTTTATGCCGAACAGTTGATAACAGCCAGATCCCCAATTGCAAAATGGTGTGAAACAAATATGGCTTCCTGAGACATTCAAATAAGTGCCTGATTGCAAACATCTCGGGTTATCCTGCAACAACATTTGATTTAATTTCATGTTTTTCTGGATAGATGCTGTTTTCCCCAAAGTAACCTGTGTTATCACACATAGCATCAGCTAAATTTACAGAAGTAGTCTATTCCAGTACGGGGTTAACTTTTTATTACAAAATCAGAATTACTCTTACCACAAGGAATAATAAAGCCCTACTGCTCCTCTTTACTTGGTCCAGTGACTTAACTAGCTTTGAGGGGAATTGCTCTTTTCTGTCCCAGTAAGCCTAGATCCCCAATGGGGGCTTGGCTTTCCAAGGACGAATCTCTTCCTCTGTGTTTAAGACAGCTTCACAGCATCTCTTACTTACCTGCTTTTATTTTTAACCCAATTAATTCAGAAAAAATGTAAAAGGGCATTTTGTCTCCCAGAGGGCCTCTTTGACACATGATCCCATTATTTATGTATTTAGCTTAGTATATTCTGAGCCCAAATAGCCTTCTTCCCAATCGGATTTTCAAGAGTGTCACAGCATTTTATAAATTGATTATCATAGAGAAAGTATTTATTGTGCCTACATCTGATAAAGCTAACAGACTGTGGTGTGACATGACACTTTTGGCAGAAGAACAGTCCTTCTGTTCACCCTTTCCCTCACTACTGCCCTTATCAGTACATTATGTTTTCTATTGTGTTTTCTTTAAAGTAAAAAACCAAAACAAAACCCACATAACCCCCCCATATCAAACTATGACAAAGTGATTTTTCTGCTCATCTAAATTTTCCAGACTGCTATATCTACCTTTTTTTTCTGAAGAAAAATTTTAAAAAGTTTTTTTCTGCATTTTTTCCTACGCCCTCTCCAAATAGAATTGGCAGCTCTGCTGTGATTTGTGCACTCTGACTCAGCTCTGCAAAAAACCAAATTCTGTAAAAAAACCCCAAATTAAAAACATTCTCAATATGAAATATATTGAGTAAAAATATGATTTTAAAATTAATCAATAAAAAAGAAAAAATAAGATAAATTGTATAGAATCTGGGTGTGGAAATAGAGGGGTCAAGTCCCATGTATAGGGTTCATAAAGTCTCATTAGTTTAAAAATAATATATAAGTGATAACTGATGTATTCTATCACTTCATTAAAATCTGATGGCACACTTAAATGAAAACACCTTTTATACTTATGAATATATGAAAAAAATTAGACTTACTTTTCTTCTCTTTCCAAAACACTCCTATTCTATTAAGAAGAGTAGAAATAACTGCTGAACAGGTGTAGCAAGTTCTGCAGTTGTTTAACTTTTAATGCAACCAAACCATGATCATTCCTTAAGATTTCCTGTAGTCACTTATCTTTTGAGTGAATAAAGTGCTATTAATTGCATTTATATGCTTTAAATAAAGTACATCTGATACTTTTTACTGATGGCTTTCCATTATAATGAATTATTTGCATTATAATGAATAAAATCCCAAGAATTAATGTGGTCAATATGCAAATGTACATATGATGTTCTTGCATCTGAGATATTGCATAATTACAATAGAGAGACAATGAAGAAAACTGTAAAACTTAATTAAAATCAGCATTTTATTAACCTGAATTCTAGTGAATCCAATGTCAATTAGTGTATTCCACACAACAGAAGGTTTACTTTTATTTGGCTTTATTTGACCATTTAAATTGGGAGGTCACCTTATGACCAGATTGAAATCACTTTGAAAAATGGGCACACATATTCAGACAGTTGTGTTTTGCCATAACATAACTTGTTCTTTGTTATATAATTTTGTTATATCACTTGCAACACAGGTTTTGTGATAAACTTAATGTCTAAGTCAACAGTTCAAAAGCGTACTTAGAGTACCCAAAATGGTGCGGCATCAAGGCTGTTATGTAAGTGCTGCTACATTCAAAATGGATGGAATAGTAAGCTGTTGGATGTCTTAGATAATATTTGCTATGTAAAGGAAAACACTGTTTAAACACTACTTTCCTGTGAAGAAAAGCAATGCTGTGCTACAAAATGTCTGAATTCCATATTCGCTACGAACAGATGTTAACAGGAACAGTCATTATATTAAGCTGCATTAATTAAATATTGACAGAACAACCTTAGTAGATGAATTTATTAAAACAGCATGGGGTCTGATTAGCAATTAGTAGATTGATGTATTCATGATTATTTGCATGTGACAGCAAACAATCAGGCTGTGGAGAGAATATTTCCCACATTATAATTCATGTTATCTTTTCCTATCATTTGAACCAGGAAATCTCTTGTTGGATTAGCAAACTGAGTTAATGACTCCCTTAAATTGTTCAAAAAATTGTGTTAATTCTTACAACATTCTGTTACCATTGATTCTGTTAACAACTTTCCTGACAAAAAAAAAAAAAAACAAAACAAAAACTTGTAATACAGTTAGAGGTAACAGCCCCAAAATGATATATTGGGAAGGACTGAAACCAACATTTTGGAGAGTTCTTTTTCCCTTACAAAGCAGGTAGATAAGTTAGTCAAAGAAAATAACATTCCTTTATTACAGGAAGACATTGTTCTCTTAGTCTAAGAAAATTAGCACATCCATGCAGTTCTCTTTCTTTTTAATAACTTTAACCTTTCACAAGAAGGTTGAGAGGTTTCTGAATGGTGCTAGCTGTGATTCTAATCAAAATAATTGGATACTAGCTGTTTCATTGATTTAAAGAAGGTAGGTAGTCTTAACTGTTTCTCTGAAATAAACTGTTTCTTTAATTTAGAATTTCTCAGGAAGGTGAATAATTATCTACTGTTAGTTTAAATTTAATTTCACAACTTCTAAATGTAATAGATTGAATTATTACAATTAGGTCATAGAAAAGTACAGTATAAGCCTGTGATTATATTGTTAAGCAAAACTTCTGAATACCCTTCTTTATAGCTGTATTCATGCATACGCACTCTTATGCTCACATCTTTGTTATCTTCCGCAAGTGCCTGTTCAATGGCAAGTAAAGCAGTCAGCGCCTACTGGCAATGTGCGCCCAAAGTGCCAATCTGCAATCTAGTGCTGTCTGCTACAGATCTTCCTGTGGTGGCTGATAAAGTCAAAAGAAAGGTTGACATGATACAGAGTCCTAATCTACGGCTGGTAGCATCTGAAGAGCAAAGTGTCAAGAGCAGAACTGATAGAGGTAAAGCACATCCCTCTTCACAGTGCACTGTTCCCAGTTCCCAAAAGTAGCATTTATTTAACTGAAGACTTTAGTCTATGATGATTCAGCTGTAGGACTTCAGATCCAAGAATCTAAATGGTTATAAGTTTGGTTCTAGCACAAGGCACAGGATCAGTAGTTTGAAGTAGTAGGTGCTGAAGCTCCTGCAGCTTCACTGTATGAAGTTCAAGACCTTACTTCAGATCAGTCTGGATTTATTCTGGTTCCCTATACTGGATGTCCCCACAATGCACATGGCTCAAAGGTAACCAAGGGATCAATGAATGCTTGACCCCTATGTTCCCTTTAGGTGCTAAAGAGCATTCGGTGTCTACCTACAGAAAAACTTCTTTAGTTTCTACTTAGTGAAATTTAGCTAAAGTACACTAAAATGTCTACTGAACTGAAATACTATGTCATAAGTGGGGGCAGCCAGAGGACTTTCTAAAAACTTGTGCTATTGCTCCAAACCGAATTGTTAATGTAGTTGCAGTGTTATTACCACAAACAAGGCACTCCGGAGAAGCTCCTGTCCCATACTCTATTAATCATTATTCAAAACCGCTATTTCAGGAGAATTTAAGACAGTCAGGAATAACCAAATGTGTCCCTGTACACTGTGCAGTTGTGTGGTGGGATAACAGTGAAGCTGGGAGACAATCATTCTATGTCAAGGCCTTGGACAGACCCTTCTTATTTTGAGTAGATTTTCTGATTATTTTTGTTTGTTTGTTTTCCTACTGCTTAAATGTAATGAAAAGAAATGCCAGTTTGTGGTTTTAATTTATTTGTTGTTGAGATTTCCTTTGGAGAAAACTTTCTGAAACTTGTTCTATGAAAACAAATAAGTGAAAAGGTTTCCTATGAAGAGGTCTTTAAACATAATCTTTAAACTGTGTCTGACTTCATCTGGAAGTGATGACTTCATAAAGGTCAACAGAGTTTTTGATAGTTACTCTAGATAATCCTAAGATTTAGATGATGACCACTAATTGGAATCTAAACATCTGTCTGAAATGTCATAAGTAACAACGACTTCCAAGTCTCATTAAGATACATGAATTCTGAAGAGTCAGTAGCTAAAGCTGGCACACCAGAATGGAAACACTGAGATTAAAAGCAATCTCTAATGTGTTCCCAGATGTCTACTTCAGGCTACAGGGCATCTCCATCTACTTAGGATCTACAACCTAGACAGCCTTTCAAGAACTGGAGAAGAATTCAGTGTTAAAATACAGTCAAAGGAAGAGGCTTTCTGCATGTATGATATACATACATTCATACATGGTATACACACATTCAGACAGAAGCCATTTCATTTCAGGCTTTTCACTGCTGGAGTAAATCCCAGTCCACTTCTCAAACCCCAGCAGTACTTGCCTGCCTGCATGGGCAATGGGATGCTCTCTATCTTATTCATGCCCTGCTCAGTTAGAAAAGAGTTCTTTGAATGGCAGAGCTATACAGAGACTTGTCTAAAGTTGAACTTAATGTCGTATACTTTTTCTGCAAGTCTTTGTGGCAGAGTCTTTGTTCTGTTACATCAGAGACAAATATCTCATTGCCATCTCTGTCTGAAATGACCTTCTGAAAGTTCTTACTTAATCTGTGAGATTATATTAGCACCTTTAACTGATCATAAAAGAACTATGAAGGCCACACACATATTAATAAATCAGCAAAATTTCAAGGGGTGGAGATCTTGGTCTTCATAATTAAAGGCTGCCATGTCTTTATTCCTGTACAAGTTTTGAAGTCCACTACACTAATGAGTATTACATGAAGAAAAATGAATTTTGCTTCAGTCTCATTTTACTTTTCAATAATTGTGTGAAGACTGGAAATCTTTGTGTCTCTGTGAGATTGTCTGAAGCAGCGAAAGAAATTAAGATAAATTTGGAACTCAGCACAAGTAAATATAGATATGTAATTTCAGTAGTTGTGAGTAGTAGAGTCTATACAGGATTAATCATTGTACTCTAGAGGAAACATTCTCTCACAGGTGCATACTGAGAAAACAGATAAGAAGCAACATGGTTTAATTTTGAATTATAATTTTTTAAAAGCATAGAATACATGGGCTTTTTTCTTAGGAAAATATCTAGCACCAGAAACTGCTGCAATAAGTAAATAACACCAATTAAGATGTCCAGTGAATACTGATGTGGTTCCCAAAAAAGAATATAAATTGATTTGGTAAGTTTTCAATGATGACAGTTGTGGGTTTTTTTAAACAAGCAACTGACCTGCAAAATTCTGAATTTTAATCGAACGTTAATATATTTCCTCTCTTAGATATAACATTAAATACTATAGAACAACATATGTAGTTCATAACTATGCATATGATCCAACTGTCAGAAAAATTCAGCTTAACTTTTGACTTTATCATGTACTTTTCAGGATGTAAGTTATCAATGATCCTACTTGTACTGGTTTTACTTAAGCAAACCTCTGACTCACTTAAGCAACATTTTTTCTAAAGTAAAGAGCTCAGGATTTTACCCTTAAATATAGCAATTGGCAGAAAGATGTAAAGAAGATCTGTAATTCTTTGTGTTTTCTGGATTTTTTTTTGTTTTGTGTGTGTGTGGTTTTATTTCTTTTTCTTTTTGCAACTCAGTAATATATTAATACCATGTCTTTAAGTCATCTCTCCATCCACAAAATCAGTGCATCAATTGTACCATGGAATTCATGTTCAGAGAATTTCTTTTGATGTTATAGCTTCTCATCTTGTACTGACACTACATACCACTCACCACCATCAGCATCAAAATCTGTATCTGTAGAAACCATACCATCATATTTTGGAAAGGACATATTCTATTTTTACTTTTAGGTTAAAATGTCATTCAAATGCAAAATTCTGCAGAAATTATTCTAAAAATCTGTCAAAGGTTTGGGAAAAAAAAAAGTCCTCTTACACTATCCCATACAACTTAACTAAGGAGTTTATTTCTCATATATAAGTGTAGAAAACAATGTAAAAAATTAGTATAAACCTCAATTACATTCTGCAAGTGATTTCTGTAGGGTAAAAATATCACCCATCCCATAAAGCAAGTTTTCAGAAGCATGAACCAAAACATAACATGAACAATTCTTTATGAATAAGCATTGCTGGAATTGCTTAGTGTGCATTTACTTGTAACAGGCCCATTATCCCATTCCAAAACAGGAATGCAAACTATGAGAATATAAGAAGGTTTGTTTTTTAAAAAAAAACTTTTTTAATCATTTCAATAGAAAATGGCTTACACACTAAATGTATTTTTTGAATGTTACTGGAGCAGTTATGCGATAAGGTATGAGATGCAACTTACAGGAGTAGTTTAGAGAAAGCATACCTAGGAAGAGAAAGAGCTTTCTGGCAAGTTAATTTCCTAAAGGTAAAAGTGTCAATATTACATATTTTTATAAACTGCTTAGGAACGCTGTATCAGATGTGGTCTGATACATTACAGACTTAAGTTCTTTTCTTTAACTGGCATGCTATTTATAATTTTCACAGATGGATAAAGCTATTTCTTAAGTATAGTTATGGGATTTTTTGTCTCTTGATACTCCTTTTGGTGAACTATTCCAGAATTCATCTTGTATTAGAAATTTGTTTCTACTTTCTGTCCTAGTTTAATTAACAGACAATTTTTTTTTCTAGTGCTGTTATGATTCTTTGGAGGGATCAGTTCTTCCCCTCTGTTTTCACCTGCTGTATTTGTAGGGTGAAATCAAAGGTGAAGGCTAAAGCCTCTGACTTTGTTGAGCTAACCTGAATAGTTGAGCTCTCAAATTTCTTCCTGTATGGTTGCTTATGGTTTCAGTCATGCTAGTGGTTTTCCCATGAAGCTGTTCCAGTTTGAACTCCTTTTCATTGAAAAACAGTGGCCGGAACCATCCAAACACTTTCCAGACGAGGTTCCACCAAGTGGCTTGTACAACACCACTAACGTTTTCACAGTTCCACTGGACTTGGTGTGGCTTAAGTTGTTGTTTAAAACAAAGAACAACAGAAAATCAACATGATATACACTTTAAATGGACTAATAAATGTCTGAGTGACTGCAGTCTGAATATGAGCCTTGATGGAATCATTGCCAGACAAATATATTTTCAATATTGATCTCAAGAGATCAATTATAAACTATACACTATTTAGTATGTATCAAGAACATGCCCAATTTTTGGATAAGACAGGGTAGAAAATGCCATAATAATGATAATAACAGGTAAAAGATACAGAATGATATGATTTATTTAATGACAAAGTCGAAGTAAAACAGAATGTTTCAAAATGGCCAAGTAAAATTGGATATCCAGGACCAAATAGGTTCAGCCATACATTCAGAATGGGAATGTTATTCTAAGAAATAACAAATATGTGTAATTGTTGTGTAATAGCTCAAATGACAATCCAGTGAGAGACAGAGGTTCAAAGGGCTAATACATGCCTGCTGCAGGTGCATAAGCCATCTGTGATGCAGTCATCTCATTCAAGAACAATACCTATTACTAAGTTTCACAGCCTACAAAATGTGTAATATAAAAGGGCCACTACTGCTGGGGTAGCTTCTAGGAGTTTTGCAATTCAGATATTAAATATTCTGTTGGAATAAATTTAAAACCAGTTAAGTGTAGAAAAAAAGAAAGCCAAGATTTAAAAAAGTAGAAAGCTGAAGTTGATATAGTAATATCTGGCTAGAAGTGCTTTTCAGCAGGTGAAAGCAACTGCTGGTGCTCACCAGGTGTATCATTACACTTGCACAGCTGTGCATTGCAGTCTGGCATTTTATGACATCAAAATTCATTATTTGAAAGAAGATTTCTATTACTGTAATAATTAATTGCAGTGGTATGGTAATTCCCATGTTGAAAGCATCTTAGAAGTAATGAATACGTACTAGAACTTTGTGGTTTTATTATTTCACCAGTAAAATAGTGGCCATATGAAATGAGAGTACAAATCAGCAGTAGGGCAGCTCAAACGTAAAAGCCGAACATCTATTTTTGTAAATGAAATGTAGCAGAGTCCTAAGCATAGTCGGCACTGTGTCAAAATCTGCAAAGGTCAGATGTTGCACAATGAAAAACCAGTATCTTTTAAAATGATAATTAATTTCAGTGTAAGCAATCAAATGGAACCTGCAAGTTACTCTTGGAGTGAATTCACCAGAAGAATGTATGTAGGTCAGGAAGCATTCAAACTGCCAAGAAAATCTCCCCCCCCACCCTGAAATAAATGGAACAGGCAAATATAGCTATTCATATTTGAATAATAGCATTATTTGTACATTTATACTCTGAAGTTACTCATTGCCCAGTATTTAATTTTTAATAGAAGGATTGCAAAGCTATTTATGAATTCTTGCATAAACATTATTGAACAATATCTTTTAAAAATGTCTGCATTTTAAGAATGTCTGCATTCTTACTCATTCACCAAACAATGATTTTGGTGGAAATTGTTGTTTGTAATTATCTTAGTGCTCCACCTTGTCTTTAAAACATTGTTCCCAGTGCAGCAATCATGACTCAGCTAACGACTGATTTCAGGTGTACTGAAGTACAAACTGAAAGATTTAAGCAAAACCTGTGGCGATTACTGATTGTAATTTTATTTTTTTTTTTTAAATACACAGATTTTTGACTTTATAAAGTGGAGATAAATGAGGTGTTTCAACCCAATGTTTCTTTCACTTATTCATGAAATCTGTGCAGCATTAGCTGAAGATGTTTATAAGTTTGAAAATTAATTGTCCAGACATCAGCCAATTATTTCAAAACTCTTACATCAAACTTATTCAGATTTGTTGATTACAAGATGTCCAGCTTCAATACTTGCTGTTCAACATGTTCTTAATTACTGCCCTAATGCACACTAATCCAAAGTCCGTGTAATATATGCATATACATACATACATATATATATGTATAATCTGTCTTTTGCTCAACTACAGAACAGAAATATTTGTTGAATTATAATATTATAATTTGTCATATTTCTATCTGGTAATTAGCCATTGTTAATTCTAACTATTCTCTCTAGCTCTGCTGGCCATACAATTGTCTCTGTTTTTTCCTTACGAGCTTTCTGCAATTTTTAGCATATAGTTTATGCTAAGTATTATCAGTTTTCTCTTTATTGAATTTTTTATTGTTGCTTTCTCTTTGCCTTTTAGGCAAAGCTGTTTTTTAATGAAGACTGAGGCTTTTGGGGAGCCTAGTAAAATCCTTTTAAGCAGCTCCCAAATATCGATTGTATTGTGGTGTTTATCCTCTCTCTGTGCAACTGGCTTATAATTATTTTCCACTTTGTGAAACTGGCACCTCTAGAGTATAAACAGGCATATATTACTGCTTAGGATTTCTGCCTTTTTTGCAAATGTAGACAAGTTACAACCACTTGGAACTAATCAACAACTAACTTGCAGTTCTGTGATCCGTTCTCCTTTGTTTCTTGGAATGAAGTTTGAGGTAAAATTTGACTCAGAGTATTCTTGATTCTCCTTAGATGTAGCAATTGTTTGATGTAAGTGTTTACAAATTGCAAAAACCAACTTTGTAGCAGTAACCCCAGGCTTTAGCACAAACTGAAGTTCCTCATGGCTTTATTTTTATTTTTTTTCTGTATGTTACTGAGAGTACTTAATGAGCACAGCTCTTTCCTAATGGGATGTTGTGGTCTTTAGCACACACCTTTAGTACAGCTTGAGTTTTATACATTAGGATACCAATCTGTAAGTATTCAAGAATATTCGGAACTGAGTTTTCAATGAGGTGGAGATAAGGCCATCCATTTCTTTTATTTCTCATTTTGCCTATATCAGCTTTCCTAAGCAGGTTGTAACTTGTGATTTTGAAATTCTAATCATGTGATTCTACCTACTGGGTTTCAGTGATACCAACAAGATTGACTTTATGCCTATAAATGAGCAGTTTATGAGCTCAAATTCTCTCTGTTTAGAAGCCAATCTCTTGGCAGAGATATATAGGAAATTAAATACTGTATTCTTTTCATGTATAATAGCGATTTAGTGAATTTTCTTCTTGACATATTGATTCAGTGCTAAATGAGTGATCATTTTTTCTTTTTCTCCTTTTGTTGTTATTTTAATGCTATGTTGACTCAATCAACCAGGTCGTCAGCTAGAAGACTTTTCCCCCTTTCACTGCAATAAAGCCTATTCAAAATTATATGCAACTCTCTTAAAATAAAACATGGCCCATTTACCAAAGCTTTCTATCTTATTCTGTTCACTGATAGATGCTTGCTATCACAATCTTCGCTTCAGGAGAGAAGATTCCAGGACACTGTGTTTCCAAGTGAAGAGGAAAACTCATTAGTTCATTTCAAATAAATCTTAATTTCTTGTGCTTGCATCTGTAGGGAAGAGAAATCTTTACTGCATCCTCACATGTTCCTTTATGGTATTATAAAGAGCTAAAGACAGGATGTAGCTTGTTTACAGCAAATCCAGAACATTTTGAAGGTTTCCATGTTCAGCTCCAGATTTTAAATAACAGAAATGTAACATGAGTTTATCCTCTGCTCCCTTGATCACAATTTCAGTGTAGAGCAGAGCTGCCAGCAAAGATGGAGGCATTTGTTATCTGTTCTGGGATCTGTGCAGAAGCAATCTCAGTGATATTCATTACTTAGTTTGTAACTACCATGAACTTTTTTGTTTACATGTACAAGGTGTATGTGAATCAATATAATCACCCTAGTTATTACTGAAATCCATGGTACATTCTTCTCAAGCCATTACTTTTTACCTTTGGATCAATATTAAGCTCCACAGGACTAAGTCCAGGAAGCTGCATGACCCCCATGCTAATCTGTGGGACAATGGCTGTGAGTCTGACATGACATACCTTTATAGACCTTTCTGAGCGATATGCAGCTATGAACAATTCTGATGCTTCAGTGAAGTACTTCCACTTAAGAGGTAAGAGGAAGAGATAAGTCGGGGGTTTTTTTCTTTTTCTTTTTTTTTTTTTTTCCTTCTCTCTGGGCTTTACTCCCATATCTCCTGAGAAGTTAGAGAACTGAAACATTAGTTCAAGCTCTCCTTGCAGGTAAAGCTCCTTGATTAACTTTTTGATATCAAAAGATATAATTTAGGTCCAACCCATAAATGAACTCAAGCACCTTATTTCAAACTGCTATCTGAAAACTCCATTCCAGATTCTAAGGCAGAATGTGACTAAAATTTTGTAAGTATTGCTCATTTTTTCCTTTATGTTTTGGTAAGCATACAAAGTCACAACTTTCTCACATCCAAAAATAACCTAATCTTGAATATCCTGAGGAGCCCTACACTCAGCTCATGCCCAAGAAACATACTAAATTCTTCCTCAGTCTCCAAAAGGGCTTGTTACACAGAATACTGCGCAAACACCTAAAACACCTGTGTAGGTTTGTAGGACACTCCAAATGCAGTGGGAGATCATCCCTGTAAAAACATATCTATAGGAATTGTTTTATTATAAGTGACACCCCCTTTTTATGGAAAGGTATATTTGTTGGAGCATTTAAGGGTGTGAGGCACAGAGTCAGTTGCTTCCTTTTCCTGAAGGAGACTTATTTCCCATTGATTGGGAAGGACCCCTTTCCAGAAAAAACCTACAGGCTTTTCCTGGATAAGCGAATATTGTCTATTCTGTCGTCTCTACCATCAAAGAGGAGGAAAAAAAGTATTGGCAAAAACGCCAATTCAAGAAGTGCTTTAGGGTGCTGTGATAGTCAGGTGACTGAACATATGGGTAATCCACTTCAGAGACCAAATTTAAGAATTTCCGTTCCTAACTATTTCTATTTAGTTACCTTTATTTAGCAGCATTTTGAGTGTGCTGATTTCAGAAGTCTCTCAGCTTAGGCTGTTGTTCCCTTGGGATGCCATTCTAATTTAACTTTCCATGCAAACTGTGGGCAATCTAAGGAAATAGCTTAAGGCTTTGGATGTCATTAAGGTGTTACATTGCCTACATCTTCTACTAAATCCAACACTTAGAAGTCAGCAGTGCTATTAACTGCATTTTGAAGGCCTCTCAGATTGTAAAAAGACTAAACGTATGCCAAGTTGAAAGCGGGATTCTTAGGTTTAAAGAAAACTCAAATGAAAATAGAATTATATTTTTCTGAAAAAGCTAGGTTTGAGTTGCGTTATCTACTTGATTTCCGTTGTACCATTTAAGCTGTTTAAGCCAACACATTACTTTATTTACAATGCATCACTACAATATTTATCATTCTAATCAAATCTGCAGCTGGTTTTCTTAACTGGAGATTCAGTACTGACTCCTTCATAAACAGCACTGAATCTTCTTAAATTTAAACATAGTGCTCAAGACAATATGCTCATCAAAATAAAAAAAAAAAAAAAAGCCCATTCTGTTTCCATTTTAAGGGATGTGTTTGCTGCATGTTAATGTTGAGTTCTGTAATGTTTTCCCTTGAAATATCATATAGACTGTACTTTGCTAGAAAATATGTCATAATGTTTTCTGATATTTTTAGATGAGCTAAAGTGTATATCTGTTCTTAATCTATTCCCTCTGCTGAGGCAATGTACATCCTCAGCAGCATATTTAACCAAATGGATTTTTTTCCTTAGCAGATCAAACTCTGTTCTGCTGCAGGCACAGAACTTCCTATTTAAATGACAAATGTCTCTGCTTGCAGATTTGAAAACTCACTTATTGACTCTTTCATCTTGTGTAAACAAATAATCAACCCATCACCACTATGGTGGAGAAAGTACAAGAATAAAAGGGAAAAGGAATTTTTGGGAGTACTGCCAAATATTGCATTACTTGGAATGAAAAATGACTTGTTTGCTGTTAATGTTGCCATTATACACAGATAGTAGACAGCAATGCTGCAAAAGAACAAAGAAAAATCTACAAAGACTCTGTAATACCAAATATTTCTTCATACTTAGAAGGCAGTGAGATTTTCTTTTCTTTTTTTTTTTTTTTAAATGACAGCAGAGAAGTCCTGATTTTGATAACATATTCTAAGCTACTTTCACAATTAAATCCAGAGTGCTGTTTATTTAAGAAATTTTCAATTTGATCCTCAGGTGTCCAAAGAGTTTAAATATAATATAATTTATCCTTTGAAAAGTCTAATTAACCTGTTTCTAAATGGTTTTGTTGTTTGATTTTTTTTAGATAAAACATATATATGTATATATAAATACAATGGATATGAGACATCCCATATGTTTTATTGCTCCTGTTGTTTTGTTTGCTTTCGTAGCGAATTGTTTTGAGGAAAATGAAAAAATCAATGTGATCTAAAGAAAATGATGTCCGAGTGGTCTTTTTTCATATAACAGTGCTTTGAAATGTGTTATTGCTGAACAACCTTTACAGCGTAAATGAAAGTAGTGGAATTGCTCAAGGAATAAGAAGCTAATCAGTGTATGTAAAAGTAATCTTGGGGTGAGGTAGATCCATAAGGAAGAAAACATATACTGCATGTTTTAGGCCTAATTTGCAGCTGCTATCATTACAAAAATCAGCTGCCTATACTGAAGAAAAAGCATTCCTATGTTAGGTCCATGGAACTGCATTGGTAAATATTGGTTAAGGTTCTGGACAAGTAAGATGCTTCTTCTCAAAGTGGGGTTCGTTCTTTTCTTACAAATATTTTATGGCTCTCCTAAGTTTTAAAAAAAGGCACTTCTTGAAAGCAGATGGAAGTTACATGTTACATCAAAGTCTTTGAGATCCGGACTCAGCGAAATTACTACGTTCTAAATTCAGCTATTCAAGCTGTAATCAGAATTACTCAAAACAGTAGAGACACACAGATTTACAGTTGATACACAGATTCTTTAGAGTTAAAGTTTACATTTAGAAATGTAAAGTCTTACAAATGTAAATCTTCTTTCATAACTCGACTGTATTGCAATGAAGAGATGTAGGATAATAGAATGGATGGTTGCCATGAAATAACTAAATTTTAGGGAATAGAAGTCATTGCTATGAAATAGTTTATTTACAATGCACAGGAAAATAAACCTCAAGAAAGGAAACAATATCTGTGCTCTAAATCTTATAGTAAATAGCAAGTTTGCAAGCTAAGAGGTGGCAATTTGTTAATCTTAGATACTAGTGGTCTATCTGTATTTGAGATTAATTTTTCATTTCTGTTTCTGAATCACTTAGGCTAAATCACCTGCATTTTTAAACATTATAGAAACCCCCAAACTCAGGAAAGTATTATCAAACACATTGTTAACTCACACTGCAAAAACTTCACACCAGCATGAAAAATTGGCATTTCTGAATCCATGTGGATGGATCCAGGTTGGATGAGGCTTTGGGCAATGTGGTCTAGTGGAGGGTGTCCCTGCCCGCAGCAGGGGGGTTGGAACTAGATGATCTTTGAGGTCCCTTCCAACCCAAACCATTCTATGATTCTATGATTCTATGATTCTGTGAAAATGTGTCTACATACAAGACCTGCAAACACATATCTACAGAGTGGTTAAATGAATACTGTCAGAATAATCTGTGTTACTCTTTTTTAATGTCTTCATTTAAATGTAGATTTTGAGTTTGACTTCATCACTAGATAGATATACTAATTATAGCAAGTGTTGGAATAATTTTAAACAAACATTTATGACAGGGACATCTTATTTCTAGTTGGAAAAAAGCTTCACCTATTGCCCCCAGTAACTTTTCTGTTGATTAAAAAACCCCTTTTAAATCCTCCACATCATCTTTTGCATTTTCTTTCACTGAATAAAGTCATACTGTGCCTTTAAAAGCTCTCAGATAATGTTGTACTTGCTTCTTCAGAATCAACAGGGATATTTTCCCTCTTTTAGTGAGAGAGGAATACGTTAATTCAAAGGAAAAGCAAATAAAATAAATTAATGTTGGAAAATAACCCAGGGGTCAACTTTTTCTGTCAGATGTACTGATATAAAATCAATGTTATCTCATAAGCTTCTTTGTTTACGCTGTATTTATCTTGGAATAGTTAGAGTAATATTTAGCCCATAAGACCTATTACAGCAATATAGCTCAACTGATTGAAATGTGAATGATCTATCATGCTAGCATAACTTAGATCCAGTCTTTGTTTTCAGTCTTCTGTAGATACTTCTTACGAGGCTAAAGAGGCTAGAAAGATTTTTTTGATGTGTGTTGTAGTCTCTGCAGAAAGCCACAGCTAAACTAGCCCAAAGAGTTTTATACACACAGTCACTGACAGTCATTATTCCCAAACTAGGGAGACACCATGTCAGTTTAAAATTCATTCATTATTTATAAAAGTGTTAGCTTCTTCCTTGTGTTTGCTGGGTGAAGAAGCTAATCAAAATCTCAGAGCTTTTGCTATCACTCAGGGACTCTTGGATAGAAAGTAATCTGTAGCTTGGGAATGCTGGAAGCCAAAAGTTGGACAGTTTACATAATGACTGACAGCTCAGGTATCTTGTTTCACTAAGGCTGGAACCTATCTCCCTCTGCTATAGCTGGATCACATGGGAGATTATATATCACAGGCCAAATCTGCAGGTTATTCGGGCAACCAGCCCGCTAATGTGGAAGTTCGAATAAGTAAAAGCAGCAGCTTTAGCACACATTTTGCTTCAAGAGGACCTTCAACATCATGTGCCTCTAATGTGAGCACACTTTAATCAGGAAAGCTCTCCCAGTAAATCTCAGTTAACTGGCTTATATGACTGAGGACTACTCATGCAAGTAGCTACGAGGGTCCAAAGCATGGAGTGGAATTTGAAGTGCAGTATAAATGAATGCATCTTCTTGGCTAACTGTCCAGTTTTAGTATTCTAACAGTTTGTGCTTGATCTTGCTTTTAAATAAATAAAATTTAAACTTGGAAAAGGAATTTTAGTTTTAAATCCTGGACTAGTCAGTCCATCAGTCACTAGGTACAATTTGCATACTATATGCCTGCTTGAATAAGTTATGTATTAGTCATGCTAATTTTCCATGGCATTTTGGTCATGGGAAAGAGTGGCAAGCTGCAGTGAGAACAGAAAGGAAAAGATAGCTGACAGTGAAGGTTTTTGTTTACCATTTCCTTCACTGTATAACTGAAAGTTTTCTGTACGAATAAAAAATACCCAGTATATTCAGACTCTGAAAATCCGTGGTGCTGTATAGTAATCCATGGAACAGAATGAAAATTTTGTGTGAGATTTTAAAAAAAGTTAAACTTTAAAAGCTTCCCAAAAGAACTGAAATTCAGGAAGAATTACGTGCCTAACTCCCCTACACAACTTTGCAAATAATTTTGCCTTGAAGTAGATAATTAGCTTGAACTCATATTGAGGATTTAATTTACAGCTTCCTCAGCAGCAATCTGCAATGAAAAAGGTAGACTGAGAGGGCTGTGAAAGATGTGTATGGATCAAAATGTTACTGATATCACTCCTACATATTTTTAACAAGAGTTTAGAGAAATTACTTCATATCATGCTCTTAAATTTTTTTGGCCATGAATTATTATTCCAACATGCTGGCAATAGTATTGGTATAACCTCTCTTAATGTATCTTCTGTCTTAATAAGCTTGATATGTTTAGGTTTATAATCAATCTAAAATGTAGAAATTAAATAATTCATACAGTATGTGGGGATCACAGAATGCTAGGGAGGGTATTGTTGCCCTTTGATGATAGAAAAGAAATAATGGAAAACTTCTGAATGGTAGATCAGTAGTCATAATATATAACTGAATATTAGATTGAAATTCAGGCCAAAATAGGATGGTTGCCCTACATTAATTAGCCAATCCCAGAGACAAGAAAAGAACATCCACCAAGACAGAATCTTCAGGAAAGCTTTCCCCGTAAAAATGCCAAAGATCTGTAAGGAGAAGAATCACTCTTTGGTAGATACTGCTGAATATTAGAAACATTAAACTCTCTGTTGCTAACAATTCCAAAGACAAGTTTGTCTATAATCAAAAGCTAGGTCACTGTTGCATTTTTCTCTGATGCATCTTTTAGTATTATTTGTTACAGTATGTTTTAAACAAAATGTCCTTACTGCTCCTTTATTTGCTTATTTGTATGTTTATTTGTTAAAATCCTTGAGTATCTTTTCTCTCAGAAAAAAATATATTTAATGTCATGCTTTTTGAATGCAGAATTGTACATGTCATGAAGAACCTGGAAACTGAGTCTGATCATTTCCAGAGGAAGCTTTTAAGCATATAATTATCACCCATTGCTGTGAGCTCACCAGGTACCTTTAACATTTTTTTTTTTTAAATACATGGTAAGAGAAGCACTGACACTTCTTTTGTTAGTCAAGTATTTGTTTTTCTACTGTCAGTTCTATCAACGGTCAAGTCATATTTGTATGACTGGCAGCATAGTCGTCTGAGTGCTGACATTGTGCTTCCCAAGTGTCAGTGCCATCCACACCGACACGTGTTACTTGTGTTACCTGGTATCCCCTTCTTTCCCTTTTCTTTCCTTTCTGCCTCTTTGATTGTCTGTCTTCAGAGTTGTTTCTACAACATGTATCACCGTGATATCCATGACCTTTACTAACATTAATGAATTTTTGTTCACTGTAAAACTTTCCTGAGCATAGTGAGTTACGTAATGTCATACGGGTAGCTAGATAAGGGAGGGAAGGAGGACAAGAGGTTATGTAAATCCTGAAGTGCCCCACTGAAGCAGGGACAGATTGAAATTCCAGTGTGATGAATGTTCCTGATGTTTCTATATGCTTGGAGTTCAGGTCTATGTGTTGAATAGCTGAGGGTTTTCAAAAACTTCAGGTTTTTGACCGACTCTGTTTTGGTATAGTTTGTTTGTTGGTTGGTTTGTGGGGGGAGTTTTGTTGTTGTTGTTTTTTGTTTGTTTGTTTGTTTGTTTGTTTGTTTGTTTTTCCCCAAGAGCTTATTACAGATTCCATTTTCCTTATTTTTAACCAGAAGTATCCTAACTAATCATTTTGCAACACAGACAGTTTACTGTGTTGTGTAGCAGTTCTCAGAGCTCTGTATAAGATCTGTGAGATTCAGAACAGCTGTTTTCTTTACATACCTTTCCTTTTATTTCTGATTATTTTTCCAACAAAAATATGGATTGCTTCCAAAATAAGACTCTCTTATTTTCTGGCTGCAAAAGAAAGCTTTAAAGACATACTCTGAAAACAAAGATGTAGAATTGTTTGAAATGTCAGACTTACAGTCTGCATATAGGGAAGTTTATTTTGTTTTGTTTTTCTGTGCTTTTAAGTCTCAGATGGGAGTAAGGTGACCCAAATCTTCTGGAGGAGGATTGAAGGCAACACACTGAGAAAAAGTGCAGATTATATTGCAGTGTTATTGTTTCCTACCCTTCAGTGATTGCTTTGAGGGAGCTAGAGGCTTGAATTTTAAAGTCTTAGGTAAATCTCATATTATGGTCTCAGCGTAGTATTAGCTCTCCTGTCAGTTAGTAACATTCACCCAGAAGGTATTAGCAGTCTGTATAGATTGCGAGAAGAGATCAGGAGTAGTGAGAGCTATTGCTATTCATGAGCCAATGAAATGTAATGGTTCTGTACACATTTTATGAATCTTATTTGTGTTTAATTTTTGTAAATAGTTATGTTCTTAAATTTTAGGACATTGCCACTTGTGGTAATAGACTTGACCAAAGAAACTCAAATAACAGAGAATGACATCCTTCAGGATGCCCTGACATTAGAATAGTTTCCCTGCTTGTAGAATGATATGATCTGAGGTCTAAAAGTTGCTAACTTTCTTCAGAGTATCACATTTTGTTGTATAAGTTAATTATTGCCACTTGTTTATATACTGGCAAATTAATTTTAGGGAGCAAATGTTGCATAACAGGAAATTAAAATAGTGCTTATCTTAAAATACTAACATTTAATTGAATAGAGGGTTTAGATGATTTTGAGAAATAATTTAAACATCTAATCTGGGTTAGTAAGTGTTGTGGTTTTTGAGAAATGGGAGATGTGGTCAAGCTAGCAGTAGATTTCACCTGTTATTAGGAGAGGTGATCAGAGACTTCTCTAATTCCTCTTTGTGTTGGTTTTGGAAGTAAACATTCTTTTCTTGACCTGTCAAATGCAGCTGACCCTCACTTTAACTGATACAGCCCTCTCACCTCTCTGTTTTTAACTTACATGGAAACACTGTGCAGCAATAGCCATCATAAGGGCAGAAATAGAGATTAGTGATAGAAAGAAAGCGTTTTATTGTATCCCGTTCCCAGCATACAGAATGTTCCAAATCACAAGTACAATCCCTGCCCACCTGAAATTTAGTGAGATACTGGATTCATAGGAAATTCATTAGGAAGAGGAAGAGGGGCAATAAATAAGCCTAACAAAATACTTGTTGAGGGATACTACTTGGGAGCATTTTTATGTACTTTCTGTGTGTTGTGTTATCCAGACTGGTGCAGAATTGCCTGCAAGAGGAATTTTCCGCAGGAAATTGCTATTCTAAGGCTCCCGGAAACAAGTAAACATAGGCCAGAAAGTTACAAAGTCCTTGACCAGGTAATGGCCATTTTTCTGTTTTCCAATAAGCAACAAGTACATATTCTTCTCCTGTTAGTATTACTTTGACAATGAATAACCCATGTTGTTCTTGCTTTGTATTGTTGTCTCAAGCATCCACTGCATTATAGTGCCCCTTCATGTCACTATAAAAAACAGGACAAAGACTTTAGTGAGACTTACAAAGTTCTGGTAGGTGTGTACCCCCATTCTTCCTAGGGTAAGAGATTCTCCTGAATATGCCTTAAACAAACATGTCGAGACAGCTCACTTCATTGGCTGAGTGAAGAATACTATATTGGCTGGAAATATTTGCGCTGTACCAAAACAGTCAACCAGCAGCCAGCTTAGTTCAGGCTTAGGGACTTGCTCATCTGGCAGGAAGGACGCAATGGTTTGGCTTTGGCACAGGACTAAGGTCAGCAGCTACTAAAGAGGAAGAGAGTGTAGAACATCTCCAGTCAGCAAGCAAGCATTCAGAATTAATACCTTAAAGTTCAATGCATTATAAAATTACTAGGTGTGTGTTCCCTTGACTTTTCTTCAGTATTCTGTTTTAATGATGTGTGTTGGGTTTGCGTGGCAAGGTTTTGGTAGCGGGGGGGCTACAGGGGTGGCTTCTGTGAGAAGCTGCTAGAAGCTCCCCCTGTGTCTGATAGAGCCAATGCCAGCCGGCTCTAAGACAGGCCCGCCGCTGGCCAAGGCCAAGCCAATCAGCGCCTCTGTGATAACATATTTAAGAAGAAGAAAAACACTTAGGGAGAGAGAGCTTTTGCAGCCGGAGAGAGGAGTGAGAAGATGTAAGAAACTCTGCAGACACCAAGGTCAGTGCAGAAGGAGGGGGAGGAGGAGCTCCAGGCGCCGGAGCAGAGATCCCCCTGCAGCCCGTGGTGAAGACCATGGTGAAGCAGGCTGTCCCCCTGCAGCCCATGGAGGAAGGATGAGGGGGTGTAGAGATTCCACCTGCAGCCCGTGGAGGACCCCATGCCGGAGCAGGTGGAGGCACCTGAAGGAGGCTGCGGCCCGTGGGAAGCCCATGCTGGAGCAAGTTCCTGGCCGGACTGGTGGACCCGTGAAGAGGGGAGCCCACGCCAGGGCAGGTTTGCTGGCAGGACTTGTGACCCCGTGGGGGACTCCATGCTGGAGCAGGGGAATGATGAGAGGAGTCCTCCCCCTGAGGATGAAGAAGCGGCAGAAACACCGTGTGATGAACTGACCGTAACCCCCACTCCCCGTCCCCCTGTGCCGCTGAGGGGGGGAAGGTTGAAGCCGGGAGTGAAGTTGAGCCCGGGAAGATGGGAGGGGTGGGGGGAAGTGTTTTAAGAGTTGATTTTATTTTCTCATTCCTCTACTCTGTTTTGCCTAGTAATAAATTAGATGAATTCCCTCTCTAAGTTCGGTCTGTTTTGCTCGTGACGATAATTAGTGAGTGATCTCTCCCTGTCCTTATCTCGACCTATAAGCATTTCGTTATGCCTTTTCTCCCCTGTTTAGTGAATGAGGGGAGTGACAGAGCGGCTCTGGTGGGCACCTGGCCCCCAGCCAGGCTCAACCCACCACATGATGATAGGTACATTTTTTAAAATTCATATAATGGGCTTCTTTGTTAACTTCTAAGCTTTGAATATCCTTTCATCATTATTGGCAGCATTATAGGAAAAGCTCTTAAATGTGTAGGGCACTGTATCTATAAAAATACGCAAAGTCATGAATTTAGGCATGTTCAAATATACATTTGAAAGATTATTTCTTTCATACAACAATAACAACTTAGCTGCAATATTGATGTGCTCTGCATTTTAAATGTTGTGATCCTAGTTTCAGAGATATGCTGCATATTTTTTTTAAAAAAGGAATCCACAAATTCCTGAGACGCCTGTCAAAAATAGATTCAGTAACAGAAAACAAGGAAACTTTCCAACTGGTTTCTCCAGAAATTCCTTTTATGTTTGGTTGATATGATCTCTGCAGGAGTAAAGGGACAAGAAAGAGCCACACTAATAGTTGGATAACTTCGGGTTGTTTGAGCAGTATCTTACTGCCTGTTGGAATGATGAGACAGATAACGCTCTACATCTTATCTCTTAAAATGCTGTTGTGGCATCAACAGCAATGACTAAATTGTTATTTCATGAAATTGAATGTTGTGTGCACGAACATTGCAGATATTCTTTTTCCCAGGACGTACTGAAGGAATCTGAAATCCCTGAATTTCCAAGTATATAAGTCCTTTTTCCTATCATCTGAAAACCCCAAATCTCATAGTTTTGAAATATGCAGCATTTAAAATAGAACAACTTAAAGACCACTGAATACAAATGTTACACTACCCAGAACAGTAAACTGAATAATATTTCAATATTCAGTCATGGTAAAGAAATGGAAAAGTGTGTCATCATTTTTCACATCCATGGTAAATGATCTAATGATAAGCCATAGGTTAGCTCTGAGAGATCTCTTAGTCATTAACAAAGAGCCACTATTTAAACAGATATTTTTTCCCTGAGAACTAATTTTTCATTAATTATTTTATTCTTTTAAAAATATGAATATTTTGGTATTTTAATATATTTTAGTAATGAATTATGTGAGTACTCACAAGTCTAAATTATTTTCTAGAAAACCGTTTTCTGAGAAATTTATGATAAATTTATCTAATAAGTAACAGATTTTTTTTAGGAAACTAGAAGTATCTAGTTCTTTAGGACATAAAATTAAGATATGATACTTTAAGATAGGCCTGTACTAAGTTTTTCCATGGAGAAAAACGTATGCACTGATGAAAGCTATTAAGGAACCAGCTCAAAGTTTTCTATGTTGAAGACTGTTTTAAAACTCATTGTCTCTAAGACAATTTATCCACTTCCTTCTTCCAATCAATCAGATGTACTACCATGTTTTATATTTCTGGATAAATAAGATATCCATGAAACTCCTTGAAAGAAAAAAAAAATCTTTAAAAGGAAACTCTGGTAATAGAAATAAGAAGAAAACGGAAATCCAACAATCATGATGGCATATGCTCAGCAGATCTCAAGCCACATTTTCAGAAAAAACTTATATGGTAAAGAATAAAGTGTGGTTAATATTTCAGAAAATATTTGCTTGTGTTAAACTTGGAAATATTTAATAGCTAAGCTACATCTTCCACCTATGTCTTCCAATTAAAACAAAAAGAACAGTAGCATGTGAAAATGGAAAAGAATTTATTATTATTATTTTGCGAGCAGACTATCTACTTTACAGTAATTTATGAACTCTGTAGTTTATAACTGCTTCCTAATTTCCCTCACTCTGATATTGAAAGGTGGGAATAAAATTTTCCTTAAAAATTTTCATTGTTTAACTGAACGTTAACTATGTAAATGTTCATATAAAAATTATAGCTCAAGACTGAGAAAGCACAGAGGTGATACGAACAGATAGATACACTACTTAAATTCCTTTGGTATGTATAGACTATGCTACCTAGTTTGTTTTTTTAAGAAAAGAAGCTGTAACATTATTTCATACAGTGGAAGTCAGTAATTTCAGCTCAAGGTGAGAGACATGCAGAACCTGGCAGTTTATGTTCACTGGTGCTTCACATGACTCTTATTACTCTTACCTGCATGGACTCCATTTTTACCTCTTTCCTCATATTTCACTTTGTATTTAGGACATGATCAAAGAAAAATATAGTGGAACCCATAGAGGTGGATCCTCCACCCTGATAAGTTGAATTTATGCTAGTGTAATTTTACAAACTTTGTTATGTCAGCACAGGGAGTCAGGTTCACTGAGTTCTGTTTGGTTTCCATTAGAGACCATAAATCTTTCTCCAGTGCTAGAAAATCAGCCCAGGTATCTCCACTTTCAGTTCCAATTCACTATCACATTTGCAAGTCAGAAAAGCTCTCTGAAATGAATGATGAATGAATCATTTTCTGTCAATCACATGATAAGCTAGCTGCGAAAGCCCGATATGTATGTATTTATATCTCAGACTTTCACAGCTAACTTCCATAAAATGTAAGAGAAATAAAACCCCCACAGATTGTTGATAATGTACGTGACAACCAAAGGAACAGAATTATTACAAAATGTTTTTAGTTAAAAAAATCAAGCTAGGGTAATCACAGTCCTAGGTTCAATACTGCAGAACCTTTTGCAATAGAGCCCCAGTGATTTCACAGCAGAGTGAGGACAGATATGGGAACAGAGCGCTGCTCCTGCATGTAGCCTTCATCTCAGGAGTTCAGCGCTCTGTGCTCCAAAATCCATATGTCAGTCATATGTCCTTGGCTCAGTTTTATTGGGAATTTTTTTTTATTGGGAAAAAAGCTATGAGAGAGTACATAAACTAAGCCATGCAGCATAAGAAAAGTAAAACCACAGAAGGACAATTGCTAAGTCAGGGATTGTTAGCAGATGAAGGATTCACAAGGAAAATACTGTCATGAGAAGATGCAAATCCCTAAGAAGAAAAACAGTGAATCAGAAAAGAGCAAATGAGCAACATGAAGGATCACCCCACTCCAAGGAGCAACCAAAATCAACCCTTCCTATCCTGACCGACAACTGCCTGCCCAGCTCAGCCTCATCACCTATCTTGCTCGGTAAGGTGAGCTTATTAATGCCTCACCTACTGGCATGCTTAAGTCCCAGCTAGCTACTGTGTTAACCAAAAAATATCTGCTATGTACTCTTGAGTTGTTTAGATCCTGCTTGCAGAGTCTCTTTGTAAATGGCAGAAGAATCGTAACTAAAATGACCTGTGAAGGTGGGCTATAAGGGGCTAAGAATTCCCCTGAGTATGTGTTCCGTAGGGAAAGAGTGAGTGAGGGAGAAGGATGTGGGCAAATTTATTACCTGCTTTGAAGCCAGGCCTGGGAAGCTGATATAAATAAACCTCTAGAAGCTGACTGTAAAATGTCCTGCTGCCACATATTTTGGGTCTTGCTGCAGCTTCCCCTTCTATATCAACTGGATGACAGTAAAAGAATGCACTGCTTTAAATATCTCTTGCTATCTTTTGGTACCTCATTGGTTCCATTTTTTATCTAAGTCTTTTTGTTGATCTTTTCTTCCAGGCGTTTTTCATTTTTGTGCCTTTGTTCACAAATAGCCTTTTACTTTCTCTGAACATGGTAAGTATTCGATGCTTGCTGGACCCTTTACAGCTATTCAGCAACCACATGTTTCATAGCCTTACCATGAAAGCTGGAAAAACATTATCTCCAGCTTTCCTTCTCATTCCCCTCCCTTCTGCCATGTAATCAAACATTCTTTGTATGGCTTTGTTCATGGCAGGGTTTCACAGAATGATTCAAAATGGATGATAGTTTTTAGGATGCTTGAATACACTCTACATTTAGTTTCCTTTGTCTGTGTGATGCCTTGCACAAATATTATCACTTCCTTTTATCATTTCATCAGAAATATACTCAGTATAATATAAAATTTTCTTCATTAAGAATAATGCATGTTTTTTTCTGCTTTATTTCAATCTTGGAGATTATAGTTTACATCATCCAGATTCTTTCTGGTTGAATAGTTCAAGTATTTCCTTTTTAATTTGTCTCCATGTTTTCAAACAAAACTATTAATTTCCTGAAATTTCTTGATTTACTGTACAGTTAAGTCTAGCACCACAATTACCTTTTTAAGTTCGGTAGCTGTCATGCAATACCAATAAAGAATCAGAAAACCATGCACTTTTCAAATGTCACAGTTTATAAAAAACGATGGGCATACCCAGTGAGTCACATCCAGCAGTAAATAATTTTTTTCCTAATCCCTGATCAGATGAATCTACAATCTACCACTTGTAGAGTTGGGTTTTTTTTCCTTTCTGTAGATGTTCAAAAACTAATACATTATTGTGTATTTCTGTCAAATTGCTTTTATAATCTATCCCCTCAGATTTTATCACCTCAGATATCTTATACCTGATTGTTTTGTTCTCTATATAAAAGAGTTAACATCTATAAATATGGATTTTATGATTTATTTTGAAATTGCCAGATGAAATTCAAACTTACATTCTTACCCTCAGCCGTATTTACAGGAAATTTTACTCATACTCATGCTGCCTGTCATTTGATAAAGCCAGATTTTATGAAGTAGAGCACCAGATTAAATGTGCTTTAATAGTAAAAATCAAGACTAAGCTTTAAGTGCATGCATTTCCTTTGTGCATTTCATGTGTCATGCACCATTAAGAACATGCTCAGTCCAGATAACTTGAAAGAACTTCTATATCTTCTGCTTAGCAAGAGGTGTTTTTATTGTTAAAAAAAGACTACCTATAAAAACAAAGACTATGATTTCCATACATCATGAATTTCTCATGTGTTTCTAATCTTCCCAGGCGTAGCTGTTAGAAAAAGACCCAACACCCCATTTTTCATGGTATGGGAAAGTATCTTTTCTGGAAGGCGGTTCACAGCTTATTCCATGTGTTTTCTAGCATGGATGTGCTTGGAGAGTGCAATGGAAAAGCCACATATTGGGAACCACAGCCCAAATTAGGTGGAGCCCAAAATCCTCTGGAGAGGGGGACTTCTTATAAAGAGCTATGCTTCCTCTGTATTGGGGTGTTTATGCTGCAGTTTTAGAGACTGGAAGTGCTTTGATAATATTTTTTTTTAGTATGTTCAATTTAAGGAGATGATAAGATAGTTCCCCTTCAAAGCTGTCATGATTTCATCCCAGCTGGCAACTAAGCACCACACAGGCAGTGGTATGGAGGGACATAATCAGAAGAATAGAAGTGAGAAAACTCATGGGTTGAGATAAAAGACAGTTTAATAGGTAAAGCAAAAGCTGCACTCACAAGCAAAGCAAGACAAGGAATTCATTCCCCACGTCCCATGGGCAGGCAGGTGTTCAGCCATCTCCAGGAAAGCAGGGCTCCATCACATGTAATGGTGACTTGGAAGGCAAACGCCATCACTCCGAACATCCCCCCCTTCCTTCTTCTTCCCCCAGCTTTATATGCTGAGCCATGACATCATATGGTATGGGATATCCCTTGGGTCAGTTGGGGTCAGCTGTCCCGGCTGTGTCCCCTCCCAACTCCTTGTGCACCCCCAGCCTCCTCGCTGGTGGGGTGGTGTGAGAGGCAGAAAAGGCCTTGGCTCTGTGTAAGCACTGCTCAACAATAATTGAAATATCTCTATATTATCAACACTCTTTTGAGTGCAAATTCAAAACATAACCCCACACTAGCTACTATGAAGAAAATTAACGCTATCCCAGCCAAAACCAGCACAAACGCTATGACCTCTTTTCCATCCACTCCCTACATGCAAATGTTAGAGTATTTCAAATAAGTATGCTTCTTTAAGTAAATTTTATTTTAATTTCTCATGTCTGTAGATCCAGTATTAAATACAAGTTTTGTTGGGCTTTTTTTCTTGCTCGAAATGCTTTAATCACTACTTTGTCAAATTGCAGAGAAATGCCACTGCAGCTTGAAATCTATCACCTAAAAATTTGGAATTTGGGCACATGGGCATTTTAGAAAATGTAATAACTTTTTTATAGCTTTAGTGTTGACCGAAGTCAAACACAAAAAAGGCCCAACTATGGATGAAAGGACCTTGTTAGAAGCAAACATTATTATTTTTTTCATTAGGCAACTATTATAAAAGTTCACAAGAATGAAAGGAACAATTTACCTAAATCCTTGTTATTTTAGGTGAAGTGTAGTTAACATAGCAATACGCAGTCATAACAGGATGGAGGAAAGTATAACTCCAGCCACATTTTTTTTTTTCAGATTAGAAATAGCTTTGCAAAGAATTTATATATAAACATAAGTAGTCAAACCCATAGATTATTTTCTCCATGTCTATTATGAGAGATGTATACACTGTTTTTCTAGTTTGGAGCAAGATCTTATTTTCCATTTATATGTTGATACTTACATGTCCACAGTTCACTTTACTTTGATTTGTAGAGCAAACTCAAAGGGCGCAAACTTGATTAAGTCTGAATAGAACTGAACTGAAAGATATGCTCCAGTAGTTCACCATATGGGAACTGATATGAATAGCTGACCCCCCCCCCCAATTATCACTAATATATTTCAGATCATGGTAAGGAAACCCGTGTTTGCTTGTCTCTTCTCTTTCTCTTCTTCCCATCCCCCTGCGGGGAAGTACCACTAGGAGCAAAAATGGAAGGTGCTTGAAACTCATCATCATCATTCTACCTTTCAGATAAATTTATTGAGGCAAATATTATAACCCTCCCAAAGATATTTTTTAGCCAGCTGGTAAAAAATATTTGTTTTTACTTTCCCTATGGCTGTCTATCAGTACATTTTGTTATCTTGACTAGGAAACAAATAGAAATGAATTTGATAATGGCTGATTAATTTCTTCTCTTCCCTTTTTTCTTCTTTAATTTTATTTTTTTCTAGTGAGAGAGAACATATGCTAAGGAGTTTAAAAATCTTGCTTTACAACTATTTAAAATAGCATCCACTATTAAAAAAAAATCCCAAACCCCAAACAAACAAAAAACCCCTCCTAATGTTTTTACTGATCTTAACTTTCAGTGTCAGCCTTTTCAATGCTTACAGGTAATATGGAAAATTCTTCCTGTTGGATAATACCATTCAATGGGTTATGCGCTTAAGTAAATGTTAACATGCAAAACAGTTTGAAGCCTAAAGAGTGTACAAATGAGTAAATGATGACCTGTCAAGATGGTCAGGAGCTAACTGTCTTTGCCCATACCATATGCTTCTAGCCAGTCTGTTTCTTGCCTATGAGCCCTTTTCTAGCCCTGTAAATACTGATTTTTTAATTCATAGATAAGGTTTGATAGCAATATGTCTGTTGGATGCAAATAAGGAACAAAACTTGATGATTTTGGTCTTATCTAGAATCTTAAGGAAATCTAGTGAGTGCATTGATTACAAACAGTAAAATCTCGTTGCTCAGTTAAGAAAATAACCGCTTCAAAAATCCAATAAATGAACAGCATAAGAAAATAAGTAAACAAGAAACAAAACAAAAAAGGAAGGCTAATTAACCAAATTACTCCTTTTAGGAAATGATGGGAAAGTCATGAGTTAGATGCTAGGCTGTAATTACTAAGTGTGGGTATTTTTTACTCATACAACCATTCTGTGACCTTCCAAAAGGCATCATTTAATTCCTCTTCACTTACAAAGTAGATGATGATTTGACCCTTTTAATACAGAAGTGTTTCATATTTTATTAAGCTGAAACAAAGAAAAGACAGCATTATACAAAACTTCTAAAAAGTTTAGCCTTCTTTCTAATACACTGCATTAGAATCAAAGCCGTAATTTTATGCTTCAAAGGAGGATGCATCCATGTTAGAAACTCATAGATTTCAAGTTCATAGATTTTATTGGTGTGACAAGTACTACAAGCGTTGCTAAAGTGTAAAAAAAAGAGGCAGGTCCCTTAGGTGTCTGTCAGAAATTGGTACGATCCAAGTAGGGCAGGACACAGTATTTGCATCGTCTTGTTTCAGTGTGATAGCCAAGCACTTCAAGGTCCCTTTTATGATGTATGTTAACTGCTAGTTATAAGATAAAACATCCACAAATATACCCACATGCAGTATAAGAAAAAAATACATTCCCATCCTATGTGATACACCAAAATTCAAAAGTTTTCCTATTGCACAGAGGAACAAAGCAGATGATTTCAAAAGTTAGTGGGTTTTTAATTCAATTTTGTAAAAACAGTAAATACAAGAGAGAGAGCACACATCACTTCACAACTGCTAGGTGACAGATAACTCTCCTATTGAATTACAGTACAGGGAGGCAGTAGAAAAATAAGTATTATGAATGTGTTGGTGCAAGCCTTGAATATCTGGCAGAATTGTGAGGTACAGATGGAGACACCAAAAGCCAAGTGAATCTTCTCCATTATTCATATATATATTTTCTGTGGTTTCTATGAAAAGACACAAATATATTTATATGGAATTTTCATTATATAAAACTGTCAAAATTTCAAATGTTTATGAAGCTATGAGAAGACTCACAATGTGTATCATTTTATTAGAGACTGATGACATGAGAAAGAATCCAAATAAATACACTTTCTGGAAGTTCATGTCTGATGTGAGAACTATTTCAAAAGAATTCACCCAACATAGTTTGATAAATGTACATTTTTCGAATATTTTTTGTGTGTTGTTACAAAAATCCAGATCTAATCCAAATTGCACTTTTTTTCCCTTTTCACTAAATTCCTGAGTAAGTAAAAGAAAGTGGTAGCTCCACAGACTTTGAAGATTTACTTGCACACAAGGCATCCAAGCAAAAGAGTGACAAGCCACTTCCTCAGAAGGGACATTACTAAACTGAATAGGAACGTGCTTGAAACAGAGCTGTCAACCCTGGCACAGAAACAAGCAGTTGAACAGTCTCATAGACATGAACAGAATCTTCTGCAGGGTTTTGAACACCCAGATCTTGAGTGGATTTTTTGAATATTTCAAGAACTAAGAACTATCTCATCAAAAAGCTAAATCACATTTTGGGAGATTATTTTTATATATAACTTATATGTATATTTGAAGTTCTTATAACCTTTTTATTTTTTTCCTTTTAACTCTTTGGAATTTAATAAGAACCAATACTTTCTTTTGGCAGAATAATAATAAAAATAATTTTTCTGGAGTTTCTACAAACCTGAGGTATGTTGAGCATTTAGAGATGCAAAACACTCAGGTAAGGTAGAAGTTAAGAGAAAGTCATTGGATTTCTCAAAGAGATGTTTGGGAGAATTTAGTGTGCAGACCCTGCTATGTTACAAGGTGGGTATTAGGGCCGGTACCATCAAATGCCAGGTAAAAGGTAGAAGTTTCCTTGGGCTGGCATAATTCATTGCATGAAAAGGGATCATCAGCAGAAAAACAGCTCTGAACTTTCAGAAAATCACTTATTATCACAAAAAATTCTTTCTGCCACTGCCTGTTGACTTGGCTCAACCCCATTTTTTCCTTCACAACTCATTGGTGGAAGCTGTCATTATTTAGATTTGTTATTGTGATTTGGCTATGGTGTTCTTTGCATACTTGCATAGAATTGAAAATCTGTCATGACCCCAAGAAATGTGTAGGAAGCTTAGACAAGTAGGTTTAGAAGATCTCAATTTCAGTATTTACAGAGGATAACAGAAATCAGTTTCCTACCAAAGGGAAAAATATCCCATTGAGAATCTCTGCAGTATTTGTTTGCTGTGGGCAGTTGTCTTATTGCAAAACTTATTTCCATAGGTTTTGCAGAGAATGAGATGAGATAAAAAAAGAAATTTTGAAAAATAATGTGCAAGTCCATATCTATGAAACATTGCTGAAGAAGTTGCTAAAAGCTGGGGGAGACACAGCAAGAGAAGACATACTTTTCTACTTTGTTTGTTTTCTATTTCTTTATGAATGTGCTTTAGAATGGATGGTCTTTTGTTTTCTTTACCTTCACTATTTTTATAACCTTAAATAAAGCAGAACTTTATACGATTGCAGTTAAGTTACAATGACTCATTCCTCCTCTGTTTGGAATGCAGGATCTGATATCAAACTGATCTTTATTGAAAACAATAACTTAGAAAAGAGAATAATTTAAAAAATACATCATAGTTCTGCAAGGAAGTTAATATCAAAAAAACTCTGATATGTCATCAGAGAGAAGTAAGTTCATTTTCTGAGACACATAAAAGTCAGTTTTAGCAATGGCTTTCTAAGGAGTTTATTACAATAATGGTGTTAAAGGTCCCAGGACTTGCATGGTACCACCAAGATAAGAATCACCTTTATAAAGATTATATTCAAATGGAATATAACTGTTTCAATGCCTTTTCTAATAAGATTTCCTCATAGACTTTATAGATGGCTAATGTCTCCAAGTAAACAAGGAATTAATTGCACATAGAAACATGTCACATGTTTCTATACACAAATTTAATATACTCACTGAAATCTGAAAATTGTTGAAGAAAATTACTATATTTTAATATATTACCTACCAAAATAATACTATATACCCAGTATATAGTGTGTGTATATATATATTTGGCCTTAAATGCGAAACTGAATTTCTAAGAATACATATTTCACACTGCATCAACACCTCGACTGGACTACTTTGACAAACCATCTTAACATGTCTTTTATTCCAGTCTTAAAGAAATATTCCTTGTTCCCTTAACACAAAAGATTGTGGTGTATCTGCAGAAGACGTTACTATGCATCACCTTTCTCTCTACATTTGATGCATGTAGATCTTTGAGGGTTATGATTGAATCCAGCTCATTGAAATATATTTAAGTGCAACTTTAATGTTCTTTTGTATTCATTTTTTTTGTTTGTTTGGTTTTGGTTTTGGTTTTGTTTAGGGAGGGGGAAGGGCCAAGAATAGCCATAAACACAGTTCAGCATCTGGTAGAGTCAAGCTTATAGCAACATTGAGACGGTAGGTAGGTGTTAACCAATGGATCGCTATTTAGTGATATTTTAAATAGATTGTGTTCCAAATACTGGAAACATACATAAAAGTCTGAAAACACAGATTATGTGATCCTGAAATCTCTTTTTAAGCATTGTTATCATGAGATCAAATGTATTTCTCTAGCTCTTCTCCATGCATTAAATAGAGTAGCATATAGGAGAATATGAGTCTCTTTGTACAAATAAATATGGTAATGTTCAGTGTGATAAGCTAGTGAAACATGTTCTTTTCAACAGGCGAAAAGCAGAGGAGTATCAGGCTGCTTTTAATATTTAGAGATTATGATGATGGCAACTTATATCAGCACCAATAGTATTTAAGAGTTAATTAGACAGAAATGGAACACACTTCTAAGTTGGGCTGTGCAGTACGAATAGTCTTGGCACAAATTTAAAAGAAAGTAAAAAAAATAAAATTATTCTCGAACAGCAAGTGTGTTTGACCCCCCATTCAGGCACCACCTTAAGGTGTATCTGCATTCTCCTTTAGTAAGTTCCCTTGAGATAAGAACATTTTCTAACTCAAAACCCCCTCAAGTTTTTATTAGAGAATAAGTTAGAATAACTAGTCTTTTAAGAATAAAGACCTGGGAAGATGGAACAAAAAGAGTAAAGGACTTGTAAACACTTTTTTATTTCCTTATCCTTGATACAAACTCAGCTGTAGTCAGCTCATTTCTTTCAAAATTTGGCACAATTTCATCCGCCACCAAGAAAATGTCTCTGTTTACATGTCCTGTCTGGTTTTTTTCCTGCCTTTCCCAGTAGTCCCCTGCAAATCTCCTTCCTGTATTCTCTTCTCAGCTTCACCCTCCTGACACATCATGTGGAAGTCTCTCCCCACCACACATGCAAGTTCAGCTACTGTCTTGGGATTGCTGCTCTCCTCCACAGGTCTCCAGCTCACTGCCATGCCACTTGTAAGAGAACACAACATACAGACTAAGGACAGCTGAATGCAGGCAGGTAAGGATGACTTTAGGAAAACCAAGACTCACCTAGAGACGACATTTACCAGGGATATCAAAGGCAAAAAGAGGACCTTCCATTGCTACATTGGTAGTAAAAGGCTGAACAAGGAAAATGTGGGCTTTTTGCTGAATGGAGTGGGGGACTTTGTGACAGCAGATACCAATAGGGCTGAGGTATTAATTGCATTGTTTGCCTCAGTCTTCCTCATCAACAAGGTCTCCTAGGCCTCTGTCCTCAGAAGAAGGGGTTCAAGGAGGAGGAGAATGACGAGCAGGAAATGAGAGTCGAGGCTGGGATTACTTGAGTGAAGTCAGCCCATAGGTGCCCGTGAGACCCAAGAGTCTGCCTCCAAGGTTGCTGAGAGAACTGGATGATGTCCTTGATAAAGAAGGAAGGTAAATACGAATAAGCCTGTTAAAAGAGACCTTAACCTTTGTAGAGGCAAAGATTGTCCTCTTTTCTTTCTGCAAAGCTTTTGGCCAGAAGCATAGGGCAGATTCTGGATTGCAGAAGAAACCTTCATACTGTGATTCAGAACTCCATTAAAGAGAAAGTGAAGTTGAATATTGGCAATTTTGAACAATCCTATTTGTTTCCATGGAAGAACAAAATGAGTTAGAGTTATTGTTTGTTGCTGTTATTTTTCTGTTTACCTTAGGTATGTCTACTGGTAAAGGAAATTACAAAGACAAAGCTAGCACTGGTCTCAGAAGATGCAGTGTGGGTGCAGTGTAATACAACATGAAGTGAGGTAATTAGGTACTCCAAGAAACCTGAGAAACCAGGAACCCAGAGAAAGCAAGATCCTAGCACAGCTCCTCTTCCTCTATTGCTGAGAACTGCCACCCAGAACTAGCTCAGGTATCCCTTTGTAGAGCACACAGAGATAAACACTAATCTTTCATTGCACATCATTAGCCCTTCATTCCTAATTCATTTAGATAACATATAGGTAAGCTGCCGTGCATTCACACACTCAACATAAACATAAAAAAAAATTTCAAACATTTCAGTAATACGTTCGCATTTTCATGGCTAATTCTCTACAAATGATGATTAGTAATAACTAATGTTATTGGTTTTATCAGTACATTTTATGGGAAAATTGGAATCTGTTATTGATCATTGTTACAGTTTTTTTTAAATATGTTAAAAATGTTGTTCATTGCAGTAGGACAAACTTACTACCAATAGAGGTCCACAAGGGAACAGATATATATCAAAAAGTGGATAGTCTGTCACAAAAATCTTAGCATATATTTTGTCATGGTTTAACCTGATAGGCAGCTAAAACAACCACACAGCTGTTTGCTCACTCCTCCCTCGGTGGGATGGGGGAGAAAATCGAAAAGGAAAAAAAAAAGGTAAAACTTGCAGGTTGAGATAAAGACAGTTTAATAGGATAACAAGGAACTTGATAACAACAACAACAACAACAACAACAATACAAGAAATTCACAAATGCAATTGCTCAGTACATGCAAAAGGAAAATAGAACAACCCAATGCCCAGTCTGTTTTCAAGCAGTGAACCTGCCTCCCGGCTAGCCTCCCCAGTTATATCCGGAGCATGGCGTTATATGGTATGGAATATCCCTCTGGCCAGGCTGGGTCAGCTGTCCTGGCTGTGCTCTCCCACCTTCTTGTGCACCTGCAGGGTGTGGGAAGCTGAAAAGTCCTTGACTTAGTGTAGACACTACAACTACCTAGCAACAACTAAAAACATCAGTGAGTTATCAACATTAATCTCATACTAAATCCAAAACATAGCATTATGCCAGCTACTAGAAAGAAAAATTAACTGTCTGAGCTGAAACCAGGAGCCTGAATGGAGACCATTTACTACTTACAAAATCAAACCTCTTTTTTGAAGAAATCAAGATGCCATAGGAGTCTAAGTAGTTTCAGGGGGGAAAAAAAGGATCTTTAATAAATGAAATTCAATTGAACCACAGAGCAATAATGTATATTCAGTAAGCATTCAAAAATTAAACTGATAAATGTTACTTTCACTCAATCGTATATTCTCTAGATTTAATTAAAAGTTAAATGTGAACTTTAGAGTATGAGTGAGTGAAAGAACCACAAAAATTGACTTCAAGAATATGATAAATGTGTGCTGTACAGCTACCTGTTAGTTCTATAAATCTAATTATGGCAGAAGAGGAGATAGTCTAAGTTCTTTGAGAACACATCTTCACTTGACAGAGTGGCACTCTCTCCCTCTCTCCTTCCTCCACTTGCTTTCTACTCTGTCAGATAGCAAGGAAATAATTCAAAACTGAAAAATTTACAGCACAGAATGATATTCATAGCACACAACATTGCTGCATGAATGTGTGGTTAACCTTTGATATGTAGTCATAAAATAGAAAGTTGATATTATAGAGGATTAAGTTTGGGGCTGATTAAAGTCAATGGCAAACATCCCATTGGTCTCGAAAAATCAGGGTTTTGACTATGCATTCTATTTGGTATTTTAAGGCCAAGATACAGATTTATAATGTCAGAAACCTTGGCTCCATCCTGGCATAAATCCAAAATGTTGGGCATGTAAGGTATAAATGAGTCCATTTGCAAGTCCTTTGACAGAAAACCATTTCGGACTCAAAGGGTCATTGCAGCTTCAGAATGACAGCAGTGAACCATATATACTGAATGTCTCTTTTTCAGTTGAGAAACCCTCCCCGCAGCAAGGGGGTTCAACCTACATGATCTTTAAGGTCCCTTCCAACCCAAACCATTCTATGATTCTATGAAATTCACTAAAGGTAAAATTACAATCCATTCTAAACATGGTGTGGCATATGCAAAAAAACCCCCCAAAAACCTGAGGCCAGCTGTAAATTCTAGTAACTGAAAAGCAATGCTAAGAATTTTACTTTAGTAATCAGCCACTAGTGTGGCAGAAAGACTGGTTAAACTTATGTTTTTAATGTTCTTGGAATACCAATGGACTATTTCAAAGCTATTCCATAATTCCATTCCAGCGAGTGCAGCCACTTACATCCTCTTAGGTCTTTAGTCTTCCGCTAGTAACACCAGCACCACATGCTAGCAGCAAACAGGATATCTATTCCACTTTTCAGAGGAGGAAGATGTAAAAGAAGTTTGCTAATGGCTAACTTGTTCCTACCTTCAACTGCATCACTCTTCTGGAAGGGGCGTAGGGGAACAACAACTTGCCTGCTCTGACTTCTGTCCAACAGCTGATGATCTTTTCGATTTCAAAGCTTATCTTCTCATTCTTTTGTCAGTTCTTGCAAAAGCTTCAAAATGTTGCATTTTTGTAATGTGGTTGGGAAGAATAGGAGTTACAGTAAACTGAGATCAGTGATCTCAACCCTGTTGTCACCCAAAAGTGATTGACTGAGGCCAGACATGATTGCAGTCAAGAGCACTTACTCTGCATATGATTACCATGTTTTATTGTTGGTGGCATGCGTGATTTTAATGCTTGGGCAGGCAGAGAAAGAGAGACCCAATGAAAGATGGCTTCCATCAGTCAGGAATGCCAAACAGCTACCAAAGAAAAGGAATTGCTTAACATCTCATTGAAATAAACAGCTATTCATTAGCAACTGCAGTGCAAATGTTGACTTCTGGTAGAACAAAGAATGCATCTATATTCATCTGTGGAAAGGAAAAGCCTCAGTCCTACACAAAAGAAAAACCTCCATTTGTCCAAAAAGTGAGACTTGGGGTGTTTTGGTTTTGTTAGGGAAAAACTGGACCAGATCTGATAGTCTGAGAGAGGCAACACTGCCACTGCGCCATGCCCCCAGGTCCAACTGGTAGCGAGGCTGAGCACGCATTCCCAGTACACACACGTAGAGGTATACAGAGCACAGGTATACAACACATGTGTACAGGTCTGGCCACACAGATCAGCACAACAAACTTGCAGAGAACTCATATGAGCACAGACAGCACGAACAGCTTCATCCTGCTTCCCTCTCTGGCTGAGCAGGATGGAGGTCTGCTAGTGGGAATACGTATATGTGCGTATGTAAAATGTGGGTAGCCGCACGGCTGGGCTCAGACACCCAGTCTGCCCAGCTGCTGACATCTGGACATATGAGCCTCTGAGGTCACATGCAAGCACATGCACAGAGCCACCTGGGACTCCCCTGGTCCCCAATAGCCGCCCTCCACCTCTGTGATCTCACTCTTAGAGACCCACTCCTCTGGCTCCCAGACCACCTCACCTACTCACTAGCTCACCTGCCTTGATCTTCACTGCTGCTGACACACTCATTTGCACACCCACACTTGCTCCAGTGGCTGACACCACAGACACATGGGTTCCTGCAACCCAAGATCGCACTCCAGTTGCTGGCATCGACATCCACTCACTGGGGTCTCTGCAGCTGCTGGCACCACAGACACACAGACCCCCCAGTTCATGGTCTGACTGCACTCTCACCCCCAGACACACATACACACCAGAGTCCCTCACCCAAGAAAAAAGTAAAAAGGCATTTTAAAGGAGTAAAAGTAATTTTCAAACCAGCACTTTTAAGCAAGCAAGTTTGCCAGCCACTATTGTCCAGTTCTCAAGTCTCAAAATGAACAATCATATACTGGAAAATGACAAAACGGACTGGGCAGAACCATAAGTCTCAGTTTAAGTGGTATTTCACTTGGAACATAGAAAATGTCAGCATTTAGGATCCAGTATTTTTCCCGTATGTTCAGAATTCTGAGGAAAAAAAAAAATCTTTTCTGAGGAAGTTAATTACCATTTACAAAAGTTTAAAAGGAGTTTTGAACCAAATTTAGTCCCCAGAAGCCTGTACTTGCTTTTACTCCTATCCGTCTTCTACAGAAGAAATTCCTGGTATGTGCATGTTCTTAATTGGAGCCTATCTGTGAATTTGAGGACCGCGTCTGACAAAACAAATTCCATATTTGGTAAACAAGAAAGAACAATTTATTAAATAATTTTAAAAGCATTTTTAGACTTTATTGCATAACACAGGAGTCTTGAGATGACCTTCTCCTTCTGAACCAACAATGGGAAGCCAGGTAAGATATCCCAGAGCATCTACTTTTAGGATAGTGAACTGAGCCTTTAGCTTATCTGTAGAAACCTCATTTTAGGTGAACTCAATCTTCCTCTGTACAGATGCTTTTCAAATAACTGATGTACTAGTGCATTCGGTATTTATCCAACTTCTCAGGTGAGGTTTGAATCAGTGCTGTATTGCCCCAGCTGCTCTGTGACTGTTACTCGAGTTATTTTGAAGTTGGGTTACATATCTGCAGGGACTTCTGGCAGGAAAGGACTGTAGTGCTGCCATATCCAAAAGCAAGTGCAAACGAATATGGATATTTTGAAATCAGCAATTTAGAAACAGAAAAGGCACTGGGAGTGACTGTTTCCTTTGTTCTGCTTTATGAAAATTGTAAAACAGAAGGCAGGCTTTAGGGGAGAAGAAACTGAGTGGGGCCTTGTTTCAAACCCTGCCTCATTCACAAATTCCCTTGCTGGTTCTCTTCATTTACCCTGTGGTGGTCAACTCTTGTCTCCAAAATTAAGATAGTATTTCCCATTCTCATAGTTTTGCTGTGGGCTTAAAATCCATTAATGTTAACGTGGTAAAGGTGGTAGTGTTTACAAAGAGGAAAATGTCAGTTGAAAAGTACAGTTGAATAGTGTGATGTGTTTATGGCAATAAAATAAGGATGATTATTAATGTTGGCCATGACTAAAGCAAAATCTTTTAAAATGAGTTGACTATTTATGAAAATATTTTTAGGTTTTTTTATACCCAACTCTAATATTGAGAACTTCATTAAGACAAAGATTTAAACTTGAAGGAAAATGCCAGAATGGTTGGATAAAATCCACTTTTGGTAAATCAGGATTTCTTTTAATAGCTATAGTCAAATAGTTCCTTTATTTTTCCTTCTAAATTTTTGCTTTTTATCAAAATTAATGTGTTTATAGTTATTTTTCTACATTTTATCCCTCTCCTAATTGCAACTACTAGTTTTGCTTTTCTTCAGCCATTAAGTATGAAACCTGTTGATATGTTTAATAAGAATCCATGCTACTGAACTCAGTTTTCACCTGCCAATTATTCAGTATCTCTGATAAAGATTACCCAATATTCCTGACTCCAACACAACCATCTGAGTTTTATTTCGCCTTAACTATTGTAATTTGCATTTCTGTATAGTCATTCCCTTTAGCCATCCTGCCTTTGTCCCAGTGTTATAAAGTCCTCTTTATTGAAAACTAAGATGAAGTATTCATTTAATTTTTGAGCCAGACCCATATTATCTTTTAGACAATACCCACTTTTAACACATTGCAACTCCACTTTTTTCCCTATTTTCTAGAGAACCTTTTTCACTTGTAATTTCCTTTGCAAGGTCTATCTCTGCTTGACTTTCAACAATTCTGAATTTATGAATAAGAATTAAGAGAGGTCCACCCTGTGAATAGTCCTATCCACCCACTGAGATATAGCCCTGCCATTTATTTATCAACAGTACCTTTTCTGTTACAAATCTAGTTGACAATGACTCTTTTACTCAGTAACCTTAATCTTCCATTGCTTCTTTTTTATTATCCTCTCAATGCCACATGCTCTCCATTACATCTCAAACAGCAGGAACTTACAAATCATATTTAGCAGAGGCCAACTGACAATAGCCCGGGAGTTGCTTGTACCTGGCTGTTGTGAATTGTGAACATCTTTGGAGAATCAGCACTGTTTTCCACGCAGTCACGTTCTGCTGCAACCTTTCTTCACTATCTGATTTTGACTACAGCTTAGATGTGCCTGTTCACTACTTACTTACTTTTCTTTAGCAGAATAAGACTTAAAAAAATATATATAATAGACAACACTGTCCTGAAACAATTTATGCAGGATTTATAAAATGGAGGTGTCAAAGAAATCGGCAAGATGTACCACTTGCTGCTGGACACCAGTGGCTATGGAAAACAGTAGTCACTGGAGTTATACCTAGCACAGGTTAAGAAAAATGAAGAAGGTGGGCCAAGACGGTCCTGATTCTCTGCAGTAGCTTGGGCCTGTGAGGGACAGGGATGACCTATGGTCTAAATGCTCCAAGCAGAACAAGAGCAGTGCACAGTGATTGAGGTCTAAAAGGATCTCTTATGCTGCTGTACAACAGGAGCGATTTCAATACAGGCAGATCAGACAGAGAAGCACAAAGCTTTTGCAATGGTTCCTGGCTGGCTAAAACCAAGGATGCAGTAGTGAGCGGCAGAAACATGGTGCGGCCTCCTTGGAGGGAAGCTCTAAGCTGAAAGTGGGAGCAGGGGACCGGAGCTCTCTGAAGTATAGTTCTTCCCTTAGACCACTCGCTTGAGTATTATGAAACTGAGATGTACCCCAAGACTGGACATAGTCAATACATAAAAAAGCCTTCCTAATCCTAGCCAATGGCTAGAATGTGCTCCTGCACAGAGGCATGCTCTTATTTTCTTTACAAAAGCATACAAATGCTCATCTCAATGCTGTTAATATTCTTTTCATTTGTATAAATGGTATGTTCTTTAAAGTAAAGTTATCTTAAGTAGATTATATGTAGTCTCTATACTCATGTCCTATACATTGAAGAAAAGGTATAAAGTCTTTGATGTTTTGCTACCAAAAGGGACAAAAGTGTCTCAATATAACTGCCATTTCCCTAGTGGAAATGTCAGACAAATCCCCCTCTGTTTCTTTTTCTCCTTTACTTTCTAATAATACACTGAGGAACTTTTAAAAAGAGCTGCATATTCATCATTACAAATGAAACTTCACATTTTTCTGGCTGTGGAGACGGTAATTATAGGTTTGCACTTCTAATTGAAGCATTGATGAACATGCCCCACACTGCAGCAAATATAAAATAATTGTTAGGCAGACTATGTGGTGTTCTGGGGGAAAAAAAACTAAAGAGAAATTGAAAGCAGCAGCATGAATCCTGATAATGACTACCCCAATGGCTTATTTCCTAGTATCATTTACTGCCAGGAGAAATTAAACCAGTGGGGGCAGGATATTTTTGCAGAAAATGACAAGCTTCTGGTTCTTCCTTAAATAACGACGCACCTGATGCCCGAAGGCCAGTTTCAACCACCCTATTTGTAGGGCAGTACGACCACTCCTGAAGGTAAATCAAAGAGGGCAGAAGCAAATTTTTTCCTCTCTGGGCAAAGTGTCCCCAAAGAACCAAACCAAAAACAACCAACAGGAAACCCAGACAGAACAGATAAATAACTTCCTACATCTCTTAGGAGGAAAAATCCAAGTTTTCCACTTATGGCACAGAATGGAAAAAAAATATTTCATGGTTGATTGCTCCCTTTCTCCCCTCCTTGTTCACTAATATCTATATCTGCTTTGTATTTGTGCCTCAGTCTAAGGCATTCGTTAGCAGCACACTTGAAGCTAACAACAGAGAGATGGCAAAACAAAACAACTCCCCTGTGGTTCTCTTGAGAGCAGTGCTAGATCCACAAGTCATCTTGACCAAATGACTGCTTTGCACAGTTTGAATAAGGGCAATAGAGTCCATCAGTCTCTGAAGTTACTAATATTGAGGGTCTGTCTACCTGTATAACTTAATGAGATCATTTAGAGCTGATGCAGAACTATGGCAGTTTACAGCAGTGGAAATAAGAATTCTAGGCCTGGATTTTGTTTATTAGAAAGAAAAAGCTAGAAAGTTAGGAACAGTATATAGCTTGCTAAATTTTTGTTTGCATTTCATCCAAGTAGTTTGGATTGTGGATTGCCATCTGTGTTGTCACAATGACATTTCAACCAGTTAAAAATTGATTTAATTTAGAACAGGAATAGAAAAATAAACGATCTCTATAGTTCTGACTGTTGCTCAGTTTCACTCTCTGTTGAAAACAAATTCAAAACTGCAAGAGCAACAGCCAGAGGGAGTTCTGCTGTAAGCTAATGAGTCGGATCAGAGCCAGAGTTATTCCAGATATTCAACTCATGATTATTGATAGGGGGAAAAAACCCAAACTTAAAACTAATTACACAGAAAAAAATACTTTTCGTGGTAAGACTAAAAGTATTTGAAACTATGAGGGGAAAAGGTAGGTACTATTTTCTTAAATTCTCCTGCGTTCAAAAATAGAAGTTTATTTTTAATACTCTTCATACAAACTTTCATAAAAAAAGAAGTCTGGTTCTTAAGTATCATGAATCTGACAAACAGTTAAATGAAAAACAAACAAACCAACATAAACGTGCAGCAAGAAAGTCCTCTCAGTAAAGAGAAGGTACTGAGAGACATACCTAACATTAGGCATGCTTTAGAGTGTTCCCATTAAAGGCTCCTGTCTTACTGAAGGAACAACATCATAAACCTCCAGGTAGCACTTTAAACCACTTAGATTGAACCTCCTGTGCTCAGCTGCTTGGCATTTTTGAACTAGCTAATTAATGCCAATATTTAGCACAGGAACAGGTGGGAAAACTAATGACTAATTTCTTCTCTCTTCCAACTCAACAACCACCACTGTCTTTTAAAAATACAATTCTTACCACTACCTGCTGATTCCATTTCTTGTCAGCCTCGTTGCTCCGACACAGGGCTGCAATAAATGAACAGCTGGATGCAGCATTCTACTGCAAGTGTAACAGCTTCGTTTCTGCAACAAGCGCCTCTTCTTAATGTGCTCATGTTGCCTCCCTCAGATGGGTCAAAAAATATGAACTCTTCTAACAGGGGGACCAACAGTATGTGCGCTGCAAGTGGTACTAGTTCATTTTGACTGCTAAACTAAGTAAGCTCCATGAGAGGACGAAGGGAAAAAGAAAGTACAAATTTTTTTAAACAGTATTTTTCAGGCATATGTGGTAAAAGTGAAGGAAGACAGGACAGATCATAAAATTTAGGCTTTTTATTCAGCAACTTAGTAATAAGGGTGTTCATCCAAGATGGTGAGTGCATACAAATATCTGCTCTGAATCAGCTGAAAGAGGAGTTGGTTTAACTGTGTAAGCATACATTGCCAGGTCATGTTGAGCTTCTCATCCACCCACACACGCAAGTCCTTCTCCTCAGGGCTGCTTTCAATCCATTCTCCACCCAGCCTGTAGTTGTGCTTAGGATTGCCCCGACCAACATGCAGGACCTTGCACTTGGCCTTGTCGAACTTCATGTGGTTTGCATGGGCTAACCTCTCAAGCCCATCAAGGTCCCTCTGGATGGCATCCCTTCCCTCCAGCGTGCCGACCGCACCACACAGCTTGTGTCATCAGCAAACTTGCTGAGGGTGCACTCAATGCCACTGTCCATGTAACCAATGAAGATGTTAAACAGTGCTGGTCCCAGTACCAAACCCTGAGGAACGCCACTCATCACTGATCTCCACTTGGACATTGACTGTTGACCTGCAACTCTCTGAGTGCGACCATCCAGCCAATTCCTTATCCAATAGTTTGTTGAATATGTTTATTGCTTTTGTACATGAGTACAGCTGTGTGCCTCAGTTCACACTGTCTTTGAAAGGAGTTAGGTCTTTCCTTACTTAGGTCCTCTTGGAATGCTGAGCTTAATACCTTCACAACAACAAGCAGTGAGAATCTAGAGGGAATTATTAAGTAATATTTAGAAAAAAATTGCAAGGATTTCATTTTTTCAGGTACCAAAAATTGTGTGTATTCAGTTACACTTGTTTTTAAACACCATGTAAAGCAGATAAATTTTAAAGTTCATCATATGTTAGCTTTTAATTAATACAGCTGGGTGGGGGAAATAGTTTGAAGAGATGAGTCTGAAATCAGCATTTGTTTATAAAAAGCACAGGAGCTCAAATTTATGCAGAACGGGTTATTTAGGCAGGAAACAAAAGGGAAAAGTAGTGAAACAATTCTGCATAAGACAACTCCAAATTCATCCTTTCCCCGTGACCATTGTATCCACATGCATAGATCATTTTCAGAGGTAAAATTTAGTGAATTGGTCAATTGTTCTAACATCTACTAGTGAAGAAGCAGAAATTCTTCCTAAAATCTGGCATGGTTTTGGTCTTTAAAAGTTTAAGACAACGTACCATATTACTACTGCATAGGGTTCTAGTTCTTCTTATTTACTGCCACTCTTTTATTTGTCAACCTCAAGTGAAAAATGTCAAGGCTCACTTGATTCCTCAGGTGACATAACCAATGGAAATGAGATGTGTCACAGAGCAGAAAGATAAGTGTTGCCTGCATACTTAGGACAGTAAAGATCATATTTTTTTTTTACCAATCATTTAAAAATAAGGTTTGGAAAAAACCAACCAACCAACCAACCAACCAAAACACTTGAAGTATTCTATGAATATGATATCTATCCATAGTATGGTATATACCCATAACATAGAATAAGAATGAAAAATTTGAGCCCATTAAGGGCAAGTATGCTGGACTTTTCCATTGTCTGTCAAAATAGTATCAGTGAAGCTCTGAGTGTGAAGCTGTCTCTTTAGAGATAGATAACTCGGTCCACTGCATTATAGTTTAATGTCTAGTTGTAATAATTCAGTATTAAAATCTGAAATGTGGCACTGAAAATGGATAATTAATGACAATTTTTGAGACAAGTTTTATAGCCCAATCCTACAGTCAACATTCAGCCCAACCCAAAGTCCGTGAACTATTTTATTCTGATTGGCTTCGTCCTTGAATCAGTTTCTTCGTCTGTAATTCCCAAGGCCTAGTTTCCTGAACCTTGTTTATTATCGCCTCTTATTCAGCATGATAATTATGCCACAGTGTTATGTCACAGTGCTATACTTCTCCCATTTATTGGTATTGGTACTAATTCTTTAGCTACTGGACTTCGGAAGTGCAAGTCACTCAAAAGCCCTCTGATTCATCTGTACCTGTAGGCAAATACTGAAAAATACTGTGATATGAGGTCCTTTCCAGAATTTCTATGCTATTATTTTTCCATAGTATCTCTTCTATTTATTGCTCTGTTCTGCTCCACTGCTATAATTAAAACATTTTAAAATGAATGACAACTTTTTAGTAGAAAAATTGCTGAATCTTGCAAACAAACAAACAAAAAAGGATAAAAACTTGAAAATTTATGGTGGTATCCGATGCTTAGGTTTTGGTAAGATTTTTAAGCATGCAGCCATAAATGACTGCATTCCAGAACAATAATTTTTGTAATTTGCAGGTAGCTCAAGTTATTCACTTAAGAGCAGTTAAAGGAATTTAGCAGAAACAATCACTAACTACTTCAGAAATATAACAGTGGTGTAAATTATGACACTTAATATATAGTTATTTTATTAACTGTCCAATGAGTGGATATATTAAGTGATTAGAAGGAAGGATAACAATGTTTCTTCTTGTTCCTTAGCTACATTGATAGTAATCCACAATGAAGGACAGTCTCATCTGCAAAATGGGAAAGCTATTTATTAGGAAGCTGGACACCAGCATATTTGGTATCTGTGTGACATAGAAAAACAAAAGACAGAAGTACTTATGATGGGACAGAACTTCGTGTAGTCTTTAAATTAGATATATCAGAACATAAACTAATGCGTTTAACTTTGTAAAATAACAGGAAATCCAGAGAGATCAAATAGAAATAAAACAGGCTTATAAATCATCACATCTCTATTTCCCACATATCATTACAGAACAACTTTCTCTAGGGTTGCACTCAGATGACAAAAAGCTCCAGATTCCCCTCTAGGACTTCCAGAAGTGTGTTTCTTTCCTGCACTTTGGAAGTGTGACTCCTTGTTCCTGGCAGGGCTCCCCTCCACCCCAGGAGCCTCCTTTCCTACTTTGCCAGAAGGCAAATCTTTGTTTGGAGACAAAGGAAGTGGATCTTTGTTTGGAGACCTCCTTTAGTGGAGGTTTGTTGCCAAGAAAATGTTCACAGTGCATTTACCCTGAGTATTAATCCTATTTATCTTTATATATTTATTTAATATTTATCCTATTATATATATAAAAAAATATTTATCCTATTTGTATATTATATCTGATTTACTTTATTTATAAGATCCAATTATGCAATTAAAACCAACAAATTAAGTACTACAGTTGAATGGATTATGTCTATAATACCTTTTCAACTAAGCCTCCTCACATTCAACTGAAACCAGTTAGAAGCTGTAGCATGTTCCAACAGGTCATGGTATCTATCAGTCAACAGAGTAATAAAGGATGTTGCCAAATACAAAATTAAACTGTGTTTATACATTTATCAATATGCTTAGTTGGAAAGGATAAAATTTATTGTTGTAGTTAAACAGCATTCTCTCTAATAGGCATATGTATAGTTTTATATTATGAATGTAACCTGGTTGATAAATCCTGAACTGTCACTTCTTAAGTGACTGGTAAATGGTTGAGGGTCTAAATTTATGTGGCTTACTATTGGGAGAACCAGCTTGGAAAAGTCTGCAGATGAAGATGGTGGTTCCATAGCAATTCTGTGATTATTATCTGCCAAACCATCCATCCTCTGCAAATAATGTTAGCAGAGCATGCCAGATCAGAGCTTTGCAGAAGCTGCCAGTTCTATTTTGTAGTAACGTTTGAGACTTTGACATTTGTTTAATTACAGACTGGAATAAAAACAAGATTTAAAAAGTATTTAAGTGAAAATTAAATCTCAATTTATAAATTTCACCATGAGATTTTCCACTTGGTAACAGCACATATTTATCCTTATGGTTAGAGCAAAGGCTTCAGACAGGCTCTTAGTCATGACATTTGGGTGCTGATTCAGAGGGAATTTGCCATATGTCAATTTATGCTGACAAGAGTGGTAACGTAAGTCAAGATCTCCCATATTGCACAACACGAGCTTTCCCATGAAGTTGCAGAGCACTTAAGCGTCTTGTGTTGTTTCAGCAAAGTCAGACTTTCCAGCAAAAGTGAAAAATCACTGAAGCTAAACCCCTTAGACACTGATCTTGCTGCACATTTAGACATCTTACCCAGAGGTGCTTATCAGTTCTACCATACTATTTCAGCTGGATGGAGATACACTTATTATTCACTTGAAAATTAGCTGAAACCCATGTAATTTCACTAAAACTTTATAAATAATGTTATTTTTTTCTTTTCTTTCTGTACAGCCATTTATATTGCCTTCAGTACAAGAACAGCAGCAGCACAGCCCTTCAGTTGATGACTCCTGTAGACCATTTCTTCAGAGCAACAGGCATCAATTAAAGCAGATCAGCCCCAAATTTCATGGAGCAACATTACTATTAATTTCTTTCAGAGTGGGAGTAGATGAGTCAAAAGCATTGTGAGTGCAGATGACCGCATATTGAGCTGTAAACATAGCTTAAATTTACCTTTATCAGTCACTTTTCCCCATTTTCCTTTATTAGACTAAGTAGCCAAAGATCAGAGGTTATGAAACAACAATACATACTTTCATACAACCTTTCTTTAAGGAACAGCTTCTTTTATATTAGTCAGATGCATAAGATAAGACAATCCCTAGATGGAACAGAAGAAACTAATGGTAAGATCACAGAAGAGTTTGGTTGTGTAGGAGTCTGCCGTCAATGGGGAAACAGGCAACTTAGTTACTTGTTCGTGATCTAAAGGAAAAAATTATGCTAAACAAATTACATAAATAAACAAAACAAAAGGAAAAGCCTTCACTAACTATTAGGGAAAGATAAAACATGTTTCAGCTGAGCATTCAACCACAGAGTAGAGAGAACAGCTTTGATTATGATAATAGTAGGAACAAATTCATAAGCAAGACCTATCAATGTAGTTGCTAAAAGCCACTGTACATGTCACCAAATTAAAAGAAAGTACAAGATTTTTTTTTTTGTGAATATCCTATTACAACTAATTCTTTTATAATTCCTGAATATGTTGTCTTTCATTTTGCTAGCCATAAATGAATCACAGATTTATGAAATTAGCAGGAAAGTTTTCTTTTTCTTGGGTTATTTCCGAACTGAATATTATGGAGTTCCATGGAATTTCTTCTACTGTATTTAAAGCAGCCACTGACAGAAACAATTGAACATACAATTGCATCTCATGTAACAATTACCGTATTACTAACTATTAACAGCTTTTTCTTGGAAGCTGAAGAATGTGAAAGAAAGGTAGGACTTGCTATCTCTGATTAGAGAGAGGAACTGTCAGAGCAGTTATTTTGCTTCTCAAGTTGCACAGTTTAATAAGCTTTGCAGGAAAAGCCCCCTTTACATGCACAGAGTGGGTTATGTGCTAGTGTTTAGGTGGGTGGGTGAAGAAGTTCTGACCCATGCAATAATCAGATGGCAATTTAGAGCAGAGATAATTCTGTCATTGAAAAGTCATGTTATTGATCAAAAGCTTATCTATTCTAAAAAATACAAGAAAGACAAAACCATTGTAAAAATACATGAGTGTGAAGAACAGTAGGTCTTCTAGATGTCTTAAGTTGTTTATTAGTTTGCTAAGCATTCTTCATTCATCATTCTCAACATGCTATTAGACTTAACACAGAGTTTACAAACTCGAATTACCTTTAAATACAAGAAAGTAATGTTTCTGAGACTACTTGTGGCACTTAAAGGTTTCGCACTGCTGAGTCAGACTGAAATCTGCAGGGCCAGTGTTTCTAACTACCTCACTACTAACAGTTAATAAGAATACAGGCAGGCTGTTGTCTTGGAGCATTAGATAGAGTCAGTATGTGATCGTATGACAGTGTGAATTATAATAAGGAAAAAGACACAAAATTACACAAATATTTACTTTGAATAAAATTTTTCATTAGTCTTAGGGTTCTTCTGCTATCATAATGACAGTCTGAAACAAGTTTAACAAATTCTGAGTTCTAGGAAATTCTCAGCATAGGTATATTTTGTGTTTTGCTAACACTTAGTCAGATTAGGCCTTCAGAGATCCCTTTTGTCTTGAAGTCTTTGCCTCAGTAGTGCTTGGGCTGACCAGGATTTCCTTACCTGCTACATTTCCCATGAAACAAATTTTACAACTGAAGTGGTGTTGCTGTTGCTACCAGAAAACTACTTTCCTGCTGTGCACAGCCTGCTACACCCAGAGTGTGACTAGAATACAGGCAGGCGAGGACTAATAACGATGCAGGCTTCCACCCTGTGTGCTGTAACCAAATATTATAAAGTAACCGTGCTGAACTTTTGCATCATGTACAGTTTTCAAAAGTGTACGAGAGACTCATTTTACATCTCAATGAACTAGTTTTCCAGCAGGAAGGACCTCATATCATTATGCATAACCCAGCAGTTTTGAAACCAGCTGTAGAAGAGAAGCCCAGAGTAATGAGCAGAGGAAGGACTACAGGGATTCAAGAGTTAGCACATTGGTGAAAATGCAGCTAAATATGCCTGCAGGCAGCAGCAGCTCTAATGTTTTTGTGAGAGTGAATTAAAACTCAGAGGCAAAGGACACAAGGTTCTGGCGGGGGCTAACCCCCTATTTCCAAGTAAGATCTCCCCCTGCCTGCAGTGCATGAGGAGACAGAAAGAGGTGGCCAAAGCGTTGCGAAAAGTAAATTCAGCTAATTTTTCATAGCAGAAAGAAGAGAGCAAGGTAACTAAACAGCAGTGTCAAAGGACACAAAGATAAGAGCCAGGCCTCAGATTCATAAATATGATTTCCCGAGTATTTTTTGACTTCTGAATGCTTCAACTCCCTTTCAAATATGTACAGTTATCTCCCTTTGAAAAAGCAAACTATAATACTATCCCAGGTGCTTAGAAAGAAATTACATTTACCATCTCCTTGTAATTAGAAGATGCAAGGCCTTTCCCTGACTTGCTCACTTTCTGCTCTCTCACTTTGATCCTCACATACTGCTCCTGAGTGAGGATTATGCATGCAACTGGGTAACGCAAAACTGTCTTCCTTGGTATGAATTTACTTTGATTATTTTTCCAAAAAGAGCTGAGTCACCAAAGAAAAGACAAACGCCAAACCAAGAATGTCTTTAAACTTGAGTCAAGTTAATAACTTCTGGAAAAAGCCTTAGGCAAAGGAGAGCTTTCTGTAATTTAGTAATTAACTATTATTTGGAATCCAAACCCGTGTTTTGAAACAATCAGTTTTATGCATTAAGAGAAAGGAGGGAGTGGAAGTGTAGACCCAGAGTGAATCCACTGAGTGTCCCTAATACAGTCAGCAACTGTATTGTTTGGAAGAAATTGGGTTAATATACTGTTCCATATTTCTGCTTGGAAAAAATATTTTCATAGGCAATCTTCCCTTAGCTCTTAATTCCAAACAGGCACGTCACAGCAGGAGGGTAGCTGATACACTCTTCCCAATGGCTGAGCCCCAATGAACTCTACTCTTGCCTTTTCAACTCCTCATTTTATGGCTAATACTGATAACAGGTCAGTTGTTGCTCATGCCTTCCTAATAGCTGCAGGGCCTGTATACTTAACCAGGAGTAGTTGTAAACTATTTTTGTGTTAGCCGAATTCTGGTAGTTACAGTGTCAAAATTATTTAATGGCTTTGGATTACGGAATGGTATGGTCACAGAAGCACAGAATAGTAGGGGTTGGCAGGGACCTCTGGAGATCATCTAGTCCAACCTCCCTGCTAGAGCAGGATCACCTAGAGCAGGTTGCACAAGATCGCGTCCAGGCGGGTTTTGAATCTCTCCAGAGAAGGAGACTCCACAACCTCTCTGGGCAGCCTGTTCCAGTGCTCGGTCACCCTCAAGGTGAAGAAGTTTTTCCTCATGTTCAGATGGAACTTCCTGTGTTCCAGTTTGTTCCCATTGCCCCTTGTTCTGTCACTGGGCACCACTGAAAAGAGTCTGGCCCCATCCTCTAGACATCTTCCCTTTAGATATTTATAAGTGTTGATGAGATCCCCTCTCAGTCTTCTCTTCTTCAGGCTGAACAGCCCCAGCTCTCTCAGCCTTTCCTCATCAGAGAGATGCTCCAGTCCCCTCGTCATCCTTGTCGCCCTCCACTGGACGCTGTCCGGTAGTTCCCTGTCTCTCTTGTAATGGGGTGCCCAGAACTGGACACAATATTCCAGATGTGGCCTCACCAGGGCAGAGTAGAGGGGGACATAATCTCCTTCGATCTGCTGGCTACAGTCTTCTTAATGCATGCCAGGATACCATTGGCCTTCTTGGCCATGAGGGCACATTGCTGGCTCATGGAGAGCTTGTTGTCCACCAGGACTCCCAGGTCCTTCTCCGCAGAGCTGCTTCCCAGCAGGTCAACCCCCAACCTGTACTGCTGCATGGGGTTATTTCTCCCTAGATGCAGGACCCTACACTTGCCCTTGTTGAATTTCATATGGTTCTTCTCCGCCCAACTCTCCTTGCCCTGGCCTATCCAGATCTCACTGAATGGCAGTGCAGCCCTCTGGTATATTGGCCACTCCTCCCAGTTTTGTATCATCAGCAAACTTGTCCCCTCGTCCAGGTCATTGATGAATATGTTGAATAAGAGCAGACCCAGTACTGATCACTGGCTACTGACACCCCTAGCTACAGCCTTCCAACTAGACTCCACACTGCTTATCACAACCATAATCACATCCTATCCTGTCTGAGCCTTGCTCCTTATCTTTAATGTCAAGGGCTGTGAGAAGGAACTGTGCTTGTATGACTGGCCAGGTAGCAGAGCTCTTTTACAACAAATATGGGTTTTGCAGCCTTTTTGTATGTTAACAGTACTTTGAATGGGAATGCTAGTGCTAGGACAAGAACCAGCCATTAATATTTATTAAACCTTATTCAGATGCTTAAAACACATACTGTATATTTTATTTAAATATATTATAGCACTGTAAGCTCTCTGCAGTCTTAATATTTCAAATTTTTCACAAATAGTCTGTCTCATTTTGATTCAATATCCAGTGAAGCCTCACCTTCTTGGTAGATTGCCAGAGGTTGCCAGGTTTGTGTGTAACTACTCAGATTATTCCAGAGGAATAAACACAGGTGGGGTTAGGGAAAGGCTTTTTCTCTCTTTTCCCAAAAGAAAATTACGTTCTGTTGATCACATGCTGTAAGTAGGCATTTTAGGCCAAGCAATGGATTAAGCAGAAAAATAGATAGACAGGAAAGCAAAAGATCAAGAGAAGCTCAATTAAAAATGAATAATACCTGTTCTTCTGCTAAGATCACTGTCACTGATATGACAATCAAAAACACCAACACATTGTCAGTGGTAGATAAGAGCTGGAAAAACCTCATACAATCTGTTATTCATGGCACAATGTCCACTTTTCCTCCCACTTCATCTTTTCCATTAAACAAGCCACCAGCAGACCCAGATTCTAGACATAAAGAAGGACTTTTCTGAGGCCTTGAAAGTAGGAGATTGGTAGACAATTGCAAATTTAAGGAGTTGGGTTTTTTTCCAAAATAGAACCTTTTAATTATCCATCAGAAGAGTCATAGTTTCTTATTTTTATTTTTATTTTATTTATTTTATTTTATTATTTTAAATTTTTGGTTTTCTGAGAAAAGCCCCTTACAGTCTGATGTGCTAAAATTCAAGAACCTCTAGAGTACATTCTGGGAGCATCTATGGTTATGGTTGTACTGCACCGAATCGTTGATGCTCAGATGTATGGACCATGCAGCCTGGTATTATGGCATCTTCTGTGACAAGTAACAGTTTTCTCAGTGAAAGATGTTGGAGGAGAGGTAGCAAATGAGCCCTCTAATGGAAGGGAGTAGGAAAGGAGGGAGGGATTGACAAATATTAAGATCATGGTCATATTTAATTCTTTCTTATTCTTCTGGTTTCTCTATAATTATTGATATTGTGGCTGTCTGCAGAAACACTCAATTTCTAAATTGTTTTGGTTTTGCCTTTGACATTCTTGTGCAATTGTGTTTTTTCTATCTAATCCTGAACTGTATGAAGATGAATGTCCTATTACCAATTTCTGAATAGATCATTTTTATCAGCCATTCCCTGTTTGTCATGCTACGCACACAGCTCCAAGGAAGTGCTCAGGTCTAGGTTAGCCAAATGTCTGTATTACTTATCTGCAGGTGTATCTTCATGGCTAGTTTTTACTGCTAACAGCTCCTGTTCCCAAGAAGTCTTTAATGAACGTTTGTCATCAGTCTGCTTTGTGAATGCAATAAAGCAACCTCTAATTCCCTCTTGAAGATGCTTCTATGACTTTCCCACAATGGCTTGGATGTAGCCTGCTGCAAGGTCAGATAGGAAGTACAGGCAGAATCAGATGAAGACTGAATTTATTCTGTGAAGTGCAGATATGGGTGTCACATGCTGGGCCATATATTGTAGGCAGCTTGGGCTACAGAAGAGCTCCAAAGCCAGCCAAGCCAGGCAAAACCACCAGCCAAAACCAGTACATTCTCCACCCCTTATTCTATATCACTTACATCATACTCAGGTCTCACACTATCCAATACATACTCATTACCCATCATCACTCTTTCCATCCTTTGATAAAATACACAGATATCTTTCCCGTAGTCTACAGACCACTGTGCTGGTTTTGACTGGGATAGGGCTAATTTTCTTCATAGTAGCTAGTATGGGGCTATGTTTTGGATTTGTGCTGAAAACAGTGCTGATAATACAGAGATATTTTAATTATTGTTGAGCAGTGCTTACACAGAGCCAAGGCCTTTTCTGTCTCTCACACCACCCCACCAGCGAGGAGGCTGGGGGTGCACAAGGAGTTGGGAGGGGACACAGCCGGGACAGCTGACCCCAACTGACCCAAGGGATATCCCATACCACATGACATCGTGCTCTGTGTATAAAGCTGGGGGAAGAAGAAGGAAGGGGGAGATGTTTGGAGTGATGGCGTTTGTCTTCCCAAATTGCTATTGCACGTGACGGAGCCCTGCTTTCCTGGAGATGGCTGAAAACCTGCCTGCCCATGGGAAGCAGTGAATAAATTCCTTCTTTTGCTTTGCTTGCATGCGCGGCTTTTGCTTTACCTGTTAAACTGTCTTTATTTCAACCCATGAGTTCTCTCACTTTCACTCTTCTGATTCTCTTCCCCTGTGCCACTGGCAGGGGGGAAGTGAGCGAGCAGCTGTGTGGTGCTTAGTTTCTGGCTGGGGTTAAACCATGACAACCACCCCTGTGAAATGTCTGTAAAATGTCCATAAAAGTCCAAGGATTCCACAAAATATCCACTAAATTCATTTAGTGCATGACTTTGGGCTCCATCTGTTGTGCTCGCTCAGGACAGGAGAGGTTATGTGTTGTGTGGAGTTACTGGGAACCAAAGCCAGCTCAGGTCAGGCCACTGCTGCACTTACACTTTCTTGTAAGGCTTGGCCTCCAGTGGTTCAGGGGGTTCCTGCTGTAGTAATTCCTATAACACGCAACTCAAATTCTGGGTTACAACAGTTTAAAGGTATTTCCATTACAATCTCCACTCCTGGCCCCTTTGAGCCAGGTTATAGGGTTTAACATTGCAATGAACTCCTCCCCTTGCACCTGCTCTGGCTTGGACTTATCCACAGACTGCAGTCCCTTAGGGGTGTACCTGCTTCAAGTGGAGCCTTATCTATGAGCCACAGTCTCTCCAGGGGTATACTTCTTGTGGCATCGGTACTACATATAGGGCTACAGCTTGATATATCCTCACCAGATATCACAAGTCACAGCCAAAGTCACTTTGAGGTGCACCTGTTCAAGAGTGGCCTTCTCCACGGGCCACAATGCCTTCAGAGATATACCTGCTCCAGCGTGGCCTTACCCGAAGCCACAGTCCCTTTAAAAGTAAATCTTCTCCAACATGGCCTTCACCATGGTCCCTCCAGGGCTGTACCTGCTTTGTCGTGGACTTATCCCTGGCCACATGCTTTGAGGTGCTCCCTCATGACCTCATGCACAGCCACTGATGCTTCAAGGTGTACTTGCTGCAGCAAGGACTTGTCCACAGCCACAGATGCTTCGAAGTGTACCTTCTCTAGCATGGACTTATCCCTGGGCCACAATCCCTTCAGAGGTATACCTTCTGTAGCACAGATATAACCATGGCCACAGATGCTTCAAGATGTAACTGGTCCCACGTGGACTTATCCACAGGTCACAGTCCCTTCGAGTGGAGTTCACACTGGAGTTCCAGCCTGTCCAGTACAGCAGCAGAGAAACAGCAGCCATGCCCTGGCCATCTGCCAGCCCAGGCGCATCGCCATTGCTGTTATCAAAATGTTCCCAGGCACAGCAGAGCAAGATGATAAGCAGTACAGAAAAGGCAAAAAGCAGCCACTAATGAGCGCTAGACTCTGATATACAGTAAGGCAAGCAAGCCCCATGGCAAGCACAAAAGCCTGCCAATTAATAGCTAAACAGCAATTAAAAAAAAATATAAATTTGATCTAGCACATTCCAATAAAATGTGCTGTTATCTTGAACCCTCTGAGCCCCAGTTTGGGTGTAAAAAAGGACTGTCATGATTTAACCTCAGCCAGCAACTATGCACAACATAGCCGCTCCCTCACTTCCCCCCCACCAGTGGCACAGGGGTAGAGAATTAGAAGAATGAAAGTGAGAAAACTCATGGTATGAGATAAAGACAGTTTAACAGGTAAAGCAAAAGCCACACACAAAAAAAGCAAGACAAGGAATTCATTCCCCACTTCCCATGGGCAGGCAGGTGTTCAGCCATCTCCAGGAAAGCAGGGCTCCATCACATGTAATGGTGACTTGGGAAGACAAACACCATTACTCCAAACGTCCCCCCTCCCCTTCCTTCTTCTTCCCCCAGCTTTATATGCTGAGCCATGACGTCATATGGTATGGGATATCCCTTGGGTCAGTTGGGGTCAGCTGTCCCAGCTGTGTCCCCTCCCAACTCCTTGTGCATCCCCAGCCTCCTCGCTGGTGGGGTGGTGTGAGAGGCAGAAAAGGCCTTGGCTTTGTATAAGCACTGCTCAACAATAATTGAAAGATCTCTGTATTATCAACACTGTTTTCAGCACAAATTAAAAACACAGCCTCATACTAGCTACTGTGAAGAAAATTAATTCTGTCCCAGCTAAAACCAGCACAGTACAGAAAGTCTTATAATGCTGCTTACTAAAATGTTGGATTTGGACTGTACGTCCCATTTGCCACATATGCTAAAAAGTAAAATTAAATTGGAAAGAGGGGTATTTTTTTCTCCTTTTCCATCTCCCTCCGAGTTTAAAGTATGTTATTTTAAAGATGACTTAGAACTAACATGTATTACAGCAATAACAATATAAAATAATCATTTTTAGAGCTATGAAAAAATCAAATAGGAAATGTATTATATATATCTCTGTTCAAAGTGAGACTGGCAAGTACAAATCAAATTAGGTGAATGCTTTTAAGTGCCCTCGTAAAAAAATGAGCCACCACTAGAGAAAAATCCCTCAGAAAATCATAAATAGGGAGGGGGAGTTTCTTTTGAAGTAAAGAATCAGCTGAAAATCTGTTCTTTGACCAATGGAAAGCAAAACACAAAACCAAAGGAAAAAAACTTCAGTCATTGTTGGAACTGGAAGGAAACAAAATTTCATTAAGCTGAAGTGCTTCAGTGCCATCTAAGAAGAAGATATAATATAATATAGCCTGAGAGAAGCTCCTTGAAAAGGGAACGAAACATTCTCTAAACAAAGAAGTAAGCAGTAGATTAGTCTGAGTATATACAAATGTTTCCTTATGAAAAACTGACTTCTTACAAGTGATATTAATACTTTGCAAACTACAGAAGGTATTTGGCCTGACAGTCTCTCAGTTTGTTTGTTAGAAGATGATCTTTAGAAGATATATGCATCAAACCCCAGAAGTCCTTTTCTCACCGCAGACAAAGTTACAAGGTACGTGTAGTTTTAATAGACATGTCTGATTTGCATGGCTAACAAAGAGAGAGTCTTACAGCTGTCTGACACTAACGTGAAGTCAGAAGGGTTAAACTTATCGGGTAATTACTAATACTGGCAAGGGATTCATTTGCATGGGGAGAACTCAGGGTCTTGATGCCGAAGGTTATCTAGTCCCAAGCAAACCAGAGTGAGGTTTTGGCAAATGATGGGCTAGTGGCAATGGAGGGAAGATGTTGGGAACACTCCTGGGAAGAGTCAGTAACATGCACTAAATGTATGTATAAAATGTGCTTTCCACATTACCTTGGTCTGATTTACCATTTTTTTCACCTGTTGTGATAGGGCAGCTTTATGAAATTGGAGAAATGGGTTGTGTAGCTGAAGAGATGCTGAGTAGCTTTTACATGCATATATTTCTTGCCAGAAGGTGAACTTTTGGAAAATCCTTTCAGAAACATCCAGGGAAACACGAATATGTGGAGACCGTACTACAGGTCCAGATGGAAACAGAGACATTGCTTCTGTTTTAGACTGAAGAACATCAAGCAGAACTTGGAACAAAGTTCCTCTATTTTTCTCACTGAATTCTTTTCCAAAGCTTTTCTAATGATTTAAAATCTCCTTCCAGTTCCCATAATATTTCCTCACTAGTAACTGTCTTGTACAGAAAAGGCATCTTTTCTTCCTGCCTGGCGTATATACATCTACATCCACCTACGTTCCAATGGTGTACAAAGCTGTCACAACAGGCAAACCCCCCTTTTTTGTGTACAGATGCTGTGATGCGAATCCTGGAGATACTGCTATTACAGCCAACAACCTTGTCATTTAGCAGGTCTGTCACTTTTTCTTTCCATATCTACAAGGCCAAAACACAACGCCTAAGGCAATATTTCCTAAAGGATATTTTATTTTTGAAAGCCAATTGTAACAGGTCTGATCATTTGAATTAATCAAAAATCTCTCATTTTTCATAAAAAAACCCCCTCTTCTGTAAAGCAGTTGAATTCTGTAAATTTTCTTATACTTACCATTGGATAGGGTATTCTTCTTAACTTCACATGTCAAATGTTATTAAGAATGTAGTATATCTCCTAAACCTTTCCCCAATTTCAAAAAGCAGCTATGTTCATTTGATTAAACATTCTGTATGCAAGGTGTGTACACCACTTTGGCATGCTCACTGAGAAAAGGTGCTATGTTAATGTGATATTTAATATAGTTCTAAGTAATAAAAGTAGGCTCCAGGGACAAAAAGGAAAAAAACCCACAACTTCATTTAAATAATGATTGATGGCAGCACATGATGATACAATAATTAATTTCCTGACTGGTAAAAACAAATCAATGTGTAATTTTAGGTACTATTCTTCAAGAGCAGGAGATATTTAAGGCTTGATCTTAGTCATGTGGTACATACAGTTTCTGTGAAGGGGTGACAGCACTGGCCCTGACTAGAAAGAAATTATTGGAGAATTTTATATCAAAAGGAATCCCACCCCCAGTACTCAGTAACTACTTTTATCTGAGTAATTAGTATACTTTCTGTAAATGACAAATAAATATGCTTGATTCAAGGACTCCCTGGGAACTTTTATGGCATTTAAGAAAACACTGATGCTTTCCTCATTTAGAGAATAACCAATTACTACAAGAGCCTCACCTGTCCTTGAGTGCATCTGCCTATTTGTGGAAGCAGGATAAATGTGTTTTCTCTCTTCTAGTATTAACTCTCCCTATTTCTGATGGAGCATGTTTAAATTCCTCCTCAAATACCTAAGAAATTGCCCCATTACACAGACTAATCTTACCTCCTCAGTCACATAATTAATTTGCGGGGCAAGAGGCTGGTACAATTTACTTGGGATGGGTCAGGGCATGCTGGGATTAGAAGTGGCTCCAGGATTGTGGTTTAATGCCTTACTACACTCCAAAGTCTCTCAGCCTTGCCTAGAAGACCAATCTGAAAAGGCAAATTTGTTGTTGTCATTTTTTTGCGTGCGTTATTTTTGTGGTTTTGTTTGAGGGGTTGGGGGTTTTTTTTAAGATTACTTATAGACTATCTTTTTTTTTTTTTTTTTTTAATTTAGGATGATTAGTTACATGCCTCAAAGCAAACACAAACACTTAATTCCAGGCTCTGAGAGAACTAAAACCATTTTATTTCTCTTCCAGACTTACTTACTAGTAAGTAAGTAATTCTTTCAGCTGAAAGAGTGGTTTGGCCTCACTTTCCCCCAGAAGGTTTGCTTTGCTGCAGAGCTGCTTGTGTCTCAGCCTTGGTAAAGTGAATCATAAAACCAGCTTCTTAATTAGCTGTAGGATAAATCTCCAAGAGAACTCTAGGATGTGTTACTAGAAAAAAATCTCTGAGCAAACAACCTGGATAAACTAAAGTTGAAAATACAGTCTGTTGCTTAAAAACTAATACAAAATGACTGGCTGATTAACTGGCAAAGCAGATGTCTCAGGTGTGTAATGGAATAAACCATCTACCAGCTGACAAACAAGATGACTGTACTTTGTGGATAAATTGACTCATATAGAGAGTACTAATGCATGTCTGCTGGTTTAATTGACTAATGATAAAGTGTAACTCCAAATTTAAATAGCGCACAGTTAAATCTAATCTGGGATACCAGCATTCAGGAAGCCAGTGCTTCAGCTCCTCTAAAACTTTGTGCCAGGCAGAATACAACTGCTGCAGTGAACGTGCAGATTAGGGAAGGCTTGAAAGGCAATCAGCTCACTGGTGGTAACAAGTTAAAAATCATCTCCCCTACTAACTTTCAGCACAGGTTGCCACTGGCAAACAGAAGGGAGAGATGTGGCCAAGAGTAAAACGGAAGAGGATCCTTAACTAGATTGAAGCAGAGTAGTATACTAAGCATAGCTTAGTATTTGCCTTGATAATACAGTCATGCTTATTCTACTTCAGAATAAATGTTTTATAGGTATATGACAGATCATTACCAGTGATAATTGGAAATTTCATATACAACTTTAGAATAGCATCTCTGTTTCAATAGGACGTTATCTTTTCCATTCAGTTATTAATGTCTGGCTGTTTGTCATTACATAAACAGGTGGAGTTGATGAATATGCAATGAGAGAGACTGAAGCTGCCCATTTCTCCTCAATATGGCCTCCTGCTGCCCTATCCACCTGTTTTGAATTTACTTCCAGAATACAGCATTTTTCACCATTTGCTCAAGTGCTTTCTAATGGGAGTCTCCATCCTGACTACAATTTGTCTTCCAGAGAATGCAGAATATGGATCCCCAAGCACACTATGCCATTCTGTATTACTATAATTGTTATTAATATAAAGTATTCCCCAACTGCACAGAGTAGCATAAAGTCGAGCTGCACTAATAAATAGCATCAGTTAAAGTGTCACAAAAAATGTATTTTTTTCAATATAGAAAAATCTAAACTGAAATAGCTTTGCCTAAGGACTAGAGTGTGTAACCCTTTTGCTGTCAAATTCTTTACTAGTTGAGTAGGTTCTTTCAAATGACGGAAGCTTCATGGATGAGTAAAATGCGACTATGCCTCTGAATTAATGTTGAATCAGCCTGAATGAAGGTTGTACAATGTAGCCCCAAAATAGCTACAGAAAAGGAGTTAAATTAGATAGAGGTGTAATGCATAGCTAAAATGACCTAATTTAAATTTATATCATCAGACTGAATAGTATTTGGATTTCCACAGTTACTGACTTCTTAAGCTAGAACATTTAACTTGCATTCTTGCAAATCATTATGATTTAGCATGGCAAATGCTGCATGGCAGCAGAGATGGAATTACATATCGGTATGTTTCAAAGCAGGTGATTTTTACCTGACATGGAGCTATAGTACCTGTCCTACAGTTCAGTCTGACATAAAGTCTGGCATGCCAGAAGATTTAGAATTTATAGAATCATACAGTAATTTAGGTTCAAAGGGACCTTCAGAGGTCATCTTGTGTAACCCACTGCTCATAGCAGGTCTACATAGATTAGGCCATTCAAAGACATCTCCAGTTGAGCCTTGAACACTTCCAGTGGTAGGCATTCCTGAATATCCCCGAGGATGGATGTTATTAAAAAAAGCCAACATTTGAATAGAAATCCAGACTGTAAAGACTGGGTTAGACTAAGGAAGCAGAAATTAATACAGGAGGAATAAAAAGAGATCAAATCAATGATTTCTACATGAGCGAGTATCTCACTGGGTTGCTTTGATTAGTTTTTGTATCATATAGTAAGTGACTTCCCACCTAGAATCTGTCCATAGCCGCATTCCTCATCTTTGTGTATCAGTTCCTCACACCACTGTCCACTGTTGGTATTACTAGTGACTTCATCCCAGCAGAGATGAAAGCCCTTAGAGGACATCTGAATATGTCAAAAACACCAGCACAACTAATGCGGATATATCCATACCGTCACTGTGTCTGTAACCAGTTTCCAGAAATCCATAACAATTTTGAAGGATATGGACCTCAGGAAGAGTAGAGTCAGGACACTGAATTTTAGAAGAAACTTTCAGTTGTGTAAGTCATTAGTGGATGAGATCTCTTGGAAAACTGCCCTCAGGGACAAAGTTGCTGAACACAGCTGGCAGCTCTTTAAGGACATTTTTCTGGAGTGCAACAGCTCTTGATTCTCATGTGTAAGAAATTGGACAAGGAAGGAAAGAGACCAGCGTGGCTTAGTAAGGACCTCCTGGTCAAACTAAAGTGTAAGAGGGAAATACACAAGCAGTGGAGCCAGGGACGTGGAGCCAGGAACATGTACCCTGGGAAGAATGTAGGGACACTGCCCGGATGTGTAGGGATCAGGAAAGCTAAGGCACAGTTGGAGCTGAATTTGGCATAGAATGCGAAGATTAATGAGAAAGGCTTTTACAGGTATGTTGGCCAGAAAAAGAAGATTAAGAAAAATGCACAGCCCCTGATAAATATGACAGGAGAACCAATGACAATCAACATGGAGAAGGCTGAGGTAATCAACAATTGTTCTGCCTCAGTTACCACTGGCAATCGCTCTTCCCGCATCTCTCAAGACCCTGAACCCTCAAGGCAGGGACTGGGTGAGTGAAATCCCTCTCATTGTAGGAGGAGATCTGGTTTGCGACCGCCTGAGGAACCTGAGCATACTTAAGTCCATGGGATCCAACAAGATGCATCCCAGGATTATAAGGGAATTGACTCAAGTAGTTGCCAAGACACTCTTAATCATATTTCAAAAGTTATGGCAGTCAGGCAAAGTCCTCAGTGACTGAAAAAAGGAAAACATTACACCATTTTTAAAAGAGCAAAAAGGAGGGCCCTGGGAACTACTGACGAGGCAACCTCACCTTCATGTGCGGAAGATCATGGAGCAGATCCTCCTGGAAGACATGTTGAAACCTATGGAAGACAGGGAGGTGATCAGAGACAACCGATATGGCTTCACGAAGAGCAAATTATCCCTGACTAACTTAGTGGTCTTCTACAATGTGATGACTGCATCAGTGGACAAGGGAAGAGCTATGGATGTCATCTACCTAGACTTCTGTAAGGCCTTTGGTAGGGTCTTTCACAACATTCTTACCTCTAAATTGGAGAGATATGGGTTTGATGGAGGGACTGTTAGATGGATAAGGAATTGACTGAATGGTCACGTCCAAAGAATTACAGTCAATGGCTCAGTGTCCAAGCGGAAACCAGTAACAAGTGATGTCCCTCAAAGGCCCATATGAGGACCAGTATTATTTAATATCTTCATAGACTGTGGGATTGTTTGTACTCTCAGCAAGTTTACAGATGACACCAAGCTGGGTGGTGCAGTTGATTCTCTAGAGGGAAGGGATGCGATTGAGAGGAACCGGGGCAAGTTTGAGGAGTGGGCCTATGTGAACACCATGAAGTTCAACAAGGCCAAGTGCAAGGTCCTACACCTAGGTTCGGGCAATCCCCAACATCAATACAGACTGGGAGATGAATGGATTGAGAGCAGCCCCATGGAGAAGGGTTTGGAGATACTGGTGGATGCAAAACTGGACATGAGACAGAAATGTATGCTTGTAGCCCAGAAAACCAGACGTATCCTGGGCTGCACCACAAGAAGTGCAGCCAGCAGATTGAGATGGGTGATTCTTGCCCTCTACTCCACTCTTGTGAGACTCCCTCCCACCTGGAGTACTGCATCCAGTTCTGGGATTCCCAACATAAGACGTGGCCCTGTTAGAGTGGGTCCAGAGAAGGGCCATGAAAATCATCAGAGGGATGGAACATCCGTCCTGTGAAGAAAGGTTGAGAGAATTGGGGTTGTTCAGCCTGGAGAAGAGAAGGCACCAGGGAGACCTTATTGTGGCCTTTCAATACTTAAAAGGGACTTATAAGATAGGGACAGACTTTTTAATGTAGTGACAGTACAAGGGGGAATGGTTTTAAATTGAAAGTGAGTAGGTCTAGGTTAGGTATTAGGAAGAAATTCTTCACTATGAGGTGGTGAGGCACTGGAACAGGTTGCCCAGAGCAGTTGTGGATGCCCCATCACTGGAAGCGTTCAAGATCAGGTTGGATGGGGCTTTGAGCAATCTAGTCTAGTAGAAGATGTCCCTATCCATGGCAGGAGGGTTGGTCTAGATGATCTTCAAAGGCCCTTTCCAATCCAAACCATTCTATGATTGCATGATTCTATGAACAACAGTGAAGAATTTTCAGGATATTGCATTCTTTAATTGAGTACACCATTTACTCCAGTACTCCATCGTATTATCACTTCAATACATTACTGCAATAACATCAGTTGATCTTGGAGTGCTTTCTACACACTGTAATAGGGTAGAGATGCTATATTTATACAAGTAATATGCTGTAAAAGATCAGAATTTCTAAAACTATTAAGGTTTATCTTGCTGGAAGTTGTTCCTAGGTTTGTAAACATACTTTATATTACATTAAAATGATGCTAAATTTTGGAACTGGACCTAGGATCATGGAGATTCACAAGCAAATGCTGTAAAATTTAGGTCACAGTTACACTCTTACCTTTTCCTGTGTCAATGGCTTTTGCATTTCTGGCTGCCCAGTGTCCTAGCTTTACCAGCAGACACAGACAACATTTTTAGCTAAAGAATTAATCTATGTGATAGTTAGGGAACTTTCATTTTGAGTACTGTCTCCAAAAGGTTATGAATGATTTAGAACCAATTTCCTACTTACAATATTAAACAAAGCTTAGGATGCTAGCCAGTGCCTGCTGAAATCAAAATGCTTCGGTAGTTACTGGATAAACACCTTTTGAAAATTTCTTCTTTTTATTTTGTAGCTTTATGCTTAGGTCCTGACTAGCCCTAGATCTGTTTCCATGAAATAAAACTAGAAAATTCTGGGGGAAAGAATGCACTTTTGCAAAATACAGCCAAGAAAGCAAATCTGAGGATCGATAGTCTACAAATGCAACTCTAATTTTTTTGATTTGTGTTCCAAGAATGTTATCACACTGGTGTGCACATTTAGGTCAGTAATTTTCCTTGTTTAAGTGTTTGAATTTTGTGCAGAATTGATAGTTTTCCTTGTTGGAGAGGAGGACAGGAAGGTCAGGACTGGCAGTGATGTATGGAAATGAGAACTAGAGGGAAAGAATGAAAAGCTTGAGGGAGAGAGTCTGTAGTGAAAGACAAAAGTCCAAGTTTATAAAACAGAACAATAAATCTGTTGGAGTTGAAAGTGAGGAAATAAGGCTTGGAGGCTACAAAGAAATCTCCTACAGTGTGGTGTCATCCTTATTGAAATAATTGTGGTGAAACATGGGAAATGAAGTTTGAACCACTCTATGAGATGATAATTTTTTGAGACTGTGGAAACCTGGGAGGATGCAACTCAATATTAAATCAAACTTGTAATGGTGTTCTGAGTTCATTCAAGAAAGATAAGTGAAATATTTCAAAGTTTTTAATTTTCTTGAGTACTCCATTCTCTTAGAGGAGTTGGTAGCTTGATTATCTGTCTCAATTCAGGATGAATATGAATTTGAAAAAGAGTAAAATATTTTCCAGAGAGTCTGTAACTTTAAATCCAGATCTTTAATTATGGTCTTCATTATAGACATGGAAAGGGTAGGAAGGTTGATGCTGACCAAAAGAGGCTAATTTCTAAAGGATAACCTTTAGTGAACATGTGCAGGTAAAGGGAAGGTAGCGGGTCATTTTGAATTCATAATTAGTTGCATGGGTTCAGCAACATGGAAACAAACAATGCGCTAAGAGAAAATAGTAATGGAGGGTAGCTGGCATTTGGGTGGTTTGTGGAAACTTTATGTGTAGGGACTGGATGAGGAATTTCCTATCTGCACAAGTGTTGGGAATGTTTAGATTTGTACTCAAACTTTGCCACTGCTACCAGTCTCTATTTAGAGCTGTATGTAGTTTCACCACCTGCAGTTGTGACATTCCAACTTGCGTTGTAATCTTCAGAGCTAAAACTACACAAGGGAGAAAAAAGTAGCAGATGGAGTCACGTCATTTACACTGAATACTGCGGGAAAGGCAGCCAGATCACAGCAGATCAGGGGGAAAAATCCATTTTTGTCACTAAGCAGCAGAAGAAAAAATAAATCACAGATAGAAAGGGATTAATTTCTAAGGGACCAGCTATTAAATGTAGCATGGAAATTGGACTCTATCAGAAGTCTGCAGAATTTAACTTGACAAACTATATGCAACAGTGAATTATTACTTTAAACTCATAACCCAAGGCTGCAATGCAGGAAGAGAGAAGGTAGAAATTAATTAATCAGCAATCTAAGCTGAGAGCAATATTCACTTTTAGATGCCTGGTGAACAGAAGTAAGGACACCAAAAGGACTTACATAAATTATAGGTGACTGGAGATAACAGCACTCAAATCTGTGAAGGTCTCAATGTTAAACGCAGAAGTGGTGTAACAAGATAAATAACAAGTGTTTAATGATAGCAGAAAAACAATAATAACCTACAATCAGATGGATAATAAATTATGGACAGATGGTAGCTGGAATCTGCAAATATTTCACTGTCCCATCTGCCTTCATCCATTGGTATCATTTTAAATTGGATTCCAAAAAAATGCTTTTATTCCCCCACCCTCTTTTTTTTTTTTTTTTTTCAAAATTCATTATTAGCATCATGTTGTGTGAATCTGTTTCATGGTTTGTTATGATACATCACCAACGGGCCTTCGTATTGTGAATTTGCAGCACTGGAAAAAAGCCAGGGTAATTTTGGGTTGTACATTTTTGTCTTAAAAAAAATTCGTAAAGTGAAACTTCCTCTGTAAAGAGCATTTTTATTGCAGAAAACATATTGGAAGTTTCACCTCAGTCAAGCAATAGTATGACTTTGAAAGTAAAGTAGATTTTCCTGTCCAAATAAATATATTGTACAAACATAGTAGGTACCTTGACAAACAAATAGCATTCAAGGACAAAGTGTATATTCACATTCATTTCGTGATGTTGTTAAAATTACCAATAGATATTTAACTTCATGGGTCACGAATGGAGAATAGGAATTTTTCTGACTTGTGATTAAAGCACAATTTCTCTCTCAAAAGACCAACACTAAACTTGGTCTTTTTTTAACATCCTCTTTTAATATTTTCATATATATTGTTATTCTCAGATGGAGGATGCTGAAAAATCTCTCTTAACCTTAATCTTATTTAAAAATAAAAGGGAAAAAAATAACAATCCACTTTCTAAGAGTTTGTACAAGGGGATAAAAGAGTAGGAGAGGGCACTTTCTTTGTAATAACACTTTTTCTAGCAGACAGGAGGGGAAGGAAAGAAAGAGAGAACTTCAACTCATTTGAAGCAGGCTGTCCATCAAAGACACCTGCAGCTCCTCAGACGCAACCATTCATCACCACCATCCTACTAGAGGAGAAAAGGGGTTTTATAAGCAACTTAATGAGCTTAATTCCCAAATCTGACAGAGCTTAGCCCCAGGTAGCTGAGCTCTGAAATGGTGATCTTAAATTTAACAGCTTTATGAAATTTTATCTTTTTGTAAAGTGTGGGTGGGGATTGGGAAAGGGAATTGCGAGGGCATCTGTTTTGTTCCTGTAGTATTCAAAGATAGTAGATAAAGGGTCAGTTTTCTTTGATTTATACACTTATGCCAAACTAATATGCTAATATCTTATTTAAATCAAGGCATATGAATTTGCATACTGTAGTGTTCTATATCCCATTGAGATCTTCACTGCCTCAATGTTCTATGTTCTCCTTGTTCTTCAGTTTCAAGGGCTTTTTAACCTCTGGAAGAATTTATTATGTGCCTTCCAAATGGAAAGGAAAAAAAAAAGCCAGTTTATTATAACACATCTAAAAGAATTATTGACCTTTCATATGTGAGACACAAAACAAAATCTATGGTATTCATACACCAAAGAAATTTGGGTAGATGAACTAAAATTTTTAATGGAGAGATTTAACTATATGTTAATGACTTTCTAATAAATTTGCACAAAGGCATTAAACAGTACAAAATAATCAGGAAGCAGGAGACATCTGTGGGTTGGGGGTTTTTTTCCCACTGATTTGGTTGGTTTTTTTTTTTTTTTTTTTTTTTTTAGAAAATAATGTGTTTCAGACTTTAAAAAATGAATGGTATGTAGGAATGAATGGTAGTAAACAAAATTCTGAAGTGGTTCCATTTGTAAGTTATTTGCAGAAGCATCTCTATTTGGTGAAAGTAGCATTGTCCTTGTGTCCCAGCGCATTTGGGACAGTGACACTTTTTTGCATGTCAGGTCTGAGAAGCAGTCACCCCACGGAATAAGGAAACACATAATTAAGGAAAGTCATTAGGAAAGTCATTGAGAAAGTCTAAAAAGAAAACCCAAACCAAACAAAAAAATCCTACATATATTCAATTAGGGGTAGTTTGAAAGAAATCCAGTTACCTTTCCATATATTTCTAGCCACAGTTCACAAGATGCAACTGTAGAAAATGAAACCTTCAGGAAAAAAGTAGCCAACTTGCAAAGAGTTGCCAGAAACATAAACGGAAATAGATCCGAGAAGGTAAGATGACTTGGGGAGAATTACAAACCATTGAAAACTCAAATGGAGAACTAAGGATGTTGCAACTGTGGTAAATTGAAAAGACTTATGAAAACCAGCAGAGAGATGGTAAGGAGACTTGTTTTAGAGGACTTTTGTTTAAGATGATAACAAAAAAGGTGAGTTAATTTTGAAGGCAATAGCTGAATTCTTATATGCTGTTCTGAGTAATAAAAGATAGAAAGTTAATTTGGGGTCGGTCCAGAAATGAATTGGAAGAGACCATTAGAATAAGTTTGGCGTAAGATAGTGAATCAGTATCTTTCCTGATAACATGTTGTGTGATCTTCTGCAGCTCCCAAATTTCAAAATCTGTTTAGCTGAATTGTGTAATCTTGTTGAGTATTTAGATATTTTGTGATTATTTTTAAGATGTAAGTATAAATACGTAGAGACTCATTTTTCAGAGGTTCCAAATATTGGTGGATTCCTCTGAGAATATAATACTTGCCTCTCTCCTTTCAAAATGTGCATACAAGAGATTTTTTTTCTAAATACTGCAGTTAACATTTGTGCATTATTTATACATAATTAGATATAACAGTGAGTAGAGGTGGCAAATGTCCACTGTAGTTTCTATTCTGTCCTCCTGCCAGCACTTTATTCTATCAAAACTGCAATACTTTTCTATGATCCATTCTATCTTTTCTTAGAGCGTCTCTTATCCTCCTAGGAACAAATATGGTCATATACTGAATCCACAATACTAAAACAGATCACAGAGGTTTTCCAGATTTTTGACATATTCTACAGAGCCTCTCTGATAAGATTGTGCAGCTTGAGTTACTTTCCATTTTGTATGTTTCAAATGTAAGTGCTGACTTAAGGCTCTGGATGTTTTGGTTCATGTCCCTGCACTTTAATTTCATTTACCTGTTTCCTTGCCATAAAAGGCATCGGACTTGTGGGCATGCTAGTTCATCATATTCACTTAACAACAGTAATCTAGTTTATTTCACCATAAACTATGATATTTTAGTACAGTGCCCCATTTTACACCTGTCTTTCTCTGCTTTCTGTCTCATTGTCTTTCAGTATATGAAATATAAAATAGTTAGGATTTAACAGAAGATGTCAGTCTTTCTCCTTACCACCTTGTTGAATGTCCAGATATTAAATCTTAGTAATGCTGATCTTACTTATATGAAGAACATTTCATTGAAATATATTCCTATTTTAACCAGAGTTCTGATTTTTGATGATGACAAACCAGCATTCACTACTTCATTACCAATGCTTCCCTTTTGTCACTGGGTCTTCTGCCATGGGAAGACCTATGATCATTCTTTTCAACTAAGGGAAATATTTTAAATGATATTTTGAAATGTCTTTTTCTGGTTTAAGTTTTAAGCTAGACTCCTCCCATCTACAGGTGAGCTTCACCTAAGTCTTGTTTAAAGTTCATATTTTATGTCAAGAGGGCAAAATTAAACCTTCTTTGACCTGCATTTCTATAAAATATTTTTTTAAAAACAAGCTTAGTAAATAGCAGGGTTTGGGGTTTTTTTGGGCATTGGGGTTTTATTTAATGTATTTACCCTAAATGATTTAGATAAGCTTCTATTCTTCTGATTTAATGCTGCCAGACAGTAATAATGATTGCACACCAGATATGCTGATATTTTTGTAGTTCTACTTTTCAGATGAACTGGTGAACCAGTTGGTAGAATTCTGTGGAACGATATGTTATAAATACAACAACTCATCATTTCTCATTTCACCTGCTGCAACATTGCAACAACATTTGTTTGCTTTTGAGACTGTGGGAACAGGCAGAGATAGAATGACATTTCAGTAGCATTTATACACTTTCCACTCCCATCATTCCAGAAGCTGAACATGTATGAGAAAACAGTTCATTGACTAATACCGTGTATTTATATTTTTATTCTGGTTTATGTTTAAAAAAAGAGTCTGATACACAATACTTCTGTTCCAGTCTTAGAAAAGAATTAATTTTTTTTTTCATATTAGTCTTCTGGCTTTAATTTATGTTCTAAATAGTAACAAATCCTCATTCTTTATACAAAAATAGATAAATTTCCTCTTTTAACACATTAAACAGTGTTAAATTATTTTCTACTGATATTTTAAACAGCAGTTTTCTCATTCTTAATTTTTACCTTGACAATGCAACCAAGGTAAAAGCCAAATTGAGAAGTAGCTGCTGATGCCATGAGACCTGGAATGGGCACTGACATGGTGGTAGCTGGATACTTGACTGTCTCTCAGGGTGTTCCCTCAGTGGTCAGGGAAACCCCTCACCCTACTCACAACCCCATCCTCTGGATAGCAGGAGCAGGTTTGACTCATGTGATACGGTCATAACAATAGGTCTGGTTTATTGTCCTGCTCCAGCTGTGGTGATCAAGCACAGGGCTGCTCCACAGGTACCCCCCCAGACAGCACCAGTCACATAGTTACATGTTCTGTGGTCCTTTTTCCCATCTCTTGATGCGCCTTTTCACTGTTCTCTCTTTCTCTGTCCTTGTCTCCTCCCAAATCGTAGAATCATAGAATCATAGAATGGTTTGGGTTGGAAGGGACCTTAAAGATCATCTAGTTCCAACCCCCCTGCTGCAGGCAGGGACACCCTCCACTAGACCATGTTGCCCAAAGCCCCATCCAACCTCGTCTTAAACACTTCCAGGGAGGGGGCGTCCACAACCTCTCTGGGCAACCTGTTTCAGTGCCTCACCACCCTCACAGGGAAGAATTTCTTCCTAATGTCTAATCTAAACCTACCCTCCTTTAGCTTGAGGCCATTACCCCTTGTCCTATCACTCCACGCCCTTGTAAACAGTCCCTCTCCAGCTTTCCTGTAACCCCCTTTAGGTACTGGAAGGCTGCTCTAAGGTCTCCCCAGAGCCTTCTCTTCTCCAGGCTGAACAACCCCAACTCTCTCAGCCTGTCCTCACAGGAGAGGTTCTCCAGCCCTCCAATCAGCTTTGTGGCCCTCCTCTGGCCTCGAATAAACATCCAATCCTAATTACTTTTTCCTTATTTGTCCCAGCTGTGCTACAACAGAACCCAAATTCAGTATTTATGACAACATTACCTAGGTAATCTCATCCTTATGTGGTATTACTGGTACAGTTACCTAGCCACAGTTGGTCTTGCAGCACCGTACTCTCCAAAAGGTCTGCAATCCTTCAGCAACTCCTGTGCAGTTTTGACTGTCTCTCCGTTTGACCTGTGAAATCCATCCAATCCTTGTGGCACTAACTGTAACTTGTGTCAGAACATCACTGGGTTGTTATGTCCAGCAGTTTCACATCCAGTAGTTCTCCATGCCCAAGCCAGTCAGCTCAGCCTCAGGCAAGGGACATTTGCCTACAATCCTAACAGAGCCCATTGCCATTTTTTCCCTAAATCAATTTATCAAAATTCTGCTTAAGAGATTAAGTAGGTGATATTATTCTATATATATAATTGTTAATTTAATTGATCCCACCACCTTTCCAATTTAAGTATAATTATTAAAGTGGTAAGAACAAGGTTGTATTCTGTGAATGAATTCCAGACAGTGGAATTATATGCTCAGCAGTGGAAGCAGCTCAGGATTGAGCATCCATGCGCATCTGCTTTCTGCATTAGTTTACCAATGTTGATTTATTGGATGTCAGTGGAGAAAATGTTAATGGCAAACAAATGTGAAAATCACAGAATTTAATATTCATGTACACTTTATTTTATATTTGCATATGTGAATATTCATTCTGTGACCATTTCCCCTTAGTTTCTCCCCTCAAACTGAGCAAGAAGAAGAACTGATATATAAAAATAGGATAGGAGATAAATGATGAAAATATTCTACTATATACTTCATTCTAGCTCTTTGCCAGAAGATCTTAAACATGCTAAAAATTTACATAGGTTTACAGGGAAGCAGTAAAAGAAGAAGGTTACTAATTATCTGGAAAAAACTTCCAGCTCAAAAGCAGCAAAGGCTGAAGACTAGAAGAAGGGCTGAGGGAGAATATAAGTGTGTAGGCCTGCCCTGTTCCCTTCCCAAGGATCTCCTACTGCCCACAGTTAGAAGCCGGGTACTGGCCCAGGCTGATTTTTGGTCTAAGACAGTATACTACTTGCAATATTCTTATGGTTTAGAAACAGTCTTCCTCCCTGAATATAAGCTGCTTTTCTTGTTGTTTAAATAGTCTTTGAAATTCCCATTTAGAGAAAGGATGTTCAGCCATATAAACTGTCAGGTGGTTGGGGTTTTTTTCGCCTCTGTATTAATAATTGTGATCATTCAAATATGGGACAGGAAATGCAGCATGTAACTTACCTGGGCAATTACCACAAACAAGAGAGCTTGATTTCTGGAAAAGATACATTCCATGCAAAAAAAACCCCAAAACCCTAAGGTTTTTGAAGACACTGAGAACAAATTTGAAAAACAAACAAGCAGAGGAAACTGTGATCTGATTTTTGGCAGGGGAAAAAAAGAAGAAATGATCAGATAGCTTGTTTGGAAAATACTCACTCATCAATCAAGAATCAAAATTAAAGGACACAGACAAAATGAAAGATGCAACAATCTGAACTCTATTGTTGAAATCCTTACAATATCTTTCTGTCCTCTAAATATCTGTAAAGTTCTTATTCACCATTGTAATTTCTCATTCTCAGGTTTCTATTCTTTTTTACTCATATTATATTTGAAATCCAAAAGCAACTGCAGCTTACTTCTGATTAAAAGTATAATTTACATCACAATTTAATTCTACTATATTCCCATTTCCTTTCAAAATAATCTTATTAACACATTCAATATGCTTTTGCTCACAAGATAGACTCCTATTCCGAGTAGCCTGTCTGCCAATGCAATTCAATGGGTCAACTTCAGAAGAACATTGTCATCAAAATAAGCAAGTTGAGATCTGTTCATGTTTGCATCTATGCAGATGTCAACTGCAAGATAAGGGTTTTTTTGTGAGCGAATGGGTAGTTAGTCCTGTTTAAACCTTGCTTTTATGGCAGTGTTTCAAGACTAGCAAATTTAGCCATGTTCCTCAGAGAACAAGCTACCAAGTGAGAGCCAAATTCCATGAAGAAAGTCTACTGAATTGGCCTGTCATTGCTTCTTCAAAAGACATCCAGCACTTGAAATCTCTTATCTGTACTGGATGTTTTTAGATACTCCATTTTAATTAAGTTATGGGCTAGACACTGATATTATATAATATAGATCTGTCTTATGTTCTGCCATAGTTCAGATTAGATGCTTTTAATGTTCTCTCAATGCCTTAAAACCTACTACAGATCTTCACATCCTGTTTAGTATATACAGCAAACTAAGACGGAGTAATTAAGTCTTGCATAGGTAATGATTAGTACTCCCTGTGACAGCAGCCAATAATGAATGTGTAGCAAGACATGAGGTCCAGAGGAGGGCTACAAAAGTGATCAGAGGGATGGAGCACCTCTGCTATGAAGACAGGATCAGAGAGTTGGGGTTGTTCAGCCTGGAGAAGAGAAGGCTCTGGGGAGACCCTTTATAGCAGCAGCACCCTTAAAGGGGGCTCATAAGAAAGATGGGGACAGACTTTTTAGTAGAGTCTGTAGCGATAGGACAAGGGGTAATGGGTTTAAACTAATGGAGGGTAGATTCAGACTAGACATAATGAAGAAATTTTTTACGATGAGGGTGGTGAAACACTGGAAGAGGTTGCCCAGAGAGGTGGTAGATGCCCCATCCCTGGAAACATTCAAGGTCAGGTTGGATGTGGCTCTGAGTTACCTGATCTAGTCGAAGATGTCCCTGCTTATTGCAGGGGGAATTGGACTAGATGACCTTTAAAGGTCCCTTCCAACCCAAACCATTCTATGATTCTGTGAATATAGGAACACACGCATTTATGGATATTTTCTCAAGCTGCAACATTTTGTGGTTCAAATTTACACACACTGAAGATAATGTCTTTGGGTTTAATAATCTTGAATTATCTTTCTTCTAACAATTTATCTAATTCCTTTCTGAAGCTATGTAATCTTTTGGTAATCAAGCATCATGTGGAAAAGAATTCCATTACTTCATCATCATCATGAGAAGAAGTGTCTCCTCTTACTTATGTTGAAACTGCCGCTTAGTTTAATTTGTTCGCTTTCTTAAGTAGGAACTTCATACTCTGTTCACCTATTGAGTGCTATTCATGATTTTGTAGACTTCTATCACACCTGTTTTTCATCCTGAAGAGTCCTAGTCTATCTAGCTTTTCCTTCAGTGGAGGCTATCTCTGGAATTAATCTTACCAGGTCAGTGAAATGCTAATACCCAGATCATAGCTTCTGGAAGTGTAATTTTCAGGCACTTCTGGTTCTTCTTGTGAATCGTGTTCTTTCTTCCCTCTCCCTATGCAATGATATTTCTATGTTCTTGTCCTGGCCTACTGCTTTTGCCTTGTATGCAGGCTGTCACTCTAAAATTCTCAGGTTTGAGGACCATGTAAACTGATTTATTCTGGCTAACAGTCTACCATCAACAGGATTATATAGATTATGACTCCCAGTGGCAGTCTCAGGACTAATAAAAGTCTGACATTTGTGTATCAAACAGAGATTTTAAGGATCCTTAAACAGTTTCATCTTTTGCTTCTGTTTAAAGAAAACAGTCATTGGAAGGAGAAAGCCCAAAGCCACAATGCGATGCTCAGAGTACACAACTCTGCACCCTTTCAGATGTATTTTCACTGTGTAGAATTTAAACCAATATCTTCCTCTTTTTTTTGAAGATCAGTTCAAAACAAATCCCATTGATTAGTCTGTCATGGCTTGACTCATAAAGTTGCCTCTATACTAGGTTGCCTGGAAACTGGCCCTCTGCTTCATACTGAAAGAATACTCACCTCTCACTGTCTCAGACTTCTTTTAAAACTGTGTGGGTCTGTCAAACAGGAGGGAAAAAAGAAGACTAAGTTCCTGCTGGGGAGTCCATCTGTCAGATGGTGATGCTAAATTAACTTTCTGTATAAAAGTAGAGCTTTTCTTCCTCAGTAAATAGTAGTTGCTCTGAATTTTCAGACAAAATACCAAATTTATTTTCCTTTCTATGCAATGCTGGGACTAGTAGCTTTTTGATATTGTTATCTGTTGTTTTGGTTTAGAGTTTCTCTTCCTGTTTTATTATTTTTAAAGTGCTGATGTGGTTTTCAAAACCTGTGGGCAGACAAACTATGCTTCAGAAGTCAGGCACCCAGTTCTGGGAGAGCAATTCATAGCATGCTAAACTAGGCATCAATGCTCTAGATACATCATATGCGGGACAGTAAAGCTCTGACATGCTACTCATCCGAATTGGTAAAGAGCATCTGGGACACTCATTGTAGCAGAGCTTAGGTATCTCTCTAGAACAGAGGTTACATTCCTCTAGGACCCAGATTCAGTCCAGCAGAGCCCTGGCACCACTTCTAGCCCTGAAGTACCCAGCACCTCCCTGGGAATGGGTTTCGGGCAGTTCTTACCTTTGCTTTCAGAGTTATTTTGTCTTTAATTTGGTGACCTTTCCAACTTAAAATAGATGAAAGTTGACATTGACAAATAACTGCCTCAAATATTGTGCATTTCAAGATCTTATGGTCGTGAGTCTTACTTTTCCTGAATGTGTTTCCTGAACTTAGATTTCTGTTTCACCTGCAGTACCACTGGTTGTCCAAAAGTTTTGCTACATGCCTGCCTGGCTATTCTGAGAAACATAGATAGATAGTAGGCAATCTTTACCTATGTCTTTCGGCATTCACATAACAAAAAAAATACTTTCAGTGTTTTGTTTCTGTATAATATGGGTATCTATTTCAAAGCATATCCTCTCCCCGCTTTTATGACAGTTGGTCTTTTTATTATCTGAATTGTTATGCTATAGAGGTATTAATCTTTTTGCTACATCTGGAGAAAAACAGAAAAATTCCGTCTGAGTTGTATTTATTCCCATCACCATAGCTGCTTTCTTTTTCTAGAGGGAAAAATTGAACTTCCAGAGATCTTGCTAGCCATAAAACTGCTGAAGCAAGGTCAGGCATTTCAATATGGAGATAAAATGTTAATAAATAGGGGCCATTGTCCCACACTTGAAAATTTATGCACTACATCATTATGGGATTGTTCTCTTCTTGGTTAAATTCATCTAGTAATTTCTGACTATATTCATTGCCCAAGGATATATTTCTTTACAGTTAAATATCACTAGCTGTGCATTTTGATAGAAGAAATGCAGACTACAATGTATAACCTACACAATAATAAGTGAATAGAAAGTTGCCCCTTGAAAGAAATGCTATAGAGTATATAAAAATACAATATTCTGTTTCAGCTACTTATGCTGAATAGTATTGGAAGAAACCCTGATTGGAATTCTAAAGCCATTTCTGAGCTTCTTCATTCTTGTTGCTCTAAAAACATAAAAACAGTGATGTATTGACAGTCAAGGCAATGCAAGATAAATACAGTGATGCAAAAACCTTGAAATGATCAAAGTAAATTGTGAGAGCACACATTTCTCTATTTTTTGTACAGTTCTAGATACATTCTTGTAATAAATATCTTTCCCATGGCACCAGTAATTAAAGGAACACACAAGTAAAATGACCATTTTACTATTTAAATAAAAATCTTTCCAAGGCCATTGGAGCTTTGGATCCCCAACACCAACTCTCTCCAAGAACTCTACATGGGCAAAGAATGAAAGACAGAAAAAAAAAAAAAGATTGCTTTTCTTGCAAATGTTTATGTAGAAGTTATATTTCTAAAAAATAGTTCCATTAAAAATAGAATTAAAATATATTTGATGGGTGTTGTGATTCATACAAGAAGTAAAATAATTCTGGAATGTCTAGGAAGAAAATTAGAAATCATACTGCAAGAATTGATTTGGGGAGGCTGTAGTGTGCCAACAATTTGGCAAGAGTTCCTAAAGACATGTTCGGAAAGAATTACAAATAGCAAAAAAGAGCTGTAATGATCCCTGGCTGCACATAGAGGAAGTAGCAAGTAGGAAGATATTTTCACCTCTTCCTACAGGTATAGAAACAGACGGATAGGGGAATACTACACAAATACTAGAGTGCTACAGTTCCAATATCATATTTCACAATGGAAGGAAAAGTTGGAAAATTGTAGAATGTCAAAAATCTTTGGAGACACAAAAAATATTTGGTGTTAACTGAGAGTCTTTAAGAGATCAATATATTTATCTCAACCAAAAGAGGACTGAGGGGCTATTTGATCATAGTTTCTAACTATCTTCACAGGGAGAAAGTACAGGATATTAAAAAACTGCTTCATCTAGCAACAAACAACACTATGGGAACCAAAGATGTAAGAATTCAGACAGAGAAAATGAAATTACTTATCAGACACTTTTTTTCTTTTTTTTTTTTTTTTTTCCATGCAAGGTGAACATCCACTAAAGCAAAGTGTGAAGGCAAGGGTAGATCCCCATATCTCAATCTTAACAAAGCCAGACTGAATGCTTCTGTGGAATATCCCAGTCAGTGGGTCAAAGTTGTGGCCTTGAAATCAAAATTAGCCTACATTATCTGCCCTAATCACTTGTGTCTTTAAAAAAAATTCTTTTCTCTGATTTGCAATTCTACCTTGCTTTATATAATACTGACTATTTTCTTCCTTTAGTTTTCATTCATATCTTTTAAATACTGCTGCTATTCAAGCCACTGTATGTGCAGTGATACATGCACAAACAAGGATGGAAAATAGTTTCGTATGTATCCTCTAACTTGGATAAGTAGATATGTGGATAAATGCATCCACTTAAAAGCTGAGACAGCCTAAGGAAGTTTAACAAAAACACGTGAGGACAGAATTGGCACACTCTGATAGATTACAAAAAATAATAGAGGGTAACACTAAAAAACCCCTTCTTTCTGACCATCTGATCCCACTATTTTCTATCGAGGGTACTCAACTCCAGAGGTCAACATCTCGTAACTGTTGCAGTTGATCTTCTACCAGGTCAATACATATTTGTAACCTCATGTGTTTGCAGGAAGGGACCAATGTTTCATTGCCCAAGTCTCATTACACTCCAAAAATATGAAAATATAAAGTTGAATGGAAAGTCAACACCCATTCTTCCCCAAAATATGCCATCACCCTTTCTTTTCTTCAGAAGGGATCACAGGTTCACAGGCAAGGAGATATTTGTAGAACTTTCCAGCTGACGTTCCCTGACAGCTAAGGAGGGGACTAGAAATATGTGGTGCACTGCAAAGAGTGTTTAGCTCTACTTGTAGAAAGAGCCATTCCTGAGCCTTTTTCCTACTATATTTAGGTCATGGATGAGGATTATTGTTTAAAACCATCGTGTGAGAGGTTGAATTCTGGCGGGGACATAGAGTTACTGGAGAGGGAGGAGTGCTCATCAGCGAGGTAGTGTGGCCGAGCGGTCTAAGGCGCTGGATTAAGGCTCCAGTCTCTTCGGGGGCGTGGGTTCGAATCCCAGCGCTGCCAGGAACGTTTTGTAGGCGGAAGTTAACATCGGGCACCAGCCCAAAGTTGGGAGAGCAGCAGCTCTGCAGGATTTGGGGGTGCTGGTCGACCGCACCCTCAAAGTGAGTCAGCAGTGTTCCCTGGCAACCAAGGACAAACCCCATGCTGGGGTGCATCAAACACAGCACAAACAGAGGTGATTATCCTGCTGTGTTCAGCGTTGATGTGGCCTCACCTGGAGTGCTTTGTGCACCGACCCTGCAGGTCTTTTGGCATCGGAGATGCTTCTGCTGGCTTCCTGTGAGTGGTGCCCATTAAAGCACTTCTGAGTGTGAAGCCTGATGCCTGGCTGTATGACTGCTGATGGAGTACACCTTGTGTGAAGTTCTGGGCCCAGAGGAGGGCAGCAGAGCTGGTGAAAGGGCTGGAAGGAATGTCCTCTGAGGAGTGGCTGAGGACTCTGGGTTTGTCCAGGTTGGAGAAAAGGAGGCTGAGGTGTCACCTCGTTGCTCTCTACAGCTTCCTGAGAAGGGGCTGTGAGGAGGGAGATGCCGATCTCTTCTCCCTGGTATCCAGTGACAGGAACAGTTCAAAGCTACATCAGTCAGGGAGGGTTTAGGCTGGACATCAGGAAGCATTTCTTTATTGAAAGGGTGATCAAACACTGGAACAGGCTTCCTAGAGAGGTGGTCAATGCCCTAAGCCTGTCAGTGTTTAAGAGGTGTTTGGATAACAGGCTTTAACATGGTCAGCCCTGAATTGGTCAAGTAGTTGGACTAGATGATCATTATAGGACCCTTCCACATGAAGTAATTCTATTCTATTCTATTCTATTCTGTTCTGTTCTGTTCTGTTCCATTCCATTCCATTTTGTGGACTTCATGACTCCATGCTCACTGAGGCAATCTGCCTTCCTAACAGGGCCAGCTGTGAAAAGCCCCATGAAACGCTGTCATCCGAGCTGATTTCCCACTACTCAGTCTCCAAGGTCAACCTGGGTAACCAGCTTCCCCAGTCCATGCGCCAGTTCTGCATTGACATTATATATGAATTTTGAAGCAAACCCATCACCTCAGGGTTACTGCCAACTTCCAAATACAGGTGTCACAAATAACTTTCTTCCGATATCTATATGCAAGTCAATCAGTCTAAGAAATCATACTTTCTTTCAGAACCGCACTGTATCTCAAACATCGGTATTTCTGCCTTTGCAAGAATCACTTGGATTCTTCCTGTGAATGTGCAATTATACCCTCACACAGGCCTAAATACCTGCTCTTACAGGAACTTGATCTCAAAATATGGCTGACTGGCACAGAGCAATTAGTGTTTAAAATGGCAGCATACTTATGCTAGCCTTTCAGTGCTCATGATAGTGAAAGGTAGATCCATCCTAAAAAGTTCCTTTCATCCTTAACTCCTCCACACCCCTTTCCTCTGCATCTCCTTACCTAACTGCCTACAGAGACCCTATTTTAAAATTCAAATGATCATGTCACTGGAGACACCTTTACTTCTCTGACACCTCTAAATATTTTTCTTTACTGTTTGCCACAGACCCTGGAGCACCATCCCATTCCTGCCCTCCCTCCTCTCTTCCCTCCCACCTTCCCCACCTAGCTCTTTTTTTTTTTTTGATGTTATTTTTTTTTATCCTCTTGTCTTTCCCCACCTCCACAGATGCCTTTAAAGACATCTCCCCTTCTTTTGCTTGGCTGTGGAAAGTTTGTATTTCCAGTTGCTTACAAAATCTTTGAAAATACAGTTGTGTTTTCATTAATTAAAGGCCATAAAATATCCCAAATCACGCTGTAGAGAATATGACATCAAAAAACATTTTTGAAAGTTGTTGTCACTGATGGGAATCCATCCCTTTAGCCCAAATGGACGGGGCATAGCCCAGGTGTCTGGAATCATAGCTCTGTGTCTTGTCAATTAGATAGTACAACCACTATTAAATAAGCTAATAAAGTCCTTCAGGAAGGGATGAAGGCATGGGGTTTTTTTTGTAATTATGGTATCTGCACATTGTGGTATCTCCCTATGGCAGCAGTTTCCAGAGTCGCCAGCAGTTACAGAGATAAAGAAAGAGAGAGTGTGTCTGCTTCTAAATGTCATATCTTCACTGTGTGAGCAACTCATAATGACACCAAGACTATTTAAGTTTAGAGCAGAGGTCCCTATTAGATGGCAGACAGTAATACCTTTTAACAGTACCGCAGTGCAGAAGACTCAGTCAGCACCTAAAATCATGTGAGACATTTCTCCCAACAGTAGTATTCTGGTGATTACACATAGCTATTTTTAAAGAAAATGTAGGACAGTGTACTGGATTTCCCTTCTGTGTTCCTAAAACCCTTCCTGTTAAACAGCTTCTCAATATCTTCACCATCTAACCTGAGGCATGAGGAGATGATTATATTAATTAAGACAACTTTATGATTAATAGCTCTTTGTGTCAGTCAAAGGGAGATAACACAGCCAAACAGCTCCAGATGTCCAGCAACTCTTCATATTAGACTGGCAAGCCCATGCAATTCTTGATTTTCCTCAGATGCTGTTAGTGTTCCATCATGATACCTGATTATCTCATTCTTCGGACACAAGCACTGCTGGAGTATTTCTTACTGTCTTAATTTTTCCCAGTGTCAGGTGCCAGTTTTTAGATGTGTACTTTTCACTTCTCAGCTGTGACCTTCAGAACCATCAGTTATGTATATTTTTTCCACATGTATTTAATCTTCAGGATGAAAGAGACTGTAGCTTTGCTGTCTGGTCACATTATCATTGCAGTTTTTACTATAAGTGCTTTAACCCATCATGAGCTCTTTCGAGTCAGTGGGTCATAGGAGTAACAGGACAAAAGCATTGGTCAATCATCTCCTATCAACCAGAGACTGTGCAGGACAGTGTTTCCTACCTGTCCTATTTAATTTCTCAGCTTTAAAAGAGCCAGAATACTTCTGCTGTCTGATGCAGCTATATTGCAAATCATGGGTTGTACCATCTGAACAGTCTTTCAGTCATTTCATTAGATTGGGAGTATCCATGACTGATTTTCTTGTTCTAAAATAATTCTAAGTCAAACATTTCTCTGCTTGCAGAAGATCACTCAATACCTATTTTGGGATGCCATGTGTTGAAGACAGAACACTCCGTTTAGCAATGGCAGAATGGACTGACATGTCAGGGAGAGACTAAAGTTTTGGGAAGTGGAAAAAAAAATCCTTAAATGGGTTTTATGTGCCAAAGTAAAACCAAACCAAAAAACAATGAAACAAGCAAACCCAACCAATCAAATAAAAAAACCCCTTCAGCTATTTTGTGTAACTGGACAGGTAAGGACCTTTTGAGACCATAAAGATCTCATGCAAAAACAGTTCTGTATGCTTAATCACACTAGCCCAGCATATCTGCCCGTCTCAAGAATTGTTTTTCTGGTAGTTTTATGTGATTTCTGTAAAAAGTATTTATCACTAGCAACAAATGATCAAACTTCAACAAATGTTATTATAAAGTCATAGTGGGTTTCATAGTCAAATAAGGTTGATGTCAAAGTTTCCAAACATGGCTATCTTGCACCTTTATTTGTAGAATAGATCTGAAATAAATACAGGGATTGACTCCATGACATAGATTATTTTTTTCTGAAGGAATTTTATTATCTTATTCCTGTATTACTCTGGATGATTTTATTTGCAATTAAATTTTCTGGATTATGTGAGATTTCAAATTATTTCTGCAAATGAAACATCTAAAATAGCAGTTAAATGTTCTTCCAAGATGTTTTAAGATTATCATCTATATTGGATGTGATCTGACACATATGCGTATTTACGAAATATCATTGTGGCAAACACAAGTGCTAGCAGAGTCTTCTCAATTTGTGCATCATTTTCTTTTCTCTCTGTCAGAGTACAAAAGATGTATGAATCAAAGCTTCCACTTGGAGACAGGCTCCTAAATCATATTTAAGCTTGTTTGCTTGAGTGGTGACTGGCTTAGTAGGAACATTAAATGTGAGTACTGGGGCATGTCAGAGTGTTGTCTTTATTTTCTGCAATACTTTGCTGGTTTTTTTCATGACTGTTGCAAAGTTGTGATCTCACAAAACAATTATTTTAGAGGAACAGTTAAAGCTGTTACACCTGTGCAGTACTGTACAGCAAATTCTCAAGGATATTCTACACATTTCTGGGAGGGTTTTCATGTCAGCTACAGCTTCAATATGCTCTTAAATGCCTTGATGAATATATGTGTCCCATGTATTTGAATGTTTTTTTCATGGATGAGATCTTTTGAGAATGAACTTGGTACATCATCCTTGTGTCCTTGTCATAATTTTCCTCAGTGTCTGCCTTCATCTGGGGCTGATACAGCCATTATTACATCATCATGGGGCTGTTCAAAATATCTGCAGATATTTCTTTGCTCTTCTATTAAAATATTCCCTATATCAGTGCATTGCAAGAAGTAAATGGATAATTTTGTAGCTACTCTATAGTGTTTGAAATTGCTCACTTCAGCTGATTGATTATGCAATCTGGTTTGCCAGGACCTGTCCTTGTTCTCAGTAAAAATGTTTTTATCAGCCTGTTGGTGCCGTATATCAACTAGTGTGCAGATAGAATGATGCTACCTCAAGAGAAACCTGATATTCTCTTGTGAATGCTTGTTAATACAGAATTTCTTATCTGCCATTTCTCTTCCTAATTTTGATGAAACTGTTAACCCATGTGTTTGACTTAGTGGTGTTTTTGTAACACCTTTTTTTTGCAAATTATAATTAGAGTTCCTTCACTATTTTCTTCTTAGGCTGCTTTCAGTAGGAGCACTAAATATGAGCATGCCATTCTTAGTATTTCCAAACTTGGCACTTTTTCCCCCCCCTTCAGCTTTGTTACATGTTTTATCTGCTCTTGTCATAGAATCATAGAATCATAGAATCATAGAATGGTTTGGGTTGGAAGGTACCTTAAAGATCATCTAGTTCTAGCCCCCCTGCTGCGGGCAGGGACACCTTCCACTAGACCACATTGCCCAAAGCCTCATCCAACCTGGTCTTAAACGCTTCCAGGGATGGGGCATCCACAACCTCTCTGGGCAACCTGTTCCAGTGCCTCACCACTCTAACAGGAAAGAATTTCTTTCTAACATCTAACCTAAATCGACCCTCCTTCAGCTTAAACCCATTTCCCCTTGTCCTGTCACTACACTCCCTGATAAACAGTCCCTCACCATCTTTCCTGTAGGCCCCTTCAGGTACTGGAAGGCCACAATTAGATCTCCCCGGAGCCTTCTCTTCTCCAGGATGAACAACCCCAACTCTCTCAGCCTGTCCTCATAGGAAAGGTGCTCCAGCCCTAGGTATAGAAGAGAAAAGGACACAATTTTGATCAAACACAATACTTTTCTTGGATTACAGTAGTTCCTAAGTATTAGGATTTCATTCTAAGAAGTGGAATATTTTCAGTTGGTTTCTAATAAAATGAGTTAATACTTCCAGGACTTCCTTGCCCACTGTGTGCAATAAAAGAGATACTTGTAGGGCCTCTTCTCTGTTGTCTTCCCCCAAGGCATTCACATGGATGTGGAAACCTTGTTTCTATTATTTCCAATCCTCAGCAAGTTCACTGAGATAAAGATAAGAATGTTTTCTAGGTACTCTTCATTTTTCTTTTGACTTTCATATACTGACAGGGTTTCAAATAAAACAGCAAATCCTTGCTTTGCGTGGGCTATGGTCGCTTCTGACAACATGCTGTGCTGTCCTTTTTATATATCAGGAAGCCAGATTGTGACCAAGGATATAAAATTTAAAGTAGAGCTCACTCTATTAGACACCAAGCATAGCAGCTTCATCAGACATACCTAGTCCAAGATCCCTCTGGTAATTAAATATAATTAATTTTAAACAGAATTTGAAGAGATGTAACTTCTGTAATTCTGAGTTGTTCCTTAAATTCAAGCCTAGGAGGCCTATGGCTAAAGTTGCCTTTGGTGAGTATAAAGTTTGTGAACTTTTATATGGAATATTATTAGAATACTCTTGTTCACTGTCAGGATAATATTCTAAAGATCTCTGAGTATGTCTTTAGTGATAAACCCTACAGTATGTGAAGCTTTGTGACTTTGATAAGTACAGCTTGTTGTTAAAGAACATATTTTGCCAGTGGGAAGCTATTCTACAAAAATCTACCAACATGCTAGATAGGTTTAGTTATTTTTGCTCATATTTATACAGGTTTAAAATCCTCTAAAAGGAAAACCAACAGGCAAATGAAAGCCAAGAAACCATTTCTGAAATCTGGAAAATCAAACAGCCTGTGAATCTGCTTTCAAGGATAGTATTTAGGATATCATTATATTCCATTTATTTCTCTCTTCTCTTTTCTACCAGTCACAAAAAAAAAGGAGCAACATCGAGAGAAAACCCACACACTATTTAAGGTGCAAAAGTATCAAATTATTTAACAAAAGCAATACCTCTACTGTTGCTTTGATACTGATCTATATCTCCATTTTCTGAGATTTCTTTCTGACATTAGTTTTTGGTCTCTAATACATTTTAGAGTATATAATGCTGACTATACACATTTTGCTATATATGTCGGAGAAAAGTATTAGGTGCTTTAGCCTTTACTTAGTCTTCTGCACCGTAGCCTCTCTGAGGAGAATCTTACTGTTTATTTCCAGTAAATCATTGTTCTTGTTGATGTGATGTCATTTTTACTGGAAGGGCTGATTTTTTTTTTTGATTTATTTAAGACACAATTTCTTTAAAAATGATCCATGATCATTTAAAACAAAGGGTCATTAACTCAAGACTTTTTTTCCCTACTGCAGTCTCTGCTGAGCATGCTTTTATTTCTTATTTGAGCCTTGAATTAGGTGTATATTAAAGAAAAGAGGTCTTGCGCTCTATCACTATGAACCTTTTTAAAACATCCCATCCTTCCCTCTAAGTTCTCAGATCTGCTGTTGCATGTTTTCTTAATAAAAGTTAATGTTTCAGGGATTTCCAAAATGATTCCTTTTGCATGTTACCAACTAAAACAGAAGCAAGTCTTCTGAGCATAGGGAGTCACTAGTAGAGAAACCGTGTGAGGGACTGCTTTCCTAAATGTGGCGTATAGCGTACCACATGACTTTGTTGTACAGAGTTGCTATTCAAATTGTGTTTAAATGGGTTAAAAAATGAAGCTAACATATGAATATAAGAGCAGTGTGCTGATTCAAACCAAAGTTCTAGTGAAGATAGGTAAGTCTCCAGGAAGAGAACACCTGAGGAAGAATAAAAGGAAGACAAACATATAGGGTAATAGTCCCTAAAACACTCCAACTATTCTCAACTGGGGAGGATTCCTGAGTCTCTCGCAGTTTCTCTTTGTGGCCTCTGATGAATGTTTCTTCTAAGAAATTGTCTGGTCATCCTTTTAACTCAGAGAAATCATTTGCATTCACAAAATCCTTTGGCAAGGAGTGCTACAGTTTTACCTGCTGGGTGAGGAACTACCTCCTTTCCTAACAGAGAACATTTGGTATAACAAGAACGTTGCATATTTAGTTGATTTATTATTATTATTATTATTATTATTATTATTATTATTATTATTTAATACTATCCAGCATTTAGCTGGATAGCTTTCATAGAATGGTTTATAATAACCCTAAACTTTTGCTTCTAAGTGCTATTGGTCAGCTGAAAGTCTCTTATTTTGTGTGTGAATCTAGGATTGCTTTTCCATGTGTGTATCAGTTTACACCTACTTGCACTAAATTTCATCTGCCATTTGTATATCCAGTTACTCAGTTTGTAAGATCCTTCACAATCTGCCATCATCCTTAGTATCTTGAATTACTTTGCATCATCGGAAGCACAGCCACTTCAATGTCCTTACTGGGCTGTTTATGAAGGTGTTGAATAGCACAGAATTCCACTACTGATCTCCCTGCACCACAGGAACTAACATTTCACTCCTGTTTTCTATTTCTCTTCTCTTAACCCTTTATTCATTACATTTGTCCATGTAAGGATCCCCTGCACTGATTGATGGCTGCTTGTTGTCCTTAAAGAGTCTGCAGTGAAGATCATTGTAAAAAGTCTTTTGGAAATCCAGTCCGGCTATATTAACTTAATCACTGCTATCTCTGTCATTGTTGACTTTGACAGAGAGTATGAGTATATTTCTGAGGCAGAACTCTTCACAGAAGTCTCTGGATTTAATTTTCACAAAATATATACAGAGACATTCAGTAATTTATGCTTTCCTATGCTCTTTACTGATTGGTTTGCTATGGAAGTTTTTTGTGTTTTGTTGTTTTTTGTTAGGGTTTTATATTTGTTTGTTTGTGGGGTTTTTTTAAGATCAGTATCATGAATGCTACCCTCTATCTTTCATGTATTGAGCTTTAAGTGACAGGTTACATGCTACTTTTAGTAATTAATTTATTTTATCATTGAGTACATTTGAACTCTTAGGTGAATGCCATCTAGTTCTGGTGAGTTGCTGACATTCATTTTGTGTCGTTGTGTATAACCACATTAGTTCAACTTCAGGTATCGCCTCTCCTGAGTCCTTCCATCCCCAAACCTGTCAAGGGATCCAGACAGGAACCTTCTATATTCCTTTTAAGGTGAATATCAGTTAAAATAATATATTCAGCTTCTGCAAAATTATTTTGTTCTGAGTGCTCCTTTATATCTCAATGTGCCGTATACATCAGTACAGAATTCCTATTGCACCCTTTGTTCCCAAAGGATTGCAAGAAGGGTATGAAAGGAACTTGATTTGTTTGCTAGCTGGCTTCAGAACTTTTTTTTTTTTTTGTCTGCCTATTACAATAATTATCAGAGTTTATCATCTGTAAATTCGTAATGTGTACCTAGTTGATTTTTAATTTTTTTTTGTCTTGGTTTTTCTTCATAATCATATGACATCTACTTATTTTTAGCAAATGCTGAGGTTCCAAGTAATCAGATGATTCCAGGAGATTTTAACTATAGCACGTATTATGAAACTTATGATAAATTCACATGAATAAACAAAAAGGATAAAACGATGCTTGCATACGCTTATGTTGTTTTATATTTCAATGTACCTCAAAATCTTTTTAATGTCTGTTAATGAGGTTATATTATACTGCTTTCAGATTCCTCAATCTGAAGTATTCCAACTTAATTTAAGAAATTATTAACTAAGAATTTCTGAGAAGGATAACTGATATCACATACATTATTTATCTTGATCCTCAAATGCACATAGCTATGATTTTTGTCTGTAAAGATTTATGTGTATATCCACTTTGCAAACTGTTATGCTGAGTCTCCCACCTTTTATCTCTTCCTCCTTGGTTACTTGTCATTAGCTTTCCGCTGGATATGACTGCCCACAGCAGGGCTTATGAAAGATATCATGTGTGTATCCCTCATTAGTTTTAGTGCAAAACCTGCCACATTAGTTGACACTGCCATTGCAGATGGCATGAGCTAGCAGGAGTGACTTTGCCTTGAAAGAGAATAGGAGCTCCACACATACATTCTTCCTCACAGTCTGCAGAGGAGCAGCTGGGATAATAGTGTTTTCAAACATTTTCTCTACAGACATCTATCAGCAACATAATAAAGTTATTGAGAAGTTGCTCTGTGACCCAGACTTAGTCTTTCATTCAGTTTCAGACCTTTAAGCCTTACTGACCTTAGATCAGTGTTACCTACTGCTGAGAAGTCAAGAATTTTTCACTATTGCACGTTTGTGATCCTTTTCCTGCTTACCAATTCAGATGCAGTATGTTTATGGACTGTCTCTCATCATCTCAGAGAAGTCAACCTACTTAAATACACTGTCTTAGCTTAGGGCTTTGTTGCCTTTGATTTTACACACAGTACTAGGGTAATCATTTTCAACAGCATAATGCTAACTTCCATTCTGAGTATATGTTAATAATATAGCATTTTATATTTCAATAAAATTAGTTTTTCTAAATCACTGCAATGATATCTAAATGTTCATAGCTATAAAGAAAGTCTAGCTGCTCCTCCAAATTGTGTTTATAAAACAGCCTATGTAAATGGAAGGTTCAAGGTCAACTGCTAACCATTGCTGACCGCCCAGAGTTTGGGAAGAATTGCCTTTTATTTCTAGACCATATCTCTTTCAGAGCTTGAAAGGAGGGGGGATATTCTTGGCTAACTGGCAGGGCAGAGCACATTATTCTGATTTTGGCCATTTATCACTGGCTCGCAGCTTCTAATACGAGTGCTATCACTAAATTTCAAATTTCCATTCCTTCCAAGCTGTCTCATGTATCAGTTGCATCCACTGATGGGTGTCATTTTATTCTTCTCTGTCGTAAGTTTTTGTGTGTGTGTGTGACAGCTGCAATGGGCACTATCCTAAGTAGAAAGCAGAGCATCTCTTCACCAGCCATCTGGTAAAATTTTATTTCCCCCGTTACTTGTGTGCTTTCCGTTGTATTGCTGTATTACACATCGAATGCCCATGTCTAATTTCTTTCTTTCTGATCAAATTCTGATTCTATTCCTGGCATTTATTTTGTGATTGGGTGATTGAGATTTAAGTTGATGAAAGAGGCCATCATGGGTTCAACTGACATTGCTCCACGTCAGCCATGATCCTTCCTCTCAAGTCAGTAAAGTAATTTTATCACAGTAGTGATTTCTGAATATCTAGGCTAATAGAACTTCTCTGAAAACAAACTATGTTTGTTCTAAAACATGATTCAGAGTGCAGTTTTAACTGGCTGGTCTCCAATCATTATTAAGGAATAAAGTAAACAAAAAGGTGTTTTTAAAATAGATAGAAATTATACAGTCGGTTCACACTTAAATGGTGCTGACCCTCAAATGGTGCATGTCAGTATGGTTGTAAAGGAGGCAGTGAAGCAGCATACATAGCCCCTGCTTAAGATCTGGCTATGGTGTTTTACTTCCTAAAACTTTCAAAGAACAAAGGGGAGGAAATACAGCACAAATATTTGCATAATAGTTGTACCTAAGGCAGAAGAATTTGTACTGCATTGTGTCATGTTACTATGGCAGGGTACAATACGAACATTATTCTTAGTGGGAGCAACTCATCAGGTTTCCATGAAAGCTGTATTTAATAAAAATCCAGGAAGATGGTTTTGAAAACCACATATATTTATTTTGAGCATTTCTTTTTTGAATCAAGCCACGTTTCAGAAATAAAATCTCAGATCTAGCCAAGAACCTAGCTCTTAACATTTCTTCACGTTTACTTGAATGGTGTATGAACGTCCATCTTTTGACATGATTCAGTTATTATCAGAGACCTTTGCTTTCCACCTGTTAGAGTGAATGTAGAATTATCTTCAGACTGACAGCATTCCAGTTACCTAAATGCAATTTGTGCACATGCATACATTAGAGAAAATTAAATACCATATGGTGTCGAGCCAGTCACAATTTGTACTGCTTGAAAATAGCACACTTTTGAAGCCCGATGACAAATTTTATGGGTTTTCTCTCTTGCTAATTTATGGAAAAATAGCTCTTAACCATTTATCCACAGAAGCACTGTCTAAGCTGTGGCTGTAAAACTTCACTGCAAGTACTATTTCTAAGTAAATGATTGTCTATAAAACATAGAAGACCTATGAAAAAAGATTTTTGCTCTTAAAGTACATACAACTGTTTTTTTTTTTCTTCATTTCCTGGCCTCTCTGGGTGACGCTGTGTTTTTACAGCTCACAAATACCTCAAGCAAAGGAGGTAAACTGAACTGTTCCTGCTACTCCTCAGACACGCTCACGTTACTGTGCGTCAGAGGAATTCGTGGTGAAGTGAGCAACTCATTTCCTAGCCCAGTTTCAGGATGGTGTTTGTGCCTTCCACTGGTCAGTCAATGCAGCTGGGTGGTGTTAGCCAGGGGTTTTCTTTAAATTGATGGTAAAATATCAGGTAATAGTGAAGCAGAGTTGCTATGAATGTCTGGGTAAAAAAAGTGTCCTTGGCCATTTCTATAAACTTTTTAGAGTAACCATTAATGCTTAGCATGAACAATGACTTTTTGTTTGCTGTGTGTGAAAGCTGTAAACTACTGAAGCAGCAAATAGAGCATTTAATCTTTGTATTTCTGTAGCACGTCCATGCCCCATTTGAGACTGGAGGCTCCTCGTATGAGATACTGGTGCATGTGATAAGAAAATGTAGAGAGAGATTCTGTATCTCCTGAGAGAAGCACAAGGCTCTTACAGCTTAGCGGCATTTCTCCTTGATCTGAGTCAGCTGTTCCAGGTCCTTGTGTAGGTAAAGGAGGAAGAAAGCAAGTGTTATTATCCTTAATTAATACATAGGGAAAGTAGTGCACTGATTAATTGGTTACCTTGTCCATGAGCACACAGGAGCCCTCTCAAGGCTGGTAACTGTATCTCAGGTTTCCTGACCCACAGGTTGTTACTAGCAGGACCATCCATTTTGCAGTGCAAACAGGCCGAAGATTCAGCAACTGTTTCTGAATGTGGAGGAAATGGACTTTGATACCCTGTTAAAGATGGTGGGTTTTTTCCCTCTCCTTGTCTCTAGTGTTGATTAGAACTTCTATCATTTCTCAGTCTTACGCCACCGTTCATCAGTGGAAGATAGTCTGTGCTTTGTGTTATAAATGCTGCTTGTTGCTTCCTTCATGATCTCTCTATAAGAAGAATATGGACTATATTGAGAAGCCTGTTCTAAAAAAGAGTTGCAAATGTTTTGATATTTCTCACCTCTAAAAGCGTATATATATATATGTCTAATTAGAAACTTTCCTTTCGCTCTTTCATGGAGTCTGACTTTGCCTCATTTTCATAGAAAAAAAAAAAGGAAACAATTTGGTAATGGTGGAAGTACTGTATTTTGGAGCCCTGAATCAGATGTACTCCATATTTCTTTTTCTGGACCATTCTAAAATCATTGTATACATTAATTAAAAAGAAAAGCTGTATTCAACAAATATAAGGACTTCTACTGTAAGCAAAACATCTATTTATTTTACTGAGACTTTTTATTTAAGTAAACACATTTTGCCTAAAAAAATTTTGTTCATCGGTTTGATGGAATAATCCACACAGAACAACATTTAAGAGAACCTCAGGGAGGCTACATTAAAAAGAATCCATGTTTTCTGAGTAAAAAAAAAAAAAAATAAAATACATTTAGTATTTAAAGGGGGATTATATGGGAGATGGGGACAGACTTTTTAGTAGGGCCTGTTGCGATAGGACAAGGGGGAATGGTTTTAAACTCAAAGAAGGTAAATTCAGACTAGAAGTAAGGAAGAATTTTTTTTTTTTTTTTTTTTTTTTTTTTTTTTTTTATGAAGAGGGTGGTGAAACATTGGAACAGGTTGCCCAGAGAGGTTGTAGATGACCCATGTCTGGAAACATTCAAGGTCAGATTGGATGGAGCTCTGAGCAACCTGATCTAGTTGAAGATGTCCCTGCTCGTTGCAGGGAGGTTGGAATAGATGACCTTTAAAGGTCCCTTCCAATGCAAACTATTCTGTGATTCTATGATCTTGCTGCCTTTTGGGTCTAGGAAATGTTCCCTCGCCACCTCTTTTAAGGGCCGGATTGAAGGTCTACTTTTTCATATAGCTCTTATCTGGACTCTCTTGAATCCCTTTGAAGCATACAGTGCCTTGTTGTGTTTGCATGAAAAAGGTGCTTTGGAAATGATATGGTGCAGGGTTCTCATGGCAGCTCGTTGCAGCCAGGGCCACATTGAACTGAAAGCCTTGACACCTCTCAGGACACATGGATGATGGAAATTATAAAAAAAATCCTTAGCTTGGTATAAAGTGTCTGACCAAAGATCAAGTTATCTGAAAACACTTTTTTTCTGTTAGGATGCAAACCAAAAGCTGGAATTACTGAAGAATAAACTGCCTGTCTGTGTCAGCAGGAGCCTGTACTCTGCCTGTGAGTTTCTTGTAGCTCTCAGCTGTGGTGGAGCCTAAATTCTCCAGGCACCTCACTTTCCACTATTACAGATTCCTATGCACACAAAGGCCTGCATCCATACATGCTTAGGATATTCTATAGCTTAACAGTTTAGGATTTGGCTCACAAGTGATATTCATCAAACTTTCTGGTCAGGGACAAGATGTTTTTCCACTTAACTCATCTGAGGAGCTGGATACAAAGCCTGAGCATATGTTCTTTCTCCCTTGACCTGCATAAAGTGTAAACAAAGAAAGAAGAGAAGGAGGATGCATGTTCATAAACCATATACTGGGTATAAATTGCAGCAAGACTGGGGACCAGGTCTTCTTTGTTCTCCTTTATTTTCCTCTTTTCTGGTGAATTTCTGTGTGAATTAATTACCAGATCAATCTATTAGACTTTCTTTACTGTTTCAGTTACTAAAGGATGGGCTGGGAGTTATACCTGGTAGAAAATCTTTTATTTTCTTCCTTGCTGGACATTGCCCCAAGAGGTGGGAGAAAGGGAATGGCAAACAAGGAACTGAGCTTTCCATGGCTTCCTGAGATTGCTACTCTGTGACCTACTACAAAAATTAACTGTACTCTTAGTAGAAAGCTGACTTGGGTGTTCAAGTGCATCAAGTTAAATCTAAAAGAACCAGGATCCAGTGAGTCAGTCACAGTTGTGCTTCTGACTGCTAATGCCCTCTCATATGCATGGATCTGGGCAGAGCAATCCAGACAGTTCTCTCCAGAGACTCTCCAAAGGCACATTTCCCATATCTTTTTTCCTACCCAAATACAGCAAGATTAACAATCAACGAATGGTATTAACATAAGTGAGAAGTGCAATTATTTATGTTTGTCTATTAAGTAAACAAAATAATAAACCATTGTGCATTTGATCTGAAGCAGTAAATCCATTGGTCTTGGATCATAGTTCTGTCATCTGCATGGCATTTACAAACTCTTTGGATTTTATTCCATTGCACTTGTGTTACACGTGTACACAGCGATATGGTGTACCACATCCACCATATCTCATGCTTTTATTTGATCTTCCAGCCATTCTTTTACCAAGCAGTGGCATTCTTTTCTGGCAGTGGCAATAAATACTACATGGCCATTTTTCTGATAATGCTATCTATCTATATAGATATTAAAAAAAATAATCTAGGGCTAGAACTTTATTCTCTGTTTGAAGTATATACTAATATACTAACATTTATATCTTGTTATTACCTATTATACATAAACTATTCTGAGTTTTGAACATACTGCTGTTATAAGAGCAGTTATAGCACTTTGCAATTTTGCTGAGACTTCTGTACTATTTTATCTGACATAAAAAATGTCGTCTATGCACCACACAAAAATATTTGGTATTGGCTGTCTTTCCAAGAATTTCTCCTACTGTGGTAGTGGAGAACTATTCTTATACATGTATATATATTTTTGAGTCAATTAATAAGTGAAGATATCCATGTTTTTTCCTTACAGTGAGCAACGAGAGTACACAGTGTTATTTCTTTTACTCATTCTATAACTTCTTACTAAAAAATGAACTTATCCTGCTTCTCTTTCATCTTAGAGCCAGGTGAACTTACTAATGGATATAAATTTCAAGGCAGTTGGTCTCTTTCATCTCTATTCTGTGTACTCTTGTTATACTCCAAGTCCTGGTATTGGGCAAGGAAGAATTCAGTGCATCTATGGAGTTAAGGATTTTTAGTCCAATTAATGTTTTAACAGTCTAATAGTCCAAATTCTGTAACACAGAAAAATCTTACCAGTTGTGGTGGGTTGACCCTGGCTGGGGGTCAGGTGCCCACCAGAGCCGCTCTCTCACTCCCCTCATTCACTAAACAGGGGAGAAAAGGTATAACGAAACGCTTGTGGGTCGAGATAAGGACAGGGAGAGATCACTCACTAATTGTTGTCACGAGCAAAACAGACCGAACTTAGAGAGGGAATTCATCTGATTTATTACTAGGCAAAACAGAGTAGAGGAATGAGAAAATAAAATCAACTCTTAAAACACTTCCCCCCACCCCTCCCATCTTCCTGGGCTCAACTTCACTCCCGGCTTCAACCTCCTCCCCCTCAGCGGCACAGGGGGACGGGGAATGGGGGTTGTGGTCAGTTCATCTCACGGTGTTTCTGCCGCTTCTTCATCCTCAGGGGGAGGACTCCTCTCATCGTTCCCCTGCTCCAGCATGGAGTCCCTCTCACGGGGTGCAGACCTTCAGGAGCAAACTGCTCCAGCATGGGGTCCCCCACAGGGTCACAAGTCCTGCCAGCAAACCTGCCCTGGCGTGGGCTCCCCTCTTCATGGGTCCACCAGTCTGGCCTGGACTTGCTCCAGCGTGGGCTTCCCACAGGCCGCAGCCTCCTTCAGGTGCCTCCACCTGCTCCGGCGTGGGGTCCTCCACGGGCTGCAGGTGGAATCTCTACACCCCCTCATCCTTCCTCCATGGGCTGCAGGGGGACAGCCTGCTTCACCATGGTCTTCACCACGGGCTGCAGGGGGATCTCTGCTCCGGCGCCTGGAGCACCTCCTCCCCCTCCATCTGCACTGACCTTGGTGTCTGCAGAGTTTCTTACATCTTCTCACTCCTCTCTCCGGCTGCAAAAGCTCTCCCTCTCTAAGTGTTTTTCTTCTTCTTAAATATATTATCACAGAGGCGCTGATTGGCTTGGCCTTGGCCAGCGGCGGGCCTGTCTTAGAGTCGGCTGGCATTGGCTCTATCAGACACAGGGGGAGTTTCTAGCAGCTTCTCACAGAAGCCACCCCTGTAGCCCCCCCACTACCAAAACCTTGCCACACAAACCCAACACACCAGTTTAAATTGTTATACCAAAAAAATCCCTACCTCAACACTCAAAACTTTCCTAGTACCTACTCTTTACCCTGGTGCTGTGCTTGCCCTTTCAGTGTCCTTTTAGGTCTTAAGACCGAGACTTCCAGCTTTTCTTGAGAAGAATTGCAGGTGGTGGTGGGTTTTTAATGAGCTGTCAGTGTAAGGAGGTCTTTGCTAGCAGAAGGTTGACATTAATGGTGGAAGTTGTTTAACATCTTTGTCGGCGACATGGACAGTGGGATAGAGTGCACCCTCAGCAAGTTTGCCGACGACACCAAGCTGTGTGGTACGGTCTACATGCTGGAGGGAAGGGATGCCATCCAGAGGGACCTGGACAGGCTGGAGAGTTGGGCCTGTGTGAACTGCTTGAAGTTCAACAAGGCCAAGTGCAAGGTCCTGCACGTGGGTCGGGGCAATCCCAAGTACAGCTACAGGAAAGATGGAGAGGTACTGTTTATCAGGAAGTGTAGTGACAGGACAAGGGGTAATGGGTTTAAGCTGAAGGAGGGTCGATTTAGATTAGGTGTTAGAAAGAAATACTTTACTGTTAGAGTGGTGAGGCACTGGAACAGGTTGCCCAGAGAGGTTGTGGAGGCCGCATCCCCGGAAGTGTTCAACACAGGTTGGATGGGGCTTTGGGCAACGTGGTCTAGTGGAAGGTGTCCCTGCCCGCAGCAGGGGGTTGGAACTAGATGATCTTTAAGGTCCCTTCCAACCCAAACCATTCTATGATTCTATGAAGTGTCTTCCACTTTAGTCCTGGCACCTGCTTGTGTGTATTTTCAAATATATCCTTGCCCCATGCTGCTGCTTTCTGGCTGCTCCCAGCTGAGTGTGAGCATGGTCCCACAGCCTTCCCAGGCTCAGCTTCCCCCCCTGCGCAGGGTCTCTTGTCCCCTGGGTTTGCCAGACCCTTCCCACGGAGGCAGTGGCAGAGCTCAAGCTCAGGCAACAGGCACTTGGCCCCGAGGCAGGAGCTGAAACCAGCTCAGCCCAGCTCTCGCCAAGGTGAGCCCAGGCCAGCCCTGAGACGTGTGCTTTTAGGTCAGTGCAGAGCTTGTGGCACTTTACTAGGAATGGCAAGAATCTTATTTATCTGGCAACACTGTGAGCTTCAACCCCAGGAACTGTTTTTAGTTTTTCCCTCTGTTGAGTTTGTCTTCTGCTGTTCCATGTCTTCATCCTCTTGAAGTGATCAAGGGCTCAACAAAAATGGATAGTATAATGTGTAATAGGATGAGGAAATATTTTCTTCAATTTTTCATTTATACATCTTGTTAGTCTACATACCAATCTCTCATAAAAGAAAAAAAAAAATCGTTACTGCAGTGAGCTATTAGCTTTGCCTATTTATGCTATGTTGTCAGTAACTTCCTGAATGTCAGTAACTTTCTGAATGCTCATAGAAGTGTTTTAAGAAGTTCTGGCTGGATTCTTTTTCAAATCAGTCAGTGTCCTAAATATTTTTCTGTTGACATTTCATTCCATTCTTTTGCAGCGCTCTGCCCTGATCCTGTAAAGAATTGCTCTAACATTGCTTGTGGACCTGATTTGTCTCTGCTGTGCTCTCTACCAACAAGAGGTAGAGACAAAGCCTTGCAAGGTGATGTAACCCACTCTGGTTTTTTATACCTTCTGCCAAATTGTTTTGGCCTATGTATTTTGCCGCAGTGTCTGCAGCTTCATTTGTACTGGGATGAGTTCATGCTTTACCAGACTTCGGTTTTCGGTAGTATTCCTGACTTTTTAGTCTCAAATGAAAATTACAGCTTAGTATTTTATTGCATTTATTCATTAAATTCCAATCTACAAACCTTTCCTCATGTAACCAAACTTGCAAGACTGGATCTTTAGCTTCTTATTAGTCACTGATTTTTTTTGTTTCTTCAACCATTCTGTACATTCTGGTTAAAAAAAACCCAAACAAACAAACTCGAAGCTATTTACCTAGCCTTGTTGATATAATGACATCTCCAGATGTTTAGTCATAAATAATAGCTATAATTACTTCTGTCCACCATCCTTTGGCTTGTGTGTTTAATTTCAGAGTGAAAGTTGGGAGGACAGCAATGTCCTTTTCCCTGAGGCCCCATGTCTGTCTGGAAGGGTTGGTGAGATGTGAATTAAAGGGTGCCATCTGAATGGTAGCGTTACTCCTGGGAGTGAAAGACAGACACACTGTTCTTCAGTCTCAGTGGTTTTATACCGGTGTAACTGCATTTACCACAGGCAGCTATAGTTGCAGTAGTGAGCTGGAGAGCTCTGTAATGTGCAGTGGAGACATGTCATGCTGTCAGGAGGGGGAATGGAAGATGACAAGCAGGCTAGGGAAAGAAGCTACAGCCAAACTGTAAGCATGATATCCTTTTAAAATATAAAACAGTTACCAAAATGCCAGTTAAATAATGTGCCACAATTATCAAGAGTTAACAATCAACCATACATTCAGGATATGTGTCAGTGGCTGTGAACGTTGTTGGCAGCATGTATTGACAGGAGAAGTCAAAGCTTTCCATTGAAGTGAGGAGACAGAGAAAACAAAGTGATTTCTAATCCCCATATAGCTTTTATGATTTAGATGAACTTGATTTTTTTTTCCCTCCACTAAGCTTTTATTTTCTGAATAAGAATGTGAGGTTGCTTACTCAACCTTTGTTTCAAAGAGTCTGGTGCCTGGATCTCCTGAGGCGTGTTGTCATAGGGGTGTATTTGCAGCAGATTAAGCCACACAGATCTGACTTTCATGATATCTTACTGTCTGTCATCTTCAACATTCTTCATTCAGAAACTGTAATGCTTCCCATGCATTCATCCCCTGGTCAAACATTGTCCCCTTGGTAATCTATATAGCACTTATGCAAGCAGTAGACTGAGTTGTCAGCACAGTTTGTATCCCCATTAAGAAATACATTTCTCTATTGCTGCTCAAGGTCAGCATAGTCCTTCTGAAAGATTTTACAGAGGGAACATGTGTCACCTGACAGAGAATACGAAGGCAGGTCATTTGCTGGAGTACACATTTTTAGAAGCCTGGGTATGAAAGTCTTAACCTCATTCCATAAATTACAATGCAGAACGTCCTCTGTGTTCTAAAATTACACCTTTTATGTAGGGTCAATATTTCTACAAGGTTTTATAGTGAAACAAGTCAAGCACAACTTTATTTTCAATTTTTTTTTTTTTATTTTCAAAAATAAAGGCATTCAGTAGTTAGCTTGATATTACTTAAAGACTGCAAACTGGGGCAATAGATATAGCAGACATTTTAAAATCCTTGTAAAGTAATAGTTTGCACTGCACTTGGAGCTAAAATAATTACAAAAAGTAGCTATTATAATAGTGCCTATGGAAAGGCAATCTTTTCAGCCTTAAACAAAAAAGAATCACGTCACTGTCATTATGAAGCTATTCACCAGAGTCATAGAAACTGAGGTGTTACAAAAAGGAATTATAAAAATTGTGTTAGTGGTAGTCATAGTACAGTCATGTCTGAAATCAGTTCTGAAAGAGAAGGTTAAGAAGTGATGAAACAGTATATTTATTTAAAAAGTAGTAATTCATTGAAACTCCTCTATCTAGTGGGAAAGAATATATTTTGTTCTTATGAAAATGGAAGTTGTAGGTATTGTTACAGTTAGAGAAAGGTTGAGATAGTATAATTTTAAAGATTTGCCATTTTTCTTATTTTTCAGCCCTGATTGCTTTTTACTATGTTATTTTGTGAACAGTGGCAAACAGTTTTAAATAACTATTGCAGTTCTTAATGGGTTTGAGTATGAGAGCTTAATGATGCTGGGTTTGAGATGAACTAATACTAAATATTATAAGAGTAAATTTAGCAAAATAACTTAGGAAACTGCAGAAGGCACAGAAAGGAGTTCTTCCTTAGGAAAAGCTCTTCCATCCTATTGTGACACTATTTTCAGTCTTGTCATGAGCAGTCTAAAAGAAGAAGAAACTGATTTTGCTTCTTTGTACACAATACTAGTCTGAAACCTCAACGACTGGCTGCTATAGTAGAAACTCTTAAAAAATTGATCAAGCTCAGTGATGAATTAGCAAAGGCATATACCACCTAACCTGTAGGCACGCAAAACTCAGGACAAACAGCTGTTTTGACATTTCTAACTGGGAATCCTGCCCTCCACAAACATCTTTGATGCTCAGACATGGTCTCTTGGCTGCTTGCAGTCGTCCCCATCTGTCAGGATGGCACTGTGCCCACACACAAGGTGGTATGTCAGCTTCGCTAGGGCATAGGTGCCAAGTAAATTCTGCTGTTTGCAGAGCTTTGCATGTGCTGGTTCTTCAGTAGGAAGCCTCTGCTCTGTCACAGCAAGGCTGCCTCTCAACATGACTCCCTACACTTGATTACACCTGTTGACACTCAGGTATCTAAAGAAGAATACTTAAATAGTACAAGCAAGAAACACTGGTATGCAGGAACAGATTTAGGAATCTGTATTGCACGTGCACTGAAAATCCATTGCTACTTTTTTATTTTTCTGATCCCACAAGAAATGTCTATTTTTCAATGTGGGGCAAAAATAATTAGACTTTTGGAGACAGATCACCTCCTGGCTCATCTTTCCAGTCTGGAGAAAAGTATATTGGCATAATTTATGTCATTGTTATTAACGCTCTGAATTCATTTTCTTTCTCCTTATTCCTCCCCTGCCCCTCACCCAAAAAAGAAAGATTTCTAGTTATCAGCATGAACTCAGACAAAAAAGAAAAGAAAACACAATGGAAATTGGTTGCTGAAGCAAGAACAGAGAAGCCTGACTCTTCCGTCTTATTGATTTTGCAGTGGTGAAACTGTATTTACCACAGTGGAATAATCCCTGCTTTATCCCAGTGCATGAACTATGAAGGCAGAGAAAAGCCAGGCACTTAAATTGGGTATTGTGCTTGGGCAACTCTGTGCGCGGTCTGTGTATTTGAGAAAGCATAGGGATAGCTTCCTTAGCAATAAAGGGCATAATCACCTGAAAGACGAGAAAATTGTGAGGCTGCAGAGACATTACCGTACCTTCTCATAACAGTCCACATAGCTGGTCCAGGGAAGAAGGCTGCACTGCCTGGGGGGAACTGAGTTGCTCTGGGTTCTATTTATTATTGAAATTATTTTCTTTGATGGAAAGCTGAATGAACTGAATGAACTGAACTGAACTGTCCTTTCAAAGGACAACTCTGTCTTTCAAAAGCACTTCCTCTCATTTGCACATAACTGGTTATTCACAGCAGTCAGAAACAGAAGTCTTCATCGTTCCTTTTATATCTTCTAGATTTTAAATTTCACAGGGATGTTTTCTGTAACAACGATGAGACGTTTAGCAACCTCACCAGCTGCTCAAAATTCTTACTTTTCTTTCTGTCTCTTGTTGCCGTATAACTACTCTGTTTTATGTGTGACTCATACCTCTGTTCAATCTTTTCAATTTCTGCATGTTGCATTGAAAAACTCATATAACCTGAGTTTTCAGCTTTATTTACTCTTTTTTTTGTAATAAAAAAAATCTAATTTCCAAATACTTATTATATTTCAAAAAACTCCACTGTCCTGATTAGTCATAAATGGCTTTAAAGAGGTCTTTTAAAAGCTAGAAATAATCACAAATTGTTTGAAACTTTCCAGAAACACACCTTTCTGTTCTTGTCTATGTTTATTTTGTCTACCCACTGACTGTACTGAGACATGTAAATTGATTAACTCAGAAAGATTTAATCCAGCAGAATGATACATAAAATCACTTCTTATTGTATTTATTCCCTCCACTGACGTTAAGAATATCCCTTACTCTGCTTTTCCCACATGCATCTTTTTGATTGGTGTATCTTATTTTTCTCTCTATTTCCATAATTCCCATTATATTTATTCTTAGGCTTTATTTGTGCTGTAGCAGAAGTATTCCAAGCGCTCAGATTTTCCTAAATATTTCTCAGTCCTCTAGTTCACAGTAGTGTTTGCCCATTTCTTTTTTCTTTCTTTTTTTTGGTCCTACTAAGTTATTCTCCAACCCTCCAGCATTGTATCATATTATTCTAACTACATAGTGTATCATTCTACCTCACCTGCCCTACCACTCTATCTCTTAGCGTCTTTGACAAATTATCACCATTATTTCCCTTCTAACTGTTCTTGTGCCATTCATCACCTATGACATTAAATAACTGCTCTTCTATCAAAATAATATACCTACATCATCTAGCCAAGTGAATATTCAACCATTTTCTATTAGAGATGGCTCGAGACTGACATATCTGTCCCACCTGGCTATTCACAGATAAATGGATGAACTGAGCTGTTACCAAAAAAACCCCCAAAAAACCCCCCCAAAAAAACATGTGATGAGGTGTGGGTTTCCAGTTAAAACATCCTTAAAATTATTTCTAAAATGTTTTCATTTTCCTGCAAATGACAATCCATAGGTGCTTTAAAAGAGAAAACTTTATCATGGAAAATGTTGTCACTGACATAAAGTATTAAGGGCATTTTAATTCAATATTTTTCCATGTGAAAGACCTTCACTTTTTTTTTTTTTTTTAGTATGAATGCATTGCAGTAGTTTAATATTAGAAATGCTTGACCTATTGTAATCACACCAGTTTACAAAATTGATCCATCTCCTTTAAGCCAAATCCATTCCCTGTATCTAAAAGAGAACTAGCTGAAATGGAGTAGTTCACTACAGCTCATGCTAATAGTTCATATTACATTTTAACTGCCGTTGGAAAAAATCCCTCAAAATTTCCCTAAGCTAGAAACACTGACAAAAGCCATGCAGACCTTTTGAGTTGTGAAAATGATGTTTTATGCTTTTTATTATTTTCTGATTTTAAATGTTCGTGACTGCATTCAGTACACATATATCACATTTCATTCATTAAAGAACCATGTTAATACCATCTGAAACTAATTTTATAAATCAAAATATCTGGCAATTGCATTGAAATGATGACATTAGACATTTAGAACTTTTACTAAGACAATAAGTTGGGCTGTCAGTACTCAAAGAAGAAAAAGCTTTCTGTATTAAGGAAAAGTATTTTAGGCTAAGATTTTTTAAAAAGATGCTGTACCAAGTGTAGACATCAGGTGAAAAAGAAGGTTTTGTGACACTCAGCACTGAGGGTCCTGAAAACTAAACACCATATTACATTCCCTGTTACTGACATGTCTTTCAACAGGCTTGGATGAAGGAGGGAAGTGGTGGTGGAACAACCACAAGCCCCACTCATCCCGTATTAACAGACCCAACCCTTAGCCATTGATATAAATCAATGAATTTTCACTTCTGTTTGCTCAGGAGCACAGCTTCAACAGAAATCTCCCTTCTCAAGACTAATATACAGTGATGGGATTTGGACATTCTTGAGAATTCAACTCCATTCAGGCTGACCTGAGTGTACTTTTTCTACCTTTATTAAATGGTAGAAAAGCTTGCTCAGTTCATCAGAGAAAGCTACCTCCAGAAGAAAATTACAGATGTGGAACCCAAATCCATATATCTTTTTCTGCATCCCTGATTATGGGTTTATGCCGTGCACATGGTGTTCTATGGGTTTGTCAAGGAATATTTGTCTGCCCAAAGTCATTTAAGGTAGAAAATTATTTATATTGGTTACATCGTACTTATAGTATTTGTCTTATTTAGGCTTTTTATTCCCGTGTAGGATGTCATAGAAATGGGGTATTGTAACATCGACTTTCAGTTGGCTAAAGTTGTTTACTTACTGTAACTCTAATTTCATGCTTAAAATAAATGTTTAAACTGTGCTGAGGCTTAATGACCATTGCTAAGAATCAAGAATACCTTTCCTTTTCTCTATCCTGATTTCAGTCTGGCCAATTTTTCAATTTTACTGCATCTTATTGAAATTCACGCAATTCAGGTACAATCCTTAAGTACTTCTTTTGCGTGTCATTGTCCATATGTCCTCTTGTAAACAGTCGTTCGTTATTAATTACTTTATTCACCTGAATTAATAAAGACCAAATCTCTCACCTGTTCACAATATAAAAAGAATACATTTCACCACTCTTTTGGTTTTTGTGTTGCTTGGTTTTTTTTTTTCTTTTTCTTTGGCAATAAGGGAGAGGTCCTCTGGAAAGGAAAATCTGAACAATGATTTTATTTCTGCTAGGCATTACTATTAAAGGCAATCGTGATACCACACTGGGTTTTCATGTTCCTCTGAACAGTCTTGCACCTGATGACATGGAGTTATGCAGCTATTATCAAAGCCTGTGTCCTCTCCTTGGCCACTGTTAATAATTGAGACATGCCAGTCTCTGGAAGCAGTATGGGTTATCTATGATTACAGTAATTTTTCTCCTAACAGATGTAAATGAAATGGCATTACTCCAAAAAATAGAGCTGATGATTGCCTCTTGCTGTTTGCCATGATTGATCTCTAGAAGCAAAAGATGAGTTTTCTTTCCCATCTTCATATGTGTGAAATGAGATTCCAATTAGTGGTGCATCACTGGGTGCGCAGTGAGGAAGCTGTTTCCAGATGCACATGTATTGTGTGTGAGAGAGAGTGGGGAAAGGCAGAGGTATAGTTTCAGGCAATAGCCAGGCCTTCCGCAGCTAACCTGCCATGTCATCTGGCAGGAGAGAGCCTGCAGCTCCCCATTTTTCTTGACATCCAGGTGGACCCCACCAACCTAGATGGACAATCTAGATGATCAATCAATCGCTCACCTGTGCCTACCTAACCAATGAACTCTGCTACAGTTAGCAGTACAGCTAACTTTAGCTACAAAGGAGTAACATGTCTACCCTGTGGTGCTTGACCTGCCTCCTCCTTTCTCCTCTGCTACCGGGTCTGTCAGAGCTATTTCCTGCACTACAGCTCTTCTGTTTCTTTCTTTCTGAAAAGAGCATTTAGTTTCTCATGCCAAACCTATTTTGCATCATTCAGAATCTATGAGTATTAAAATATATATATATATATATATATAAAGGAATCAATTTCCTCTAATATTGGAAGAATTCTGAAAAATACCTCAAGTATTAGGCACTGGGTTGTGAGGGGAGAGGGTTTACAGTCGCATATTCTATGGGTCTTTTTTTTTTTTGAGGAAGGCATCCCTTTTAACTCTGTCTTGTGCCTTGACTAAGAAACTAGATTTGGGAAAAAAAACAAAACCAACCCAACCCTTGCTTTCCTCATGCTTTTGCTTTTCCAACACGCAAAAACCACCCATTTCAAAGCATCTGGCACATCTACGCAGACAGATGCAGATAGACCCAAATTCATTCTGCCCACCCTGCAAGCTGTCTGGCCTTACTCCAGCTCCCATCTAAAAGCCATGTGGCTGTGATGGAGCATCACTGAGTCTGGACTAATAAACCCGACCTCTCAGGAACTAAACACAACACCGTGCAGCTAATGCGGCTCCGCGGCTTCTGGCCAGGATGAGGCTGGCTGTTGCCTTGCTCAGAGGATGAACAGAATACATTCATGTCCGTCTGTACTTGTGCTTAAAGATTCCTTTCTCTGTTAGGTTCCCTTTTTACCAATACCCCATCCAAATAAAAAATTTGCACTCTTTAACCCTTGGCACACTTTAATTCTCATAATCTGGTGAATATTTGTACCCATACACTGTCATTTTCAGTACTAGCAAGAAAACATCTGAAGCTGATTCTTATTCCAAGTGCATCTTCAAATCATTATTACACAACTAATATACATGATGATAAATTTGCTTAACTGTACAAATAAAACAGTATAAAAGGAGAAGGAGAAAACAGGTGATTTTGTTATTTAATTCTAATCTTCTAAAGCATTTAATTTTTGGATCCCAATCTGTTAGTCTCACAAATCTTCCCCAAATTCCCCCATGCTCCCTATTTCCATACTGCAGAGCTTGAAAAACAGCAGAATAATGGAGGAGGCAAGGAATTAGAGGAGATTTTAGTGACTGATGGATATTCTCTGTAGATCAATAACTCTGAAAGCCCATAGCTGGGGCAGGCCATGAGAGGTTCTCAGAAATATTATTCTGCTTTTCTTTCGGACAGGTGAGCTTTCATAGATGCTACTACTCATGATAAATATGTGTTGAGGCTTCCAAATAGATACAGGTTCATTTCTAGGTGGAATCTTTTGGAGCTATATTCCTCGCATATTTTAATGTCTTCACCAATCTGGGAATCACATCAGTAATGTCAGTAAATTTTGTTTTTACTCCAAGCATGACAGTTTTTTCTAATGGATTTAAGAGCTCTGTGTGGTCTAAAGACACAGCCCTTGTCTGATGGTATACCTTCCAAAATAATTCTTTCTTGCATGAATGGTGCTTAAAATAGTATCTTAAGTCAGGATGTAAACTTAACCAATGTTTATTTCCACAATATTTCAGGATTTTCTTCCTCTTTCATCTATTACTTCTGGAGTGCTATGGGAAAACATAAGGTTAGATCTTGCTTGTTAATTTTCTTCCTGAATAGAATAAATATAAAAACTTAATGTCAGAGAAAAAAAAAAGGGGATTGAGACAAACATGTTCAGAGGTAAGAATCTTTACATATCTAGTAAGTAATCAAACTTGATGTGGTTTGCTGGTTTGTGTAGTTTGTGTAACTGTGAGTAGTAAGGTTAAATATACCAAATATGTAAAAGGCCGTTCAGCAGTACCGAGGCCCTCCGCCAAATCTCTTTAAGCTGACAGAACTGGAAAAATCTTTCATGTGTTGCTGAAAAGTCATAGAATTAGAACCAAATTCTTGTCTTCCCAGTGTGTGCTTGGCACAGGTCAGTGGACTGTCTGGGTACCAGGTCAGTGTTGGTATACTTCAGACAGACTGAGAGCTGCTCTAACTTCATCCTGCATGCTGAGACACAGTTGGACTGTGGAAGTATGCTGGACTTTCTGTCCTTCGACTGTACGATTATTTAAGAAGGTGAGCACGTTTTACAGCAGCCCTACTTCCTTAGTAGCCATTTGATTTCGATCTCTAAAAGAATACATACAGCAAAGACAGAAAGCCTGGGTTTGATACAAAACTCTTTGTAAGTACTTCTCCAAGCCTTGTAAGCTACTTTATCTATTTCGTATAGAAAATACAATTTTAGCTCTTACATTTTTCTACCTAGTGCTGTGGAAACCCAGTAATTTCTCAGCACTGTCTTTCAGAGAAATCTCTTTGAGTTCCTTGCTTTTACTCACAATCCCATATCTGTAACTAGAGCTGTTATGTTTTTCCACACCTGAAGGGCACCTGTAGACAACACTGTCATTCTGTATGACTTTTATTATAGAGTTACAGAAACAAGAAAACAAGAAATAAATCAAGCAAAGACACCCTGAAGGAGAGAGTGTATGTTTCTTCACTTGTGTACCACAGCAGACCTGTGAATACAGCTGATTGATAGAAATACAGTATGTAGAAAACAAATGCACTTATATTTGCCTAAAGCTGTTTTCTTCACGGATATTTGAATAGTCTAAGTGATATATGAGACATGCTGTATGAATGGCAGAACTTTTATAATTTGCTTCAATTAATACAACCACATGCCTAGCAGTAATGACAAAGAAACAGAAGGAAATCTTTACCTCAGGTGTACCTTATTATATAGTTTTAAAGAGTAGTTCTACACATGAAGAAATTAAATGAACTCACTTTAGGTTGTAACATACTATCATTTGGTTAGATATGAATACCTTAATGAATATTTAGAAAGCTAAACATGAAAGCTAAGTGTTTGGTCTCTGATACATAATCACTGCAAGACCCGAAAAGTTTACACAGATCAGTAACAGGGCTAAAGAAACACAGTGGAAGCTTAGATGCTAATGAAGTTGTGGGTTTGCCTTAAAGAAAAAAATATTTTTTTTTTTCTTTTAGGTTCTAATCTCTCTAAGTACCTAGCATCCTTAGACCTGCAGGTTCACATTTCTACAACCTCATTCATTAAACAAGTTCTTTATTGCTAAATGAAAGTTACATTTCAAGTAACTGCATTTTTTCAAGATCTGTTTAGTGCAAATAAGTTCAAAGATTTTGCATTGCATGAAGAAAGGTAAACACGTAGGAAGAGCGATCTATTCAAGAGCAACATATGTTGACCTTTGGCCATTGTGGTTTGCAGACATAGCTGTTTGATATGCAGGAAGAAATTTCAATATTAAAGTAAAAACCAAAATAAAATACTTAATATTTACCACGCAGAAGATGAAACAATACAGAAGTGTTAACCATGCACACGTATATTGGAATGGACTAAATGAAATTCCAAAAGGTTTCATTACTCTAAAGCTTTTATAAACTGAAACATAGAAAACCAGGGGAGTAAGACAAACTGTAAGAATATGTGGGTCGTGGTTTTACCCCAGGTGGCAGCTGAGCACCACGCAGCTGCTCGCTCACCCCCATGCATTGGGATCGGAGAGAGAATTGGAAAAGTTAAAGTGAGAAAACTGGTGGATTGAGATAAAGACAGTTTAATAGATAAAGCGAAAGCTGCACTCAC